>NC_059158.1:47235647-47851687 GCF_019923935.1 Bubalus bubalis | reverse complement strand
TCAACAGTTTACAGAGGTCACCTCTTAAGTGCTCAACCATTTGACATGTCTTTTATCATATCCTTATGACTCACTGCTTATGATTAATATATGCCTCTTCCGATTTTATTCTTACTTCTTAGTTTTTAATTCCTTTGGGAGTTTTCCCACATTAAGGAAAACAAGTAAGGGAAGCCTCTTAACTAATAATAAATAAATATTCCTGCTGACAAGGGCTTTTATTGGAAAAAGCAGAGGAACTGAGAGGGCTTTGGTGAAATTCAGTGGACTATAGGCCCAAATATGGAAAAGTAGTGCTTTCTGGGATAGCTTTTCATCTTGATCAAAAAATAATTGGAGAGGAGAGGGTAGCTTTGCAAGTGACCAGTTCTAGAAAGGCTAAAAAATAAAAGAATTTTCTTCAGTGTTGTGTGAGTGTCTGGCAAAATCTTACTTAATTTCTTTCTTTTAGGTAGGGATGCCTGCCAACGTGCAAAAAAAGAGTGACTTAAATATTCTTCTGCATTTTATAACTGATGCTATTTGGCATCCTTTGAGTTTGGCAGAGGCTGTAAGTGAACTATAGATCACCAAAGGGAACTGTTGGTATAAAGTCTTGCTCTACAGCCAATTAATGTGCAACTGCAAAAGCTCACTGATTCAAAGCCACTCTGGACTAGAACTTCACCTAACACTTCTTAATTTAGTGGAGTTTTTTTTGGTCTGGGTGTGTCTTCTTTAATATATCTCACAACCCTAACATAGATCCCAGCAAATGACTCAAAATCTGTGAAAAATGCTTTTCTGGCCATTTTTTTGCCTCCATAATGTTTGAAGACTTTCTTATGCTAAGTCCAAACATTCATGTACCAAATTCCATGGGGGCCTAATCATCTTTAATGTGAAAAGAATTTGGTTTTGGTTTCTTTCATCTTTTGTGGTCGAAGTTGGTCCAGAGATGAAACCATGGACCACTTTCCAACTCAACAGCATTACTAATAGAGAGGAAACCTGTAGATCTGTGTGATCAGATGTCCAAAGTAGAGGTGAATTGTTTTCCTTCACTCTTGAAACGAAGAGAACAATTTGATATGTGAGAGAAAAAGCGTCCTCAGGTCTCAAAACCGCTGAGGGCAGGAAATAATTTTAGAGCCTCATTTCTTAGAGAAAAGCTCCCGGAGCCTCTGTCTGAGGCCAATCTCTGCTTTCATCATCACCTTGGACTCCCCTCATCTCTCTTCTGATAGGACCACCTGCCTGAAGGAGTTAGACTTTTCATTATCTTGGTTTGCTCCATGATTTTTCTATAACATATTTTTGGATAACATTCCAAGGAAGGTTGCATGTGTAATAAATGTTTGGAGGTTTTGCATGTTTGAAATGTTCTAATTCTGCCCTCACAATTGACTGATAGTTAGCTTATCATAGAATTTCAGGTTTAAAAATGATATTGTCTCAGAATTTTTGAAAGTATCTAAATAATAGTACTTCACTGATGAAAAGTTAATTGAGCAGACATGAAAGTACTGTGCAAAATAAGTTTCCAAATTACATATAGATAGGTATTAGTAGCCGGAGAAGGCAATGGCAACCCACTCCAGTACTCTTGCCTGGGAAATCCCATGGATGGAGGAGCCTGGTAGGCTACAGTCCATGGAGTCGCTAAGAGTCGGACACGACTGAGCGACTTCACTTTCACTTTTCACTTTCATGCATTGGGGAAGGAAAGGGCAACCCACTCCAGTGTTCTTGCCTGGAGAATCCCAGGGGTGGGGGAGCCTGGTTGGCTGCCGTGTATGGGGTCACACAGAGTTGGACACGACTGAAGTGACTTAGCAGTAGCAGGTATTAGTAGCATCTTGGTAAAATAGCAAGTAAAATATCATGAACAAAAGCATTTTAAGAAAAATCTAGGCAGCAATACAATGGCATAAAAACTGTAGGTTCCCCCACCCTCATAAAAATCACTAAGTGTTAATTTCTGCTGAGTAGTAATTTTATTCAAACATCAGAATGCTTAGTTTATGGTGATAATTTACAAATAGATGTTTTAAAATAGTTTTCTCTAGTATAACTAACAAATGTCAACATAATTTAAAAACTGACCTTCTGTGTAATGCACTGGAGTCATAGAATACATCTTATTGGTAAGAATATGCATAATAGCTCAAATATAAGCTATAATAGACTTTCTAAAGGTAATACTAAAAAGTTCCTTAAAAGGAAACCATATCATATCTGACTATTGATAGTTGCTCAAGGATAAAGATGCAGTATTAGTGAGAAACTTGAATATTTTTGAAATAGTATATCTTCAAAGCTAATATTTTAAATGTATTCTTTTTTTAGCTTGGTTTGATGAAATATAAAACAAAACTCCCACCCCCTCCTTAAGTTGAACTTTTTTCCAATCCCACTGATGAAAATGAAAATACAAATTCTTCCTGCTGTCTTTATTCCCATAGTTTCCTTATTATATCACTTTTGGGGGACTAACTTTAAAATGTCAGTAGGAATATTGAAAGAAAGCAAGAGCTTTATATTTCAACTCCCCTATCAATGTACTACAGTAAGATATGTTAATAAGGAAAAAGGCCACGTTTTCACACAGTAGATGAACTTGAGTACCTTTGACCTCTGGCACCTGAAATTGACTGGCATTGAATTCAAATACATCTTATCCTTGGACAACATATGGAGAAGTTTATATTAGGCAGAATGAAGGGGATGACAGTGTATGGCAACAGCCGAGACCATCCACACATGACACAGCAATCACTACTTATCACATTCCATTAAAAACTATAAAAAAGAAACCAAGTCCCGGTAGGTACCAGGACTTCATCTGGCCAAAGCCACAAGAGCATCCTGGATCTGGAATCTTGAAGACTCCACCCCAAATGAACCTAATGAATAATTCTGAAACTGGTTTTTAAACAGGCCTACTAAAGCTTTTAATACTGTCTTTGAAAAGAGAGATTATATTAAAATTTAATTAATGAAAATACAGTTTTGTAGGTAAGACTCTTAACTTAAAATCCAATAAGTGGAACTTACAGGCTATTTTGACTTTTCTCTATAGCACAGAGTAACCAACTTTCGAGGGATAAACATTTTAGAAGATTATAAACTAAAAATAGCTTAGAATGAAATTGTTTTAACTGTTAAAGTTATTTGGCATCAGAATTCAGAAGGCTTTTCAAATTACCACCTGGAATTACCATATTTATGACACTTACCACCTGGAAGTGTCTTTTTTTTCCTCCCAAAGGTATTTAAGTATAATTTCTCATTATGCTATTTTATTTGGTAAGCAGATAAGTGTATAGGTAAATTATCTGTATTGAATGGTGGCAACAAGCTAGTTTTAAGTGTTGCTGCCGCTAAGTCGCTTCAGTCGTGTCCGACTCTGTGCGACCCCATAGACGGCAGCCCACCAGGCTCTCCCGTCCCTGGGATTCTCCAGGCAAGAACACTGGAGTGGGTAGCCATTTCCTTCTCCAATGCAGGAAAGTGAAAAGTGAAAGTGAAGTTGCTCAGTCATCTCCGACTCTTCGCGACCCCGTGGACTGCAGCCTACCAGGCTCCTCCACCCATGGGATTTTCCAGGCAAGAGTATTGGAGTGGGGTGCCATCGCCTTCTCCGAAGTTTTAACTGTTGTGCGCAAACAAATACAGCAAGAAAGAAGAAGGAGACTTAAAATAGGACATTATGGTGAGTGATGATCTCATCCTGGACCCCCATCAGCCAGTGTTTCTGAATCCGCAGATAGAAATCCTGCCTCTCAAAAAACAACTGAAGTAAAAAATGAATTTTTAATTTTTTGTAATTAAAAAATTTAAATTGAAGTATAGTTGATTTATAATGTTGTGTTAGTTTCAGGTGTACAGCAAACTGATTGAGAGATATATATATATATATATTTTTTTTCTTTTTCAGATTTTTTCCTTTATAGGTTATTACAAAATACTGAGTATAGAGCAAGAAAAGAAATAACAGAACTGAAGAAGAAGCTAAGCCTCTTCTCTCAGGACAAAGGGGATAAGGATAACATGAAAGATAGGGATGTGCCCATCTAGCCTTAATAGGCTTTATAGATATTGAAGTGAAATTAAACTGTTTAAGCTAAATAGTCAACTGGAATGTAAATTTTCAATTCTTATTAGGGTATAGATGGTATAACTCTTAATGGTATTTAGTAATCCTGTATAAGACTTAACTAAAGTGAAATTGTAAAAGTATTTAAAAAAAATCCTTGTTTATTTATTTTATAGTTGGTTGTATATGTTAATCCCAAACTCCCAATTTACCCTTCCTCTACCCTCTTTCCCTCTTGGTAACCATAATTTTTTTTTCTATGTCTGTGAATCTATTTCTGTTTTGTAAATCAGTTCATTTGTATCATTTTTTTAGATTTCACAAATAAAAGATATGTGATATTTGTCTTTGTCTGACTTAGTGAATTTTTTTCTTGATGTAAATCAATTGTTTGATCCCCTAGGATCTTCCCTGGTGGCTCAGATGGTAAAGGATCTGCCTGCAATGTGGGAGACCCAGGTTCGCACTCTGGGTTGGGAAGATCCCCTGGAGAAGGGAATGGCAACCCACTCCAGTATTCTTGCCTGGGGAATCCCCTGGACAGAGGAGCTTCGTGGGCTACAGACCATGGGGTTGCAAACAGCTGGACATGACTGAACAACTAACACTTTCACTTTTCAAATCAATGCTTTGCTAGTTAGGTCTATTGACCTCAAATTCATTATTAATGATACTGTCTGAGCTGTTGTTGAAAACCAGTTTCAGCATTCATGGTTAAATAAGAAGAAAAGTGAAAAGAAACTTATAGCACAATTGAAAAATTTAACAATGATGAATAATGTTAAAGTACTTTTTTAGACAAAAGATGCTTTTATTTTTCATCTAAAGATGAAGGCAAAATTTAATTCCACAGGAACTGTTAAAAGGATGGGCATTCTTCCAATGACCACATGAACAACAGCCTTCCTGCTCTGGCAGTTCCCTTACATAGGTGGTCACGACACAGTTCTCTCCATTTTCTCCCAGTTTGTTTCTGCATCCATACCTGCATTCATGGAACTCATGTGCATTCACTTCTTTCAGTGAAGTGTGGTCTTTATTCATGTCTTCACTTTTTTCTTATTTTTTTAAAGCCTTTCAGAGTAAAAGTTTTCAAACTGAAAGTCCTTGGCTAGTCCCTCGAGGTCTGTGGGTAAGCAATGAGTGCTGCGCTCAGCCGCCGTCGTATTGTCTTGGAGTCTTCGTGCCCACAAAGCCCCATAGAGAGCAATGACTTCTAACTCCTCGACATTCATATCCATCTACAGAAATTGGATCCTACTGCAAAAGTTAGGATCTAAGACTTGAGAGAGCCCAGTCTGATCTTTAAACTCTTCATCTGATTCTTCTGGGAATTGATAAAATTTGATGCTATGTTTTCTGTTTTTATCAAGAATGTATTTCTTCAATGGCTCTCATTTTATCAATGAGGTTGTCAACTTATGCAATTACAAGTACAGAGTTCATGTCATTATCGTCATAAACTTTGCTTCACAGAATTTAAGTTCATGTTCAAAAGATGAAGTAGTGTAAAACAACAACGCGTCATGTTCTCTGTGACATGACTGTCTGTTCTAAACATGTTCATCACGCAGATATCATTTGAGCTGCTCATCAGTGTAATACATGGTTGACTACTTTACCATATCTTGCTGTAACCATTGCTATAAGTTGCAGTTTGATCCCTCCTTTAATCTTAGCTCTTTAAGCCTCGATTTGGAAAGCTTTTTTAGTTTTCTCTGTTCTATGTAAAATTATTTTGAATTGGAGATCAGTCAAGAGTAGTCTGTGAACATGGACTTTTAATCATTAGTACACACTTGATTGGGAACATTTGCAAATGCAAGATGGCCAAGTATTTCTAGATTAGTAAGTAAACCCTGCAGCCTACTTGAACATTTTTTAATAGCTTTGGTCAATCAACAGACAAGTCAGAGTGCATGCTAACAAATGAGCCACAGACCCCCCTGACATCTGTGATCATGCCTTCAAAAATATTAAAATAACAGCTTAATTGAGATATAATTCACACATCCATTTAAAGTACACAATCAAATGGTTTTTAGTATATTCACAGGGTTGTACAGTCATGACCACTATCTGATTCCTGAATATTTTCATTACCTTTAAGAGAAACCTTAAGTCACAGTCATTTGCCACTTGCCCCAGCCCCTAGCAAACATAACTCATCCTTAAATTTGTATGAATTTGCCTGTTCTGGATGTTTCATGTAAATGGATTAATAAAATATGTACTTTTTTGTGACTGATTTCTTTCACTTAGCATAATGTTTCAAGGTTTATTCATATTGTAATATTAATAATACTTTCCTTTTTTGGCTAGATAATATTCCATTATAAGGATAGAGCAATTTTGTTTATTCATTTATCAGTTAATAGACATTTGAATTGTTTCCACTTTTGGATGATTACAAATAATGCTGCTATGAACACTAAAGTCCATGTTTCTATGGGGATATATGTTTTCAGCTCTGAAATTTCAGGTCATGTAGCTCCATGTTTAACAGTTTGAGGAACCGCCAAACTGTTTTCCAAAGAGTTTTAGCATTTTGCAGTCATGCCAATAATATGCGTAGGTTGCCCCTTCTCCACAGCCCTGCTAGCACTTTTTATGGTCTATCTTTTTTGTTACAGCCTTCCTAGTGGATGCGAAGGCTTCACAGGTGGCTCAGTGGTAAAAGAATCCGCCTGCCAATGCAGGAGACATAGGAGATGCAGGTTCGATCCTTGGATTGGGAAGATCTCTTGGAGAAGAAAAGGGCAACCCACCTCAGTATTCTTGCCTGGAAAATCCCATGGACAAAGGAGCCTGGCGGGCTACAGTCCATGGGGTCGCAAAGAGTTGGACATGACTGAGCATGCAGTGGATATGAAGTGGTGTCTCAGGGTAGTTGGATTTGCAACCCTTAATGACTAATGATTTTGGGCATCTTTTCACACGCTGACTTCCAAATTTGTACATCTTCTTTGGAAAAATTTTTTTAGCCTGTTTAAATTCCTTGCTAGTGTTTTAATTGGGTTATTTGTCTTCATGTTGTTGAATTGTGAAAGCTCTTTTTATATTTTGGGTACAAGTCTCTTATCAGTTTATGATTAGCAGATATTTTCTCCATTCTGTGAGTAGAAATATGTGTCTCAGAATTTTGAAGACACTTTTTCATTGTCTTCTAGGGTAAAATCTGCTATTTAGGAATCCAGTGCCATTGTAATTCTTCTTTTTATGGATTGAATTTTTGTAATTCTTGATCCTTTTTATGTGATCTGTTCTCTCCCTCTCTCAGCTTCTAGGACTTTTATTTTGTCTCGTATATACACAAATTTCTTGATAATGTACATTAATGATGTCAATAAAAAAATCCATTGAATTTGGAGATAGCTATTTTTATTACAGTAATTTCCAAATATATGCAAAAATAAAGAGAATAGCATAATGAATACTGACATGCAATCATGTTTAATCATACAGATTAAACAATTACAACATTTTTCCTGTTTTGTTTTTTCCATCCCGTTTGTTTAAATTTGTTTCTGGAATATTTTAAGGGTAATGCAAGACATCTATTATCTCACCATCAGTTCTTCAATATGTGTCTCTAAGAGATGAGTTTTCTTTTAACATATTTATGATGTCATTATTACCTCTATAAAAATAAATAATAATGCTTTAATGTTACCCAACTTTCCATTCATATTCACATTCCTTCTAATGATCAAAATTTTTAATAGTTTATGCCATCATTCTCCTATTGATAAACATCTGGATTGTTTTCAGTCTTTTAATACTACAAATAACTCTAAAATAAATATCCTTATGCTTATGGCATTTGGCACATTTGCAAGTATCGCTTTTGAATAGAGCCTTAGAGTAGGACTGATTGGTCTAATGGTAAATGTACATATGTTTTGTTGGCCAAAGCCCAACATCTTTACATGAGTGCTGTGTAATTTTGTATTCTCTTGGTACAAAAATTATTCTGAAAACATGTGTCCTTAAGTTCTGGGAAATGAATTCTTTATTTGATCATCTTCTCCTTCCATTATCTCATTTTCTGGAATTTCCAGTATTTGATATTTTCCTTTCTTTTTTAATTTTCTTATTTGTTCTCCTATTTTCTATCTTTTTTGCTTTTTCTTCTATTTTGGGGAGAATTTACTTCACTGAATCTTCAGATTAGTCTAATAGATTTTAATTTCAATGTCATATTTTAATTTTCAAGAGATTTTGGTTTCTTTTTCTGGATGCTCTTTTTTGGTCTTATTTTGGGGATTCCACTTATTTTCAATCCATCATTTTCATTCAACAAATATTTATTGAGCATCATTAGTTATGTCCCAGGTATTTTTCTAGGCATAAACAGTGACAGACTTTATTATGGGCAGGCTCCAAAATCACTGCAGATGGTGACTGCAGCCATAAAATTATAAGACTCTTGCTTCTTAGAAGAAAAGCTATGACCAACCTAGACAGCATATTAGAAAACAGAGACATTATTTTGCCAACAAAGGATGGTTTTTCCAGTAGTCATGTATGGATGTGAGAGTTGGACTATAAAGAAAGCTGAGTGCTGAAAAACTGATGCTTTTGAACTGTGGTGTTGGAGAAGACTCTTGAGAGTCCCTTGGACTACAAGGAGATCCAACCAATCAATCCTAAAGGAAATCAGTCCTGAATATTCATTGGAAGAACTGATGCTAAAGCTGAAGCTCCAATTACTTTGGCCTCCTGATGCAAAGAGCTGACTCACTGGAAAAGACCCTGATGCTGGGAAAGATTGAAGGCAGGAGGAGAAGGGGACGACAGAGGATGAGATGGTTGGATGGCATCACTGACTTGATGGATGTGAGTCTGAGTGAGCTCCAGGAGTTGGCGATGGACAGGGAAGCCTGGTGTGCTGCCATCTATGGGGTCACAAAGAGTCAGACACAACTGAGTGACTGAACTAACTTACTATTATTCTAGGCACTAGGGAATTGGCAGAAAATAAAAAGATGAAATCTCTTTCTTTAAGAGGCTCACAATCAAAACCACATTCAGTGGGTCAATTAGGTAGAGATGAGTCTGATGAAAAAAGCAGAGTCAAAGAAGGTTGAGAAGGACTGCAAGAGGGGTAGTCAGGACAGGCTTCAAAGGCAAGGTGAAACTCATGAACAGAATAGAAAGAAGTAAAGGAGTAATAGGCATATTGGGGAAGAACTTTTCAGGCCGAGGAAACTGAAAGCACAAAAGTTTTGAGGTGGGGACGTGGGAAGTTTAGGGAAAATCAAGGAGACGAGTGAGGCTGGACTCGAATGAGCAAGGGGGGCGAGTGATCAGAGGTGAAGTCAGGTGAGGATCACAGGTGTGACATCATGGAGGATTTTGAGTATAGGGAAAGTATACTTTGATTTACACTTTAAAAATATTGCTCTGAACAGTCTTGCAGTTGCCAAGGAGGAGGGGTGTTAGGGGTGGGATGGAGTTGGGGTTTGAGATTAGCAGGTGCAGCCTATTATATACAGGATGGATAAACAGGGTCCTAGTGCACAGCACAGGAGACTATGTTCAATATCCTGTGATAAGCCATGATGGACAAGAATCTGAAAAAGAATGCATATGTGTACATATATGTGTGTGTGCATGCAAGTCTCTTCAGTCAAGTTCTACTCTGTTCAACCTCTATCCATGAGGAAAGAATACTGGAGTGGTGGTCATTTCCTTCTCCAGATTCCTTCTCTGAATCACTGTGCTGTACACCTGAAACTTACACAACATTGTAAATGAACAATGCTTCAATTAAAAAAAAACTAAAAGAAATTAAAATACAATATTCCTCTGGCTGCCTGGTGGAGAATGGATGACACAAGGGCAATGGTGAAATAGGAGAATATTAGGGAGGCTGTTGCAACAGTACAGGTTAGTAACTTGAACCCGAGTAATAGGTCAAGAAGTGGCCAGATTCTGAACATATTTCACAAGAAGCACTGACAAGAGTTGTTGAGGAAATCGAGGGCTCAAGAAAGAAGCTGAGGTTTTAGGACAAAGCCCAGGCAAAGAATCATTGCCATTTACCGAGACACAGACAATATAGGAAGAGCTAGGTTGGGAGGGAAATAAAAAATTTGGCTTTAGTCATGTGAAGTTTGAGATACATATTAGAGATCCAAGTTCATTCATTTAAAAAGAAGACAATGGATAGGTGAGTCTGGATTTCAGAGGAGAGGTCTGGACTAGAGATATAAGTTGCTGCTGCTAAGTCACTTCAGTCGTGTCCGACTCTGTGCGACCCCATAGAATGCAGCCTACCAGGCTTCTCCGTCCATGGCATTCTCCAGGCAAGAACACTGGAGTGGGTTGCCGTTTCCTAGGAGTGATCAATAACCAAGCCATTTAGGGAGAAGCAAAGAAAAGAGCTCCAAGGACTGAGTCCTGGACACTCCAACATTCAGAAATTGGGAAGGTGAGGAAGAATCTGCAAAGGGAGACTAATGAGGAATGGTTGGCAAATAGGAGGAAAACCAACAGAGTCCTAGAAACGAAGAGAAGAGGGTGTTCGTGAAAAGAGGAAGGGATTGACTATCAATGCCGCTATTAGATATGAGGAGTAACATGAGGACTGAGAACTATTTCACTGACAACAGAAAGAGCTGTACTGATTGTCACGAGGGCCAGAGTCTAATTGCAGTGGATTCCAGGGGAACGAAGGGAAGGAATTGGGCACAACTAGTATAGAAACTGGAGAAGGCAATGGCACCCCACTCCAGTACTCTTGCCTGGAAATCCCATGGATGGAGGAGCCTGGTAGGCTGCAGTCCATGGGACGGCTAAGAGTCAGACACGACTGAACGACTTCACTTTCACTTTTCACTTTCCTGCATTGGAGAAGGAAATGGCAACCCACTCCAGTGTTCTTGCCTGGAGAATCCCAGGGACTGGGGAGCCTGGTGGGCATCTGTCTATGGGGTCGCACAGAGTCGGACATGACTGAAGCGATGCAGCAGCAGCAGTATAGAAACCCCTTTGTAGGTTTTGCTAAAAGGGTGGCAGGATGAGGTGGTGATACCTAGGGATACCTACAAGGTTCAAGCATGTTTGTGCCACCTTGTTTTTCCCCTCCCCCACAAGCCTTTTTAATTTGCGGGAAAATTGATGACATAGCATAGAAAGGGCAGTTGTAGCACAGATGTTCTTGAGTAGGTGGGGGTGTAATTTGTAAACACTGAAGGACTTAGCCAGGAGTGAAGCTAGGACCACTCATCCACTTTTCATGGGAGCAAAGGCAGAATAGATGGCATAGATGCAGGTAGACCAGGAGAACTGGTGGTAATGGCATGCACATACTTTCTTCAGACTATACCTGTTTGATTAAATAAGAAGCAAGGACATCGACTGAAGATAAGCATAGGGATGGAGATGTTGAAGGTTAGGGCAGCAGGGTTTATTGAAGCACAGTTGATTTACAATGCTGCATTAGTATATGGTGTATAGTAAAGTGATCAGTTATATACATATATTCACATTCTTTTCCATTAGGCATCACAGGATACTGAACTTAGGTCCCTGTGCTATACAATAGGACCTTAGTGTTCATCCATCCTACATACTTTGCATCTGTTCATCCCAAACTCCAGGTCCTTCCCTCCCCCAACTCCCTCACCCTTGGCAACCACAAGTCTATTGTCAATGTCTGAGTCTGTTTCTGTTTTGTAGATAAGTTCATTTGTCCCCTATTGTAGATTCCACATATAAGTGATATCATATGGTATTTGTCTTTCTGTAATTTACTTCCCTTTGTACAGTAATCTCTAGACTCATTCATGTTGCTGCAAATACCATCATTTCATTCATTTTGTGGCTGGGCAATACTCCACTGTGTGTATGTACCACATATTCTTTATCCATTCATCTGTTGATGGACATTTAAGTTGTTTTCATGTCTTGTTCATAGTGCTATGAACACAGGAGTGCAAGCATCTTTTTGAATTATAGTTTTCTCCAGATATATGACCAGGAGTGGGATTGCTGTATCAAAGGTAACTCTATTTTTAGCTTTTTGAGGAACCTCCAAACTGTTTTCTATAGTAGCTGCACCAGTTTACATTCCCACCAACAGTGTACAAGGGTTCAAAAAGCTGTAAAATATTAACCTAGGAGATTAGAAGTGGAAAGGAAGAAGGAAGAAAGAACTGATTCTGAAAATCAGCACTAAAGACCCACATGGGGTTCAGTTCAGTTCAGTTCAGTCACTCAGTCATGTCCAGTGCTTTGCGACCCCATGAACCGCAGCACACCAGGCCTCCCTGTCCATCACCAACTCCCAGAGTCCACCCAAACCCATGTCCATTCAGTTGGTGATGCCATCTAACTGTCTCATCTTCTGTCGTCCCTTTCTCCTCCTGCCCTCAATCTTTCCCAGCATCAGAGTCTTTTCCAATGAGTCAACTCTTCGCATGAGGTGGCCAAAGTACTGGAGTTTCAGCTTTAGCATCTTCCTTCCAATGAACACCCAGATTGATCTCCTTCAGAATGGACTGGTTGAATCTCCTTGCAGTCCAAGGGACTCTCAAGAGTCTTCTCCAACACCATAGTTCAAAAGCATCAATTCTTCTGCGCTCAGCTTTCTTTATAGTCCAACTCTCACATCCATACATGACCACTGAAAAAATCATAGCCTTGACTAGATGGACCTTTGTTGGCAAAGTAATGTCTCTGCTTTTGAATATGCTGTCTAGGTTGGTCATAACTTTCCTTCCAAGGAGTAAGCGTCTTTTAATTTCATGGCTGCAGTCACCATATGCAGTGATTTTGGAGCCCTAAAAAATAAAGTCAGCCACTGTTTCTACTGTTTCCCCATCTATTTCCCATGAAGTGATGGGACTGGATGCCATGATCTTAGTTTTCTGAATGTTGAGCTTTAAGCCAACTTTTTCACTTTCCTCTTTCACTCTCATCAAGAGGCTCTTTAGTTCATCTTCACTTTCTGCCATAAAGGTGGTGTCATCTGCATATCTGAGGTTATTGATATTTCTCCAGGCAATCTTGATTCCAGCTTGAGCTTCCTCCAGCCCAGTGTTTCTCATGATGTACTCTGCATATAAGTTAAATAAGCAGGTGACAATATATGGCCTTGACGTACTCCTTTTCCTATTTGGAACCAGTCTGCTGTTCCATGTCCAGTTCTGACTGTTGCTTCCTGATCTGCATATAGGCTTCTCAAGAGGCAGGTCAGATGGTCTGGTATTCCCATCTCTTAAAGAATTTTCCACAGTTTATTGTGATCCACACAGTCAAAGGCTTTGGCATAGTCAATAAAGCAGAAATAGATGTTTTTCTGGAACTCTCTTTCTTTTTCCATGATCCAGCAGATGTTGGCAATTTGATCTCTTGTTCCTCTGCCTTTTCTAAAACCAGCTTGAACATCTGGAAGTTCATAGTTCACGTATTGCTGAAGCCTGGCTTGGAGAATTTTGAGCATTACTTTACTAGTGTGTGAGATGAGTGCAATTGTGCGGTAGTTTGAGCATTCTTTGGCATTGCCTTTCTTTGGGATTGGAATGAAAACTGACCTTTTCCAGTCCTGTGGCCACTGCTGAGTTTTCCAAATTTGCTGGCATATTGAGGGCAGCACTTTCACAGCATCATCTTTCAGGATTTGAAATAGCTCAACTGGAATTCCATCACCTCCACTAGCTTTGTTCATAGTGATGCTTCCTTAGGCCCACTTGACTCCACATTCACATGGGGTTACTGATCACAAATTTAAAGAAGGCCAGTCAGCATGGCTGTCTGGTGTCCTGCCAGCCACACTGAACTGTGTCGGTGCATGTGTGCAGTGGGTGGAACTGGGGTCTGGCAGAGCTGGGCATGGAGCGGAATCGTGATGAAGGGCCCCGGGGGCAGGGGTGCTGAGGAGAGGGTTGCTGGAGAAGGGAGACACAAGGAATCATGCAGCCAGTGTTTTGGGAAAATCATCTCCCTATTGACATGCCAAGTGTAACAGCTGGTTCAGGATTGGAGGAACAAGCCACAAGCCAGGTGGTAACATTTTTGTGGAATGAAGGCAAGTGACCCCGAGAAAGTTTAGTAAAGGTGATGGCTGATGTCACATGTGCACTTAAGCTTCAGAGGAACTTCAGAGGGAGGGCAGATGGAAATGGTGAATTGGCCCCTGGAGCAGGGGGTGCAGGAGAGAGATGGACGCTATGTGCACTGGGCACGTGGGAAGCTATGGCTATGTGAGAAGCTAGATGCCTTGGAGATCAGAAAGGGAAGGGAATTTTTAGGAAAGAAATTGAGGATGTCGGAGTTTTGCTGGTGATGGAGTTTGTATCCTGTATTCCAGAGGTCGGAGTGGAAGTTCAGGGCTAGGAAACCAATAGTAGTAGGGCAGTTTAAGGGAATTCAGAGCCGCTGGGTGAGACTCTGGTCTGGTTCATCTCAGTGACCGAGGGGCACAGGTTCAGGCTCGAGGGTACAGAGCATCGGGGTGGGAGAGTTCTTGCTGTAAGCACGAGAGCTGTGGGGTCCCCTATGGTGCCCGGAAGGTGGTGCCATGGAGGGTGTGGCATCCCTCCAGGGCAGAATGTTCTCACAGGGAGCACAGGACACTCCAAAGGGCTCCTGTTGTCTCAAGCTGGCCGAGGTGCTCGGGCCAGGGACAGGTGACCCCTGGGGGGGCGGGCGGAGGCTCCTTTCGCCTCTTGGTAGAAGGATGTCTTCCTGTCTCCCACAAGGATGTCATTTAGAGCATGCCTTGTTGTTGCTGTTGATTTGTTTGTGTTCACGCCACTGTGTTCTTCAAGGTTCCTTTTTCCTGTTGGTTTTGAACTCTCTTTGTAGGACCTGAGGCAAGAGTACCCATATGCATATGTGTACTGGACAAGGAACAACAGACTGGTTCCAAATAGGAAAAGGAGTACGTCAAGGCTGTATATTGTCACCCTGTTTATTTAACTTATATGCAGAGTACATCATGAGAAATGCTGGGCTGGAAGAAACACAAGCTGGAATCAAGATTGCTGGGAGAAATATCAATAACTTCAGATATGCAGATGACACCACCCTTATGGCAGAAAGTGAAGAGGAACTAAAAAGCCTCTTGATGAAGTTGAAAGTGGAGAGTGAAAAAGTTGGCTTAAAGCTCAACATTCAGAAAACGAAGATCATGGCATCCAGTCCCATCACTTCATGGGAAATAGATGGGGAAACAGTGGAAACAGTGTCAGACTTTATTTATTTGGGCTCCAAAATCACTGCAGATGGTGACTGCAGCCATGAAATTAAAAGACGCTTACTCCTTGGAAGGAAAGTTATGACCAACCTAGATAGCATACTCAAAAGCAGAGGCGTTACTTTGCCAACAAAGGTTTGTCTAGTCAAGGCTATGGTTTTTCAGTGGTCATGTATGGATGTGAGAGTTGGACTATGAAGAAGGCTGAGTGCCGAAGAATTGATGCTTTTGAACTGTGGTGTTGGAGAAGACTCTTGAGAGTCCTTTGGACTGCAAGGAGATCCAACCAGTCCATTCTGAAGGAGATCAGCCCTGGGATTTCTTTGGAAGGACTGATGCTAAAGCTGAAACTCCAGTACTTTGGCCACCTCATGCGAAGAGTTGACTCATTGGAAAAGACTCTGATGCTGGGAGGGATTGGGAGCAGGAGGAGAAGGGGACGACAGAGGATGAGATGGCATCACTGACTCGATGGACGTGAGTCTGAGTGAACTCTGGGAGTTGGTGATGGACAGGGAGGCCTGGCGTGCTGCGATTCATGGGGTCGCAAAGAGTCGGACATGACTGAGTGACTGATCTGATCTGATCTGATGCGTGCTCAGTCGCTCAGTTGTGTCCAACTCTTCACAACCCCATGGACTGCAGCCTTCCAGGCTCCTCTGTCCATGGAATTCTCCAGGCAAGAAGACTGGAGTGGGTTGCCATTTCCTTCTCCAGGGGATCTTCCCAACCCAGGAATTGAACCCACATCTCCTGCTTTGGCAGGCTGATTCTTTACCAATGAACCACCAGGGAAGCCCAGGGTGGGGGCCACAAACTACATCTCTATAAACATAAAAAGCATAAACAGAGCTAACAAATTGCTAAGAAAATACATTCCAGACTTGTGGTTGCCAAGAGGGAATGGTGTAGGGGAGGGATGGATTGGGGGTTAGAGGTTGGCAGATGCAAACTATTATATATAGGCTACATTCACTCTCCTATGATAAGCCAAAATGAGAAAGAATATATATATGTATATAACTGAGTCACTTTTCAGAAGAGAAAGTACAACATTGTACAGCAGAAGGGAAGCCCACATTGTAAATCAACTACACTTCAATAAAATAAATAAAAAAATATGTTTTTTCTTCTATTTGTCAACTATACCTTCATAATGGGCTTCCCTCATAGCTCAGTTGGTAAAGAATCTGCCTGCAATGCAGGAGACCCCAGTTCGATTCCTGGGTCGGGAAGATTCCCTGGAGAAGGGAAAGGCTACCCACTCCAGTATTCTGGTTTGGAGAATTCCATGGACTGTATAGTCCATGGGGTCGCAAAGAGTCAGACATGACTGAGCGACTTTCACTCACTTTACTTCACTTTCATAATAACGAAATCCAGGCTCAAATTTAGGGTAGTAGTCATATTAACACAACTGTATCCAATCAACAAATACCCCTTAAACACACACAACGTTAATTATATCGTATGTAAAAATCAGGTTCGGGATTCTTGAGGGCAAGTGCTCTGGGGTCTCACTCTTCTGTCCGTCTCCTTCAGCCCCTGCAGAGCCAACGCCTCCAACCTTTGAGTGCTGTAAGGCGGCCTTCAGGCTACTCAGAATTGGAAGGCAGGTCTTGATGTGTGTCTATTTCTCTGCCTAACTTTTTAAAATTGGAGTATAATTGCTTTACAAGGTTTTGTTAGTTTCTGCTGTACAATAATGCAAATCAACCATAAGTATACATGTATCTCCATGTTATTAAGCCTCCCTCCCCACCTCTCTAGGTTAGCACAGAGCACCAAGCTGAGTGCCCTGGGTTACAGGTCAGGTTGCACCCCACTCCAGTACTCTTGCCTGGAAAATCCCATGGACGGAGGAGCCTGGTGGGCTGCAGTCCATGGGGTCGCTAAGAGTCAGACACGACTAGGCGACTTCACTTTCACTTTTCACTTTCATGCATTGGAGAAGGAAATGCAACCCACTCCAGCATTCTTGCCTGGAGAATCCCAGGGACGGGGGAGCCTGGTGGGCTACTGTCTATGGGGTCACACAGAGTCGGACAGGACTAAAGTGACTTAGCATAGCATAGCATAGTGTATACATGTCTGCTGCTGCTACTGGTAAGTTGCTTCAGTCGTGTCCAACTCTGTGCGACCCCATAGATGGCAGCCCACCAGGCCCCTCTGTCCACGGGATTCTCCAGGCAAGAACACTGGAGTGGGTTGCCATTTCCTTCTCCAATGCATGCATGCATGCTAAGTCGCTTCATTTGTGCCTGACTCTGCGACCTTATGGACAGCAGCCCACCAGGCTCCTCTGTCTACAGGATTCTCTAGGCAAGAACACTGGAGTGGTTTGCCGTTTCCTTCTCCCAGTGTATACATGTCACTGCTCCTCTCTTCATCCAGCCCTCTGTCCCCATGTCCGCTCTCTACGTCTGCATCTCTATTGCCCTGAAAATAGGTTCATTAGTACCATTTTTCTAGATTCTATATACGTGTTAATACACGATTCTCTGCCTAACTTTTGTCAGACTCTTCTGCTTTCATCCCCACCTAAACAACTCTCAGAGCCCTTAACTTTCATCTGCGCTGTTTGATTTCCTTGCTTCTGGATCCCACAACCCTTGCTGGCCTGGCTTTCACCTTTCCCAAGTTTTACCCATCTGCTTCCCAGCTTCCAAGGTCTTTTTTGCTGTCATCTCTTCTATGGTTCTCTTTGTACTACTGAGTGTATGCTTATGTTTTTCTTTATGTCATTTTAGTGGGCTTTTGGAAGATAGATGAGATAAATATGTTGCCTTAACTTAAGCTGGAGTTGTTAACCCTTCTTGGGGTGCATGATGACCGCAGTGTGCTACTGCACTGGGGTGTGTGATGACAGCCGATAGTCTGAAAAGAGAAATACGTAGAGGCTCTATATTTCAACACAGTGCAGAATTTCAAATGTTTTTTCACTCACCTAGTTTCTTGACTGAATCATTTGGTTTGTGTAAGCTCAACAGTAATACTCAACAGTAGTTGAGTAAGAGGACTGAGAATCACATCTTATTTGGAGGGATACTTGATTTTTCAAACTAGGGAGCTTAGTAGGTATTTATTTTATGTACTTCCCACATATTCTGGCAATCAGCTTGATTTTTCCATGGGAAATACCCCTCTGTACTCTCTGTTCAAGTGTTGGATGGGCTTGGATCCAGGAGCTACAAATGGCCCAAGTGTTTGATGGATAGACTTTACCCTGTGGCCACAGGAGTTGGTTCAGGGATGAGCACATCATCCAAACCAGTCCAATGTGGCACCGTCCAGAACTTTTGTTGGAACTCTTCAGGAAGAAATGAGCTTTCTCGCTGTAGTCACGAGGCTGGTGGGCAGGCTGTAAGGCCGAGGGTGCTGGTGACTATCCTGACCCCATGTAGGCAAATTCCTTTGCAAGAAGGAAGGAAAGGAGAGAAAGTGATTGAGACTGAGACCTAGAAATGCTGCTTGTTGCTGGAGCACCTGGGTCATCAGTGCTTGAAAATCTGCCCTTGGATTTTCAGGTTATTTGAACCAGTGAATTTTCACTTGGTTAAATTAGTTTGTGTTGGTTTTCTGCTTTGTGCAACCACAGGGGTTATAGCCAAAGTAGAGTATATACAAAGCCGTGTGTGTGTGTGTGTGTGTGTGTGTGTGTGTGTGTGTGTATGTGTGTGTGTGATGCACATAAACAGAATTCCAAGAAATCATTGCTGTTTCTCTTTCTCTTAAGTGTAAATATAATGCCACTGTGCTTGTAGAAATAAGTTAAGCTAAATCATTCATGTGAATATTGACTTTTTATATGTGAAAAGCACTAGACAGCCTGATGCTAGAGGTATGATTCTTTGATAAAGTTCTTTTCAGAGTCTTTGGGGATGATTTCATCTAACGCTAATGGCTCTCATGGGGATTTTAGAGTATAAGAAAAAATGAACAGTCATGATTCCACCAGATGTAGGATAAGGGAATAACTTTAGAATTTAAATAACAAGAAATGCCTCTGGAGTGCTTCTTATGTTTCAGTATATGCAAATTAGATTTTTATATGATGTATCTCATAATATGGTCAACAATGGAGCAAAATTGAAATTTAATTGAAAACAGAGCTAGAGGAAAGTTGGGACTGGAAAGCATAATCTCTAGTTCCAACAAAAGCCATTTATACTGCATGTCAAGACTAGTCCACACTTTCAAACTCAATTAGAAATAGAGCAATAGAAAGGAATTTATTTCAAAGAGTGGAAGCAGATTGAGAGGCACAGGGTAAAATATTATTTATTTGGCAATTATTCATATGTAAATAAGAGAAGTTGTTATGCATAACTAAAAAACTATTCACAGAAAAGTAGTTAATAGGGAAAGGAATAAAATAATGCTCGATTGAGAACAACTGATATGAAATACTATCAGAATAGACATCATTTTAACATGGATCTTGTTGTTTTTAATTACATTTTCTGCAGGTTTTGCATTAGATATCAGCCAGAATCATAATCTAAGAAAACATAACACTGAAATCTTATTATAGGATTATAGAAAGCTTCCTCTTCCCCCACACCTCACTACTATCTTAATTATATTATATTATTATAATGTATTGCTGCTGCTGCTGCTAAGTCGCTTCAGTCGTGTCCGACTCTGTGCGACCCCATAGAGGGCAGCCTACCAGGCTCCCCGGTCCCTGGGATTCTCCAGGCAAGAACACTAGAGTGGGTTGCCATTTCCTTCTCCAATGGATGAAAGTGAAAAGTGAAAGTGAAGTCACTCAGTCGTGTCCGACTCTTAGCGACCCCATGGACTGCAGCCCACCAGGCTCCTCTGTCCATGGGATTTTCCAGGCAAGAGTACTGGAGTGGGGTACCATTGCCATAATGTATTACTATATTCTTAAAGTCTATTACAATAGTTTCTTTTACCCAGTATATCATGTTAGGCTATGAAGAAAAAGTTACAAGACATACTAAAAGGCAAAAACACAGTTTAAAGAGATAGAACAAGCATCAGAACCAGAGTCAGATAGGGCAGAAATGTTAGAATGATCACACTGGGGATCCAAAACAACTATGATTAATATGCTGAGCTCTAATGAGTAAAGTAGACAGCACATAAGAACAAAAGGACAATATAAGAAGAGAGATGAGAATTCTAAGGAAAAAAAAAAAGAAATGATAGAGATAACAAACACTGTGGAATGAAGAATGACTTCAGTGGGATTTTAGTAGACTGGTCATAGCTGAGGGAAGACTCTGAGTTTGAGGATGTCTCAACAGAATGTCCCAAGACCCCAAAAGCAAATAAACCAGAGACTGGGAAGGAATAGAACAGAAAATCCAAACAACAACAAAAGGTTTAATAGAAGAATAATAGGAGTACCAGAAGGAGAAGAGAAAGGAACAGGAGAATAATTGAAACAGCAATGACCAGGAATTTCTCCAAATTAATGTTAGACATCAAACCACAGATCTAGAAAGCTTAGAGAACATCAAATAGGGTAAATGCAGAAACAAACAAACAAACACCCCAGACCTACAAGTACGCATATATTTCAAACTACAGAAAATTGAAGGGTAAGGAAAACTCCTGAAAGAAGCCAGAGAGGAAAAACACTTTACCTGTAGAGTCACAGATAAGAACTACATCTGATTTCTCAGAAACCAGGCAAGCAAGAAGAAACTGGAATAAAATTATTTAAATGGTTGAGAGAAACCCCTCCCCACCCAACCTAGAATTCAGTACCCTGTGAAGTCATCCTTCAAAAGTGAACGAGAAGCAAAGACTTTCTCCGAAAAACAAAAGTTGAGGGAATTTATCACCAGCAGACTTGTTTTGCAAGAAATGTTAAAAGTTCTTTTACAGAGAAGGAAAACATTGTAGGTCAGAAACTTAGATTTATACAAAGCAAGAAAGAACATCAAAGAAGGACTAAGTGAAAGTAAACTATGAAACTTTATTTTTAAATGATCTTATAGTTAACAGTTTCTTTTCCCAATATAATAGCAAGGAAACCAAAAGCTGGTGCTGTGAAAAGACCAATTAGATTGATCTAGTCTGCCTAAGTGAGAAAATAAAGTGACAGCAGAAATTGCCGATGCCAGAAACGAAAGACGCCACATCACTAGAGATCCTGCAAACACTAAAAGAATAATGAAGAAACACCATGAACAAGTCTATGCTCACAATTTTAATAACCTAAAGAGATCAATTCCTTGAATAATCAATTCCTGCTAGAACTCACACAGGAAGAAAACAGACCTATATATGTATGTGTATGTATACATATATACAAAATAGATTGAATAAATAGTTAACAGCCTTCTAAAACAGAAAGATACCAGTTTTAATTGGATTAATTACAAATTAACTTGTAAATGTTACAAATGTAATTAATTTGTAAATTCTACAAAATATTTAGGGAAGAAATTATACCAATTCTCTACAATATTTTTCAGAGGACAGAAGCAAAAGGTATACTCCTTAAGGTATTTTTGTGAAGGCAGCATGATCCTATTATCAAAACCACATAAAGGCACTACAAGAGAAGAAAACCATAGACTAGATGCAAATTTCCTAAATAAAATATTCACACATCAAATCCAACAATGTATACAAAGAATTAGATACAGAGCCAAGTGGGATTTATCCCAGATATGCAAGGCTATTTCAACACTTAAAAATCAACCTATTTTATCTGTCACAGCAACAGGCTAAAGAAGAAAATTCACATGATCATAAGAATTAGCAAGAGCATGTGACAAAATCCAACACCTATTCATGATAAAAACTCTTCAGTAAACTAGGAACTTGAACTTCCTCAACTTGATTAAAAAATCTACCAAAAGGCTTATAGCTAATGTTATAATTAAAGGAGAGAAACTCAAAGCTTTCAACATCACACTAGATGTGCAGTTTTTTGGTTGCTAAGTTGTGTCTGACTCTTTGCGACCCCAAACTTCAGTACCCCAGGCTTCCCTGTCCTTCACTATCTCCTGGAGTTTGCTCAAACTCAAGATAATGCTATAAGATAATAAAAGGAGTTCGTTGAGCTCAGTTGCTCAGTTGTGTATGAATCTTTGTGACCCCAAGGACTGCAGCATGCTAGGCTTCCCTGTCCATCACCAACTCCTGGAGCTTGCTCAAACTCATGTCCATTGAGTTGGTGATGCCATCCAACAATTTCATCCTCTGTCATCCCCTTCTCCTCCTGCCTTCAATGTTTCCCAGCATCAGGGTTTTCCCCAGTGAGTCAGTTCTTTGCAACAGGTGACCAAATTATTGGAGTTTCAACTTCAGCATCAGTCCTTCCAATGAATATTCAGGACTGATTTCCTTTAGGACTGATTGATTTGATCTCCTTGCAGTCCAAGAGATTCTCAAGAGTCTTCTCCAACACCACAGTTCAAAAGCATCAAAGTAAAAGGAAATGAAAGGCAAATAGATTAGGAAGAAAGAAATGAAACTGTTTGTTTGCAGATGACATGATTGACTATGGAGAAAATCCGACAGAGCTAGCAAAAAATCTCATAAGTTATTATAGCAAGTTTTGGGGATACAAGGTTAACATTACAAAAGTCAATAGTGTTCCTATATATTAGCAAAGAACAAATGGAATTTGAAATTAAAAACACACTGCCTAAAAACACCACAATACCATTTCCACTGCCATTCTATGCTTAGTCGCTCAGTCGTGTCCAACTCTTTGCAAATCCCATGGACTGTAGCCCACCAGGCTCCTCTGTCCATGGGGATTCTCCAGGCAAGAATACTGGAATGGGTTGCCATGCCCTCCTCCAGGGGATCTTCCCAACACAGGGATTGAACCCAGGTCTCCCCCATTGCAGGCAGATTCTTTACCATCTGAGCCACTGGGGAAGCCCAAGAATACTGGAGTGGGTAGCCTATTCCTTACCCAGAGGGAACTTCCTGACCCAGGAATCCAACCAGGGTCTTCTGCATTGCACGTGGATTCTTTACCAGCTGAGTTACCTGGGAAGCCCACCATTTACATTCAGTTCAGTTCAGTTCAGTCGCTCAGTCATGTCTGACTCTTTGCGACCCCATGAATTGCAGCATGCCAGGCCTCCCTGTCCATCACCAACTCCCGGAGTTCACTCAGACTCATGTCCATTGAGTCGGTGATGCCATCCAGCCATCTCAACCTCTGTCGTCCCCTTCTCTTCCTGCCCCCACCCCCTCCCAGCATCAGAGTCTTTTCCAGTGAGTCAACTCTTTGCATGAAGTGGCCAAAGTACTGGAGTTTCAGCTTTAGCATCATTCCTTCCAAAGAAATCCCAGGGTTGATCTCCTTCAGAATGGACTGGTTGGATCTCCTTGCAGTCCAAGGGACTCTCAAAAGTCTTCTCCAACACCACAATTCAAAAGCATCAATTCTTCGGTGCTCAGCCTTCTTCACAGTCCATCTCTCACATCCATACATGACCACAGGAAAAACCATAGCCTGGACTAGATGGACCTTTGTTGGCAAAGTAATGTCTCTGCTTTTGAATATGCTATCTAGGTTGGTCATAACTTTCCTTCCAAGGAGTAAGCGTCTTTTAATTTCATGGCTGCAGTCACCATCTGCAGTGATTTTGGAGCCCAAATAAATAAAGTCTGACACTGTTTCCACTGTTTCCCCATCTATTTGCCATGAAGTGATGGGACCAGATGCCATGATCTTCATTTTCTGAATGTTGAGCTTTAAGCCAACTTTTTCACTCTCCACTTTCACTCTTATCAAGAGGCTTTTGAGTTCCTCTTCACTTTCTGCCATAAGGGTGGTGTCATCTGCATATCTGAGGTTATTGAGATTTCTCCCAGCAATCTTGATTCCAGCTTGTGTTTCTTCCAGCCCAGCGTTTCTCATGATGTACTCTGCATAAAAGTTAAATAAACAGGGTGTCAATATGCAGCCTTGACGTACTCCTTTTCCTATTTGGAACCCGTCTGTTGTTCCATGTCCAGTTCTAACTGTTGCTTCCTGACCTGCATACAGATTTCTCAAGAGGCAGGTTAGATGGTCTGGTATTCCCATCTCTTTCAGAATTTTCCTACATTAACACTTAGGTAACAAATCTAACAAGATCTATATGAGTAAAACTACAAAGCTCTGATGAAATAAATCAGAAGAACTAAATAAATGAATATATATTCCATGTCCATGAACAGAAAAACTCAATACTATCAAAGTATAAGTTCCTTCCAACTTGATCTATGGATTCAATGTCTTCTCAATCAAAATTCCAGCAAATTATTATGTGAAGATCAATAAACTGATTCTAAAGTTTATGTGGATAGGCAAAAGACTCAGAATAGCCAACACAATATTAACCGATTAAGAACAAAGTTGGAGGACTGACACTAACTGACTTTAAACCTTACTATAAAGCTAAAATAAACATGACAGTGTAGTACTGACAAAAGAATAGACAGATAGATTAGTGTAATGGAATACATTACATTAATATATTCTATTACATTAATGTATTCCATTAAAGCACAGAAGTAGACCCACACAAATGCAGTCAACTTATTTTTGGCAAAGGAATGAAGGCACTTACACTGGAGAAAAGTAGTCTTTTCAGCAAATGGAGCTGGAACAACTGGACATCACATGAGCATAGATACAGATGAAACAGTCTCCATAAAAACTAACTCAGAATGGGTCACAGACCTAAATGTATGATGGAGAACTATAAGACTTTTAGATGATAACAGAAAATGTGGATGATCTTCGATTTGGCACAGACTTTCTAGACACAGTACCAAAGGTATGGTTCATGAAAGAAATAATCAGTAAGCTGAATTTCATTAAAAGTAAAAATATTTGTTTTGCAAAAAGATATTGTCAAGAGAATGAAAGCACAAGCCACACTGAGAAAAAATATTTTCAAAAGACACATCTGATAAAGGACTGTTATCCAAAATATGCAAAGAATTTCTAAAAGTCAACAATTAAAAAACAAGAAACCTGACTAAAAAATGGGCCAAAGACCTCATCAAAGAAGATATACAAATGGCAAATAAATATATTTAAAAGACGCTCCATATCCTGTATCATTGGAGGAATGCAAATTAAAACGAAAAGGAGAGAAAACAGCACATCTATAAAAACAGGTAAAATCCAGAACGTGGACACCACCAAGTGCTGGTGAGAATGTGGAGCAGCAGGAACTCTTACCAATTGCTGGTGGAAATGCAAACTGATGCAGTCACTTCAGAAGACAGTTTCTCAAAAAAAAAAACAAACCCCAAAAATTGGCTTGTCATATGATCCAGCAATCATGTTCCTTGGTACATAACCATATTCACACAAAAACCTGCACACAGATGTTAAAACATCTTTATTCATGGAGTTATCTATATAATAAAGTAAATTGTTTATATATCTGACATTGAGTGACTGGAAATTGGTTAAATAAATTATGATGCAACTCTTAAAATGAAGCTGGTAAATTAGTCACTGATGTAGGAAAATACTCATGACTTGCTAAGTTGATTCCAACAACTATGCACATTGCAGAAGGTATGCATTTTCTTTAATAGGTATATTCAAGAACAAGATGGTCTATACTATCACACAGGAGGAACAGATGATCAGTGTTAAAAGATTTTTACAGCCTTTCTCAAAAATGATTCATGCTTCCCTATTTATTATTATTTAGACAGAGGATGAGGTGGTTGGACGGCATCACCTACTCAATGGCCATGAGTTTGAGTAAACTCCAGGAGTAGGTGATGGATGGAGAGGCCTGGCGTGCTGCAGTCCATGGGGTCACAAAGAGTTGGACATGACTGAGTGACTGAACTGAACTGAACTGATTCAGGTACTCATTCAATTGCTAAGTTCCCTGGGGTTTTTAAAAAATGCTTAGAAACTCATTGACGCTCCTCTGAGAGGATGGATTCCAGTTTTCCCTCTTGTGTTTGTGGGCTGGTTTTAGAAACTTGATTCCAACAAGTGGAATGTGGTGGAAGTGATGGTGTGTGTTTCCAAGGGTAAATCATAAAAGGTGACACTGTGTCTCCCCAAAACTCCAGGCAGCAGAGAAGCCTTGGGAATCCTAAGTTGACATGGAAGATGTCTAGCTCACCAAAAGCTACCATGCTGGAGACACCATGGGGGCAGAGCAAATAGAAAACAAGAGGTGCCTGGGGACACTCAGCTCTCCAGCCCCAGATCTTAGTTTTCCAGCCTAGGCACTGGGCATGCAGGGCACGTGGCCTTCAGATGATTCTACCCCAGTCCTTTGAGCCATCCCGGCTGATGCTGAGTGGAGCACAGACAAACTATCCCCTTCAAACCCTGCGTAAATTGCAGATCTGTGAGCAAATACTGATGTTTTCAAAGCTATTAAATTTGTATGTGGTATGTTATGCAGACTTAGATACTGGAACAAACCCATACCTGCCAGGCAGGTTACAAACATATGAACAAATGTACGAAGATCTGTCTCTTTCTATCTCTCATGAAAAATTCTAGAAGTACACAAAACAAATCCTGTTTCCAGGATTATATTTGGTATGGAAATATGCAGAATTTTTGGCTATTCCCTTGTGATTTTCTGCAATCTAAAGATTATCTGAAATTGGTAATGTAGTTATTACTTCTATCGTTAAAGACAGTCAACAAATGAATAGATGAATAAATAATAAGCAGGGAAAGATGAATCACTTCTGAAAAAGCTGTGATAGCTTTTTAACACTGACCACCTGCTTACAAGGTGACGCAGTATAGCCCATCTTATCCTTTTAATGGGTTTATTATACTGGACATCTTCAGTGTTGCAGTCTGAGTTCTCTGGCTTCACAGAGGTGCATCTAAGATTAGGAGCCACGACCTGGGAGAAGAAAGACAGAGCTCCAGGTGGCCTCCTAGTACCTTGCATCCACTGAAGCTGCCATTAAACCTATTTCCATCAATGTTCCTGTGTTATGGGAAAAAAAAAATAGCTGGACTGACTCTGGACCCTGGGTATTTATAATCATGATATTTATCCATCATATAAAGACTCATGGAAGACAGAAGTCCGCAGCACTCAGATAGGGGTCTTTTTGATCGAAATTGCATTCTCCAACGCTATCAGTGCCAGCTATGCACATTTCAGATGACCTTCACATAGACAGAAAATATAAAAGTGTATATTCTTGGCTACTTGGGCTGTGATAGTGTAGAGAGTCTGGTTGGTGAAGACATTTGCTTTCTATTAAATAAGGCAGTCAATCATGTTGGGGAAGCTGCTTTTAGTAAAAAGTGACTAACATTTTCATCCCCAGGAAAAGATGTCATGGTCCCAAGGGATCTCAAGGCATTGGGCAGTGGTCATAGTAACCCGTGAAAGTATGTTGTGCATCATTACTGTGTGAGAATGAGGGCAAAACGTAGAGAAATGAAAGCATGGAATTTATCTTTGCTTTCAGAATTCTGGAACAGGTCTATTTTAATAATGTTTGAGGCAAGGGTGAGCTGGTTTCCTAGCACAGTTATAAATAGCTGGTTCTTTCATCCAAGTTTGAGCTGCCAAAGGTCTCCGGCATCCTCTGAGCAGCTGTGCCATCCTCTCCACATCACCACCATTTCTTCCCCTTTCATTTCCTTACATTATGAAGACGTTGGCTGCAGTGTGATTCCACGTGCTCCGGAGAACAACCGCATTCATTTATTTAGTGACTCCTATTTGCCAGACACTCCGTGTCTTGTGCCTATTAAATCCTTACTTAATCCCCCTAATACCCTTGTGAGGTAGAAAACACCATTATCTCCATTTTATAGATGAAAAAACTAAAGCAAAGAGATAACACTACCTAAGACCACTCAGCTAGTATGCAGCAGAGCTAGGATTATAAAGACAGAAATGATAAATATGCCATCATATTTTCAGCACTTATTATATAACAAGCTCTGTGCTAAACACTTTAGCTGTGTTAAGAAAAATTAGCCCAAATTTGGAAATAAGGCAAAATGATGATTGCATGTCTTTTTATGCTGGAATATTGTCTAATAGGACCACCCAAAGATTATCTAATTCCCTAGGCATACATCTTGTTTGACTTGCTATTGACTATTTTCTTTCAGCTCCAGTGGAATTAGATGCAACTTGTAGCAGATGGATACATTTCAAATAATTTTTGCATGGCAGAAATACAAATAATTTCTATAGAAAAGATAAACCCAAATATTAAGTTTTATTGCTCTAAAGGATGTAACAAGTTAAAAATAATTTAGCGATCTTATTCCAGCACTTTCTTTCATTTATTATGTGTACCAGTCTTTCCCATATGTCTTTTGAATCATCTTTGTGACCCTGCTGGTTTCCTCACTAGTGACTTAAACAATCCTTAGTCTCACGTTCAGTGTAGGTTTGGAAGATAGTCATGTCTTTAACATTTGGGGAATTATACAATTTAATTGCCACAAAATCAAACAAAGTCGATTATGTGTTTTTCTCTGTTTTATAAAGACCCTGAGGATTGAAGAGGCCAAATAGTGAATTCAAATTTTACCTTAATAAGGAAAGGAGCTGGGACACAGACCTAGGGCTGCCTGACTCCACAGACCAGGTTTGAAGCCATGTGTTCGGTTTTTTGTTTCTGAGTCATTGGTGGCAGGCCTTATTCTATTCATTTTCATAAAAGAGCCTGCCATCATAGATACTTGGTAAATGTTTGTGCCAAAATAAATTCCAGAAATAATCTTTAGCCTTGATGGAATAAAATAAGATATAAAAAATTTAAAAATAGGGAAATCACCCAACTCTAAATATGTCTAAAACTATTGCTTTGAAATTCTCATATCTGCTGATGGCTTAAAATGTTCTAATTGTCAGACCTTTCTTTAAGGTTATTTGGAGTTAGAAACATTAGTCATATTTAGGATAATGTTAATTTTGAGTTCCTATTAAGAGTAAGAACTATCTTATCACTAAGCCCCAGCTGGGAGTCCCTTCTCTTGACTCCAGTGTAGTAACTATCTCTGTATTGGAAAATGAGGTGTTTTCTTTTTATTTCCCTTGTTTGGAATTTCCTACTGGTCTTTCCTAAGTGATTTTGAACCTATAAGTAGTTACCCTTCTCAGATTGTAAACAAGTCCCTAGGTGATGCTTATATACACATTCAATAACTGGTTGGTTAAAACTCTGAAGAGCCTGGGTGACAGTCCTTCATTTTCTGGGCACATTACTGCTCAATTCTGTGCTTTAATTTTCTCATTTATTTAACACATGAATACTGGCATTTGCCTTACAGACAGTGGATGATTGTAGCTTGAATCCAGTGATGCTGAACAAACTTCCATGAAAGTTGGTAAGACAGGGTTCTGAAATCTATCAAGAACAATGTACCTGGGGGGCAGACTTAGGCCACCTCTGGATGGCAGAATTGAATTGCTGGGTTTTGGAAAAGGAATTAGCAGGAACTGATGAATTATTCTTATAGGAATCCAGCAACATATTTTGGCTGTTGAGGAAGAAACCAGCAGACTTGAATTTAGATCAATAGAGATCATGCAATCTGAAGAACAGGGGAAAAAAAGATGAAACATGAACAGATTTTCAAAAAAATGTAGGGCACCATAAATGCATTAAAATACGTGCAATATGAATACCAAAAAATAAAAAAGAGGATAGAGAAGAGGCAAAAAATAATTTAAAGAATAATGACTGAAAAGTTCCCAGTTTGATTGAAATAAAACATTAACATACTCTTTAAAAAGCTCAGTGAACTCCATGAAGATTAAACACAAAGATATCCACACTCAGGCACATCATAGTCAAAAAACAGAAAGAGAAAAATATTGAAAGCAGCAAGAAAAACGACTCTACTTATTGAAGCAAACTCCAATAAAGTTAACAGCTGACTTTTTGTCAGAGACAGTGGAGTCCAGAAGAAAGTGGAATAGTATATTCAATGTTCTTGATAAAATATTTCAATCAAGAACCCTATATCCAGCAAAATATCTTTCAAACATGAAGGCACAATGATTTCCAAATAAACAAAAACTGAGCTAATTCAGTGCTAGAATACTTAGATTATAAGAAATACTAAAGGAAATGCTTGATGCTGAAAATAAACTAACCCAGAGAGACATTTGATTTCACATAGAAAAACAAGGTATGCAGTAAAGGTAATTACGTAGGTAGCTATAAAAGATAGTAAAATTATATATTTCTTTTCCTAATTGATTCAAAAATTGCTTAGAACAATATCTATGAAACAAATTTTCAATATAGTTGAAACAGCCTTCTACTGAAAGAAGTTGCCGTCTAGGACTTTCATAGATAGAAGTCATTGCCTGGCTTCACAGTTTCAAAGAACAGGTTGATTCTCTTGTTAGAGGCCTTTAAGTTGAAGCCAGTGCCTATTTACCATTCTGAAAATATTAGGATTCTCAAGAATTATTCTAACTCTGCGTGTGCTCTATACATGGAACATGACCTAGAGGACAGTATGGTTTACTGAATGTTTTAAACCCATTATTGAGACCTACTGCTTAGAAAGATTCCTTTAAAAATATTACTGCTCATTGACATTGCACCTGATTACCTAGGAGATCTAATGGAGACGTACAAGGAGATTTATGTTGTTTTCATGTTTGCTCATGCAACATTCAGTCTGCAGCCCATGAATCAAGGAGCAATTTTGATTTTCAATTATTGCTGTTTAAGAAATACATTCTGTAAGGCTATAGCTGCCATAGAGGGTGATTCCTCTGATGAATCTGAAACAAACAGATGGAAAAACTTCTGGAGAGGATTCTAGATGCCATTACGAACATTTCTAAGAATTCTAGATGCCATTATGAACATTTTTGATTCATTGAAAAAGGCAAAAATATCAACAGATGATAACAGGAGTTTAGGAGAAATTGATTCTAATCTTCTTGTATGACTTTGAGGGGTTCAGGACTTCAGTGGAGGAAGTAACTGCAGATGTGGTGGAAATTTCCAAAGGACTAGAATTAGAAGTGGAGCCTGAAGATATGTCTGCAATCTCAGAAAGAAATTGGACAGATGAGGAGTTGCTTCTTATGGATGAGCAAAAGAAATGTTTCTTTAAGATAGTGTTTCTGCTGCTGCTGCTAAGTCGCTTCAGTCGTGTCCGACTCTGTGCGACCCCATAGATGGCAGCCTACCAGGCTCCCCGGTCCCTGGGATTCTCCAGGCAAGAACACTAGAGTGGGTTGCCATTTCTTTCTCCAATAAGATAGTGTTACTCCTAGTGAAAATATTGTGAGAACTGTTGAAATGACAACAAGGATTTAGAATATTGCATAGAAGTAGCAGATGAAGCAGCTGCAGGTTTTGAGAGGATTTGCTCCAATATTGAAAAAATTCCTATCATGGGTAAAATACTATCAAACAAAACAGCAAGTCCTGCTACAGAGAAATCAATTATGAAAGACAGCCAACTGATGTGGCAAACTTCACTGTTGTCTCATTTTAAGGAATTGACACAGCCACCCCAAATTTTAGCAATCACCACGTCAAGGCAGCACCTTCCACCAGGAAAAAAGATTATGATGTGCTGAAGGCTCAGATAAGGGTTAGCAATTTTTAGCAATAAGGTATTTTTAAATTAAGGTATGCCCATTGTATCAATGTAGAGATGATGGTATTCCAGTTGAGCTATTTCAAATCCTAAAAGATGATGCCGTGAAAGTGCTGCACTCAATGTGCCAGCAAATTTGGAAAACTCAGCAGTGGCCACAGGACTGGAAAAGGTCAGTTTTCATTCCAATCCCAAAGAAAGGCAATGCCAAAGAATGTTCAAATTGCCACATAATTGCACTCATCTCGCATGCTGGCAAAGTAATGCTCTAAATTCTCCAAGCCAGGCTTCAACAGTATGTGAACCAAGAACTTCCAGATGTTCAAGCAGGATTTAGAAAAGGTAGAGGAACCAGAGATCAAATTGCCAACATCTGTTGGATCATTTAAAAAGCAATAGAATTCCAGAAAAATATCTGCTTCTGCTTTATTGACTACACAAAAGTCTTTGACTGTGTGGATCACAACAAACTGTGGAAAATTTTTCAAGAGATGGGAATACCAGACTACCTGACCTGCCTCCTGAGAAATCTATATGCAGGTCAGGAAGCAACAGTTAGAACCAGGCATGGAACAACAGACTGGTTCCAAATTGGGAAAGGAGTACATCAAGGCTGTATACTGTCACTCTGATTATTTAACTTATATGCAGAGTACATCATGCAAAATGCCAGGCTGGACGAAACACAAGCTGGAGTCAAGATTGCCAGGAGAACAATAACCTCATATATGCAGATGACATCACATTTATGGCAGAAAGCGAAGAGGAACTGAAGAGCCTCTTGTTTGAAAGTGAAAGAGGAGAGTGAAAAATCTGGCTTGAAACCCAACATTCAAAAAACAAAGATCATGGCATCCAGTCCCATCACTTCATGGCAAATAGATGGGAAAACAATGGAAACAGTGAGAGACTTTATTTTCTTGGGCTCAAAAATCACTGCAGATGGTGACTGCATCCATGAAATTAAAAGACATTTGTTCCTTGGAAGAAAAGCTATGACTAACCTAGACAGCATATCAGAAAGCAAAGACATGACTTTGCCAACAAAAGTCCATCTAGTCAAAGCTATGTTTTTCCAGTAGTCATATATGGATGTGAGAGTTGAACCATAAAAAAGCTGAGTGCCAAAGAAATGATGCTTTTGAACTGTGGTGTTGGAGAGACTCTTGAGAGTCCCTTGGACTACAAGGAGATCAAACTAATTGATCCTAAAGGAAATCAGTCCTGAATATTCATTGGAAGGACTGACGCTGAAGCTGAAGCTCCAATACTTTGGCCATCTGATGCGAAGAGCCAACTCATTGGAAAAGAGCCTGATGCTGGGAAAGATTGAAGGCAGGAGGAGAAGGGGATGACAGAGGATGAGATGGTTGGATGGCATCACCGACTCTACGGACATTAGTTTGAGTAAACTCTGGGTGTTGGTGATGGACAGGGAGGCCTGGTGTGCTGTGGTCCATGGGGTTGCAAAGAGTCAGACATGACTGAGCAACTGAACTGAACTGATGCACATTATTGTTTTAGACAAAATACTTTAGACACTTAATAGACTACAGTATAGTATAAACACAACTTTTATAAGCGTTGGGAAACTAAAAAATTCCTGTGACTTTCTTTTTTGTGATTTCACTTTATTGTGGTGGTCTGGAACTAAACCTGTGATTTCTTTGAAGAATGTCTCTATGTCAATAATAATGTTAAATATGAAGGAATAAAACAATCCAATCAAAAGGTAGTAATTGTCACAGAGGTAAAAGGAAAAAGAGCCAACTATCTGCTGTCTGAAAGAGACATGCTTTAGAGTCAAAGAAACAAATAGGGACTTTCATGGTGGTCCAGTGGTTAAGACTTTGCATTCCAATGCAAAGCTAAGATCTCACATGCCTCATGATCGAAAAACCAGGATATACAGGGTTCTCGGGGCTGGTGCACTGGGATGACCCAGAGGGATGGGAGGGGGAAGGAGGTGTGAGGGGGGTTTAGGATGGGGAACACATGTACACCCGTGGCAGATTCATGTAAATGTATGGCAAAACCACTACAATATTTTAAAGTAATTAGCCTCCAAAAAAAAAAAAAAAGAATATAAACAATAGAAGCAATATTGTAACAAACTGAATAAAGACTTAAAAAATAGTACACATCAAAAAAATCTTAAAAGAAATAACTAAGTTGAAATAAAAGGATGGTGTATATTTTTTGGACACCAAAGATGTGTTATTTCTCACGCCAGTTCTCCAATTCTCAGACACTAACTAAATGTCCTATTCAATCCTACCTGAAGTTAGCATCTACCTACATGAAGTTAGCATCTTCTCCTAGAAGTTAAAGGATTTATTCCTAAAGGCTGCTTCTACTTCAGACACCAGCCACAAGTGGGGTTCTCAGGCAACCCATACTTCTGGCCAGATGACAACAAATTTGAAGTTTCCACTGACCAGTACCCCCCACCATCTCAGTTTCAATATTTTGCTAGAATAACTCATAAAAGTCAAGAAAGTGCTCTATTCACTATTACAGTTTATTATAAAGGGCATCAGTGAACTGCCAGATCTTCAAAAACGTAGATAGAGTAGAGTCTGGAAGTGTCCCAAGCAGGAGAGTCTCTGCCTCCATGCAGACAAAGGGTATGTGGATGTATTCACCAACTCAGAGGTTCTTCAAACTCTGTCACTTAGGAGTTTTATGGGCATTCCATTATGTATGCACAACTGATTAGATCACGGGTATGCATGATTGAACTAGCTCCAGCTCCAATCCTCTCCCCGTGGGTTGGGGTTTGGGCTGAAATTCCTAGCCCTCTACTCATATGGTTGGTTTTCTGGCATCTAGCCCCCATTCTGAATCCATTCTCCCCTCCCCTCACCAATTTGAATGATTCAGATTGATTGATTCAGCATTAGTCATTCAACATACAGAAGGTTAAGTTACAAGGGTTTTCAGAGCTCTGTTCCAGGGACCAAATAATTATTTTTATTTTAATATACAAAGACCAAATATTTATTTTTAATTATGGCACAGATGGAAAAAGATATTTAATGCAAGCAGCAATCATAAGAGAACTGGAGTATCTGTATCTATACTAAGAGGAGACAAATCAGAGTTTAAGACAAAATGTGGCTAGAGACAAAGGACATTTTATACTGTAAAGAAAAGTTGGTGGATGGGAAGAAAGGGAGGGTCAGAAGTTGGGATGCTTGCTTACCCTTCTAGGAACTTGTTTACCCTTCATGAACTTGGCTGGCCCAAGTATGAGCAGGACATGTTAGGATAAAAATGTTCCAGATACATGGGCTGGGGAAGGCACGATCAGGAAGAAGAGATAGTGCCTATAATTCCTTTCCTCACAAACCTCACAGTTAAACCTTTAACTTTTATCCTGGCCTCCCTGTGAACCCTCAGTGGAGACAATTTCCTGATTATGCTGAGTCCCAGAAAAATGTACATATTATATCTTGTTAGGAATAAGATTAAGAGAATATACACTACTTGGTAGGATGGTAATTCAATTTAATGGTTGAATGGAATTGTGTGCCTTGAAGATGACTAAGCTAAGAAAAAGGAATTGAATGATTGCGAGTGAACTGGAGAAAAGCACTTGAGAAGATGAAAGATATTTTAAAACAGCTTATAGAGGGCAAAATCTCTTTCATTTTTTTGATATCGTAATGACATAGCAATAAAAAAACCAAAGGATGCATCAATTGTTCAAAAAAAGTGTTTTATAGTGACTGGTTGGGTTTTAGTCCTTAATGTTGTATATAATATTATATCATGTGTTCACTATCACACTATCAAATGAAATTGACTCAGCATTAACACAGATGATAGATTTATCATTTCTGTGTTTTTTAAAAGTAGGTGCACTTCTTTCTTGTTAAGATTATACCATAAAAAATTTATTTTTGAATTAGATTCATTGTTAAATCGTGAAAAGAAATGATATAATGAACAATTTTCTAGTGATTCATTTACAACTTTTGAAGAAGCGTTCATATGGAAATTGTTATGGCTCCAATCAAGTCAGCTGTAAGGTAAACTTGGAAGAGTGACAGATTTGGCATTTTTCTGTAATAATGGAGAAAAACAGAACCCAAATCAAAGAAACTGTACATTAAAAAATCTTTGACTACTAATGTAACTACTAATGTAAGCTTGATCTTTCTTATCAGGGAATTATGCTACTTTAAAATAAAACTTTAAGGCCTTTAATTATGAATTGGAGCATTGACTTATTCCCATGGTGCAGACTTTGAAAAATAATTCCCATTATAATTCATATTCCTGTTTTGATAGGGGGTAGGCTGAATCAGGGTGACAAATTGTTGGCACTGACTGGTGGGATGTATGTAAAACATAATGACTGATAATTTAGAGGTTACATTGGCTTAAATTAATTGCTTCATTAATTAGCAATTAATTTTAAATAAATTGCTTCCATTTAAATCATGTCTCAGCTCTCCCTGCAGTGACAGGGGCTCATTCTCAGAAGCAGTTAATATGTGAGCACAACGTCAATTTTATGGAACCCTGAGTAAATTTCACCTGATAAGCCTCTTTGATATTTGAGGCAGAGTCCATCTGAGAAAGAACTTCAGAACTGGTGCATCCAGGCAGCCCAGCCCCACCCTCCCCTCTTACAGATGAGGTTGGGGGGCTATTTGAGTCTCCTTTCCTTTAATTCCCATGTGAAATTGTCCTGAAATTCTGACCATTTTACTTTCTGATTTTTTTCTCTAATTTGTTCCCTCTTGTATTTCTGCACTCCCATGGTTTATTCATGGCTTCATCAGATTTAAGCTGTAAATCTGTTCTTCTTGCTTTCTTTTCACTTCTCTTAAAATCTCTTTTGCTGCTACTGCTAAGTCTCTTCAGTCGTGTTCGACTCTGTGCGACCCCATAGACGGCAGCCCACCAGGCTCCCCTGTCCCTGGGATTCTCCAGGCAAGAACACTGGAGTGGGTTGCCATTTCCTTCTCCAATGCATGAAAGTGAAAAGTGAAAGTGAAATCGCTCAGTCGTGTCCGACTCTTAGTGACCCCATGGACTGCAGCCTACCAGGGTCCTCCATCCATGGGATTTTCCAGGCAAGAGTACTGGAGTGGGGTGCCATTGCCTTCTCCAAAATCTCTTTTACCACCCCCAAATTCAGTTATTTAAAAAGCAAATCTTGAAAAGAGACTCAGCATCATTAGTCATTAAGGTCAATGCAAATCAAAACCACAGTAACACCTCACACCTGTCAGGCACACACACCCCAAAAAAAACAGAGAAGAACAAGTGCTGATGAAGATGAGGGGAAATTGTGACCCTCATACATTATTGGCAGGGATGTCAAATGGTGAAGCTGCTTGCAAAACAGGTTGGTGGATTCTTCAAAAGTTGACCACAAAGTTAAGATATGACTCAGCAATTCTGGTCCTGAGAGTGTACTCCAAAGAACTAAAAACAGGCACTCAGACAAATACAAACGTTCATAGAGCCACTGTTCACATTAGTTAAAGGGGAAACATTCTAACTGCTCATCAAAGGATGAACAGATAGACAAAATGTGGCATATCCATACGATGGGATATTTCTTATCCATAAAAATCAAGGAAGTAATGATACATATTACAACATGCATGAATCTCAAAAACATGCTAAGTGAAAGAAGTCAGACACTAAACATCACTTACTGGATGATTCCATTTATATGCAATATTCAGAATAGGTAAATCTATAGACATAGAAGTAAGAGAAGTGGTTGCCAGAAGCTGGGGCAGGGGCAGTGACCACTTCATGGATACAGAGTTTTCTTTTTAGGTGTTTCAAGTGCTCTGGAACTTGATATACATGGTGGTTGAACAACACTGTGAGTATACTAAATGCCAATGAATTGTGCACCTTAAAATGGTAATTTCATGTACAGTAATTTTACCTCAATTTAAAAAGTATATTTAAGTGTATGAGGGAGGCAGAAAATGTCAGAGTGATGCTGTGTGGGAAGGACTTGACTCACCTTTGCTGGCAATGAAGACAGAGGAAGGAATCATGTGTGCAAGAAGCTGGACAAGGCAAGGAAATGGATTCTCCTCTAGAAATTCCAGAAGAAACTCAGCCTTGCCAAACCCTGACTTTAGCCCGTGAGACCTCAGTCAGACTTGTGACCTGCAGACCTGCAAGATATGAAATTTGTGTTGTTTAAGCTGCTTTAAAAAACCCCTCAAATCTTAGCATGTAACTTTTTGCCCCAAAGTTATTCCAAGTTACTTTATTGCCCTCAGGAGACTTCATCATGGAGATAAGAGCACAGGGGCTGCTGACCCCTGCAGGAGCCTCAGACCTCCCCTGTCTTGCTAGATCTGTTCCCCAGGGGCTACCCTTCCAACATCTGGGCTTAGACAGCATCTACTGTAGAGACTGAGTGCAGACTGCTCTCCGCTCCCCCGGCCATGTTAAATTCTTCTCCTTGGTGCTGGGAGGTGGTTTTCCTCGCAGTTGACCCTGAGCTGATTATGTGCAGCTTGAGATCAAAGACATATCTTTAAGTCCCAAGACCTACGCTGCATTCTCCCCAAATTCCTGCAGAGAGTAGTGCTTATAAATATTTGTTGAATGCCTCAGTAGACAAAATTTAGTTCAGAGAGGTGAAGTAACCGATAGGGGATTATTAAGAGCTGGGAGTGAGTCTTCTTTCCAGGCTGATGCTTTTATGAGCTGCCTAATGACAAGTCAGTGAGAAAAACTTGCCTGCAGTTGTATCAGATATTTCTACTCAGGATGTGCTTTGTGTGGACCAGGATACTCTAAGGAAGTATTACTTATTCTCTTCGCATGTTCCCTTTCCCTGTTGTTCTACAAGGGTCACCAAGCCCTCAGATGTTCTTTTGGCTTAGAGAAAGTTTTTCTAATTGGGCCGGAAGCAGAAGTTGTCAGTGAGATATCTGTCTTCCTGGCTTTTGTTTTTCTAAACCCTCAGCTTTGACAGGTTTATGCTGAGCTCTTTTAAGGACAATCCAAGGAAGAGATTTTTTTCCCTTAGATCAAGGGAGAGAAGCGGGGTTCATGTGATGGTTGCACTTAGGCCCTGCACCCACTCATGATGCAGACGCAAAGAGCAAAGGGATGTTGTTTAAGGAAGTAGGTGGGCAGGCCAATGAGGACGTCAGGGCACCATGAGAAACTGGCCATCAGGAGGTCCTGATCTTTTGGATCTTGGAGTGACCATATGCTAAGAGGAAGGATGGCTGAACAACAGATTGGCAGGAAAGGGCTTGTAACTGTATTTCATTTAAGTGAAAACATTTTAGAATGGGTATTTCTTGCATCTTTGAATTTGTGGACTAAGATCCTTACTTACATGTGGATAAATGAAATAAAAGTATGAAGTTATGGGGAAGTGGTCTAAAAGGCCCCTTACTTTCTAACAAGAAGACCTGTTTTGGGACTTCCCTGAAAGTCCAGTGGTTAAGACTCCACGCTTCCACTCCAGGGGGTGGGGGTTTGATTCCTGGTCAGGGAACTAAGACCCTGTGTGCTGTGTGGTGTAGCCAAAAAAAAAAAAAGAAAAAAGAAAAGGAAAAAAAACCTGCTTCAACATCTGAAATGATCCCATTTTAGCTCTTTAAAGATTGTTATGATCCTAATGTTACTGACAGAGGCAACAGGGTATCTGGAAGGTTGGTTGAATAGGAAGCCAAAGGCCGGGGCTGTTCCCAAAAGCAGAGACCAGAAAGCTGTAGTTGGCCTTCGGTGGTGAGTCTTCGGGGGGTGATTTTTTGGCCCTTTCTGCTGCCAATCTCTGGAATTAGCACAGGATCGGGCCCTTATCAAAATCTGTACGAGGATCTTGGGCCGATTATCAAGACTCTCTGCCTCTGGATACCTGGGTTAGGATGGCGGGGAAAGCATGTGACAATGCAGCATGGAGGAGTTGGTCAAACCAGCCATCACCTATGCGAAAGGGGCTCCAAGAAACAGTAAAGGGAGGAAGAAGAGGAGGATGTTGCTAGAAAGGTTAGGATTGTGGGTGCTATCTGAGGTGGGGCTGGTGGGGAAACTTGTGGCTGACAGCTTACGGTGATTGATTCATGATCTCCGAAGAAGATTTAGCCTTGGGACCAGGTACCAGGCTCGACCACTCAAGAGCTTTTGTGTAGCAGAGTTTTATTAAAGTGAAAAAGGAACAGAGAAAGCTTCTGACATGGACATCAGAAGGGGGACAGAGTGCCCCCCTCACTAGTCTTAGCAAGGGAGCCAGATACTTTTTCAATTGGTTATTACAGTAAATCAAAAGAATGTCTCAAGTTTGTAAAGAGACCAGACCCACTCCCATAATATATGTTTTAAGATGATAGGATTAGTCAGAAGGTTCTCAAGAAGGAGAAACATGTCCTCAAGCAGGATGCATTGTTGTTATATAATCATTGGTACAGAGTTTAAGGAAAAACATATCCTTGAGCAAGATGAGTTGTTTTGTTGTGCAATCATCAGTTCTGGTCTTAAAGGAAAAAAGTTGGTCCTTTTCTCCTTGAACTCCAGACTCCTCCTTCTTGAGAGCCCCAGACCCCTTTCTCCTCCTCGGAGACCCTGGACTTTTTATCAACCTGCCTAAGGATTGACTCTTTCATGACGACACCAGGCCCTTCAGAGCCAACATGGTATCGGCAGCCCCTGAGGTGCCAGAGCAAAACATTGCAGGCTAAGGGCTTTGGTTGGATCATCAAAAAAGCAAGAGAGTTCCAGAAAAACATCTATTTCTGCTTTATTGACTATGCCAAAGCCTTTGACTGTGTGGATCACAATAAACTGTGGAAAATTCTGAAAGAGATGGGAATACCAGACCACCTGACCTGCCTCTTAGAAACCTATATGCAGGTCAGGAAGCAACAGTTAGAACTGGACATGGAACAACAGACTGGTTCCAAATAGGAAAAGGAGTATGTCAAGGCTGTATATTGTCACCCTGCTTATTAAACTTATATGCAGAGTACATCATAAGAAACACTGGGCTGGAAGAAGCACAAGCTGGAATAAAGATTTCTGGGAGAAATATCAATAACCTCAGATATGCAGACGACACCACCCTTATGGCAGAAAGTGAAGAGGAACTAAAAAGCCTCTTGATGAAAGTGAAAGAGGAGAGTGAAAACATTGACTTAAAGCTCAACATTCAGAAAACTAAGATCATGGCATCTGGTCACATCACTTCATGGTAAATAGATGGGGAAACAGTGGAAACAGTGTCAGACTTTATTTTTTGGGGCTCCAGAATCACTGCAGATGGTGATTGCAGCCATGAAATTAAAAGACGCTTACTCCTTGGAAGGAAAGTTATGACCAACCTAGATGGCATATTCAAAAGCAGAGACATTACTTTGTCAACAAAGGTCTGTCTAGTCAAGGCTATGGTTTTTCCAGTGGTCATGTATGGATGTGAGAGTTGGACTGTGAAGAAAGCTGAGCGCTGAAGAATTGATGCTTTTGAACTGTGGTGTTGGAGAAGACTCTTGAGAGTCCCTTGGACTGCAAGGAGATCCAACCAGTCCATCCTAAAGGAGATCAGTCCTGGGTATTCATTCGAAGGACTGATGCTGAAGCTGAAACTCCAATACTTTGGCCACCTCATGCGAAGAGTTGACTCATTGGAAAAGACCCTGATGCTGGGAGGGATTGGGGGCAGGAGGAAAAGGGGACGACAGAGGTTGAGATGGCTGGATGGCATCACCGACTCGATGGACATGAGTTTGGGTAGACTCTAGGAGTTGGTGATGGACAGGGAGGCCTGGCGTGCTGCGATTCATGGGGTTGCAAAGAGTCGGACATGATTGAGTGACTGAACTGAACTGAACTGAACGGACATTTATGTCCTCACCATTCTGGAGGCTGGAAGTCAAGGTCAAGGTACCGGCATGTCAGGTTCTGGTGAGGGCTTTCCTCCCGGCTTGGAGATGGCCCATCTCAATGTGTAATCATGTGGCCTTTTCTCCCTACATGAGTGGAGAGAACCAAAGAGTGAGAGCAAGCCTTATAAAGTCATCAACCCTATTGGACTAGGACACCACATTTAGCCTTTTGTGATGAGTCGCTTCAGTAGTATCTGACTCTGTCCCATGGACTGTAGCCCACCAGGCTCCTCTGTTCATGGGATTCCCCAGGCAAGAATACTAGAGCAGGTTGCCATTTCCTCCTCCAGGGAATCTTCCTGACCCAGGGGTTGAACCCCCATCTCTTATGTCTACTGCATTGACAGGCAGATTCTTTACCACTAGTGCTACCTGGGAAGCACTGATGACCTTTCAGTTCAGTTCAGTTCAGTTGCTCAGTCGTGTCCAACTCTTTGTGACCCCATGGACTGCAGCATACCAGGCTTCCCTGTCCATCACCAACTCCTGGAACTTAGTCAAACTCATGTCCATCAAGTCGGTGATACCATCCAAACATCTCATGCTCTGTCGTCCCCTTCTCCTCCCACCTTTAATCTTTCCCAGTCTTTTCCAATGAGGTGGCCAAAGTATTGGAGTTTCAGCTTCAATATCAGTCCTTCCAATGAATACTCAGGACTAATTTTCTTTAGGATGGACTGGTTGGATCTCCTTGCAGTCCAAGGGACTCTCAAGAGTCTTCTCCAACATCACAGTTCAAAAGAATCAATTCTTCGGTGCTCAGCTTTCTTTATAGTCCAACCCTCACATCCATACATGACCACTGGAAAAACCATAGCCTTGACTAGACAGATGTTTGTTGGCAAAGTAATGTCTCTTCTTTTTAATATGCTGCTTATGTTGGTCATAACTTTTCTTCCAAGGAGAAAGTGTCTTTTAATTTCATGGCTGCAATCAACATCTTCAGTGATTTTATAGCCCGCCCCCCCAAATAAAGTCTGTCACTGTTTCCACTGTTTCCCCATCTATTTCCCATGAAGTGATGGGACCAGATGCCATGATCTTCGTTTTCTGAATGTTAAGCTTTAAGCCAACCTTTTCAGTCTCCTCTTTCACTTTCATCAGGAGGCTCTTTAGTTCTTCTAATGACCTTATTTATGAATTTATTTAACCTTAATTACCTCCTCAAAGCCCTACCTTCAAATACAGTCACAATGAGGGGTTAGAGCTTTGATACATGCATTTTGGGAGGACACAGTTCAATCTGTTGCTGTCAGAAAGAGAAGGAGGATGCAGTAGGGAGCAGAGAACCCATTCTCCAACCTTGCCACTGGTGATATCTAATGTCTTCTTTAAGAGCAAGGACAAACCCACTTGGGTTGTCTATAGAATTATGGGAACATTGAGACAATACAGTGTTTTGTTTCATATGAAAGACAAGTATTTTGGAATAACCAATGGTGAATTAGAAGGGAAAGAAAAGGAAAGTGAAAGTCACTCAGTCATATCTGACTCTTTGCAACCAGATGGGCTATAGAGTCCATAGAATTCTCAGGCCAGAATTCTCCAGAATACTGGAGTGGGTAGCCATTCCCTTCTCCAGGGGATCTTCCCAACCCAGGGTTCAAACCCAGGTATCCTGCATTGCAGGCAGATTCTTTACCAGCTGAACCACCAGGGAAGCCCAAGAGCAGGCAGATTCTTTGCCATCTGAGCTACCAGGGGAATTAGAAGGGAGGACTTGAGCATTCCAAATGCATACCCAGGGCACAAAAATGCACAAACGTGGGGATTACTCCACCAACAAACCAAGAATCCAGTGATACTAAATCATACATGATAAAGTTCACCAACTCTGACAGATGGGGCTTATTGCCCCAGTGGTGGTAAACTTGACTGCTGGTCAAACTGGATGCTTCTGTTAGTCTCCGTTCTACAGCTCTGTATCCATATCATCAGGACTAATTTGCAGGTAGGTCACAGATTCATATCTGTTGCTGAAGTCAAATTACTGGCCAAACTGACCGTGGGCCAGGGGAAGGCTTGTACAGTCCACTGTGTTCAGTTCAATTCAGTCACTCAGTTGTGTCCGAATTTTTGTGACCCCATGAACTGCAGCATGCCAGGACTCCCTGTCTATCACCAGCTCCCGGTGTCCACCCAAACCCATGTCCATTGAGGCAGTGATGCCATCCAACCATCTCATCCTCTGTTGTCCCCTTCTCCTCCTGCCCTAAATCTTTCCCAGCATCAGGGTCTTTTCAAATGAGTCAGCTCTTCGCATCAGGTGGCCAAAGTATTGGAGTTTCAGCGTCAGCATCAGTCCTTCCAATGAATATTCAGGACTGATCTCCTTTAGGATGGACTGGTTGGATCTCCTTGCAATCCAAGGGACTCTCAAGAGTCTTCTCCAACACCACAGTTCAAAAGCATCAATTCTTCAGCACTCAGCTTTCTTCACAGTCCAACTCTCACATCCATATGTGACCACTGGAAAAAACCATAGCCTTGACTAGACGGACCTTTGTTGACAAAGTAATGTCTCTGCTTTTGAATATGCTATCTAGGTTGGTCATAACTTTCCTTCCAAGGAGTAAGCGTCTTTTAATTTCATGGCTGCAATCACCATCTGCAGTGATTTTTGGAGCCCTGAAAAATAAAGTCAACCACTGTTTCCATTGTTTTCCCATTTATTTGCCATGAAGTGATGGGGCCAGATGCCATGATCTTAGTTTTCTGAATGTTGAGCTTTAAGTCAATGTTTTCACTCTCCTCTTTCACTTTCATCAAGAGGCTTTTTAGTTCCTCTTCACTTTCTGCCATAAGGGTGGTGTCGTCTGCATATCTGAGGTTATTGATATTTCTCCCAGAAATCTTTATTCCAGCTTGTGCTTCTTCCAGCCCAGTGTTTCTCATGATGTACTCCGCATATAGGTTAAATAAGCAGGGTGACAATATACAGCCTTGACATACTCCTTTTCCTATTTGGAACCAGTCTGTTGTTCCATGTCCAGTTCTAACTGTTGCTTCCTGACCTGCATATAGGTTTCTAAGAGGCAGGTCAGGTGGTCTGGTATTCCCATCTCTTTCAGAATTTTCCACAGTTTATTGTGATCCACACAGTCAAAGGCTTTGGCATAGTCAATAAAGCAGAAATAGATGTTTTTCTGGAACTCTCTTGCTTTTTCGATGATGCAGTGAATGTTGGCAATTGGATCTCTGATTCCTCTGCCTTTTCTAAAACCAGCTTGAACATCTGGAAGTTCACAGTTCACGTATTGCTGAAGCCTGGCTTGGAGAATTTTAAGCATCACTTTACAAGCATGTGAGATGAGTGCAATTGTGTGGTAGACTGAATATTCTTTGGCATTGCCTTTCTTTGGGATTGGAATGAAAACTGACATTTTCCAGTCCTGTGGCCACTGCTGAGTTTTCCAAATTTGCTGGCATATTGAGTGTAGCACTTTCACAGCATCATCTTTCAGGATTTGAAATAGCTCAACTGGAATTCTATCACCTCCACTAGCTTTGTTTGTAGTGATGCTTCCTAAGGCCCACTTGACTTCACATTCCAGGATGTCTGGCTCTAGGTGAGTGATCACACCATCATGATTATCTGGGTCATGAAGATCTTTTTTGTGCAGTTCTTGTGTGTATTCTTGCCACCTCTTCTTAATATCTTCTGCTTCTGTTAGGTCCCTACCATTTCTGTCTTTTATTGAGCCCATCTTTGCATGAAGTGTTCCCTTGGGATCTCTAATTTTCTTGAAGAGATCTCTAGTCTTTCCCATTCTGTTGTTTTCCTCTATTTCTTTGCATTGATCACTGAGGAAGGCTTTCTTATCTCTCCTTGCTATTCTTTGGAACTCTGCATTCAAATGGATATATCTTTCCTTTTCTCCTTTGTTTTTCACTTCCCTTCTTTGCACAGCTATTTGTAAGGCCTCCTCAGACAGCCATTTTGCTTTTTTGCATTTCTTTTTCTTGATGCCTGTCTCCTGTACAATGGCACGAACCTCCATAAGTGTGTGTGTGTGTGCATGTGTTTACAGTCTCAATGGCATTCTTCTATGACTTATAAGTCATAAGTGCCTGATAGAGTTCATCAGGCACTCTATCAGATCTAGTCCCTTAAATCTATTTCTCACTTCCACTGTATAGTCATAAGGGATTTGATTTAGGTCATACCTGAATGGTCTAGTGGTTTTCCCTACTTTCTTCAATTTGGCAATAAGGAGTTCATGATCTGAGTGACAGTCAGCTGCCGCTCTTGTTTTTGCTGACTGTATAGAGCTTCTCCATCTTTGGCTGCAAAGAATATAATCAATCTGATTTCGGTGTTGACCATCTGGTGATGTCCATGTGTAGAGTCTTCTCTTGTGTTGTTGGAAGAGGGTGTTTGTTATGACCAGTGAGTTCTCTTGGCAGAACTCTATTAGCCTTTGCTGTGCTTCATTCTGTACTCCAAGGCCAAATTTGCCTGTTACTCCAGGTGTTTCTTGACTTCCTACTTTTGCATTCCAGTCCCCTATAATGAAAAAGACATCTTTTTTGGGGTGTTAGTTCTAAAAGGTCTTGTAGGTCTTCATAGAACCGTTCAACTTCAGCTTCTTCAGCATTACTGGTTGGGGCATAGACTTGGATTACTGTGATATTGAATGGTTTGCCTTGGAAACGAACAGAGATCATTCTGTCATTTTCGAGATTGCATCCAAGTACTGCATTTAAGACTCTTTTGTTGACTATGATGGCTACTCCATTTCGTATAAGGGATTCCTGCCCACAGTAGTAGATATAATGGTCATCTGAGTTAAATTCACCCATTCCAGTCCATCTTAGTTCACTGACACTAGAATATTGATATTTACTCTTGTCATCTCCTTATTGAACACTTCCAATTTGCCTTGATTCATGGACCTAACATTCAAGGTTCCTATGCAATATTGCTCTTTATAGCATCAAACCTTGCTTCTATCACCAGTCCCACCCACAACTGTGTGTTGTTTTTGCTTTGGCTCCATCCCTTCATTCTTTCTGGAGTTATTTCTCCACTGATCTCCAGTAGCATATTGGGCACCTACCGACCTGGGGAGTTCATCTTTCAGTGTCCTATCTTTTTGCCTTTTCATACTGTTTATGGGGTTCTCAAGCAAGAATACTGAAGTGGTTTGCCATTCCCTTCTCCAGTGGACCACATTCTGTCAGACATCTCCACCATGACCCACCCGTCTGGGGTGGCCACCATGGCGTGGCTTAGTTTCATTGAGTTAGACAAGGCTGTGGTCTGTGTGATCAGATTGGCTGGTTTTCTGTGATTGTGGTTTCAGTCTGTCCACCCTCTGGTGCCCTCTCTCAGTGCCTACCGTCTTACTTGGGTTTCTCTTACCTTGGATGTGGGGCGTCTCTTCACGGCTGCTCCAGCAACGTGCAGCCGCTGCTCCTTACCTTGGATATGGGGTAGCTCCTCTCAGCCACCGCCCCTGACCTTGGGTGTGGGGTAGCTCCTCTCAGCTGCTTGTGTTAAAAGTGTTATTATTGGTGTCTGAAAATCAGCCACCATCTGAGATTTGACAAGCTGAGGTCCTGGAAGTGTGACTTCCAATTTGGAGTCATTTGTTACTTGCAACTTTATTAAAATACAACTTGTGGACTCTCTTAGTTGATAATTGACAAAGTACTCCTCACTTTGCCAGAAAGTAGGTCTCCATTCTTTTGGGGGATGATGCTTACCCAAAGCAACATTTGTAGCTTATGTTGGGATAAATGTGATGCCAACAATATTCCTACTGATAATTACATAGAAATGGAAGTGAAAGCCTCATTTATTTCATGCTTGTAACTGAGGCCATAAACTCATGCTGTCCCCAAATAAATATTTGAAGGGCAAAGTGAAACAGTACCCTGGGAGTCTAATTGCTCCTCTTTGAAGTAACTGTCATATAATCTCTCTCTACCTCTCTATCGGCTTGTTTCTGTTTGGGCAGAGATTTGCAGACCAGATGACAGGTAATGCCTGGACTCAGGTGTTTATTACACTCATTCATTTTCCCCCTTCTAATTAAATTGCAATAGCCAGAGGCCTATGGTAACTTCATAAACTTGCCCACATAAAAATAAAAACATCCTTTCAAAAAAAATAAGAAAATGAAAAGATGGATAACAAGCTAGACACAATTACCACAACTTATATCACAAAGAGCTAATTTATCAAATGGTTGCATTATTCAAGATGGTTCTGTTCTAAAAAGTCACTGTGAACTCTGTCTTAGCAAATCCTGAGCCATTGCTCCTGAGGGAACACAAGGGTTTTTTCTGGAAAGCTTTCGGTCACAACATTTTTGTCAGCCAATCACATATATAACCTGATATCTTATGTGTTTCTGTTTGAAGACAACTTATTTAACATACTCACAACCAATAGCAGTATAACTCATGCCTGAATGAAGCTTATCAAACATATAAATTTTATTCATAAGGCACTTCATAGCCATCTTGCTCTTAGGAACACTAGACAGGCTTCAGCACTGTAAATGGAGGGCCATTTTAAATAGCCAAATCACCAACTAAAAACCACAAAAATTGTCTACTTATTAAGTAGATCATGAAAAGGACATTTTTTATTGTATGAGAGCTGAAACAAGAGGGCAGGGCACAGCATTGCTTGACCTCAGTTGTCCATGTTGGGTGACTCAGATTTTTTCCCATCTGTGAACAACCACAAAAGCAAGAGTGGGCATTTGGGGATTACAAAAAATTTTTAACAAAGGAGCAAATTCTTCAATCTGGAATCTGTGAATAGTGGGATCTATTGTATATATAAGCAATTTATAAAACTCAATAAAAAAAAAGACTAAATGCCTAATAGAAAATGGGCAAAGGCAGTGGAGAGACAGATCTCAGAGTCGGACACGTGCATGACTCCTAACTATGTGAAAAGATGCTCAATATCCCTCATACAAGAAGAAATGCAGATTAAGCTAAAATTACACTGAGATGCCATTTTTAAAACTATCAGATTAGTGAAGATAGAAAATGCTGTTCAGGTGTTGTGTTAGAGAGGTTGTAAGGATATAGGCATTCTCATATTTTGCCGGTAGGGTGTAAAATGATATGCTATTAAATACCAGATCACTTGCTCCTTCCCCTAGCATTCCCATTTCCAGGAATTCAGTTCATAGATATATTTGTATGCGTGCAAAATGACATACATACAACATTTTTCATTGCAGTATTGTTTATAAAGGGAAATGTCTTGATAACAATCTACATGTCCATCAATAACTCTCTGGTTAAAGAATGATGATACATCAAGTGTATGAAATATAATTCAGCTTTAAAAAAGAATGAGAAACTCGCTGAGATATAGTGAATTTAAAAGGTATACAGCATGTTATCATTGTGTGTGCATAAGTGTGTGTGTGTGTGTTTACAGTCTCAATGGCATTCTTCTAATTTCCATTGAATTGTATTTTAGTCAGGGTTATATGCAGTATTACATGATCACAGGTAGGTACAGTGAGGATACTGAGGCTTTCCCCATCCCTTCCTCCTCCAAACTTAAAGATTTAAATTTTATGAATATAAATTTCTAGGCAGGAGAGTAGGATGGGGGAAAGGACTGATGAGTATGAATAATCTTGCCTTAGCCTACATATCTATTTATTATCTATATTAATCTATATCTTATCTACATTTAATTATCTCTTCCCGAAGTAGATACCACACACTCCTCCCCCTGGGTCTTCGATTACCAAAAAATCTAGGTCATGCATCACCCCCTTTTAGACTAGCTCCAGGGTAGCTACCCCTACTTTTTTTTTTTTTTCTTCTGTAACTATTCAAAATCTCCCAAGGCCCCTATCCTATTCCAATGGCTTACATCAAATATCCTTTCCTCCTAATTTATTGATAAAACTGAGGCCATAAGATACACAGTGTCCCTACTTGGTCTTGCTCTCTGAAAGATTGGTCTACACATGGTACTCGTCCTTCCTGCAGCGTCTCCTTGGCCTCCAAGGAGGAAATGCTCCCTCTCTGCCGGTGTATTCCCCTCTGCATATGAAGAGTCACCTGTTTCTCTTACAAAGAAAAATTATCTCCCCTTCCTCTCCTGGTTACTCTCTTATCTTACTAGTCTGTCTTCCTTTCTCATCTAAGATGCCTGAACCCCGGTCTCTGCAGCCTACCTCTCTCTCCTCCCTTTCCTCCTCCCTAGGGGATTCCCACGGAGAAGGCAATGGCACCCCACTCCAGTACTCTTGCCTGGAAAATCCCATGGATGGAGGAGCCTGGTGGGCTGCAGTCCATGGGGTCGGTGAGAGTCGGATACGACTGAGCGACTTCACTTTCACTTTTCACTTTCATCCATTGGAGAAGGAAATGGCAACCCACTCCAGTGTTCTTGCCTGGAGAATCCCAGGGACAAGGGAGCCTGGTGGGCTGCCGTCTATGGGGTCGCACAGAGTCGGACACGACTGAGGCAACTTAGTAGCAGCAGCAGCAGCAGGGGATTCCCAGGCTGCCCGGGTCCACAGTTCTGCCCTTTGGAAACAAAGGTAATGTGTGTTTCCTCAGATGCTGCGGTCAGTGGAAGAGTTTCAGCCATTATCTTAAAAGATTTCTTCTTAGAGGCACTATTAACCGGTCCGTTTTTCCCTCCTGAAGTCCCCCCTTCAGCCACAGGGGCCGCTCACGCCACCGGTTCCCTCCTACTTCTTGGCTGCCCCCTGTTGGCCACCATTTTCCCTTTTATCCATTGAATACTGTTCAGGGGAACACCAGCTCTCCTCCGCAGTTCTTCTCATCATTTCCCCACCCCCACCCCCCTTTGGAAATCATCTTTTTGAGGCATAAGTTTTATATAATACTCAGTATCCTCTTAAAGTCTGTATTTCAAAGGATTTTAACAGATGTCTGCACTCATGAACCCACCGCTACCATCCAGATGCAGAAGCATCACAACCACTGTTTCCAACTGCTGCTTGTTCCTCCCTCTGACCCCGGACTCCAACAGCCTCTGAAACTCGTGTTTGGTCCCTACTGATGTTAGCAATTTCTAGGATTTTATATCAATACAATCATATGCTATGTATTTTTTTGTTTCTGGCTACTTTCACCCAGTAAAAAAAACATTGATTTATAATGTTTTTGAGTATCAGTAGTTGGTTCCTTTTTATTGTGGAGAACTTCTTCATTGTATGGATATGTCACAGTTTGCTTCTCCATTAATCTCTTAATGGACATTTATGTTTGCTAAACCTGGCAACCCACTCCAGTGTTCTTGCCTGGGATCCCAGGGATGGGGGAGCCTGGTGGGCTGCCGTCTATGGGGTCGCACAGAGTTGGGCACGACTGGGGCGACTTAGCAGCAGCAGCAGCAAACCCTATTGTGATATTTCTTCCCCAAATCTTGTTCTTTAGTGCCATTTGCTAATTGTTTCATTCATCTTTTTTCGTTTGTTATACTACTTGGATATGTAGTTTATATGCTAGCAGAAAACAAAAATAAGAATAAAAGTATATAAAGGACATGTATAATTTCTTAGGATTAAAATTTTTATTTTTTAACGATTTCAGGAATACCTTGTTTTATTGCACTTTGCTTTACTGCACTTCACAGGGAATTGTGTTTTCTACAAATTGAAGCTTCAGGGCAACCCTGTGTTAGGCAAGTTAATCTATGCCATGCTTCCGACAGCATTTGCTCAGTTTGTGTCTCTGTGTCACATTCTGGTAATTTGCAAAATATTTTAAACTTTTTCTATTATATTCATCATGGTGATCTGTGACCTTTGCTGTTACTACTTCAACTCACTGAAGGCTTAGATGATGTTTAGCATGTTTTAGCAGTAAGGTACTTTTTAATTACACCATGTACATTGTTTTTTTAGGCAAAATGCTATTGCACACTTCATAGACTACAGTGTAGTATAAACAAATTTTATATGCAACGGAGGAAACCTAAAAATTCTGGTAACACACTTTATTGTGATATTCACTTTATTGAGGTGGTCTGGAATAAACCACACTATCTCCAAGGTATGCCTGTATTTTTCAAAGGAAATTGCCGTTAATTAAGAAAGTGTAATCTTTTCCTCCAGAGGACACTTTTATCTCTGGGTCATTTGGTCACTCTGATGGCTGTGAGCAACAATGAAGATTTCTGTAGAAATACATGCTGACATGTAAGTAAACCAGAGCCTCCAACAAAGTGCCTCCTTGACTGGAAGACATTTACTGGAATTTCAGTTATAAAAGTTAATATATTTTTAAATTTCTTTTTAAAAATTTTCTTTTTTTTCTTCTCTATTTTTATAATTTTTTTATTTAAAATAAATTTTAAATAAAATGTCCTTCTAAGAATTACCCTACAAATTTTGATGTATAGTATTTTTTATTTAGGTATTGACCATCTTAAAACTCATCTGGCTTAAAACTCAAGGTTCAATCCCATCAACTTCACAGCAAGTAGGTGGGGAAACAATGGAAACAATGACAGACTTAATTTTCTTGGGCTCCAAAATCACTGCAGATGGTGACTGTAACAATAAAATTAAAAGATGCTTGCTCCTTGGAAGAAAAGCTATGAAAAAAATAAATAAATAAAAGTTGATATATGAAGTATAGTGTATTCTATGTTATTCAAATGAAATGTAAGCTTTTTGAGACTTTCATTAGTTTTTTAAGTGACAATCATCTCTTTTCACCCTGTTGTGTTTCCTAAACAACCTTGTCTATTTTCCTAGCTTTATTAACTCCTGACCTGTGAATAACTCCTAAACTTCATCACTGATGGTGAATTCTTTTCTCCTCTCTGACTTCCACATCAGGTGCAATAGAGGAACACATCTGCACTGAATACAGCACAGCTAACACCCTCGGTCCCATCCTGCTTCCTGTCTTCCTGTCTTTGAATTTATCCGTTTGCTTCATTCCCTCCATGACCACTCAACTCCAATGGGGTCAATCATCAAGTCTTTTACAGATGTTCTGACTTTGCATCAGTCTTGGTCCCAGAAGGAAACTGATGACTTGCTCACACAGTGTAATTCAGGGGTGTAAAACCACCGTGTAAAGGAGTTGTTTGCAAAGCGTGGGCATGGTTCAGGAAATCCAACAGGGCTGGAGCCGGGCGCAGCAGGGAGAGCTTCCTGCCTAGTCCTGGAGGGCACGTGGCATGCTCCATCCCATACAACCCCCCAGCTCTTTTCTCAGTTTGCTCCTGTCTCCTACTCTGCTTTCTTTCCCTGGCGCCGCCCACAGGTGGAACCCACTGGAAGCCAGCAGACAGAGGTGAAGGGAGGCAGCCCAGGCTTCTTGGTCGGGGGAGCAAAGTAGAGAAGCTGCGAGCAAAGCTGGAGAGCCAGACGGAAAACATCCAGCGCGGACCCCTCCTGCGGGGCGGGCACAGCTGTTACTATTTACATTAGGGTTTTGCTGACCTTGATGTAATTAGCGCACGCTGCCTTTCTCACTCTTTAACATGCTTTCTATCATATTTCCTTTGGCTCTGGCTTTCTCCCACTTTCCTTCTAAATTGGCTTTCTGCCTCCAGCTGTCCTGAATTTCCCAAGAGTTTTGCCTTCCTGTCAGACTCTACCCAGCTTGTGGCGGGGGTCCTGCTCTCTGGGGGTGCGGTGACACCACGTGATGGTTGAAGCTATAGATTTCTCTCCCAAAGATGGGCTTTCCGGCAAACTTCCACTCGGGGGTGGGGGGGGGGGGGGTGGTCCTCCTCTCATAAGACACTCAGAATCTCCCTACATTCTGGGTGAACTGAAATAGGTAGATAATCAGGAAAAAGTAAGGTGGTGATTTTGTTCAGAAGCAGTGTTTTCCTAGTAATGTCCAGGTGTGATTGAACATCTTCTATACAAACATTCATAGATTTGGAGATAAGAAACCTTTTACCTTATTTTGAGAAATTCCACACGCAAGAGCCCTTCTGTTTATGCTACTTCTTTTTCCTCGGACCCAGAGGCAGGAAACTCTGAGCATATTTCTTGGTTTCTTCACTTTAAGGTGTCCTATTTCGTTCTTCTGAGGAGGCAGAACTAACAAACACGACCTCTTCTTTCAATTCTTTGCAGTCTCATATTTGAGAGTTTTTAAAGATTAGTGAGTAATTAGGGAAAATTCTATGGAAAAGGAGTGTGCATCACACACAGCCGTTTCCTTGGAGAAATCTCACCTCCTCCGTCCACAAGGTCCTTGTCAAGCTGTCCTTCATGAGCGCCACGGTCATCTCCCGCAGCTGTGACGATCACAAAGTCTCATCCTTCTAGTGACGTGACTGGGAGAGGGTGACATGTGACCCCCAAAGGAGCTGTGAGATCCTTGCCTGTATTGATAGACCTTCTTAGAGGAGAGGAGTTTCTTTTCATCTGAGGTTGTTCAGCTGGGTGGATGTGACCTTGGGGCAGCTGCTTGCGATCAAGTTCTTATTTGTGAGCAATAGAAACCCACTCTGGATCCCTTAAGCAGAAAAGAAATTTAGGAAAATGTCACTGGTATTAAAAGGAATCTCTAGGATGGCTGGAGAATCAAGTATTGTTGCTAGCAACTGTGTGAATGGCCCCCAGTTACGAGCCAGGAGGGGTCTCCTGAGAACACCGTTGCCACTGAGCACCAAGGCCCCTAGTGGGCAGAGCGGATGTGCGCACAGGACCCCAGAGACCACCAGGAACATGAGCTCCTCAGGGAAAAGCCCCTTCCACGTTCCTGCTCTTCTTTCTTTCCTCTTGCTTTGCTTTTTCTGCATCTAGTTCCAAGGAAGTATAGGATGTCTTTGTCTGGTTGCTGTCACCTCAGTTGGATGTCTGAGCTCCAGCTGCAAAGGTGTTTGGGAAATGAAACAGCTGACATCGTCAGCTCCTGCAGGGGGAGGGCGCATGCCCTGCGGAGACGCAGGACGTGGGAAAGTCCCTAAACTGAGAGGAGTTCCAGATGCTGTGGAATGAAAGTCACGGGAGAAGAGGTCTGCAGAACTCAGTCTAGGTAGAGAGAGAAGAAGAGCCAAGAAATGGAGAGACAGACAAAAACCAGACAATGTGATTGAAGCCTCTGAATCTAGATGTGCCTCAGCCTTGAAAAAAGAAACAAAAACCCTGGCCTATTTATGTTAGCTGATGAATTCTTCTTCTGGCCTAAATTATAAACTCGCTTTTGAGTTGAGCATCTGTCACTAGTCAACAAGAGCCTCCTGCCTTATATGGTGCTGCTTTCATATTGGTGGTGAATTCTTGCTTCTTTATTGGGGGATTTCCCCCCGAGTTTCCACTGCCAGTGCCTTCTGAATACACTTGATTTCTCAGCCATTGGGCAAGCCCAGGGGAGGACGGAAACCACCCTGCCCACCAGCCTCCTGGGGGTGGGCGGCTCTGCCTCATTCCACCCAGGCTCCCTCCCATGCAACCCCCAGATTTTTTTCTCACTTTGCTCTTGTCTCCTGGAGCTGCCCCTGGAGGCTGTCTGCTAACTGCACTGTTGGGAGACTGACTACTCCTTGAAGAAGCTCCAGTAGCACCTCTCTGGGGGAGGGGGGCACACGAACGGTGGGTATCCTTGCTGCCTTGTGAGGACACTTGACCCAACAGTGACTCCAGTACAGAAGGGAGCAGACCCTTGGTGAGATGGAGGAAGAACATTAAAGTCATTGTTTGAGGTCCTGAATCCAGCCATGCTTGAAATCCATCCTTGGGGTCTTCTGTTGCATTAGCCAATAAAATATTTCCTTTTCCTTAAAAAAAAAAAAATTATTCTCAGCCAGTGAACCTGTGAGAGCCATGCTCTGTGTCTAGTTATGCGATCAAGATGTCTGGTTCATCTCTAAATTGTTTGGGTTTGTTCAGAGAACTGTTTGTAAGCACAAGACCAGGAGTCATATCCTTTCCCTTCAGGAACTGGTGTATCTGGACCCTATGGAACTAGTTTCCAGGTTGTTAGGTCAAGTCTTCTTCCTTGGTTCTTGTCTCATCTTAGCAAAGAATTGAAACAGCAGTCCAGTTACAGCTCAGGCAGGCAGGGTTTACTGGACATGCATCAAGCAGTGCACTCTCAAGGTGTGAGAGCAGACCAGCCCCCAGGCGGGTCCTGTCCTAGCTTTGGCTTCCCTCTTTTATGTCCCTTTATGTCCCTGGTTCCCTCCCTTAAGTGAGTTTCTGGGGCCTGTACTCTTCCTGGGTCTGGTTGGTGATGCCCAAGACCAATCAGGGAAGGGGGTATGTTTCCTACTAGAGGTTCTCACTCCCCTCTGTGGCTTCCTCTTTTTTGTGGGCTTTTTTTCCTAGTCACCACTTCCTCTGATCACCATCTTGGACCCTGTTTCCCTAGTCTAACTACTGGACAGGGTATAGGGTGCACCCCAAAGATTTATCCTCTGGAGGAGTGCATCTTAGAAGTATGCCCTCAGTCCCCAGGGAAGAACCCTCATTACTGATCCCCCTGAATCCTCTGGTCCCTCTACTTCATAGGCTTACCCTGGTCACAAGGGGCTCACCCCAGCTTCATGGAGCAGGGATGAGGACTGGACACCCCTTTCTGTCCATCTGATGTTTTGGGGATGAGGCCTTAGTAGGGGTTGGTCCAGGAGAAGCAGTTGAGAGGTAAAGGAATTTAGGGAACAAAAGGAGTGAAGTCTAATGTCTCCTTGGCCTCCTAGAATGTATGCCTTCCTCCTAGGTGCCTGAGACACTCTGTGGAGGGTCTGGCTCCCTCGTCTGATCTCACTGAGGGGCTGGACTCCAGCCTGTCTGGGGTTTCTGAGAACCAGCCCCTCTATCCCAACTGTCCCTTCCTAGGGAACTGTGATAAATTTCAAGGCTGCCAAGAGGAGGAAAGGACTTGGTACACCAAAGCTGGGCTGACCTCTGTTCACCTGCTCAACCCTGAGGCACCAGAGCTGTGGCACATCTGTCAGCTGATGAGACCTTATCATCAGGAAGCAGCAGGTGGGCTGTGATGCTCTGAGATGCAGCTGTGCTTGGTCAGTAGTCATGTCCAACCTTTACAACCCTGTGGACTGTAGCCTGCCAGGCTCCTCTGTCCATGGGGATTCTCCAGGCAAGAGTACTGGAGTGGGTTGCCATGCCCTTCTCCAGGGAGATGCAGCTGAGCCAAAGCCAAATGACTCTTAAGCAACCCCTTAGCATGTTGCTGAGTCCAAGTTCACTCTGCTCACTGCACGACAGGCCAGTAAGTCTATAGACAAGATATTGAGGCAAGGAATAATGACTTTATTTGAAAAGCCAGCAGACTGAGAAGATGGCAGACTAATGTCTCAAAATAATCATCTTATTGGGGTCTGGATGCCAGGTTCTTTTATAGAACATGGTGGGTGCTGAGGATGTTCAGTTCAGTTCAGTTCAGTCACTCAGTCGTGTCCGACTCTTTGTGACCCCATGGACTGCAGCACATCAGGCTTCCCTGTCCATCACCAATTCCTGGAGTTTACTCAAACTCATGTCCATCGAATCCATGATGCCATCCAGCCATCTCATCCTCTGTTGTCCCCTTCTCCTCCTGTCTTCAATCTTTCCCAGCATCAGAGTCTTTTCCAACGAGTCAGTTCTTTACATCAGGTAGCCAAAGTATTGGAGTTTCAGCTTCAGCATCAGTCCTTCCAATGAATATTCACGACTGATTTCCTTGAGGATTGACTGTTTTGATCTCTTTGCAGTCCAAGGGACTCTCAAGAGTCTTCTCCAACACCACAGTTCAAAAGCATCAATTCTTTGGCGCTCAGCTTTCTTTATAACCCAACTCTCACATCCATACATGACTACTGGAAAGATCATAGCTTTGACTAGACGGACCTTTGTTGGCAAAGTAATGTCTCTGCTTTTTAATGTATTGTCTAGGTTGGTCATAGTTTTTCTTCCAAGGAGCAAACGTCTTTTAATTTCATGGCTGCAGTCACCATCTGCAGTGATTTTGGAGCTCAAAAAAATAGTCTGTCACTGTTTCCATTGTTTCCCCATCTATTTGCCATGAAGTGTTGGGACCGGATGCCATGATATTAGTTTTCTGAATGTTGAGTTTTAAGTCAACTTTTTCACTCTCCTCTTTCATTTTCATCATTCTGCCATAAACATGGTGTCATCTGCGTATCTGAGGTTATTGATATTTCTCCTGGCAGTCTTGATTCCAGCTTGTGCTTCATCCAGCCGGCACTTCGCATGCTGTACTTACTCTGCATATAAATTTAATAAGCAGGGTGACAATATACAGCCTTGACATACTGCTTTCCCTGTTTGGAACCTCTGTTGTTCCATGTCCAGTTCTAAATGTTGCTTCTTGACCTGCATACAGATTTCTCAGGAGCAGGTCAGGTGGTCTGGTATTCCCATCTCTTGAAGAATTTTCCAGTTTGTTGTGATCCACACAGTCGAAGGCTGTGGAAGTAAAGTAATCTAGTGATCTACACAGTCAAAGGCTGTGGAAGTAAAGTAATGTAAAATAGATAGCTAATGAGTCTCAGTGAACTCCGGGAGTTGGTGATGGACAGGGAAGCCTGGCGTGCTGCGATTCATGGGGTCGCAAAGAGTCGGACATGACTGAGCGACTGATCAGATCTGATCTGAATGGCAAGTTGCTGCATAGGGAGCTCAACCCTGTACTTTGTGATACCCTGGAGCAGTGGGACGGGGTGAGGAGGAGGTTCAGGAGGGAGGGGACGCATGTATACTTGTGGCTGATTTGTGTTATTGTTTGGAGGAAGCCAATGCAATATTGTGATGCAATCATCCTCCAATTAAAAATGATTTTTTTAAAAAGGCCGTTAATCTTGCAATTATCTCCTGGAATAGCCAGCCTCAGGGAGGGGATATATTGATTTCTTCTTCCGTGAAGCCATTCACAGGTAGACAGAGTCAAGACGTTTCCCTGAATAAAGGCACTTTGGTTTAACATTCAGGCCGACCGGCAGGGTTCCCTGAGGCAAGACATTATGTATATTTAGGAGATCCAACCAGTCCATCCTAAAGGAAATCAGTCCTGAATGTTCATTGGAAGGACTGATGTTGAAGCTGAAACTCCAATACTCTAGCCACCTGATGCGAAGAGCTGACTCATTTGAAAAGACCCTGATGCTGGAAAAGATCGAAGGCTAGAGGAGAAGGGGACAGGAGAGGATGAGATGGTTGGATGGCATCACCGACTCAATGGACATGGGTTTGGGTGGATTCTGGGAGTTGGTGATGGACAGGGAGGCTTGGCGTGCTGCAGTCCATGGGGTCGCAAAGAGCTGGGCACGACTGAGTGACTGAACTGAACTGAACTGGTATTCTTTTAGTGAACAAAATCAAGTAAAGGTTAAAGAGACAGATCCAACAAGGAGCCAGATTTTGTTCTTCCCTGTAACAAGCACAGGGGACTCTGCTTCACATACTGTAACAAACTAAATTGCCGGAGGGGGCAGATATATGTGTGTGTGTGTGTGTGTGTGTGTGTGTAAGTGTGTAACTGAATCACTGCTGTACACCTCAAACTACCACAACATTGTTAATCAACTACACTCCAGTACACGGTAAAATAAAAATACAATGACATCCCTTATCTCACCCCACCTCGGCGCCCACATTTGACTCTGAATCTTCTCTCTGCTTTTGGATTAGCAGTGTGTCTACTGAGTAAATAGCAGATAACTAAGAACTGAGTGATGATACGTTTTTCACTTTTCAAACATGGGAATGGCATTTAACTTCTCCCAGAGCTTCCAGACTGGGCTATCACACACTTGTTGGCTGCCTTTCCCTTTGAACCTGGAGATTTTTCAGCAGAGGTTGTGGTTAGCAGGTGGTATGGATCCCGTGGGAAGTGAAAGCAGGTTCTGAAAATGACCTTTCCATTCTTTAAAGCATTTCCTTTCCCCATAAAAATTATAGATTAATCTAATTAGGAGTATGTAAATCAGCTGTCTCCTTCCTCTCCTCTTCGTCTGTTGCTCTGCAAAAACCGTCCTTCCTCTGGAAATGGGAGAAACTGATGTAATTGTTCTCTGCTGAGGACAATGCAGGGCTCCAGGCTCCTTGCCAGGTACGTTTCCTGCCAGGCCCTCTCCTTCACTCTGTTTAATTATGAGCGATTGTTTGGGCTACGATGTGAAGAAATATTAGAGAATGGAAAAAAAAGAGGAGCAGAGTTCAGAATATCCTGCTGTAACTGATTCATGATTTGGCAAGAACCCTTCACTAGATTTTATGCTTTAGCCTTGTGACGGGATCCCAGGGAGCAACCTTGCCATATAAGCACATAAAGCCCAATTCTCTGGTTTATTTTGAAAAGGGCCAAGAAGAAGCATTTGAAAAATGCAGGAATAGCATCAGCCAGCCACAGGGTGAAGCTCTGTTTTAGTCACGGGCAGTGCCCTCCTCTGAGGGACCACGGTTATTTTAAACTGGATGTTGGCACCGCCTATATTTAGCTGGTGTGTCACATCTTAGCTCTTATTTTCATATATCTGACATACTTCCCGCTTTGCAGGAGGCCCTGATTTGCTCTCATGGGGAGTGCTCAGAGAGGGACATGGAGCTGAGCCCTGGGAGGCAGGTGAGGACAGAGGCTTTTATCCCAGGTCTGGGTCTGAATCCAGCAGCCCCATTGCAGAAGCATCAGGTGACCCCTAGTAGGAGAGGGGCTGAGAGCGAGACGGTTTGAGGCCAGAAGATGAAGGTATTTATTTTTTCTGTTTTTTGATTAATAAAGTGAAAGACTGTGGATGAAAAGTGCCACCTGTCGTATCAGTAAACAAGCGACGTTGCAGCCCATCAAGCCTTCACATTACAGTCACCCCGACGGTGAACCCCCAGGGAACTCAAGATGGAAAGAGGGTGTCCACATGGAACATCGGCCACTGCAGCCACCTGCCCCCTCCAAGGGTGCATCTGAGGAGACAGGGTGAGAACGCTGTGAATACTGGCCCCAGACAGCTGAGGTACATATCAAAGGAGTGATTTCAGGGCACCCAGACTCTTGCGTCTTTCCATACCGAGAAAAGCATTAAATTCCTTAATTTGAGATGTCTGGTTTTCTTTAATCAACAGTGATCTCTTGATGTTCTGTCTACCTGGTCTTTGTTGCAAAACCTCCATCTATCCTGGCTCCCCACTTACCTCTTAGGAGCAGTCCTTTAGAGCTATCCGAGATGCTATGTCCCAGGCTTAGGTTCTCAGAAACTCTGCCAGAGAAAACGGAATTCTCAATTTTTAGGTTTGTTTGTTTTTGGGTTGACAAGACAAATACAGAAAAGCATAATAAGAAATTTTAAATTGCCTGGTCCCCTACCACCTGGAGATAACACCTGTGAATCTTCAAGGCTTTTTCTGTGCATATATTTGTGAATAATTCCGAAGATTCAACTAAGCTGTTTTGTTTTCAATTGAAACATATCATGAGCATCTCCTTTGCTATTAATTCAAAGGCAACAAGTCTTAGTGACTGGGTGTGATTGCATTTAGCAGCCTTAACAAGCATTCTGAATATTAGAAGGTTTTGTGTAATATATGTTGTGGTTCTTTTAATTGTGTTTATTTGAGTATCATTGAGGTTGAGCACTGGTTTTCATACTTAGGACCATTTCTAATTGATTAGAAAGCTCTTTCTCTGTTAAACATATTAGCACATATTTTGCACTTGTTTGCCTTCTTATTTTGTTCAGGGTTCTTATTTTTTAAGGTAGGAAGATTTGCAACCATTTGTGGTCACATACATCAGTTTTTTTCTTTACCTTTTCTTCTGCTTGTATGCCCCTCAAAATCTCTGGGCGCCAAGAGCATGCATGTTTCACCCTCTTTTTCCCAGCTTTTCCACAGACATGGTTTTACATTCAGTTCCCTCTTACATCTGGAATTCCTTTCGCTGTGTGATGTCAGGAACGCTTTGAATTGTCCTTGCACCTGTGAAATATTCTTTTCTGTCTCGAATCGACTTATATCTATTCCCACACCTTGGGCACAGTGATTGAACTTCTTATAACTTTGTAAAATGCCTTCATATCTGAGGAGAAGTATTCCCTCTGTTTTGCTATTGTTTTGGAATGTGTCTGGCTATTTATGCCTGTTGAGTTTCTTTTGATAAATTTTATAATAATTTGGTCAAATGTCCTCTGGAAAATTTTCCTCTTCAGGAACATAATGTTTCTTTCCATTCACTATATTCTTCCTTGATATTTTTATAATTTTTCTCACCCTTTTGTAATTTTTCTACCCTCAAGACAGGTAGTCTGGGGCGGGGGGAAACAAAAACAAACAAAAATTAATTTAGTGTTAAAAAATCAGCTTTGGGTGAAAATAGAATGCAATAGCTGATGTTGAGACATTTGAGCTGAATATAGCAAAGCAGGAGTTTTACAAGATATTTTGCCAAATATGTCAAACATGATCAGATATTTAAAGCCCTCTATAATTTAATGTGTTTACTGGGAAACTTTAATAAGCTTTCACCTTATTGTACGGCGAGTGCAGAGAAAAAGAGAGCAAGCTGGGCAGTCAGGGAAGAAAAGGAAATTTATTAAAGAGAAAATGAGGGGGTGACTGGCCTTTAAGAAGAACCAGTGTCCTCCCTTTCTGATGGGGTCTTTCTTATACTCTGACAATGAAAAAATCTCTGAAGGGATGGTTAATTTTTAGCCTGTAGCTGAGTCCTGCAGTCATATAGCTGGAGGCCTGTAATCTGGTAATCGCGTAGCCTTGAGAAGGTAGACTCCAGCAGGAAAACAGAATGTTGCTTGGGCAATTTGGTCAGTCTTAAGGGTCACCGTGACTTTATCCTTTGTTTACGAGGTTAACGTAATAAGCCATTTTAACAATGGGCCCCATTGTAGGCCCTATCACTTATGATCTTACATATCCAATCAGAAAATGAAAATAATCATTCTGTTAACTGATTATCCCTTCTTTACAAAGCCATCAATGGTTAAAATAATTTTTTTTAGCTTAAATGAATGTATTCAATTCAATCAAAGGGTCTAGTTAATAAAGATGACCAAAGTAGTTGTTTCTGGATGGTCAGCTCATCATTCTGGATTTATAATTCGTGCTTGTTTACATTGATTTCTAAGTAACTTGAATTCAAGCTGGTTTGCTTCCAAAGATGGAAGAAAATACTGTGTTGCCCATTCTGCAGACACTCTCAGTAAGGAATGAACAAGATTTATATCAGAGGCCTTATGTTGGCTTGCTTCTACCCAAATAGTTACAGGTAAGTGAAATGAATGGTAAACTAGCACATATTTGAAGAATATTGTAGAGGATGAGAATTAGGCACCACTGTGAATTTGTCTTCCTCAGCATTGTTGAGGACAGGAACAGGAAATGCCCCAGGTGACACTTGCTGACAGGAGATTAATGGTAGGAAGTGACCTTGAAGCTTGTTTCCAAGAAATGCAAGCAAACTTTCCCTGGCAGCTGAAGGCAGATCATTCTGAACCAAAGGGAGGTGTGAATAAATTTTAATGGGAATGAGAAGAGGGTGTGGAGTGAGGTTCCCTGTGTGGCTACCTGCAATTTTAATCAGGTGACAAAATGGTCACTACCCTGCACCTTAACCAAGAGTCCTTTCAGCCACAGAAAAAACAAACCACTTAGTATTTAGCTTTTTCCACTGTCATGAGTCAAGATGTATCAATATGCATTTCATCTTTATCTAAAATGATTATAAAAATGACATTTTATCTCTTTGTGATGAATCTACAGATGTACAGGACATCGCTTTAAAGTCTATAGATGCAGAGATTTAAAATTTGATTTTGTCTATTCCATGAATCATAAATTATAGATAAACAAATGGGGGAATAATTGTCAAGGGTAACAGTCTTCTAGAATAGTTTATTTATCTTAATGTTTAAAGTTATTTATAAAATATGAAAATATAAACTCTGTACATCCCACCCCAAGCCTCACCTTGTTGAGTCATAAGAGACATTGTTGAGAAGTTTCTGACTAGAGTGTTGAGATTAGTGTAAATTCAAAATGCTCGATCTCACCGAACAGTGTTTTAACCAAAGGAATGGTACTCCAATGTTCCTGGGTGTTGACGAGGCACCTTTAAGAATTACGTCACTCCCAACCAGTAGAAAATGGGATGAATGGGCTTACACAGTCAGGATATTTATTATCTCACATAACAGGTCCAGAGGCAGATGCTCCAAGCAGAGCAGTCTTTGGCTTCATCCTCTGGAGTCATCCTTTCTGCTCTGGCTTCATTGTGTTGGGAGGGGTTGGCCATCTCCCCTTGCTGTCTCAGAGCATCATTTCCAGACATGAAATTATCCTGTGGAAGAATGTGCCTGCTTTCTCTTATTTCTGTTTTTTGAGAAGGTGGAAAATTCTTCCAGAAGTCCCCAGAAGACTTGTCCTCACATCTCATTGGCCAGATCTGGGCCACGTGCCCACTCCTACATGAATCACTCATAAGGGAAGTAATGTGACCACTCTGGGTTTAGACTAATCAGGGTTTGCATTCTGAATTACATGGGGCTGAACAAGCAAACAAAATTAGGGTTATACCAACAGAAAAGAAGGAAGAGGCTGTTGACTGAACCACTAGGAATAGAGAGAGAGTTCCCATTTACCACACATGCAGGATAACTAGGGAATAATGGCATTTTAAATCAGCTCTAAATATTTTAATATTGATTTAAGTAAAAAGGGAAATCTACTAAAGTTACATGTTTCTGATGTGCCGTTAAATTTTGTATTTACTTGGGAGATCACAGAGACCTTATATCTTCTTGAAATGTTTAGCTGCCAATCTAAGTGTATCTTGGAGAAATTATGATTTTTGTTAAATTAAGGTAGAATATATACAAGTGCATTTCTAGTAGTACAAAGAACACCCCCAAGCCCTAGAATCACCACTAGTCCATTGTGATTGATCAGTTCTCCTTCTAAAAACAAATTGGCCTAGTGGAAATGAAACTTCTTAGAAACGATTGCTTCTTCGGTTGCTAAGTTTACATGCTTTTTTTCTTGCCATGAAACAATTTTCCACTCATGGTACTGTGAAACACTCATCTGGAAGAAACCTGCGTTTGTCCCTCTGAGAGGTGCTGGCCTCAAGTTCAAACCAAATCCCATCAACCTAATTGCTCCTGCCACATGGCCTCAGGAGTGAAGAATTCTCCCTTTGTTTGCAAGCTGACAGAGGGGCAGGGCCCCCAAGATGTATGGCTCGCAAGAGAAGAGAGAAATCCTACCGCACACGACACCCTCCTCCTGGTTTAGTTGCTTTTCTGGCTCTGCTTGGTTCTGCATTTGGATGTTGATGTGTTTTACAAAACATATTTCAAGTGGGAGCAGCCCAGTCTCACTCCTGATCCGCAGCTTCTGAACATTGACATGATCTCAACCACCAGACAGTCGTCAGATTTTCCTGTTGTAAGACTTGGCCTTCAGAGCCGAGGGCCTGCCCTTGAGCGGGCCCAGAGGTCTCCCTGGTTTGCAGAGGGAGGTGCTGGGTGGAAAGAGGCTGCACAGGCTCAGCCCTGGAAGGCTGGGCTGCACTCAAGATTTTGCCTCTGAGTCAGACTGTCTTACCTTTTAGTGCTTTTGCATTTTCATGTTTCCTCTCATTGCGCCTTTCGTACCTTTCATCTTTTTTTTTTTTTTAAATCCCTTTTTGTTCTATCCCAATGTAGTCTCAGAACAGGAATCCAATATACTCAACATACAAGGATAAATGCTACAAGGTTAGAGACACATTTGCATTCATCCATCCCTTGCATTTTCAAGTGAGACAAATCTCTAAGTCAAAGGATGCATGTCTAATTGTGACATTTTAGTCTTCAATGAAAGTCAGTAAAAAAAGGTTTTCTTTCTTGTTTTTTTTTTCTTTTTCTTTTTTTTCTCTCTTTTGAGGGATTGGAAATTTTCCTGGGACCTTGAAATCCTCCCATATACTGAGATGGTTCCTAGTAAGAGAGAAGGGGCTCTGTTGAGTGAAAACAGACTGGGAAAGAAATGATTATTACAGATGATATAAAGGTTCAGAGTCCAAGTCGCAGATCAACGAAACAGCTCTGCACCCTACCCACCTGCGAGGCTTTGACAAGTGAGAACCATGTTGGAACTCACGGGCTATGATTTTGAGTGGTCCTCTGGCTTTATTAGCAAACCAGACTATTGGGGATAAATTTTACATTAGGAATATCTTAGAAAATCCCAAACACCATATTCATGTCCTACCTATAGTCAAAGCAGTGGGGAGGCAGCTTACATTAAAGAAGATGTGCAAGTATAAACAATGGAATATTGCTCAGCCATAGAAAGAATGAAATAATGCCATTTGCAGCAATATGTGTGGACCTAGAGATAATCATATTAAATGAAATGTCAAATAGTGAAAGACGAATATCATATGATATCACTTAAATGTGGAATCTAAAAAAATGATACAAATGAACTTATTTACAAATGAGAAATAGACTCACAGATAGAAAGCAAACTTATGGTTAGGTGGGGGAAGGGATAAATTAGGAGTTTAAGATTAACATACGCACACTACTGTGTATAAAATAAACAAGGACCTACTGTGTAGCACTGGAAACTGTACTCAACATCTTGTAATCACCTATAATGGAAGAGAATGTTAAAAAAGAATATATATTTGTATATACATATACATATATATATATATATATATATATATATATTTAGGGTTTTCCTGGTGATTCATTGGTAATGAATCTGCCTGCAATGCAAGAGATGTGATGTTCAGTCCCTGGGTTGGGAAAATCCTCTGGAGTAGAAAATGGCAATCCACCCCAGGATTCTTGCCAGGAAAATCCCATGGACAGAGGAGCCTGGAAGGTCTATGGGGTCACAGAGTTGAACACGACTGAAGCTACTGAGCACACATGTACGTTTTTAACTGAGTCACTTTGCTGTACACATGAAGCTAACACAATTTTGTAAGTCAACTATATTTTGACAAAATTAAAAAAAAAAACACTCAAGCAATAAAATAATGAAACCATTAAAACAAGAGAAATAAAAAGATTTAAGAACCAAGAATTTATAGGGTAAGGATATGCCAGAAAATTATTTACATTAAACTATTCTTTGGAGCATAAAACTTAATTCTGACCTCAGAATCAAAAAGCAGGTGAGAGGTACACAGTTCTCATGATCTTCCTTGATCATCCATAAGGAGAAAGAAACCTAGCTTTCAACTCAGGAAGGAATATGTCATGTAGGACTTTATTTGGGAAACAGTGAAAATACACAAGAAAAGATAATTTATTCCTAGAGAGTCCTTTTGGTCAAATGCGGATAGCTATTTAAAATTATTAGAGATTTGAGCAGTTTGGGGACAGAGAATTTTGTGGTGAGCTGTAAATGTTTTTTCCTGATAAATTTGACTCCTGACTATTTAGGATTCCTGAGATTAAAGGAGGCAACTGAATCTATTTTAAAAACCTGAAAAAGTATTTTCTGGAGTGTTATCCAGGAGCAAGTTTACATGACCCAGGCCCCTTGGCATGCTCTCTTGGGGAAGGTGCTTTACACAACTCTCCTCCTCCCCATGCAGCCCTGGGGTGGGGCATTGGCTGTTCAAGCATTCAGTTTGCCAGTGACTCAGAGACAAAAATGGAATCAAATACTTTCTTGAAACTTGTATAGTCCTTGTATAAGCCTGAAAAAGGTGCCCAATAAGAGCTATGGTGAACGATTGTGCCTTGAGCATGAGACAGCAGAACACTTGAATTTCTGAGTCTTTTTTTTTCCTGGACTCTTTAAAGAGAGAGATAACATCTAGCAACTTGGGTAGAATAAATTCAGAGCTGCTTTTGCTGTGTAATCTTTACCCAGGGAAAAGCAAACTGTAGCCCCAAAAGCCGTCCAAGAGAAACTGAGAGGCAGCGGGCTCGGCTGTCTGAGAACCAGGCAGGGCTCGTGGTGGGAAAGCGGGGAAGCACACAGCCCTCCCAGCAGCTGCCCTGGGATTCAGATGGCTTTGCTCTGCATGGAGATAAGTTAGATTTATGGGAGGGGTCTCCCCAAAGAGTCTAAAACACAATCCCTTCTCCTGGTCAAACAGGAGAGTCATTCATCTGTTAACAACATCCAGGAGAAAATGGCCCTTGAAGATGGTATCTGGGCAAAAGCATTATGTGCCGGTGAAAGGAGCTCCTTGTTCCCATGGGGGTGGAGGAGTCACTGGGACTTCTAATTCTCTTTTCTGAAAGGTCGCTGCCTAGAATTTCTCATTTACAGTATGTGACTCGGCTACTTCTGCCAAGATCTGTTAGTACTGTCTCAATGGTTCCCTTTGCCAGTTCGAAAGAATTTCACCTTAATGAGGGTCTGGGACCCTGAAGGGCTCATCATCGCCAATTCAGGGGACAACTGGGAGAGACACATGCTTTGTCAAAGATGTAGATGCTTGTTCTTTCCATTCTAGTGAAACCATACAGCCTCATTATGCTCATAATGCATTTATCTTGGCTGCTGACTGAGGGAATGCTTGCTGATTACATCAGCCATCGACTCATGTTCAGTATAAGCTCTGAGTGAGGCCAGGTCAGTCCAGCTCAAATGATCTGCCCTGGCCAGTAATTATTTTCCTTTTGATCTAATTATTCTGACTTGTCAATTATTAGGATATGGCCATTTCTTTTAATAGCACCACCCTAGAAGGTGGGATTTTTTATTTTTTTTGACTATTCCATGTGGCATATGAGATGTTAGCTCTCCCACCAGGGATCAAACCCATGCCCCCTGAAGTGGAAGTGTAGAGTCTTAACTATTAGACCACCAGGGAATTCCCTGGGCATTGCTTTTAAATCAGAGGTTCTCAGATTCCTGCTCTAGTTCTCAATCCTGGGAAGGCAAAATGCCCCCCGGGGGTGTGGAAATGTGTATGTGTATATGTGTGTATGTGTATATGTGTGGGTATGTGTGTGTATGTGCATTTTGGATTGTCCCAATCAGATTTTAGTAGGCAGAGGTCAAGGATGCTAATAGCCCTGAAACCTGTAATACAGACCTATACAAGCAAGAACTGCATTACCAGAATGTCCCCGATAAGAAATACTGCCTGATATCTATCTTTCAGACCCAGGTTGGGTCCTTCTAGGGTCCACTTAAGTCCAATTAAGTGAGCAAATATCCTGAAATTCACAACCAGTTCATATAGCCACAGGTGACCAACTTCAAAATATCTCTCAAAGTGAACTGTGATACAACAGGGGTCACCTTGTATTCAGTAAGAAATACATATATTGAAGTCTTTAATATTTGCTAGTGGTGTGACTTACACCAGATGTCTTAACATCTGAAGCCCTGATGTCTAGCTCAGTAAAATGAAGGTATAAAAGCCCATCTTGCGCAGCTATGAGCATTAAAACAGATGATAAATGTTTGATCACATGGTGCTCATTGTGCCTATATGGCCTAGGCTCCTGCTGTCTGGGACCCTGACTTAGAAAGTGAGGCTGAAGCCCCAGAAGATCAAGGATCTCTCAAAGCACACATGCATTTATTAGTTTAGGGAAGACAATCTGTTTCTCTATTCAAAGCTGCACAAAACATGAAATAATTCTCCAGGGAGTTACTACTGATCTAGTCTCCTCTGGCCATCGGTCCTGCCTGGCCCTGGTGGAGATTCAGGGCAGAGAAGTTTCAGAGGAAAAGGGAGAGAGACAGAGTTTGTCTTTAAGTTGACAAACTACCTCATTCATTTTATTTAAAACTGCGAAGTGATTCCTAATTCTTGTACTAACCCTGGTGGGTCAGAGGATAAAGAATCTGCCTGCAGTGCAGGAAACCCAGATTTGATCACTGGGTTGGGGAGATGCCCTGGAGAAGGAAGTGGCAACCCACTCCTGTATTCTGGCCTGGAGAATACCATGGACAAAGGAGCCTGGAGGGCTACAGTCCATGGGCTCGCAAAGAACTGGAAGTGACTTTCATTCATTTTTTTGCGCATTTCTTGTAGAAAATTGAGAAAATAGAGAAAAGTGAAAAGAAGAACATTTAAGGCACTTACAGGCCCACAGAGGGAGAACCGTGAAAAACATTTTGGTGAATTTCCTTCACGTGTTACTACTGACATATAAGTTTACAAAAAAAAAAAAAAAAAAAAGACTAGCATGACACTTGAGACACTTTCTTCTTCAAGTGACACAGAGTTGCTTGCAAGACTCTGTCCTTCCAGTTGGGCTGAATTTGCCTCTAATCTGTGTTTGGTCATCTGGTGAGCTGGAGGGTTCTCTGGGTAGTGTGAGCTGGTGGGCGGTGCAGGGGTTGGGGTCGGGGGGTGGGGGTGGGCGGGCGTGCATTTCCAAGGGAAAGTGATCACCGTGTGCCCTTGACCTGGAGACCTGGTTCACATCCGCCTGGGGACCGGGAAGGCGGCTGTTCCTGATGGGATGCCAAAGGGCCAGGGAGCCAGAGGAAAAGCTTACATCTGCTTGAAAACAATGCCCAGGGCCCTCCTGCAAGAACCACAGGCCCCTGCTTCCTGGCTCAGGCTTCAAGACAGCTTTCAGAGCCTTCAAAAAGATATCATGGTCTTTGTTTTATTTATGTTGGGGCAAAGCACAGGCACGCACGTGCGCACACACACATGCTCACACATGCACACAAGACATGAAAATCACTCCCACAAAAAAGAACTGCTGTTCCTGTTTTAATTTTTGTGCTTTCATCTTTTGTTCTTAATTTAAAATGACATGTCTCTGGTGATGAACATTGTCAACATTGAGGTGTCCTTATTTATTTGTTAAAAAAAATGTGATCCGTCTGTTTGCAGCTTCTTTTTCTCTCTGTAACAAACTCCTATGAACACTTTATTCTAAGCACTAGATGATCTACATCATTTCCAATGGATGCTTGGTTATCCACTGAATTTGTGTGTGTGTGTGTGTGTGTGTGTGCATGCGCGCGCTAAATCACTTCAATCGTGTGCGACTCTTTGCAACCCCATGGGCTGTAGACGGCCAGGTTCCTCTGTCCATGGGGTTTTCCAGGCAAGCATACTGGAGTGGGTTGCCCTGCCCTCCTCCAGGGGATCTTCCAACCCAGGGATCGAACCTGCAGCTCATTTGTTTCCTGTATTGGCAGGCGGGTTCTTTACCTCTAGTGCCACCTGGGAAGCCCTGTCCACTGAATATATCAGAATAATGAAAAAGAACTTCATATCATTGGACACTTCGCTTATTTACAACTTTGGACTTGTTTTCAAACAATGTTTGCCATGTTAAAGGTAAAGTTAAGCAAATAATTCTGTAACCTGCACACAAAATCATGATTAATAAATGCCCTGGTCATTCATGTGTGAGACAGAGCACGGACTAGGAGAAGCTCCAGAGATGGATGCGCCTCTGGCTCTGCTTCAGAGGGATGTAGTTTAATCGAACCCTCTTTTTTACTGCAGGAAATTGAGAGCAAAGCTAAACTGCTGCTGCTGCTGCTGCTGCTAAGTCACTTCAGTCGTGTCCGACTCTGTGCAACCCCATAGCAGCCCGCCAGGCTGCCCCGTCCCTGGGATTCTCCAGGCAAGAACACTGGAGTGGGTTGCCATTTCTTTCTCCAATGCATGAAAGTGAAAAGTGAAAGTGAAGTCGCTCAGTCGTGTCCGACTCTTAGCGACCCCATGGACTGCAGCTTACCAGGCTCCTCCGTCCATGGGATTTTCCAGGCAAGAGTACTGGAGCTAAACTACCTGTTGCAATTACAAGCAAATACAAACAGCAGGTTTCTAACTTCCTGGCTTGCACCCTTGATCTGTTTAGTGTTCAAACTCAGTAGTCTCAGATGTAAAAATGAAAATAATAGCAGAAGAAAGTGGAGGTTGCTGCCAATAACTCCGATATTCTATCTACCTGAGGCCTATAGAAATATGTGTTTGCTATTCAAATATATTTCCATTTATTTCTGAGGAATGGTGTCTTGAAAAGTCACCATGGGTATTTATCTGTTCTCCTCAACTCATGCCATTTTAATTTTAAACCTTTTTCAATGCCTTTTATATTCGTACAGCCAACTTTTGGCCAAGACACTTTTCACCTGTGTGTTGCCTGGTCTTGTCTTCTGCTATTTCGTTTCTGTGACCTCTGCTGTGACCTCACCTCAGTTAGTGCTCAGGTTCAGAACACTTACTGTATCAGGCCGTTCTTTTTTAATTTAGAAAAGGTCATTTTCCATGTCTGTCACCTGGCTTGCAATAATCCCAAGCGTATCCCTACCTTTGTTGCCTACCGCCTCTGTTCTCCCTGACATTGTGGTGTGAACCCTGCTGCTTCCTGCCATTGCGACATCAAAGTGGCCCACGTGTCTCCCTGTGTGACCTGCGAAGGATGCTGGCTGCATGCAGGAGGCAACGGCTTCCTGCCTGCTGCACACGTCACTGGTGTCTATGAGGACCTCCAGTTCCAGGAGGGTGACCTAGAATCCTATGAAAACATCAGCACTGCAATACCCCCGCCTGTCAATCTTTTTAGGATAATTGACGAGCATTCTTTTGTTTAAGTGATGATTTACTGCAGTCAAAATAAAATTATTTCTCAGTGGTTTTCTGAGCAAATTACATCTCAGTAGCTTTCTGCTTGTCTGTTTTCAGTGACTTTGTACTCAGAAAGGATCACTGATTAGATTAAGGAAGAGTTCCACTTCCCTTGATGCGGGATTCGGATAGGACTTCAAAGTGCTGACAGTTCTTTGTCTTGCTTCTCAGACTCGCATAATGGAACATCCATCTTGCAAAGTATGTCTCTGCCCAAATCACCAGGTTTAATTTAATCGGCTGCTTGATTGGGACTGGGAGCCTTTATCTTTCATCTTGATTAATATGTCAATTCCAAGCACTATGGAAAAATGGAACATGACTCAGGAAGAAAAATTTGAGCATGTGCTCAGACATAGTTTTTAGAAAAATCAATGACAAATGTTCTCATACTCGTATTTTTAGATTATAAAAAGTAACTTTATTGATTAATATAGTAAAAGACTTACAAGACAAGAAAGCAGAAAAATAAACACTGATTCCTGGAGCTGATCTGATGACTCCAGATTATGTCTTATGAGGTGCTTTGCTGTCCCCTGGTGGTCGATTGTCTCCATAACACAGACTTGGCTCAGTGGCTTTTCCAACTAGTTTTCAGAAAATATTATCAGGAAAATTCTTCCACAGAGCAATTTTGATGTGGAATGAGCTGATACATTCTATGATAAACTTTTGGAATTGATAATCGATTAAAATTCTTCTCAAAGTCTATCAAAATTTAAATAAAATTATTCATAGGTGCACGCGTGCTAAGTTGCTTCAGTCATCTCTGACTCTGCAACCCTATGAACTATAACCCACCAGGCTTCTCTGTCTATGGGATTCTCCAGGCAAGAATATTGGAGTGGGTTGCCATGCCCACCTCCAGGGGATCTTCCCAATCCAGGGATTGAAGCCTTATATCTCCTGTGTTGTCAGACAGGTTCTTTACTACTGGTGCCACCTGGGAAGTAATTTTAATATTGAAAGAAAATAAAATGTGCTTTGCTTTAGGTAAACATCCATTGTAGAACTATTTTGTCATTCAGATGGGAAAATACTCTACATTGCCCTGTTTGTATAAAATAGACCTTCTCCACATGTTTCCATTTGGCCATAACAGGTATTTTCGTGCAATTTAAAATAATATTTATATCACTTCTTTTCCCAGAATATTTGGAGATTTTAGATATTTTCTTTTCTTCTTTAATTTATATACTTTGAGTATCTTTCCTGACATGGGACTATGTTTGGGGGAATTTTATACTCAGATGTTCTTTTTTTTCTAATTCCTTGAAATTTCAGTGAGATGAAATCAAAAGTGCTAATGCTTAACAGCATACCAGGCTGAGTCACGGGTGTGTAAGAGCTGTACGGGGTTAGAACTGCTTTGATTTTAGTTCTCCTGCTCTGCCTGCCTCCTGATGCTGTGTGGTCCCCACCACATAGACCAGATACCCAGGGAGAGAGGGTAAGGGAGAAAGTGGTTCAAATATCCTTTGGAGTCATCATGACTTGAGGGTTCAAGTTCAATAATGAAATCAATAGCTTTGAAAGGACATTAACGTGTAAGTTGTAATATACATCATCTGTGCCACACTTGATTTGGGGGATTTTTTTACATAATAAATTTACAGGTGGTGTTTAAGTTTTGCCCCTTGATTCAGCCAGGTTTGACAGCCTTGAGACCCTGACAGCAGCCACTGTGACAGTTTGCTGAGGACCGACTAGGTTCTGAGGCACTGTCGTGGCCTTCCCTGTATTCTGTTCCCTCAAATCAAAGATAAAGATGATACAAACCATCATTTTATGTGTCACCAAGAAAGTTATACAAGCCACAGTCAGCTCCAGGTCTTGTTTTTGCTGACTATATAGAGCTTCTCCATCTTCAGCTGCAAAGAATATCATCAGTCTGGTTTCAGTATTGACCATCTTCATGGATTACAGCCTTGTCGTGGCGAAGGGGCTTGCATAACTCCATAAAGCTATGAGCCATGCCATGCAGGGCTACCCAAGACAGACAGGTCATAGTGAAGAGTTCAGACAAAACGTGATCCACTGGAGAAGGGTATGGCAAACTACTCCAGTATGCTTGCCCCAGGAACCCCATGAACTGTATGAAAAGGCAAAAAGATATGAACACCAGCAAATGAGCTCCCCAGGTTAGAAGGGATCCAATATGCTACAGGAGAAAAGCCGAGAGCAGTTACTAATAGCTCCAGAAAGAAGGAAGCAGCTAGGCCAAAGCAGAAATTATGCTTGGTTGTGGATGTATCTGGTGGTGAAAGTAAAGTCTGCTCCTGTGAAGAACAATATTGCATAGGAACCTGGAATGTTAGGTCCATGAATCAGAGTAAACTGGATGTAGTCAAGCAGGAGATGGCAAGAGTGTACACTGACGTCTCAGGAATCAGTGAACTAAAATGGACTGGAATGGGCAAATTTAATTCAGATGGCCATTATGCCTATTACTGTGGGCAAGGATCCCTTAGAAGAAATGGAGTAGCCATCACAGTCAACAAAAGAGTCCAAAATGCAGTACTTGGGTACAATCTCAAAAATAACAGAATGATCTCTGTTTGTTTCCAAGGGAAACCATTCAACATCACAGTAAACCAAGACTACGCCCCAACCACTAATGCTAAGAAGCTGAAGTTAACCAGTTCTATGAAGACCTACAAGACCTTCTAGAAATAACGCCAAAAAAAGATGTCCTTTTCATCATAGGGGATTGGAATGCAAAAGTTGGAAGTCAAGAGATACCTGGAGTAATAGGCAAGTTTGGTCTTGGAGTACAAAATGAAGCAGGACAAAGGTTAGCAGAGTTTTGTCAAGAGAACACACTACTCACAGCAAACACTGTTTTTCAACAACACAAGAGACAACTCTACACATGGACATCACCAAACGGTCAATACTGAAACCAGATTATTATTATTGTTAAGTACTCTGCTTTGATGCAGTCTATTATGAAAGATTGTCTAACATATGTTTCATGGCCAATCTCACACTGTGTCATTAAAATTTTTTTTTTATTTTATATTGGAATATGGTTGATTATAATGTTGCATTAGTTCCAGGTATACAATTCAGTGATTCAGATACACACACACACACACACACACACATATATATATATATATATATCTAGAAAGAGAGAGAGAGAGAAACAGCTATTCTTTTACAGATTCTTTTCCCATATAGGTTATTATAGAATATTGAGTATAGTTCCATGTGCTATACAATAGGTCCTTGCTGTTTATCTATTTTGTATATAGCTATGTGTGTATATTAATACCAAACTCCTAAGTTATCTGTCCCTCACCCCACTTTTCTCTTTGATAACCATAAGTATGTTTTCAAGGTCTGTGACTCTGTTTCTGACTATAGAAAATTATATTTCCAAAGTTTTAAAATTTATTAATAAATTAATACAACATTAGACAAGTATGTCTGCTGTCCAAGAAAGAAATCTAGACCCAGGTGGGCTCTGGCTGGATGTCCCAGATGTGAGGACAAAGCAGGAATACCCCCGCTCCCCCGCCCCGCATCTGGCCCTGTGAGCCTCTCTGGTCCAGGCTACTAACTTGTAGAAAGTAAGCCCAACTTGGGGGGACTATGAATACAATTCTGGTCTATGTCCAGTCATGTTTACAACCTCTTCTTATAGATGTTAATTGAGTATATCTGGGGGAGAGCTTTGAGATCTTAAAGCCCTTTGAGGAAGGTCCAGAAGACAAACTAAAATGAAACATCAGCAGCGTTCTTGTTGGGCAGTGTTTCCCTGAAACATTTTTAGCTTCGTTTTTTGTTTATCCATTCAGTACACACTTCTCAGTGTCTATTTTGTGAGAGGCAGCACGTAGCACACTGTGAGCGATAAAAACAAGCCCTTCTTGAGAAAACTATGGTCACTGCTCCGTGGCCAGCTGATGTTCTGCCAGCCAAGTGCTCCTATGGGCTGACGGCTCTTACTCCATCTCCATGGCCCCCCTTCTCAGGACCCTTCCACCTGTCTGTATGTTCATCGCAGGCAATCTTATCCCTGCTAGGCTGGGGGTGGGTCAGGGGCTCCTGGGCACCCCGTCCAGCCCCCCAGTTCAGAATGGAGCAGAAGTGCATCCAGGACCTAGCAGGCCAGTCTGACTTCCTCTCTTGATGATTCTGAATTGGGACCAAGTTCTGAATTGGTGAGGTTTCCATGCCCATGTGTCCTCAGATGGGGAATTGCCATTTTGAGCAGAATTTGAGGGCTGGTGGCTGAGTAGTAAGGGAAGGTCTTGTCTACATGGCGGAAAGAAAGAAGAGAAGGAAGAGAGGACCTGAGGGAAGAGTCCAAGTTGGTCCTGAGAGATGGAGAGAGTCCTACTTAGTTCCCAACGTCACCCCAGCCAGTCCCCGATTCCAGAAGACGTCTAATTCCTTATGATAGGATGCCTGTTAGTGCCAACTTGAGTGGATTTCTGGGTTGTTTTAACAATGAAATTCTTCTTGATTAGAATGAAAAACAAAGCTCAAAATGAAATACAAGCTAACTAGAAATATAAACAATAATGTAAAATATGATGGGTAAATTCAGAAGATGGCATATTAATTTTACACTTCAGCTAAATGATCACTATGCTCCCCCTGTCTACATTTCTAAATATGAAAGTTAAAAAACTGTGTCCTGGACTTCCGTGGTGGCTCACTAGTAAAGAATCTGCCTGCCAATGCAGGGGACACAGGTTCCATCCCTGGTCCGGGAAGATTTCAGACGACTCAGAGCAATGAAGCCTGGGTGCCACAGCTACTGAAGCGCGTGCACCTGGAGTCTGTGATCTGCAACATGAGAAGGCACCGTGGTGAGACCCTCGTGTACCACAGCTAGAGAGGAGCCCCACTCACCACAACCAAAGAAGGCCTGTGCAGCCAAAATTAAAAAAAAAATTTGTGTCCTGAAATTTTCAATTATTTTATATCTGATGGATGATTGAAAATTTTAATCCTATAGGAATATCTTTTGGCACTTTGAGGATAACCCTTAGCATCTCCAATTTCTTTGGTCAAAAACCATTTGCCGGCAAGAATGCAACTTGAGATAATTATGGCTTTAGGCACTGAGTTTGTTTTCTAAAGGTTATTTTGATTTATGATGACTCAGCTGCTCAGTCTCCATGGTTAACTTTGGTGGGGGACTGGTCTTCATGGATTACCAAGCTCTGTCTTCAAAAGGCATGAAATTCAAGGCACTATAGTTCCTTTCCTTACCTCAATCCATTTTACTCTCTCTGGGTATTTAGTATTAAGGTTCTCAACCTTAGTATTAAGGTTTCTCTGTCTTAGTATTAAGATAGGAAAGTTCCTGTCTTACTAAAAGGGTAATTGTCAAGGCAATGGATTATTGTCTACGGCTTGTTTTTTTAGTGCTCTAGCCAAGGATTAAAAATATAGTGTTTTTAATTTCTTTTCTTCAGACTAAATTCCTTGATCTTTTCTCTGCTTCAGGGCACTTTTTTCTCCTGAAGGAACACTATAAATGAAAACTCTTATTCGCCCTTCCTCTCTTAGTGATAGAGGCATGGGTGTGTGTGTTGGTTACTCAGTCATGTCTGACTTTTTTTGACCCCATGGACTATAGCTCTCCAGGCTCCTCAGTCCGTGGAATTCTCCAGGCAAGAATACTGGAGTGGGTTGCCATTCTCTTCTCCAGGGAATCTTCCTGACCCAGGGATTGAACCCAGGACTCCTGCTGCAGTGCTAAAGAAACTGCAGGCAGATTCTTTACATCTGTGCCACCAGGGAAGCCCTGAGGCATGGGTAGAATCTTTGCAATTGACCTAACCAGTCTAAACTTTTATTTATTTATTTTTGGCTGTGTTTGGTCTTCAAAAGTCTGCATGGGCTTTTTGGATCAGGAATCAAACTTGGTGTGGGATTTCTAGCTCCTTAAGTGGTTCACAGGGGAATTGTATTCAGCGTGCTGCTGAGCCTGGAGCTGCCTGGGTGATATTTCAATCCAGGAATGGGACCAAGTGTCTGGGGCAGAAAGAGGTACCACAGGCCCGTCACTCCTCAGCTTGGTGTATCCAGGGCATCTGAGTTGTCCAAGGATGTATATAGGGTATAATTCACATAGTGCTACAAAGAAGTAGGCGGTAGATAAAACAGTCCTACTCATTTTTCACCCAAACGCTTGGGCTAAATTGTTGAAATATAAATCAAAGTGTTGAAAAGTAGATGGTGCTGGATAAAAACACACATGATGCTCGAATCTGCCCAGAGTTAACTCAGTCAGTCAGAGAGAAGACGGAGGGTAGTCGTGAGCCACAGGAAAATGTGTTTTCACCAAAAGGCCCCCGGGCCTCCTCTGACTGTTTCTCTCTCCCTTGGAAAGTTTTAGATGCCATTATGTTGCCATAACATTTTTTCCAAAACTCTCCTCCTGGAATTGATTTGTCTAAAGACACACTGGTTCCTTTAAAATCAAAACTAAGCTGTCAAAAACCATCCTAATGGCATTTTTTGGAGGCAAGATTGGTGACCTCAGTGGCCCTGGAAGATGCAGGATCAGGGCTGTGCACATTCTCAGTCCTGAGGAAATTTGCTCCTTTTCATCAAGGTGCCGTGGGGACAGAGTTGGGTTCAACATCACAGAGTTGTTCAGAACACAACAGAACACAACTCTGCTTTTTCTTTTCGAGGTGATCTTGGGAAACAGCTTCATCTTTCAGAGCCTTTGTTTCTTCATCTGCCCAAAGGATGACAGATTGGGCTGTGAAGATTAAACTGGGTCAAATATAAGTGTTTGGCATATGGCAGACTTTCCACAAATGAGTGCTTATTGTTATCATAGGATTGCAAAAGACCACCCACCGAATAGCAGCACCGGTCACGGGCTTCAGTTCACGTGATTGGGCTTGTTCTCACTTTTCTTCCTCTCTCTGCTCCCTACTCAAGTGCCATCAGCCTCAGCTCAGGCATTTTGTCTCCCTTGTTATTTTATAAGGTGCTTAAAGGAAGAGCCCCTTTTCTGTTCACTGTGCACCCTGCAGAAGGGCCAGCCCAGTGACTTATACATGGAGACAACTAGTGCTTGTTAACTTGAAAGATTCTTTAAGGACACTAATGTTTTGGGACTTCCCTGGTGGTCCAGTGGTTGACTCCAGGCTTCCATTGAAGGGGGTGGAGGTTTAATCTCTGATCAGGAACTAGGATCCCAGGTGTCATGTGGTGTGGCCAAAAAAAGAAACCTAAGTGTTCTATTAGAAAAATATATAGTATGAATATGCTTTAGCACACTTTAGTGTGCTTTAACAACCTCTATTAGCTTATGATTGCTGTTCAGTCACTAAGTTGTATCCAACTTTTTGTGATGCCATGAACGGCAGCACACTGGGCTTCCTCATCAACTTGTTGTCCTTCATCAACTCCCAGAGCTTGCTCAAACTCACATCCATTGAGTCCGTGATGCCATCCAACCATCTCATCCTGTGTCGTCCCTTTCTCCTCTTGCCCTCGATCTTTCCCCAGCATCAGGGTCTTTTCCAATGAGTCGGCTCTTCACATCAGGTGGTCAAAGTATTGGAGCTTCAGGTTCAGTATCAGTCCTTTCAATGAGTATTCAGGGCTGATTTCCTTTAAGATTGATATCAATTTTTTTTATGGTATCAATTTTTTATTAATACCAGACAGCATCTCCTGGTCTCTTGGGGAGAAGATACACTTCAACAGAGGCTTCACTGGGGGAAGGAGAATGGTAACATTCAGGACCAATACTAACCCTGGGTCTTAGTTATCTACTGTTGTGTAAAAGCCTCCCCCAAATCCAGTGGCATAACACAGTAATAAATCATTCATTATCCCTCACAACAGTGAGAGCTGAGAATTTGAGAGCAGTTTGGCTGCATGGTTCTGACTTGAGATTCTTATGAAGTTGCTGTTAGGTGTCACAGGTGGCTTGCCATCATCTGAAAGCTGGGCCCAGGGTGAGGTTCCACTTTCAAGGTGCTCACGGCTGTCAGCTTAGTCGTGGCTCTCAGTGGGGGAGGCGGGGGCTAGTTCCACTCCATGTGGCTTCTCCCCAGGGCTGCTTAAGTGTCCTCACATCAAGGTGACTGGCTTCCCAGAGTGAGAATTTCAAGGAACCACAGAGAAGGCAATGGCACCCCACTCCAGTACTCTTGCCTGGAAAATCCCATGGACAGAGGAGCCTGGTGGGCTGCAGTCCATGGGGTCACTAAGAGTCGGACACGACTCAGCGACTTCACTTTCACTTTTCACTTCCATGCATTGGAGAAGGAAATGGCAACCCACTCCAGTGTTCGTGCCTGGAGAATCCCAGGGACAGGGGAACCTGGTGGGCTGCTGTCTCAGGGGTCGCACAGAGTTGGACACGACTGAAGCAACTTAGCAGCAGCAGCAGCAGGCAGAAGCTGCAATGCTTTCATGATCCAGCCTTGTAAGTCATGCCATCAGTTCAGTTCAGTTACTCAGTCGTGTCCAGCTCTTTGAGACCCCATGGACTGCAGCACGCCAGGCTTCCCTGTCCATCACCAACTCCCGGAGTTTACCCAAACTCATGTCCATTGAGTCAGTGATGCCATCCAACCATCTCATCCTTTGTCGTCCCCTTCTCCTCCTGCCTTCAATCTTTCCCAGAATCAGGTTCTTTTCAAATGAGTCAGTTCTTTGCATCAGGTGACCAAAGTATTGGAGTTTCAGCTTCAACATCAGTCCTTCCAATGAACATTCAGGACTGATTTCCTTTAGGACAGACTGGTTGGATCTCCTTGCAGTCCAATGGACTCTCAAGAGTCTGCTCCAACACCACAGTTCAAAAGCATCAATCTCTGGTGTTCAGCTTTCTTTATAATCCAACTCTCACATCCATACATGACCACCAGAGAAAACTTAACTTTGACTAGATGCACCTTTGTTGGCAAAGTAATGTCTCTGCCTTTTAATATGCTGTCTAGTTTGGTCATAACGTTTCTTCCAAGGAGCAAGCCTCTTTTAATTTTACATTCTATGGGTCACAGTGTGAAAGCCACTGACCCAAGGGCTTGGATACCAGGAAGTGAGGATCATTGAAGACAGTTGGGAAGTGGGCATAAGATGCTGGCATAAGAATTAGGTAGATCCCAATCCATACACTTCCAGCAGGATGATGGGCTCTTCTGCACTTGATTCCACTTGGAGGACTAGTGGGTTGTACAACTACAGAGGCTTAGCTGGCATCTGAGTTTGTGTACCCTCTTGAACTGTGTAAAAAAGCAGCCCAGTGCAGAGCCCTTGAAACACCAGCTTTGGAGGGGCTTCTGGACTGGAAGAAAGAGGATAGAAATTTAAAAAGCAAAGGACGACATTAAAAATAGCCTTCAGTGGAACAAGCTTCTAAAGGAGGAATTTTTTTGTTCTTGGCTGTATCCCAAGAGTCAGAACAGTACCTGGCATCTGGTGATATTCAAAACATATGTGTGGGATAAATGAATGGGTTTGAAATTTGCTTAACAAATAATCTCTAGTACAACTTACTGTAAACAAACTATAGGATTCTTAGTCTGTTATGTAAATATACATGCGATAACACATTGTTAATCATTAATGTTAAGAAAAGCTTGTTTTGTAGTTAGATGAATATTACTTAACGTTTTACTTAAGTATCTGAAGAATTTAGTTTTATGAACATTTTTACATGGCATTTCTCATGAAACATTCCTTTTTCTTATTTGTATAGCACAGCCAAGAAAGAAAATAGAAAAAATTGTTATTGAAATTAGTTGGAAGCACTAGTTCTGGAAACAGAGTTTCTTATTTCCATTATAACAGTAAGTTTTAAGAAACTATCACTATTATGGTGGCTTAGATGGTAAGGAGTTTACCTGCAATGCGGGAGACCCAGGTTCAATCTCTGGATCAGGAAGATCCCTTGGAGAAGGGAATCGCAACCCACTCCAGTATTCTTGCCTGGAGAATTCCATGGACAGAGGAACGTGGCAGGTTATAGTCCATGCGGTCACAAAGAGTCAGACATGACTGAGTGACTAACACACATGTCACTGTTATATGAGGCTGGCACAGTGTGCATTGATGAAATACACAATAAAGACCTTGAACTCAGTTCAAGGAACTCAGTTCCATGCCGATGAGTACAGTAAAAATAATTTTTTTATGTCTATAATATTGAGTAATGTATTTTGCCTGAAAAATTTGAGCCACAAAATTAAAATGTAGGAGAACTTTGACAGCAAATTTGAACTCTGAAATTGGAGTTACTCCTCATTATGAAAACTGGCTGAAATCAACAGTCCAAAGCGAGTGTCTGTCAACTTCCCATTGGATTATGATCGGTTATTGTCGTGAAGTTGACTTTGCTCCTGAATCAGAGAGAAACACCTGAGGTGGGCCAAGGCCACCTTACCTCCATCCCAGCAAAGGAGTAAAGGGTCGCAGGCAAAAGCAGGTGAACAAAAAGAGAAAGAACAGAATATAGTCAAAGATAGAGTTAAGCATCAGCACTTAAATTGTGATGGAAGCTGACGGTTATTGCTTCCATATACAAGCAAAGTACAATTTTTCAAAGCTTGGCATTAATTGTAATCAGAGGTTTTGGAGGTTATTAGCACGACAGACTAAGAAGGCACTTGATTCTTGCCTGGCACTAGTGACCCTCTGCTCCTCAAGAGAGAAAGCATTATGGAACTCCCAGAATTGTAGATCTCCAAGACATTTAGTGGGACATTTAGTGACGTTAACTAAAGTGCCTTCCCTGTCTCTCTGGGTGGCCCTGATGATGACTACTTTCAAAGGAAATCCTTCCTTTCAGCCTTGGAGATATCCCAAGGTGGGTCTACAGAAGGCAAGTGCCACTTTTCTATTGTCTTGAGAAGCCATCCCAGTTGCCAGCTCTAGGCTAGACTGTCAGCAGTGGGTCCCACAGTCCCAGGCTTCAGGAGAACATCTTTCCTGCTGAGGAACTGACTGCGATCCCAGGAAGGTTATAATTGGAAACATTCTCCAGGATTCCTGGTTCACATGTACAGAGAGTTGAAAATAGTAAGCCTAGGGGTGCAGACCTCTCAGTGAGGTGTGTTGGCAAAATTATGCCGGTGGAAGAAAGGAGATTCAGATCACTGTTCCACTGCTCTCATTAACTTGTAGGAGATTTGACTTTACAAAGTATCATTTTTTTTAATTTTAATTTTTAAAAATTTATTATTTCTATGCTTTTAGAAAGTTTTGTATTGAGTATAGTTGGTTTATAATGTTGTGTTAGTTTCAGGTTTGCACCGAAGTGACACGATTATACATTATCTACTCTGTGTCAGACTATTTTCCCATTTAGGTTATTATGGGGTATTGAGTGTAGTTCCTTGTGCTATACAGTAGGTCCTTGTTGATTATCTATTTTAAATGTGTGTGTGCTAAGTTGCTTCAGTTGTGTTCAATTCTGTGACCCTATGGACTGTAGCCCTCCAAGCTCCTCTGTTCTTGGGATTCTCCAGGCAAGAGTACTGGAATGGGTTGCCATGCCCTCCTCCAGGGGATCTTCCCAACCCAGGGATCAAAGCCATGTCTCTTATGTCTCCTGCATTGGCAGGCAGGTTCTTTTACCACTAGTTTATATATAGTAGTGCATATGTGTTGATCTCAAACTCTTAATTTATCCCTTCCTCCACTTTCTCCTTTGGTAACCATAGCATTTTCTATGTCTGTGAGTCTCTGTTTTGTAAGTAAGCTCATTTGTATCTTTTTTTAGATTCCGCATATAGGTGATATCACATGATATTTGTCTGACTCATGCAAAGTTCTTGTGTCTCCATTTCTTTTTTTACTAAATGGAGACAGCAATGTTAATTTTCAGTTTCTATTTTCTACCTACAGTATTTACTGCCAAGCCACACTGGAGTGTTTTCCCATCTGTAAAATGATACATATGCTGGATGGTAAAAATCTTATTGTTGCTATTGTTGTGTAGTTGCTAAGTAAATTCTTATACATGTGAAATATTTTATAGAGGGAAACACAAGGGGTGTGCACTGATTTTATCTTGTCGGTGTGGTATCCAAGTGGTCAGCTCACCAGTGAGTTAGCTTAACCCTCTCCTCCCAGGATTCCTCTGCTTGCTCCCATGGAGCAGTTGACTGCAGGGTACATGGCTGGGTTTCATCCTCAGGTCAATGGGATTAATAATACAGATGTTAGGATAAGTTGAGGTAAAATAACCAACACTGAGGTGGTCTAGATGGAGCTCAATTCTGGCAGAAGAAAGGGGGAACAAGAAAGTTACACTAGACAAAACAAACAAACAAAAAAAACCGGGTTATGGCAAGGCTTCTTTTCTTCAGGGGATGATGGCAGGGTCTATCGGAGGGTTACCTCACTGGAGCTGATGGAACGATTTCTGATTGACTGGTTTGAGATTCCATTTCTGGGAGAGCCAAACCTGTAATTAAGTCTCAGTTTGTCAGCCTTGGGCTTAGCATAAGTGACTTCATTTTGGGCCTGTTGTCTTATTTTTAATAGAACTCTTCCATCCTCCAGCCTTGCAGGGTAGAAGCAAGGGCTGGAAGATCTTGGAACATCTCAGACCTTCAATCAGTGGCTGTAGCTGTTATTGCTATTGTTAGTTTTTAATTTCAAAAGTTTTACTCAAAAATGTGTGAACTATGTAGCACATTACATATTACATTGGTTTGGGAAAAAAAAGTCCACTCTGGTTTTTCCATAACATATGGGGAAACCCTAATGAAGTGTTTGGCCAATGCAATATTATACACACTCATTTAGGATAGAATTGGACATAATACATGCTTAAAGTACATGAAATGTGAGATAGTGTTATGTGCACTGTCAAATTTTCACATAAATGTTAATGCTATGCTATTTCCATTATAAATTCAGTAGAGCCCTGGAGAAACTCATTCTAAATAGCAAAGAGGTTCACTGCCCAGGACATTTTGCAGACCGTGGATGTGCAGTACTGCCACGTCCGCTCATGATTGTTCTTGGTGGGTCAAGAAAATCATCCAGGAACGTTTAACAAATGTTTGTTAAGCATGCTTGAAAGAGACGATGAAATGAGACAAACCTCTTGAAAAAGCTCAGATCAAACTCAGAACAGTTCCACGAAACAATTAAGGAAGCAGAGGAGGATGCCTGGAGACAAATATGGAAAAAAGCACAGAAATATACACACAGAAATATCCAAACAAAGCAACTGAGGCCATCTTAGTTTTGCTGAAATAATTGGATGAAAAATGATCTATCCATTGTTTTGGACTAGACAGAACCAAATGACTGGCTTGACAGACTTCTTTCTCTCCCCTTGACCAGCATACTGGCACTGAGCAGACAGCATCAGTCACAGGGAGATGACTTTACAGATGCTTTTATTGGTTCTACTAACAATAATGGCAGTAACTTGAATCTTCAGAACTCCTTACAAAGTATCTTCACATGAGTGATCTCATTTGGTTGAGACTGATCTCAATTTGTGTTTTTCAGCAATTCACTGTTATACAGCCTTGAGGGGGAAAATGGGCAAAGCCAATGTAAACAATCCCTGAGGCTTCTTCAGGGCTCTGGGGGAAAAAAATCTTTAATAGAATATTTTCCTCTTGTGTTTATCCTTCTGCTATTTTAATTTCTTAAAATCTCACACACTGAATAGTGTTCACATAGATTAATTTAAGAAAAGTGGAAAAAATGTTGTATCTTTCTGCATAATTAGAGAATCTGATGGCCTGGGTGAGAATTCAGCCTTTATCCCTTTTTGGATGTGGGAGTTTGGGTGAGTTGCTTAGTTGCCCTGTGCCTCAGTGTTTTCATCTTAGAATAATATGAATTAAAATGAATTCATGGTAGGAAATTCCCTGGTGGTCCAATGGTTAGGGCTTTACAGTCTCACTGATGGGCCTAGGTCGGATCCCTGGTCAGGGAACTAAGATAGCGCGTGCTGTGTGGCACAGTTAAGAAAGAAAGAATTCACATGCATATGTTCCTGCTTCTTTTGGATTTCCTTTCCATTTAGGAAAAACTGAGCTGTAAAGTCTAAAGTTTATACTTCACATAGGTTTTATGAAGTGTATATATATAAAGTCTGAAGTTCCCTGAGCTATAAAGTAGGTTCTCATTACTTATCTATTTGACACACAGTGTGACTGGTGTGTCTGCGTCAATCCCAGTCTCCTGGTTCATCCCACCCCTGCCGCTCTTAGCGTCCATATACTTTTCTCTACATCTGAGTCTCTATTTCTATTTTGTAAAGACTATCTAAACCATTTTTCTAGATTCTACATATATGCATTAAAAAACAATAGTTGTTTTTCTCTTTCTGACTTACTTCACTTTGTATGACAGTCTCTCGGTCCATCCACACGTCTACAAATGTTCATTGCAGCACTGTTTACAGTCGCCAGGATGTGGAAGCAATCTAAGTGTCCATCAGCAAAGAAATGGATAAAGAAGATGTGATATATATATATGTGTGTGTGTGTGTGTGTGTGTATAGACAACAGAATATTACTCAGCCGTAGAAAGGAACAAAATGGAGCCATTCAGCGGCATCAGAATCAGCCAGAGGGTTAGTCAGTCGGCAGAGGGAGCAGAGAGCTTGCATTTCTAACGTGTCCTCAGGTGGGACTGAAGCACTTTAAGAGCTAATTATGTAACACAAGTGCCCATCAGAGGACCTAAGAGCATTTGATAGATGCTAGCTATTATCCCGGAGAAGGCAATGGCACCCCACTCCAGTACTGCTGCCTGGAAAATCCCATGGATGGAGGAGCCTGGTGGGCTGCAGTCCATGGGGTCGCGAAGAGTCGGACACGACTGAGCGACTTCATTTTCGCTTTTCACTTTCATGCATTGGAGAAGGAAATGGCAACCCACTCCAGTGTTCTTGCCTGGAGAATCCCAGGGACGGGGGAGCCTGGTGGGCTGCCGTCTATGGGTCGCACAGAGTCGGACACGACTGAAGCGACTTAGCAGCAGCAGCAGCATCACAGTTGCCCTCATCATCGTCATCACTGTCATCGTCATCAAAGAGACAGTGGAAGGAATCAACAACCAGGCAGTCCCCAAACTCTGTGGTTAAGATAAAATTGTTATTTTATTCTTAGGACTCCAGAATGGAGGCATCTTTCAGCATTCCTGAGCAATTTGGAACAGACTGGACCAGGTATCCTGGCAGACATCATTATGGGCAGCTCACCTGGCTTATCCATAAAGCTGTGGAAATAAACTAAGACCAACCAAATGAGAAAAGCAAAGGTGGTTTATTCTGATCTCACGGTAGCAAAGGAGTCAGCCACCAACATTTTGGCAGAGACTCAACGGCAGACAGAGGAGTGGGCGTGCTTCAGGGTGGCAAAAGGGCAAGGCTTCAGGTGTGCCCTGGGTGGAGGCTGGGGCAAGGGGAAGCTGTAGGCAGGCTTGCTAGACGCAGGGCATCCTGTGTGATTGGTTAGGGTGTGTATTTGTCTTTCTTTGGTTGGTCCGGGATTGAAAGCTGTCAGTTCATAAATAAGTCTGGGCCATTTGGGGCTGGTTGTTACCGAAGTTATTGTTTGGCTTCCTGCATTGTCCCTAGCGATAGCAGTTAGGGTTTTCCTGCAGGTCTGACCCAGGGCAGGCTGGTTTCCTGGGCTGCTGATTGTAGATAACGTGTTTGACCTCCCAGGCAGATGGCTGCAGGCTGAGGGTCAACATTCAAGTTCAGATTTATCTAAGGGCTGGTTGTTTTCCATTTTATCTTCAGCAGAAGATGCTGAGATGCTTTGCAGGGAGAGGAGGTCCTGACCGCACTGACTTGTGATCCAACCCATGTGGGGCTTGCGATCTTTATCACAACTCTCAGACGGGCTCATTTCTGAGTCAGTTACTGGCGAGCCTGGTTGGCGCTACTCTGTACAAGGAAATGACCCACTGTTGGCACACCAGCAAATCATGGCTGAGCCTACGAAACTGAGGAATAGATTCTGCTGCTGCTGCTAAGTCGCTTCAGTCGTGTCCGACTCTGTGCGACCCCATAGACGGCAGCCCACCAGGCTCCCCCGTCCCTGGGATTCTCTAGGCAAGAGTACTGGAGTGGGGTGCCATTGCCTTCTCTGGAATAGATTCTATCATTTACCAAATGATAAGCTGATGCTGCATGACAACCTTCTTGTTGGCCATACAGCCATTCTTCCAAGGGCAGCAACCCAACTTCATCACAGGTTATGTTTAACTCGCAATTTTCTTGCTCTGTACAGCTCCATGAGGAGGAAAAGGAGTACGTCAAGGCTGTATATTGTCACCCTGCTTATTTAACTTATATACAGAGTACATCATGAGTAACGCTGGACTGGAAGAAACACAAGCTGAAATCAAGATTGCCGGGAGAAATATCAATAACCTCAGATATGCAGATGACACCACCCTTATGGCAGAAAGTGAAGAGGAACTAAAAAGCCTCTTGATGAAAGTGAAAGAGGAGAGTGAAAAAGTTGGCTCAACATTCAGAAAACAAAGATCATGGCATCTGGTCCCATCACTTCATGGCAAATATTTGGGGAAACAGTGGAAACAGTGTTAGACTTTATTTTTCTGGGCTCCAAAATCACTGCAGATGGTGACTGCCACCATGAATTTAAAAGACACCTACTCCTTGGAAGGAAAGTTATGACCAACCTAGACAGTATATTCAAAAGCAGAGACATTACTTTGCCAACAAAGGTCCATCTAGTCAAGGCTATGGTTTTTTCAGTGGTCATGTATGGATGTGAGAGTTGAACTGTGAAGAAAGCTGAGTGCTGAAGAATTGATGCTTTTTAACTGTGGTGTTGGATAAGACTCTTGAGACTCCCTTGGACTGCAAGGAGATCCAACCAGTCGATTTTAAAGGAGATCAGCCCTGGGTGTTCCTTGGAAGGAATGATGCTAAAGCTGAAACTCCAGGACTTTGGCCACCTCATGTGAAGAGTTGACTCATAGGAAAAGACTCTGATGCTAGGAGGGATTGGGGGGCAGGAAGAAAAGGGGACAACCGAGGATGAGATGGCTAGATGGCATCACGGACTCGATGGACGTGAGTCTGAGTGAACTCCGGGAGTTGGTCATGGACAGGGATGCCTGGCGTGCTGCAATTCATGGGCTCGCAAAGAGTTGGACATGACTGAGTGACTGAACTGAACTGAACTGAATAGCTCCCTGAAGCCACTGAACCAAGGTCTAGAAGTAATAAAGCTGACTGTAACTCAAAATTATTATGTTTTCCTTGAGTATCAGGTTAATAGGTTAAAAAAATGTTTTACATATGGCCTTTCACTTTGTCTCCTTACATAGCAATACTGTCCGGAGATCAACAGTTTTATCACTCATTTCCTATGAATGCAAGGGTGGATTTCTCCATATTAACCAGCGACTCCAGGAACCACAGCTGGGTTGTAGTCAATCCTGACCAAATCTACCTGGAGAGAGCATCATATCCAGAAGTGAAGGGCTTAGCCCTACAAGACTGCTTTGCCATAGCCACTTCTATTGCCAGTTGAAAGCCCAAGTTGTTACCTGAGCATCTGACGCACCAACTATGGATTCTCAGCCCCTCCTTGGAATTCAAATGCCCCTTCAAAGTCCAGATTGTTACTTGTACTTCTGACTGACTATAAATCGGAGGGTCCCATGACCCTCTCATGGGGTGATTATTTTGCTAGAGCACTTCTCAGAACTCAGAGAAACATTTTACTTATTGAATTACTGGTTTATCATAAAGGGTTATAACTCCAGAACAGTCCGGTGGCAGAGATGCACAGGGCACGGTGCGGGGACTGCACGTCCTCTCCAGGTACCCATGTGTCCACCAACCAGAAGCTCCCCAAGCCCCATCCTCCTGGGGTTTTATGGAGGCTTCATTGCATAGTCATGATTGATTAAATCATTGGCCTTTGGCGAATGACCCAACGTCCTGCCCACTTCTCCTCCATGGAGGTCGGGGAGGGGACTGTGAAGTGCCAGCCCTCTAATCACATTGTTGCTTCTTCTGGCAACCAGCCCCCATCCTTAGGTGTCTCCTCAAAGTCACACAACAAAAACATTTGTCACTCTCATCTCAAGGATTTAGGAGCTTTATGCAAGAAATATGGATGGGGATGAAAGATGCAGTTCTTGTCTTAATCATAGTGTCACAGGTAGGTAATATATTTGTCATGCTGTCTTGGTGACCTGCTGACAGTGCCAATCGTCTTGCTCTATCTCACTGTGTGCATTGTTCTCTGACCCCATGGTAGACAAGGTGCAAGTGGGGAAGCTGGAAGAAAACTCAAGGAGCCTTAGGAGCTGCAGATGCGTTTATTCTCTCCTGGCTGATGCAGCAGCCATAGCAGCAGACACGCTGTATTCTCTCCTCTCGTGGCTGACCCAACAGACACAGCCGTTAAGCATCAGTAAATGCCGCTGCTTTTTAGGTGGAGCTCATATACCCTCACCCCACACAGTAGCCTCTGACCAAGTGGGTAGCTCGTGATGCGCATGTGCAGTGCTATAAAGTGATCTCAGCTGTTACATAGTCATTATTTACAAAACGTGGGGCAAGAGAGCCTCTACACACCATCTTGGCTAATTTTGCTCTCTCCCGACTTCCCTGGTGGCTCAGATGGTAAAGCGTCTGTCTACAATGCGGGAGTCAAGGCTATGGTTTTTCCTGTGGTCATGTATGGATGTGAGAGTTGGACTGTGAAGAAGGCTGAGCAGCGAAGAATTAATGCTTTTGAACTGTGGTGCTGGAGAAGACTCTTGAGAGTCCCTTGGACTGCAAGGAGATCCAACCAGTCCATTCTGAAGGAGATCAGCCCTGGGATTTCTTTGGAAGGAATGATGCTAAAGCTGAAACTCCAGTACTTTGGCCACCTCATGCGAAGAGTTGACTCATTGGAAAAGACTCTGATGTTGGGAGGGTTTGGGGGCAAGAGGAGAAGGGGACGACAGAGGATGAGATGGCTGGATGGCATCACTGACTCGATGGACGTGAGTCTGAGTGAACTGCAGGAGTTGGTGATGGACAGGGAGGCCTGGCGTGCTGTAATTCATGGGGTCTCAAAGAGTCGGACACAACTGAGCGACTGATCTGATCTGATCTGACAATGTGGGAGACCTGGGTTTGATCCCTGGGTTGGGAAGATTCCCTGGAGAAGAAAATGGCAATCCACTGTAGTACTATTGCCTGGAAAATCCCATGGACAGAGGAGCCTGGTGGGCTACAGTCCATGGGGTCGCAAAGAGTCGGACACAACTGAGCGACTTCACTTCACTACACATGCTGTTCATACTGTTCATGGGGTTCTCAGGGCAAGAATACTGAAGTGGTTTGCCATTCCCTTCTCCTGTGGACCACGTTTTGTCAGAACTCTCCACCATGACCTGTCCCTCTTGGGTGGCCCTACACCGCATGGCTCATAGTTTCATTGAGTTAGACAAAGCTGTGATCCAAGTGATCAGTTTGATTAGTTTTCTGTGATTGTGGTTTTCATTGTGTCAGCCCTCTGATGAATAAGGATAAGAGGCTTATGGAAGCTTCCTGATGGGAGAGACTGACTGAGGGGGAAACTGGGTCTTGTTCTGATGGGCGGGGCCATGCTCAATAAATCTTTAATCCAGTTTTCTGTTGATGAGCGGGGCTCGGTTGCCTCCCTGTTGTTTGGCCCGAGACCAAACTATGGTGGAGGAGATGAAGATAATGGCAACCTCCTTCAAAAAGTCTCATGTGTGCCCTGCTGCACTCAGTGCCCCCAGCCCTGTAGCTGTCCACCGCCGACTCACGCCTCTGCTGGAGACTTCTGGACACTCACAGCAAGTCTGGGTCAGTCTCCAGTGGGGGTCATTGCTCCTTTCTCCTGGGTTCTGGTGAGCACATGGTTTTGTTTTGCCCTCCAAGAGCCTGCTTTCTCAGTCCTGTGGAATTTCTGTAATCAAATCCCACTTGCCTCCAAAGTCAAGTTTCCTGTGGGTCTCAGTCCCTTTGCCAGATCCCCAGGTTGGGAAATCTGTTTTGGGCCCTAGAACTTTCTTAACAGTGCAAGAATTTCTTTGGTATAATTGTTCTGCAGTTTGTGGGTCGTCTGCTTGGCAGCTCTATGGTGGGGTTAATGGCGACCTCCTCGAAGAGGGCTTATGCCACAGGCTGGGTGACCCAGGTCTGCTGCACCCAGAGCCCCTGCCCCTGCAACCAGCCACTGCTGACCTGTACCTCTGCAGAAGACTAAAGCCTGGCTCAGTCTCTGTGGGGTCCCTGGGTCCTGGTGTGACAATGTTTTGTTTGAACCCTCCGAGCGTCTCTGGCAGGTATTGGGTTTGATTCTAAATGCAACTTTGCCCCTCTTGCCATCTTGCTGGGGCTTCTCCTTTGCCCTTGGATGTGGGGTATCTTTTTTTGGTGGGATCCAACATTCTCCTGTCAATGGTTGTTCAGCAGTGAGTTGTAATTGTGGAGTTCATGCATGAGAAGATGATGCTGTTAAAGTGCTGCATTCAGTATGCCAGCAAATTTGGAAAACTCAGCAGTGGCCACAGGACTGGAAAAGGTCAGTTTTCATTCCAACCTCAAAGAAGGGCAATGTCAAAGGATGCTCAAACAACCGCACAATTGCACTCATCTCATACACTAGCAAAGTAATGCTCAAAATTCTCCAAGCTGGGCTTCAACAGTACATGAACCATGAACTTCCAGATGTTCAAGTTGGATTTAGACAAGGCAGAGGAACCAAAGATCAAATTGCCAACATCCGCTGGATCATAGGAAAAGCAAGAGAATTCCAGAAAACATCTATTTCTGCTTTATTGATTAGGCCAAAGCCTTTGACTTTGTAGATCACGACACACTGTGGAAAATTCTTCAAGAGATGGGGATACCAGACTACCTGACCTGACTCCTGAGAAATTTGTATGCAGGTCAAGAAGCAACAGTTAGAACTGGACATGGAACAACAGACTGGTTCCAAATAGGGAAAGGAGTATGTCAAATCTGTATATCGTCACCCTGCTTATTTTAACTTATATATACATCATGCAAAATGCTGAATTGGATGAAGCACAAGCTGGAATCAAGATTGCTGGGAGAAATATCAATAACCTCAGATACCAGATGATACAACCCTTATGGAAGAAAGTGAAGAGGAACTAAACAACTTCTGAATGAAAGTGAAAGAGGAGAGTGAAAAAGCTGGCTTAAAACTCAACATTCGAAAAACAAGCATCATGGCGTCACTTCATGGCAAATAGATGGGGAGACAATGGAAACAGTGAGAGCCTTTATTTTCTTGGGCTCCAAAATCACTGCAGATGGTGATTGCAGTCATGAAATTAAAAGATCCTTGCTCCTTGGAAGAAAAGCTATGACCAACCTAGATAGCATATTAAAAAGCAGAGGCATTACTTGGCTGACAAAAGTCTGTCTAGTCAAAGCTATGGTTTTTCCAGTAGTCATGTATGAGTGTGAAAGTTGGACTATAAAGAAAGCTGAGTGCTGAAGAACTGATGCTTTTGAACTGTGGTGTTGAAGAAAATTCTTGAGAGTCCCTTGGACTGCAAGGAGATCCAGCCAGTCAGTTCTAAAGCAAATCAGTCCTGAATATTCATTGGAAGGACTGATGCTGAAGCTGAAACTCTAATACTTTGGCCACCCGATGCGAAGAACTGACTCACTGGAAAAGACCCTGATGCTGGGAAAGATTGAAGGCAGGAGGAGAAGGGGATGGCAGAGGATGAGATGGTTGGATGGCATCACTGACTCGATGGACATAAGTTTGAGTAAGCTCCAGGAGTTGGTAATGGACAGGGAAACCTGGCGTGCTGCAGTCCGTGGGGTTGCAAAGAGTGAGTTTCAACTGAGAGACTGAACACTACTGAACTGCCAATGCTAATGAGTTTCCTACTTAGCCAGGCTGAGATTATTTAAACTCTTAGAGTTCACAAATGATGGAAATGCTGCTGAGGCAATGGTGGCGGGACTTCGAGACCCATGTTCTAAGAGAGAAAAAGGATTAAAAAATGTGACTAATTCTGCAAACAATAGAGAAGATCCAAATTTGATCGTGTAGAGAAAGGGCCATGCTCAGTAAGCAACTTCCTGTATATTCCCTCTTACTGCAGTCCTTTGAGGTCTGATGACTCTTTGCTGAAACTGGGCTCTCGGAGTATGGTGATGCTTCTCTGGCACTTTTAAAAAACGTTTGGAGCCAGAAATGGCAACCCACTCCAGTATTCTTGCCTGGAAAATTCCATGGACAGAAGGAGCCTGGTTGGCGGGCTACAGTCCATGGGGTCGCAAACAGTTGGACATGACTGAGCAACTGAGCATGCATGCACTGAGAAGCTAACTCACAGCCAGGAATCATGACAGTGAAGAATTTGTAACTGGAGTCTACATCTGAATGTTGTCAGGATTCATAGACATAAGTAGCTTCTTTTCTCCTGGGTTGTCTTTACTTCCTTCATTTTAAATCTCTCTGTATTGTTTGGCACTGGGGACTAACCAGCCTTCTGGAAGCTCTCCACCATTGGATTTCATGTTCTTGGCTGGTTGCCTTTTGTTTTACTTTCCCCTCTGCCTTCTTTATTCCCTAGCAGTGGGTGCACAGCAGGATCTGCTCCAAGTTCTCAGTTCCATGTTGCACTCACTAACACCTTTTCCGTTTGCATGATTGTAAATGAAGTCTTTCAGATCTCCACTCCCAAATCGACATTTTACATCCCATCCTGTCAACACTCCAAGCACAGGTGTCTCTTCCTCACCTTACACCTACCATGTGGAGCCAAGAGGAAGGGAAGAGGCTGGAGGCTCAGGAAGCAAATCACTTGATTGATAGAGGAAGGTCCCTGACAAATGGAGAAGAGTTGGGACTTAAAATATGAATGGAGAGATTATCACTGGACAAGAGGAAGTTCCACTTTTTACCCAAATGAGGATGGAAGAAGACCAGGGAAACTTGACGATATGTTTGTTAAGTGTGAGGAGGGGGTTGACGCTGTGAGATCCAGAAAGCCTCTTTTTTCAGTGAATTATGAACCAAAGCCTTCCTACACTGAGGATAAAGGTGACAGGAGATAAAAGTTTGAAAAGAGAGGGAGACTTACACCTTAGTTGTCAAAGTCCACAAGAATTTCTGAGCACAAATATTAGTGTGGCCAAAAAAATTCCTTTGGGTTTTTCCAAAACAGTTTGTGAAAAACTCAAACGAATTTTTTGACCAACACAATCGTTATCTAAATAACTATTGATTTTTTCATATCATAACTATATTTTTGTGATGACTTTTGGTTACAGTTAATGTTTAGTTTATAGTGTAAAGTTGCTCTGGGAAATAGCATTTGATTTAATGCCAGTAAATCATTTTTTTAAAAAAAGTTTGCTTTGATTAGAGGATACTGTTCATGGTCTTTTATATTTTTGTTCCAGTTTCTCTCTCTAAGATTATTTTTGATGACTTTTCAACGTCTTTTCTTTACCATAGGGTCTATTCCTTTTCCCCTGAAGTGCCTTTCTGTCTTTACAATTCATGTACATATTTTCCTGGGTAGAATTCACTAATCCATGAGCTAATTTATACACATTTCACTCACTTGAAAATGGCAATTTAGTACCTGCAGCGTGCCAAACATCCAATGGGTGGAAGGACTGGAAACAATAATCGATGGTGCCTAATCCTGGGGAATTCACATTATATCAGGTAATGGAAGTAAATGAATCAGATCAGATCAGTCACTCAGTCGTGTCCGACTCTTTGCGATCCCATGAATCGCAGCACGCCAGGCCTCCCTGTCCATCACCAACTCCCGGAGTTCACCCAGACTCACGTCCATAGAGTCAGTGATGCCATCCAGCCATCTCATCCTCTGTCATCCCCTTCTCCTCCTGCCCCCAATCCCTCCCAGCATCAGAGTCTTTTCCAAGGAGTCAACTCTTCGCATGACGTGGCCAAAGTCCTGGAGTTTCAGCTTTAGCATCATTCCTTCCAAAGAAATCCCAGGGCTGATCTCCTTCAGAATGGACTGGTTGGATCTCCTTGCAGTCCAAGGGACTCTCAAGAGTCTTCTCCAACACCACAGTTCAAAAGCATCAATTCTTCGGCGCTCAGCCTTCTTCACAGTCCAACAATAGTGTACAGTAAACACCCCAAAGCGGCGGGTGACTGAGATTTTATCTATGTCTTAAAGAATAAGCAGGCACTTTCCTAGCAGACAGAGTGTGGCTGGGGAAGCTTAATGGGGAGAAGACGTACTGGTCAAAGGTCAGTAGCGTGAAAACCTCAGGTGTGTAGAGAGCGCCTTGGGGGGTGGACGCCTTGGGAGGGGAGCCCGGGAGGACACAGAGGCTCCTGTGGGAAAAGGGAGCCAGACGCTGTGGGAACAGCACGGCCTGGAGGGAGGCTCGGGAGTCGGTGGAGTGGACTGGGAGGTCTAGAACAGAAGAGCCTGAGGTCTGTGGAGTGGCTGTTGTGAGTTCAGGTTAGAGGCTGGCAAAGCTGCTCTGTGAAAGGCCAGGCAGATAGCATTCTTGAACCTGTGGGCCCCACACGGGCTCCTGTCATGACCCCACTCTGTGTGTGTGTGGTCAAGGCAGCTGCCAACAGTTCATAAACGAATGGACAGGGCTGTGTTCGATTACATGTGAGGGGCGGAGGTGTAGCATAGAGGGTCTTAAGTCAGTTCTATGAGCTCTCCCTTGAGAGACCAGCTGATTATGACACCATTACTGACATAGAAAACAGCGAGATGCGAGCTATCATATACCGGATGGATAAGCAACAAGGCCCTGCTGTAGAGCACAGGGAACTATGTTCAGTATCCTGTGATAAACCACAATGGAAACAATATGAGAAGAATATGTCTATGGATATGTGTCTATGAATTGCTTTGTTCAGAAATTAACACAACAACGGAAACCAACTGTTCTTATAAAAGAAACTCACCAAGGAGAAGGAGCAGGTTTTTGTGGAAGAGCCATCACTTGTTCTTAAACGCTTTTGGAATATGTAACTCGATTTGAAGTCATTTAGCTCTTAAGGGCTAGATATATATGTTTTTACTTGTGAAGTATCTTCAAGAGATAATTGGTTAGGTAAACAACAATAAAATAATGTATAGCAAGGTTTTTATGTAAAGTTATGTTATATATTAAAATTTAAGTAAAACATTTGAAATAAAATATATATACAAAGGTGAGAGGATTGAAATAGGAATATACTATTTCAAGATTCTTACATGATATAAGTGGTATATCATTTGAAAACAGATAGTAAATAGTTAAAGGGGTACACTATAAACACTACAGCAATGACTACAATAATTTAAAAAGCATTTAACAATAAACAACATGAAGGAAAATCGAACAACAAGATAAAGACAAAGAAGAAGACAAAATGAAAAATAGATGGAACAAAGAAGACATAATTCTAAAAGTTTGTGTACCTAACAGAGCTTCAAAATACAACTGATAGAATTGCAGAAAATTTAATACCGATTTCTTAATAATTGATAGTACAGATGGACAGAAATGGATAGAAAAGTTTTGAATAAGACTGTCAACTAGATCAGAATGACATGTATAGTGTACTCTATCGAAAATAGCAGGATACATATTATTTTCAAGTGCACATAGAACATTTGACAATATAGATTGTATTCTTAGTCATAAAAGACGTCTCAATAAATTTAAAAGCATTTAATCATTCAAAGTATGTTATCTAACTGCAATGGAATTAAAATATAAATCAATAACATGATAGGTCTCAAAAATCCCTAAATATTTAGAAATGAAATGACATACTTTAAATAACTTGTTGTCAAAATAATAGAACTGTAATTAAACAACATTTTGAACTAAATGAAAATAAAAACAGTGTATCAAGATTCACAGGATGCTGCCAAAACAGTACTTTGTGGTGAATTTCATAGCACTAAGTGTGTATACTAGAAAAGAAGGAAAGTCTGAAGTCTGTGACCTCAGTTTCTACCTTAAGAAACTAAGAGAAGAGAAAAGCAAATCCACATTAAGTAAAAATAGGAAATAATAAATGCCAGAGTAGAAATCAATGAAATAGAAAGGTAAACAATAAAGGAAAGTGAATGAAAACCAAAACCAGTTCGTTGAGAAGTTGAGTAAAGTTGATGAAATTTTAGCCACACTGATCAAGATAAACAGAAAGGAGATACATATGACCCATGTTAAAGATAAGAGCTGTGACAGGCCTATAGATGCTACAGAGTACAGACATCAAAAGGATAATAAAGAGATATTACGGACAATTTTATGCCAATTAATTCAACAGCTTGGATGAAATGAACAGTTTCTCTGAAGTTTCCAATAAAGATCACTCAAGAAGAGATAGATACCCTGACTAGCCTTATTATATCTTCAAAAGTATTGAATTTATAGTTAAAAACCTACCTACAATGAAAACTTCAGGTCTAGGTAGTTTCACAAATGAATCCTAGAAAAATTTAAGGCAGAAATAATACCTAATTTTACCCAATCTTTTTGAGAATTCAGAAGAGGGTTAAAATATTCCAAATTATTCATTCACCCAACTCAACCAGAATTACCCTGATACCAAAACCAGATGAAGATATAATAAGAAAAGAAAACTACAAACTAAAATTCCTTATAGACATAGAAGTAAACAGGTATACAAAGTTTTAGCAAATTAAATGCAACAATTTACAAAAAGGAAAATGTATCACGACTATATGGTTCAACATTAGAAAACCAATCAATGTTATTTGCCAAATTATTAAACTAAGAAAGGAAAATCAAGTTATCATCTCAGACACAGAAAAAAGTATTTGAAAATATTTAACATCCATTCCTGATATAAATGTTCAAAAAATATTGTAAAGTTTAAAAATAAAATAAAAAAAAATAGGAATAGAATGAAATTCTCTGAATCTGATAAGCTGTATCTACCAAAACAACAACAACAACAAAATGAAAACAGATAACATAATATTAAGTACAGAAAGATTGATTGACCCGAAGATCAGTCATAAGCCAAGGGTTCACTTTCACTACTTTATTCAAAATTGGATGTTCAATTTTGGACTGAAAAAAAAGATCTAGATTGGAACCACAAGCCTGTTCTCTATGTCTGTGAATCTCTTTCTGTTTTGTAGATAAGTTCATTTTTCATTTGGCACACACAAATTTTCGAAGTATTTTTAAGTAGTCATTAAAGTTAAAGAAACTTGAAATGGCAGGAGATACATGTCATTTAGTCATGGTAGTGATGGATAATAGCTCTCATAGGTGAGCCTACTACTTTGTGCCTGATGCTATTAATATTATGAGCAATTTGTAGATAGATGTTGCTTTTATCATTTAAAAGATGAGAAAGCTGAGATTAGAGTGGTTCCATCACTTGCTCTAGGTCACCTGGCTGGGATCTGAACCCAGGTTTGTTCTGCCTCTAATTCAAGACTGTGAACTACAATGGCCCTTCGTTTTTGGAATTATTTCCCTGAATACAGACTCTTGCTGCTGCTGAGGATTTTTCTCCCTATTTAACATTGGAGAGCATGCTTTTCAGTTCAATATCTGAAAACAGCAGGCGGAAAAACATTCTTAAATAGTAGAGGTCAATATTTACAAAGTAACTGTTTTTTCTTAAAAATTTGAAAACTTTTAAAGGAAATAATTCTAAGATTTTTAGAGCTGCCATCAATTCTGCAAATAGATTTTGTTAGGCTCGAAAGTATTTCTGCCTTTGATATGTTTGCAGATATATAGCTTTCATCAAATTGAAGGAAGTTTGGTTGTTCTGTGATTCATATTAGTGCTTCGGTATGACTTGACATTTGTTCAATAATATTTCCTCAGCTGAGAATTTTTAAAACTATAAAAGTAGAGTTTCTATGTGATTTTTTTCTGCAGTGTGAAAGACAAATCTGTAATCAGCAAATGACTGATGAATTATAGCACCTGTGAGTTGTCTAGAATAGGTGAAGTCCACTCTTGTGACTAGGAATGTCTTAAAACCAATGGCAAATGAAAAGACAATTGTACATGGACTTGTGTCATGCAAAATCTATTTTGTGTTGTACCTAGCATTTAGTATGCATATTGTTGTATCAAAATTTGAATTGGGATAGATCTAAAAATACTTGAGGCTTTCATTGAAAAGAACTCATAGTTTTAAAAATAGTTGATTATAAAACTACAGCTGTTACTGTGAAGAGAAGTTTATATACTTTGCTTATATAACTATCAATTTTTTTCTACTCATTTGTTGAAAGATCTAGAAATAATTTAAGAATTTGAGGGAGAGGTAGATTGTGAAAGCCTTAAAATAAACATTAATGTATTTTCTCTTAAAGGTAGAACATAAGTTACACTTTGAATCAGAATGTCAAATGTCTGCAGCTATTCAACTAATTATTTTCCATATTTGATATTGAAATTGGTGGGTAGGAGAGAAAATTTTCATACATAGTAGATAAACAGGAACATTTTGCAGTTTGATCAGAAGCAGAGCCTAGTCTGTGTGAGAAAGGCAGGAGGCTGTCTTTCTAGGTGAGAAGTCATTAAAGCTCGTGGCTTAGGCTGAGCGGTTTTCAGAGGATAGAGGATGTAATGAGAAAATGTTCCAGACTTCGATGGAGGAAGGGGTTCTGACATCTGGAAAGCAATGAATCAGCTTAATGTAGACGAAATAGGACTTAAAGACATTACATAAAGTTAGGGATGTTAGCAAGGATGACTCATAGTACTCCTGAAGTCCCTTTCTAGAAATCATGTGACTGTGAGTCATTCAGTTCAGTTCAGTCACTCAGTCACGTCCGACTCTTTGCGACCCCATGGACTGCAGCATGGCAGACTTCCCTGTCCATCACCGGAGTTTGCTCAAACTCAGTCCATCGAGTTGGTGATGCCATCCAACCATCTCATCCTCTGTCTTCCTCTTCTCGTGTGCCTTCAATCTTTCCCAGCATCAGGGTCTTTTCAAATAAATCTGCTCTTCACATCAGGTGGCCAGAGTATTGGAGTTTCAGCTTCAGCATCAGTCCTTCCAGTGAATATTCAGGACTGATTTCCTTTAGGATAGACTGGTTGGATCTCCTTGCAGTCCAAGGGACTCCCAAGAGTCTTCTCCAACACCACAGTTCAAAAGCATCAATTCTTCAGCGCTCAGCTTTCTTTATAGTCCAACTCTTACAGCCATACATGACTACTGGAAAAACTATAGTTTTGGTTAGATGAACATTGTCAACAAAGTAATGTCTCTCCTTTTTAATATGCCCTCTAGGTTGGTCATAGCTTTTCTTCCAAGGAGCAAATGTCTTTTAATTTCATAGCTGCAGTCACCATCTGCAGTGATTTTGGACCCCAAGAAAATAGTGTCTCACTGTTTTCATTGTTTCCCCATCTATTTGTCATGAAGTGATGGGACCAGATGCCATGATGTTTGTTTTCTGAATGTTGAGCTTTAAGCCAACTTTTTCACTCTCCTCTTTCACTTTCATCAAGAGGCGCTTTAGTTCATCTTCACTTTCTGCCATAAGGGTGGTGTCATCTGCATATCTGAGGTTATTGATATTTCTCCCAGCAATCTTGATTCCAGCTTGTGCTTCTTCCAGCCCAGGGTTTCTCATGATGTACTCTGCATAGAAGTTAAATAAGCAGGGTGACAGTATACAGCCCTGACGTACTCCTTTTCCTATTTGGAACCAGTCTGTTGTTCCATGTCCAGTTCTAACTGTTGCTTCCTGACCTGCATACAGATTTCTCAAGAGGCAGGTCAAGTGGTCTGGTATTCCCATCTCTTTCAGAATTTTCCACAGTTTATTGTGATCCACACAGTCAAAGGCTTTGGCATAGTCAATAAAGCAGAAATAGATGTTTTTCTGGAACTCTCTTGCTTTTTCCATGATCCAGTGGATGTTGGCAATTGGATCTCTGGATCCTCTGCCTTTTCTAAAACCAGCTTGAACATCTGGAAGTTCATGGTTCCCATATTGCTGAAGCCTGGCTTGGAGAATTTTGAGCATTACTTTACTAGCATGTGAGATGAGTGCAATTGTGTGGTAGTTTGAACATTCTTTGGCATTGCCTTTCTGTGGGATTGGAATGAAAACTGCCCTTTTTCAGTCCTGTGGCCACTGTTGAATTTTCCAAATTTGCTGGCATATTGAGTGCAGTGAGTGCAGCACTTTCACAGCATCATCTTTTAGGATTTGAAATAGCTCAACTGGAATTCCATCACCTCCACTAGCTTTCTTCAGTGATGCTTCCTAAGGCCCACTTGACTTCACATTCCAGGATGTCTGGCTCTAGGTGAGTGATCACACTATCACGGTTATCTGGGTCATGAAGGTCTTTTTTGTACAGCTCTCCTGTGTATTGTTGCCACCTCTTCTTAATGTCTTCTGTTTCTGTTAGGTCCATACCATTTCTATTCTTTATTGTGTTCATCATTGCGTGAAATATTCCCTTGGTATCTCTAATTTTCTTGAAGAGATCTCTAGTCTTTCCCATTCTATTTTTTTTTCTATTTCTTTCCATTGATCACTAGTTATGAGTCATAGAAAATGAATTATTTGCTTAATGATGTGACTTGTAGGTTGGATGCATTTCTATATTGTTAATAACCACTGGGTTGAGTTTCCAGGTGCCCAGTGGTAGTAACTTTGGGGATAAATTTAGGGTTGCTTGTCTAGTCTCTATTTTAGTACTAAATCAGACCTCTGTTGTATACCATCACTCCTGACCTGGTCAAGTAGACATGAAGATGTGCTTTAAACTGAACAGATGAGCTATTTTATAAGAGTTTTTCAGAATTTCCTCTCTAACTTAATCAAAATAGTTACTTTGCTAGTAATAAATGTTTGGAAGGATTTGAACAACAGACTGGTTCCAAATAGGAAAAGGAGTACGTTAAGGCTATATATTGTCACCCTGCTTATTTAACTTCTATGCAGAGTACATCATGAGAAACGCTGGGCTGGAAGAAGCACAAGCTGGAATCAAGATTGTCAGGAGAAATATCAATAACCTCAGATATGCAGATGACACCACCCTTACGCAGAAAGTGAAGAGGAACTAAAAAGCCTCTTGATGAAGGTGAAAGTGGAGAGTGAAAAAGTTGGCTTAAAGCTCAACATTCAGAAAACGAAGATCATGGCATCTGTTCCCATCGCTTCATGGCAAATAGATGGGGAAACGGTGGAAACAGTGTCAGACTTTATTTATTTGGGCTCCAAAATCACTGCAGATGGTGACTGCAGCCATGAAATTAAAAGACGCTTATTCCTTGGAAGGAAAGTTATGACCAACCTAGATAGCATATTCAAAAGCAGAGACATTACTTTGCCAACAAAGGTCCATCTAGTCAAGGCTATGGTTTTTTCAGTAGTCATGTATGGATGTGAGAGTTGGACTGTGAAGAAAGCTGAGGGCTGAAGAATTGATGCTTTTGAACTGTGGTGTTGGAGAAAACTCTTGAGAGTCCCTTGGACTGCAAGGAGACCCAACCAGTCCATTCTAAAGGAGATCAACCCTGGGATTTCTTTGGAAGGAATGATGCTAAAGCTGAAACTCCAGTACTTTGGCCACCTCATGTTTAGAGTTGACTCATTGGAAAAGACCTTGATGCTGGGAGGGATTGGGGGCAGGAGGAGAAGGGGACGACAGAGGATGAGATGGCTGGATGGCATCACTGACTCGAAGGACGTGAGTCTGAGTGAACTGCAGGAGTTGATGATGGACAGGGAGGCCTGGCATGCTGCAATTTGTGGGGTCGCAAAGAGTCGGAAACGACTGAGCGAGTGAAGTGAACTGAACTGAAGGATTGTCTTAACTGATCTTCATGTAAGAATATCAATCAGAAAGAAAAACAGGGTTGTCATTTTGATTTGGGATGTTATATTGTGAACATTGTGATGCAATGCCACTAAGTTATAATTAGTGTAGCTTTTAGAATGCTTCCTCTGGCAATACTTGAGAGCCTGATGAAATTAAGAAGGAGGAAATTTTGTGTAAGGGAGAAACAATGGCTGTGCTCAGACTACATGGCCGCTGTCGCCGCTGTGTTCTGACTTGGAGAGCTGTGGTTATCCTAGTGTTTCCTATTCAATGCGCTTTTATAATTTCCCAGGTTGCTTGAATTCATATGTGTGAACTACAAATTATAGTTTAATATAACTGAAAAATCCAACTTTTCAAAGTTATTGCCATTGGTTACCTTCAGAAAGATCAACAGGGTTTCAAGACTTAATTATATTTTCATGTCGTATATATGTACTTCATTAAAATGTGTAAAGAACTTTAATTTTGAAAGGCATCATATCTAATCAAGTGTGCTATTAAAACAGAACCATGAGTTTCCCCAGATTACTCTTGCTTTATGTTCCAGTTTTTATCAGTTGTCACAATAATGTTCATTTGATGTCTGTTGGGAGAATGACGTAGTCATAGAGGGAGTCTGCATTGCTACATCACTGTGATAGAGGTGGGAGGGGCACTGACCCACGGTTGTCTGGATGTGGTGGGACACCAGTTCTGTCTCACTGCCCCTTTCCAGGTGTGGCCGTGGCCTCTGCTCCATGCCACTCTCCTGGCTAGGTGGCTAGGCTCTCTCATGCCTCCTGCTCAGGGCCAGGGGATGGAGAGCTTGTCTTAGAGCATTGCTAAGCGAGCATTGCCCTCACTCTGCCCCAGTCTATGAGCCAGAGGCTGACTGGGATAAAGGAGGAAACCCTTAATTCATGGTCATTTCATCTCTGAGCATTTCCTCCTTTAACTCAAGCAATCTGTGCTCAGTCCCTACTACACTGAGGGAACTGCCAGGCAGAAAACAAAGGTGCCAGCTTCTTCCATTTTAGAGGGATTTAGAAGTGAGCTTGCAGAGTCAGTTTTCCTGCTCCTGGAGCAGACAAAAGACATCCCAGATTGAGAAGGAGGTGGTGAGCAGGATGAGGACACAAGGTCTCCAACCACCGTGGCACACGCCTGAACCAGGGCCCAGTTGCCCTTCTCCTGTGGTCCAGCGAGTGGTGCAAGGGTCACCTTGGACTGTCCATCAGGAATGAAACTTAACCTGTGTCTCAACACATTGCTGGGGGTCCACCTGGCACTTTGGCTTAAATATACACGTAGGCAAAGTCAAACCTTTCATCTATAGCCAACTACACAATTGTACAGAGAATCCAATAAGGGGGTGGATTCCATTTTAGTGAGAGCTGGACTGTGAAGAAAGCTGAGGGCTGAAGAACTGATGTTTTTGAACTGTGGTGTTGGAAAAGACTCTTGAGAGTCCCTTGGACTGCAAGGAGATCCAACCAGTCCATTCTAAAGGAGATCAGCCCTGGGATTTCTTTGGAAGGACTGCTGCTGAAGCTGAAACTCCAGTACTTTGGCCACCTCATGCGAAGAGTTGACTCACTGGAAAAGACTCTGATGCTGGGAGGGATTGGGGGCAGGAGGAGAAGGGGACGACAGAGGATGAGATGGCTGGATGGCATCACCAACTCAATGGACGTGAGTCTGGGTGAACTCTGGGAGTTGGTGATGGACAGGGAGGCCTGGTGTGATGCGATTCATGGGGTCGTAGAGAGTCGGACATGACTGAGCAACTGAACTGAACTGAACTGAAATTTAGGTTTTTTTATTCAGGTAAATTTAATCTGGTTGATTTAGGTTTCTAAGAATCAACACTAGAAACTGCTGGGATGCACTTGGGGCACTTGGAATCAGCAGTATGTGGCTTGTCAATAGCTTTGTTGGGCTGAGAGCCACTTGTGAGCTCACAAGTTAGCTTGCCAAGTTTTGATGATGGCGGCAGACACGACTTCCTGCTCAGAGACAATGGACTTTATAACTCACAGCATGGCAAGCAGCACACTCAAGTTATTGCAATAGATTCCATTGCCCAAAGTTCCAAGGCACCAATGTGTTAGGTCCAGATTGTGCCTAAACGTGTGGTAGGTTTCATTACAGGAGAGACACTCTGAACTTAGGGAATCCAAACATTTTATAGTCGGCAACAAGGATGCCTGCCCTTTGTTTTGGAGGGAGATATGACCTCTGATTTCTCAACTAATCAGTATACAGATATCTTTGAAAAGAGTCTGGGACAGAGGACAGCCAGTGCCTCTGCTTGTTAAGATGTGCAGAAACACAAGAGGCTCATTCAGCTGAGTCCTAACTATGTCGTGATGATGATCCATGTTTAACTAGAAGTTTTGCAGCTTCGATCAGTTCTGTAACCCTAGTGGATGAGCCATTTTATATGCAGTCTATAAAATTTGGTTTTCTCATCTGTAAAATTTAGTCTTCTTTCAGCCAATGTTTATTGAATTCTCCCTTTGTCCAGGCATGGTTGTAGCACTTGGAATAAGGCAATAAATAAAGCAGGCCAAAGTCCTCACTTTGAGAAAGTTTACATTTCACGGGTGTATATTGATAATTAAAAAGAAATCAAAAGTACAGCATGACTCAAAGATGTTCATGCCTTGGGGGGAAAAAAAAAACAAAGCAGAGAAGAGGGAGAGAACTGGTGGAGGGTTGGGGGACAGTGCATTGCTTTCTGGAAAAGTTAGCAAACTTTGAAGGCTTTTCAAAGGTGACACTTAAGCAGAAATCTGAAAGAAATGAAGGTACAAGCCATGTGGATATTAAAGGAAAGAGATTTTCAGGTAAAGGAAACAGAATATGTGAAACCTAAAGACGGGTCCTGAGTGGCGAGTTGTAGGAATTGTAAGGTAGTAGGGAGGCTGTATGGAGAAGGCAATGCACCCCACTCCAGTACTCTTGCCTGGAAAATCCCATGGGCAGAGGAGCCTGGTAGGCTGAAGTCCATGGGGTCGCTGAGGGTCGGACACGACTGAATGACTTCACTTTCACTTTTCCCTTTCATGCATTGGAGAAGGAAATGGCAACCCACTCCAGTGTTCTTGCCTGGAGAATCCCAGGGATGGGGGAGCCTGGTGGGCTGCTGTCTATGGGGTCACACAGAGTCGGACACGACTGAAGTGACTTGGCAGCAGCAGCAGGGAGGCTGTTTGGCTTCAGTGGATGGAGTGAGGGGAAGAGAAATAAGTACAAGGTAATGTTTGAGAGAGAAAGAACCAGAGAGAGAGAGAAAGAGAGAGAGAAGATGAATGGATTGTTCACATATAGTCCCTGAAGTGTTTTGGGGGCAGAAGAACTAGAGGGATTGAGCTGGAGAGATAAGAGAGGGGCTGGCCAGGAAATGCAGTGTTTGAAATTGAGATTATGGAGAGATTAGTATCTGCAACGGCAAGCGTGCCTTTGATGTGGCCTTAGGGGTAGGGGGGCCGTGAGAGTAGAATGGAAGTGGTCAGCTGAAGGGGAGAGGTCAAGGAGTGAAGAGTCTGGAGTATTGGATGAGTCATCCACATGGGCTTTGAGATTTCTCCAAGTTATGACAGGACTAAGCAGTGTGTAGGAACTAAAATCTTCTTAAAACAAGGAGGGCCCATCGAGGGGTCTGTTGCTGAGGCGCTGCTCATGAGGAGGCACTGCTGGGCGTACACTAGTGGGTACTTTGCTGGGGCGCTTTGGGGAGAATTAAAAATACGGGAACTTAGGAGACACTTTGCCAGGCTCATAGTGAGTGTTCAATAAATCAGTTTTTGTTCTTGGCTGTAAAGAGCTTGGAAGTCATTACTCTTCCCTTGCAACAAGAGAAACCTGAACAATCAAAAATCAATGGCTTTTCTCTCTTTAAAAAAAAATTATTGGAGTATCGTTACCTATGTTGTTGTGTTAGTTTCAAACGTATGGCAAAATGATTCAGTTGCAGATATATATTACTTATTTTTCAGTTTCTATTCTCATAGAAGTTATACTGAGTGGAGTTCCCTGTGCTATACAGTCGGTTCTTGTTGGTTATCTGTCTTATATACAGTTGTGTGTGTGTGTTAACCCCAAGCTCCTGATTTATCCCTCCCCGCTACACATCCCTTTTGGTAGCCATAAGTTTGTTTTTGATATCTGTAAACCTGTTTCTGTTTTGTAAATATGTTTGTATCATTAAAAAAAATTATATTTCATGTATGAGTGATGTCATATGATATTTGTCTTTGATTTATTTCATTTCATATGTTAATCTTTAGGCCCATCCATGTTGTGGTGTGTGTGTGTGTGTGTGTGTATGTACACTCATTCGTGTCCACCTCTGTGACCCCATGGACTGTATGCAGCCCACCAAGCTCCTCTGTCCATGGAATTTTCCAGGCAAGAGTACTGAAATGGGTTGCCATTTCCTACCTCAGGGGATCGTCCCGACCTAGGAACTGAACCCGCCTCTCTTGTGTCTCCTGCATTGGCAGGCAGATTCTTTACCACTAGTACCACCTGGGAAGCCCCTCCATCTTGCTGCAAATGATACTATTTCATTATTTTTTATGGTTGAGTAATATTCCATTGTGTATAAATGTTGTTGTTGTTCAGGCTCTCAGTCGTGTCCAGCTCTTTGCGACCCCGTGGATGGCAGCACACCAGGCTTCCCTGTCCTTCACCACCTCCCAAAATTGTTCAGACTCATGCCCACTGAGTCGATGATGCCATCCATGTCATCCACGCCATCCCCTTCTCCTCTTGCCCTCAATCTTTCCAGCCTTTTCCGGTAAGTTGGCTCTTCGTACACGGTGGCTAAAGCGCTGGAGCTTCAGCTTCAGTACCAGTCCTTCTAATGTATATTCAGGGTTCATTTCCTTTAGGATTGACTGGTTTGATTTCCTTGCAGTCCAAGAGACTCTGAAGCGTCTTCTCTGACACCACAGTTCAAAAGCATCAATTCTTCATTGCTCAGCCTTCTTTATGGTCCAACTCTTACATCTGCACATGACTACTGGAAAAACCATAGCTTTGACTATATGGACCTTTGTCAGCAAATTGATACCTCTGCTTTTTAATGCACTGTTTAGGTTTGTCATAACTTTCCTTCCAAGGAGCAAGCATCTTGAATTACATGGCTGCAGTTACCATCTGCAGTGATTTTGGAGCCCCCCAAAATAAAGGCTGTTACTGTTTCCAATTTTTCCCCATCTATTTGCCATGAAGTGATGGGACTGGACGCATGATTTTAGTTTTTTGAATGTTGAGTTTTAAGTCAGCTTTTTCACTCTCCTCTTTCACCTTCATCAAGAGGCTCTTTAGTTCCTCTTTGCTTTCTTCCATAAGGGTGGTGTCATCTGCATATCTGAGGTTATGTACCGCATCTTCTTTATCCATTCCTCTGTTGGTGAACACTTAGTTTCTTTCTTGGCTATTGTAAATGGTGTTGCAATGAACATTGGTGTGCATGTATCTTTTTAAATTATGGTTTTCTTTGGATATATGCCTCAGAGTGAGATTGCTGGATTTCAGTGGCTTTTCTTGATCCATCAGAGTACAGAATTTGCAGGACAAACTGCCGTCCTGAGATCAGGAGAGAGGGGAATTCAGACAGTCACAGCTGGGATCTGCTTCCCTGAAGCAGAAGCCACTAGAACCATGAGGGTAAGAACCCTTAGATGATGAGTTCCTAGAGGTGGAGTGTGGACTAGCGTGAAAGTGAGAACATCTGGGGGCTGTAGCCTTTATCTCCTAGATGATATTTCTGGAGAAGCAAGGGCCCCTGTGACTAGACTTGGCTTGAAACTTGGACACTCTGTAATCCAGTCCCCTGCTCAGATCTCTTCATGTCAAATCTCTTGGTACTTTTTATAAAACTATAATTCAGAAAAAATAATAACCTGTTTGAAAATGCAAGAATGTTATAGGTATCACTAGTGAGTGAGTGAAGTTGCTCAGTCGTGTCCGACTCTTTGCGACCCCATGGACTGTAGCCTACCAGGCTTCTCCATCCATGGAATTGTCCAGGCAAGAATACTGGAGTGGGTTACCATTTCCTTCTCCAGGGGATCTTCCCGACCCAGGGATCGAACCCTGGTCTCCCACATTGGAGGCAGATGCTTTAACCTCTGAGCCACATTGCAATTCAAGGACATGCTGCGGCAATAGAATAACACTTTAACGGACCACATGTAGCGTGAAAATTTGTTCTAGCAACATGAGTCCCACGTGTGTGTTTTTAAAGCATCTTTTGGAGAGGGGAAGGGAAAATGATTCGTTAGATCTAACTCAGATCATTGACAAGATCCTTATGCAAGAACAGAGTGGGGAGGATTGAAAGGGAGGAGGGAGGAGAATGGAAAAGAGGGAGGGGAAGAGAAATCTTAAACGAAGGTAGGTACAGCTCTAGAGAGGAATAGGAACAGTAGTTTGGAAGTGGGAAAGATTCCAGGTTCAACTTAGACCTAAGAAAGTGAAAGTGGAAGTCGTTCTGTCGTGTCCGACTCTTTGTGACCCCATGGACTACGCAGTCCGTGGAATTCTCAGGCCAGAATACTGGAGTGGGTAGCCTTTCCCTTCTCTAGGGGATCTTCCCAACCCAGGGATCAAACCCAGGTCTCCCGCATTGCAGGCGGATTCTTGACCAGCTGAGCTACAAGGGAAGCCCCACGCAGATCTAAGGATAGGCCTTAAAGCAAAGCTGTTTACTTCTATATTTACTTGTCTGCGTTGGCGTTGGTTGTGGCACATGGAGCCTGTAGTTTGCAGCAGCAGGCTTAGCTGCCCCGTGGCACTTGGGATCTTAGTCCCCTGACCAGGGATCAAGCCCCTCTCCCCTGCGTTGGGAGGTGGACTCTTAATCACTGCACCATCAGGGAAGTCCCAAGATGGGCCTTTCTAAGGGTCAACAGGATAAGAAACCAGAGATCATCACTGCATTTTCTTCTTTTATATCTATTCCTACCATCAACTGGATGATACCATAATTCCAAATGAAGATTTCAGAACCAGAGCATCTCATCGGTGCAGCCACTCTCCCCTGGCCATGTTTGTGTGGAACTTTGTATCAAGTTTTCTCCAGGTTGGTTGGCCCCTCTGTGGGTTATCTGCTGTCCTGGATTCCAACCAAGAGGCAGGAGGGTGGGCCTGAGGAGGGGGCAGGGCTTTATAGGACAAAGGTTCCCTGCACAGGGAATAGTGAAGGGCCCTTGTGAAGCAAAAACCCTCAAAGAGAAACAGAACGGAGCTTTTCTGTATTGTATCATCAGACATCTGGAGGGAAAGAAAACGAGTCAATTGTGGGAATTTACTATTCAGGCATTTACCTTGTTTATGCTGCTGTTGCTGCTGCTGCTAAGTCGCTTCAGTTGTGTCCGACTCTGTGCGACCCCATAGACAGCAGCCCACCAGGCTCCCCCGTCCCTGGGATTCTCCAGGCAAGAACACTGGAGTGGGTTGCCATTTCCTTCTCCAATGCATGAAAGTGGAAAGTGAAAGTGAAGTCGCTCAGTCGTGTCCAACTCTCACCGACCCCATGGACTGCAGCCCACCAGGCTTCTCTGTCCATGGGATTTTCCAGGCAAGAGTACTGGAGTGGGTTGCCATTGCCTTCTCCATACCTTGTTTATAGGCAGTCAAAATATCTACATTTATCATGCTGGTTTTAAAGAATTCCCAGAAACACTGATTTTTTTTTTTTTTTTTAGTTATATAGGGACACCACATAATACAGCTAGTGCTCAGATACTCTGGTGACCATTACAGCCGTGTGTACTGGTGATGGGCTGCGGGATGAAATGCCAAGCACCAGAGAATCGCTGTCACTGTACTGCCCTCTAGTGGTGTGTTCTTGGGATTGCAGATACTTCGCGGCCACGTGCAGAAAGCGGCCTTTTGCTCTCAGGTTAGAAAGGAAACTGTGCTTTTCTTCAATTTAGAGAATGTACCAGGTGCCATAATATCACAATATCTATGTAGGTATTACCTAGGAAAGTCACAAGCTAGGCCCATAAGACTTTAATAGAAGATCCTGTGTTGAAGATGGTGGAAGCAGAGTGTTTTGAATCTGAAAAGCTTGTCAGTGTTGCTAGAATTATATTACATAAGGAATGGAACAAATCTTGACAGTTGAATCCAAACCAGTCATTTTACAATGAGAAAACAAGCTCCAAGCTTGAAGTATCTTGGTCTACTGCAGATAATTTACAACAGAACTTAGCTTAGAATTGAAGCTTCCTGCCTCTCAGGTGGGGAATCTTTCTTTACAGAACCACATCATGTGCGTGCTAAGTCACTTCAGTCGTGTCCAACTCTTTGTGACCCCATAGACTGTAGCCCTCCAGGCTCCTCTGTCCACAGGATTCTCCAGGCAAGAATTCTGGAGTGGGTTGCCAGGCCCTCCTCCAGGAGATCTTCCCCACCCAGGGATCAAACCTGGGTGTCCTGCATTGCAGGCGGATTCTTTACCACTGAGCCGCCTGGGAAGTCCAACCCACATCATACATCATACCTATTCAATAGAAAGAGAGCCTAATATGCAGGTTCAAGGTGCTATCAAGAAAAAAGGTATCACTGCAGATGGTGATTGCAGCCATGAAATTAAAAGACGCTTACTCCTTGGAAGGGAAGTTATGACCAACCTAGATAGCATATTCAAAAGCAGAGACATTACTTTGCCAACAAAGGTCCGTCTAGTCAAGGCTATGGTTTTTCCAGTTGTCCTGTATGGATGTGAGAGTTGGACTGTGAAGAAAGCTGAGCGCCGAAGAATTGATGCTTTTGAACTGTGGTGTTGGAGAAGACTCTCGAGAGTCCCTTGGACTGCAAGGAGACCCAACCAGTCCATTCTAAAGAAGATCAGTCCTGGGTGTTCATTGGAAGGACTGATGTTGAAGCTGAAACTCCAGTACTTTGGCCACCTCATGTGAAGAGTTGACTCATTGGAAATGACCCTGATGCTGGGAGGGATTGGGAGCAGGAGGAGAAGGGGACAACAGAGGATGAGATGACTGGATGGCATCACCGACTCGATGGACGTGAGTTTGAGTGAACTCCGGGAGTTGGTGATGGACAGGGAGGCTTGGCGTGCTGCGATTCATGGGGTCGCAGAGTCGGACATGACTGGGCAACTGAACTGAGCTGAACTGAACATTAAAAAAGAAAATTAATCCATTTATTATTTTAAAGGAGAGGAGGATATATGTTCTTTCTCTTTCAGGAAAAAGAAAAATTGTTTAAAACATTACGTTCTTTATTGATTCCAGAGCATTTTCTTTGCAATGCAGGAAAGGAGGAGAAAATGGGCCGAATAGGGTAGAGGCAAGTAGGGGAGGGTCTATAAGAATGTCTCTCTCCACGTTTCTGACCTCAGGTCCTCTTTCTTAATCAGTGAACAGGTTACAAAGGTGACTTGGTTGGTGCAAGTCAGGGATCTGAATGGCTGTGATATGGACTGAATTGTGTCCCTGTGGTACCAATTTATATGTTGAAGCCCTAATCCCCAGTGTGACTATATCTGGAGATAGGCCTGTAAAGAGATAACTAATGTTAAATGAGGTCATAATGGTGGGAGGTCTAAGGGTGGGCCCCTTAAGAGAAGTGGGGAGAGATCTGCCATGCTAGGGCAGCTGCTTGCATGCATGCTTAGTTGTGTCCACCTCTATGCAACTCCATGGACTGCAGCCCAGGCTCCTCTGTCCTTGGGATTTCCCAGGCAAGAATACTGGAGTGGGTTGCCATTTCCTCCTCCACGGGATTTTTCCAACCCAGGGATTGAACCCACACTTCCTGCCTTGGTAGGTAGATTCTTTACCTCTGAGCCACCTGGGAAGCCTAGGACATAGTTAGAAGGCACTGTATGCAATCCCGAAAGAGTTCTCATTGGAATTTGACCATGTTGGCACCCTGCTTTCATTATTTCATTTTTAATTTTACAAATTTCGGAAGCTGAAGATCAGAGGGTAACTTTCTACCTTTGTAAGGGGTTGTTGTTTTTGTTATTGTTCTTTAGTCATGAAGTCACTTCTGTCTCTTTACGACCCCATGGACCTTAGCCCACCAGACTCCTCTGTCCATGGAATTCTCCAGGCAAGAATGCTGGAGTGGATAGGCATTCCCTTCTCCAGGGCATCTTCCTGACAAAAGGATCAGACCCAAGTCTCTTGTCCATGAGCCAGTTGTATGACTAATCAAAACAAGGCTTGCGTGACTCTGAAGCCTGAGATTATCCCCCATCCCACCTCCACCCTGCACTTTGTCCATGCCAGCTTTTCACTAGCTGAACCTCCTTTACCCCATCTCGACTGATCCTGAGAAACCAGTGAAGATTCACTAAGCTTGGCTTAGCAGTCACAACAGTTAGAGACATGTGCTGTGGGCCTAGTCTTCTAATATGGATGAATATGGGTTCTGCTCTCTTCCTGACTTCTCTGGAACTTTTGCCAGATCTCTCCTTGAAAAGCCCTCTTCCGTAGGTTTCCCTGATACCAATTTTTATTGTCTGTCTGTCTTCCTGACTCTTCCTTCCTCATTTCTTCAAGGGTATTCTTTCCTCTAGATGCATGTTAGCAGCCTGATGTGCCCTGAAAATGAAAGTGAAAGTGAAGTCGCTCAGTTGTGTCTGACTCTTTGCGACTCCATGGACTGTTAGCCCACCAGGCTCCTCCGTCCATGGGACTTTCCAGGCAAGAATACTGGAGTGGGTTGCCATTTCCTTCTCTAGGAGATCTTCCCAACCCAGGGATTGAACCTGATCAAATTGATGTGCCCTAACGGTATCTATCTATTGATCTTTTCTCTTGGCAATTTTGTGTAGTATGTATTATTTGGTTTTTTATTACCATCAATATTCATAGACCTTCCAAGTAGCTTTCTCTTTCTTTCCTTTGTGTCTTGATGCCTCTCCTGAGCTTCTGAACCATGTATCAAGTATATGCTGGATATATCTGTCTGTATCACTAACAGATACTTCAATACTAATTATACACCTGAACTTGGAAGTTTTCGTTCATTAAATATTCTTACTCAAAGGAACCCAGAAATAGCAACAGTCACCCCCGCAGAAAGCTGGGAACAAGTCCCAGTGTTTTTCTTCTACACACTCTTCTTTATCTGATCAGCCACCAATTTCTGGTTATCGATCACCTAAATAACCACAGCCTTCACCCCTTGTTCTCTTCCCTGCTGCCATTATCTTAGTTCACAATCTCTTCATTGCTGGCTCGCGTTTACCTTCTAACTCATCTCTCTGCTTCCATCTCGGATCCACTTAAATCTACAGCTAGACTGAATAATCTAAAATGCAAATATGATCAAGGGCAAAGAAGAACATTCAGTCTCTAAAACAAAGTGCACAGGGTCCTTATCATCTAGTCACTGCCTTTCTTTCCAACTTCATTTCCGGTCACCTTTATAGCATATGCCACATTTCAAGTTTGCAAAGTTTTTTTTTTTTATAATTCTTTGCTTACAAATATAATTCTGTTAGTTCTTTTTGCTCTTTTCTCTATCCACAACTCACTACCCCTCCAAACTCTCAGCAATAATCCTCACTCAGCAGAATGATGCCTGTAGCAACTCTTTGTTTTTCAACATTCAGTTGAATTTTCATTCCCTCCAAGAAGTCTTCCTGAGCTCACATTAGGCTGAGTATCCTTTCTTTGTGCTAACAGAATCCTGACCATTCCTCTGCCCTTGGACCTACCATTTAATCTGTTTTTAAAATTTGCTTCTTAAAGGGAGTGGAGTCAGAATTCAGCCCAATGCTTAACAAGTCCAAATAAATGTTTGTTAAACTTTAGTTTTTAAGGGCAGTTTTTTTTAATGTCAGATTCTTAAGTTTCATTATCTTCTGGACCACTATTTATTCTATCATTTAATTTTTTTATTTTTGGCTGCCCTCGGTCTTCATTGCTACATGTAGGCTTTCTCTGGTTGCAGAGAGCAGGGGCTACTCTCCAGCTGCTGTGCTCGGTTTCTCGTTGCAGTGATTTCTGTTGTGGACCACAGCTCGAGGGTGTAAAGTCTTCAGCAGCTGTGGGGCTCCACTTTTAGACAGATTTTTTCAGTAAATACTACTATAATACTACACCATCCCTTGTTGGTTGAATCTGCAGAATGTAAACTGTGGATCTGAAGGGTGTGCTATAAAGTCTTACTTGGATTTTCGTCCTTTTGACTGGACAGGTTAGGTGCCCCCACCCCCACTGTTGTTTAAGGGTCTCCCACATGAATGGATACATTAGCTCCTGTGTTGAAAAATACCATAGAGAAAATAACCTTGATTATAGGTGGTGTCTTCTGATTGTCAAAAATTGTGCTGTTCCTTCACTTGGCGTGAACAAAAATGGCGGTGATGTTGAAGCGATTTTGGCCTCACTTGACCAAGATCTGACAGAGGAAGAGTGGATACAGTTGTATGTGGAAAGGATACAAACTGAAATCAAAAGCAATAGTGAATAGCCTGAAAATGAAGTCTTCCAGGGTCAGAAAGGAAGCACTCTGTGCAATTTTGCTGGGCTTGACAGTGATGCAAGGATTGCAGGTAACTAAGTCTGACTCTAGTTTTGAAAAGGCGTGCATGTTCAGGGAGGTTTGCAGGAATTTTTTTGTGCATGCAAAGAATTGTGTGCTAGAAAAACACCCAGGGCTAGGCACGGAAGCATCCTGTGCTGTGTCACGCCATCCACAACGGCCACACCAGCCATGGCAGACCGAGCCTCAAGCTTTACATCAGGCATGTGTTAGCGACCTGCCTGCCTGGATTGATTCAGACAACGATGAGCTGTTAAAAGGTGACCTTTTCCTGTCTTTCTTGCACCCTGTCTCCTGTACCTCCCGCCACCCCAGCCTCTGAGGAGCAAGCCTCACACTCTGCCATCAGCGCCGCTCAGCCTCCCAGGGTGCTGGTCATCCTCCCAATGAGGGTGGGTGGAATCACGCAGCGTATGTTATTTCTACTTTGTACAGGCTGTGTCTTTTCATATCATTCCCGTTTTTACTATATGGTAGTGTTATTTTACATTTTATGTGCTATTTTGTATGAATTGGTAGGTTATCTGGGGGGTCTGGGAACACTCAAACATTTTTTCGTATGAATTAATAATAGTTGCTTCTTCACTTTATGCCATTTCTGCTTACAAAGGTTTTCAGAAACACTCTACTTTTGGGAAACTTATACGTATATATACAGATATGTACATATCTGTACATGTATATGTTAATTATAATTAATCTCCAACTGCATTAATTAAATATGATTATATTATTATTATATGCAACAGTAATATAAGGTAATGCTGTTTTAGTGATATATTAATTATAATTATGATTAATATATTAATATATGTACATATATGTGTAGATATACATATATATTTATATATGTATGATGTATGTATTTATACAGCTACAGCCACATTAAGTAACTGCTGTCTTCAAAACACCATAGAACTCATAAATATGTAGAGCTATACCACAGATCCAGTTGAAGGAAAATTACTCTGTCAAGGTCCAATTTGCTTGTGAATAGACTAAGTTTTCTTAATCCCCATTGTAAGGAATCCCAGCAACATCTTTCTCAGTGCTCCTTATCCTTTTCGTTGTTTATCTCACGAGGAATTAGAGAAAGCATTAAAATATTGAAGGTGGCACCATGGGGTCCCAAGTGTTTCCCTTCCCAGGGGCTCTGATCTGGACCACTCCCATCAATATATCAGGAACACATGTTTTCAAACGATTGTTCTAAAAAAGCAGCTCATATCCTGGAATGAGATCCTACTCACTAATCCAAGAATTGTATTCTCTGGTTTATTCTTTTCACTCACGATCTTTGTGCTTTTATCTTGGCCAGGAAAAGAGCCATTGTATTCTGCAGAACTGTTGTGTGATGGGTTAGCATTAGGACTTTTGGAAGTTTTGTTTTTATGGAAACGGTACTTTAAAAATACACTGGCATTTTATTATTAAACTCATGGCATGTCTTTTAAAAGCTGATAGCTGTTTATTATTCCTGGCTTTTGTGACTTAAGTCTCTATTAATTTGCTACATCTGTGCCAAGGTTAAAAACCTATGTTTTTAATGTATACTCCTAAAGTGTGCTTATGGGCTAAACAGTCAAGCAGATTTTGGCTATAAGTAAAAAAATAATAATGTACATACTATATACTATCAATATATGTTTATAGGTGTACTTTAAATGTTCTAAAACAACATTATAAATATTAGTAATAGTCATTCCACAAATATATTAACAAATGCATATTTCTTCATTTGTTCTGGACATACCCCTTGGCATTGGATGGTAAGGTTTGTGCCATAAAACTTACTTAACTAGTCAGACACGTTTTTCTGGCTACAATTACATATTTGTAAATAGTCTCCAAGTAACTTTTATAAGAATAAAAAGAAAGATCTTTCCAATACCAGATTTCATATATTTAAATAAAATTACTGTAATGGTTCTATTAAATTATAATGGGGAACAGTTGGCACTATGATAAATTTGTTTCTACTCTCTAAGTCTCCCTCCTTGCCAGACCTTCACATGCCTTTCAGACATCTTGGATGGATGTTGGTGTTATGTAGGGAGCATTAATGATACTAATATTCAAACTTCCTCCTAGAGATTCTAAGTCAGTTACTTTGGGTGGACATTAGTATTTTTTAAAAACTCCCCAGTACATTCTGAAGTGCAGGCAGAACTGATAGTGAAAGGCTGAGTGTGATTAACAAGTAGCTGAAAGTCAAGCAGAAGTCTGCATCTGCTCCAGCCCTGTCCCCTCCACCTTGGATGGGATGATGTGTCCAAAGCATGTCACATCCCAGGAGAATGACAGAAATTAGTGACACTCTTAAGTCTCTAAAACCAGGTGGCCTGAAAGAATTTTCTGTGATGATGGAATTGTTCTATGCCTACTGTGAGCTAAGGATGCCACCCACTCTATCAGTAAACAAAGGATGTTGTAGCCATCAAACCCTCACACGAAGCCTCCTCCCTCCGGGGAACTCAGAATGCAAACAGAGAAGGTCCACGATTCAGCATTCAGCTGCAGCCTCGTCCCAAGTGGTGCCCCCGAGGAGACTCAGGGTGAGAGAGCACAGGGCACTGGCCCCGACAGCTGAGGTGCGCATCAGAGGAGTGATTGCGGTGAGCTCAGACTCTTATGTTTCCCCAAACACAGAAAAGTGCTAAATTCTTTAACTTGAGATATATATTCTTCAATTAACAGTAATCATTTAATGTTCTGACTACCTGGTTTTGGGGGCATAAACATCTATATATCCTGGCTCCTCTCTTGCCTCTTCAGAACAATCTCTCAAGAGTTATTCAATATGCTATATCCTGGGCTTAAATCCTCAGATTTGTTCACTGAATAAAACATGATTCTCAATTTTTAGGTTGCGTTTTTTGTTTTGTTTTGTTTTGTTTTGTTTTTTTTTAGCTAACACTATCCTATCCAACAGAGCATCCATTAGCCACTTCTAGTTGTTGAACTCTTGACATATGACTAGTACAACTGAAAAAGTGGATTTAAAATTTTATTTTAGAAGCTTAAATTAAATAGCCACTGTGGTTAGCAGCTGGTCTCTAGACAATACGCATCTAATGGATGCAGAAATGGTGAACACTGTCTTGTTTCCATTTAAGCTCCCTTTTTATGTGTCTGATTGCAAGTAATCTTGTTTCTATCTGTGCTTTCCTAGAGCTTCTGTAACAAATTACTACCAACACAGAGGCATAAAAGAACACAAATTTAAGATCCCAAGTTCTTAGGTCTGGAGTCCCTAGATGTCAGAAGTTCAAAATGAGTCTTTCTAGGCTAGAGGCAAGGTGTTGGCAGGGCTGCATGTCTTCTGGGGGCCCTAGGAGTAAATCTTCTTTGCCTTTTCCATCTGCTGGGGATCGCCTGTGCTCCTGAGCTTGTGGCCCCTCCATCTACCTTCAGAGGCAGCAGTGTAGGGTCTTCAGGTCTCTCTCTGGCTCTGACATTCCCACCTCCCTCTGTTACCGAGTCCAAGCTCGCTCTGCTTGCTGCGTGATAAGCCGGTAAGTCCAAGAGATGAGGTGTTGAGACAAGGAATTACAACTTTATTGGGAGAGATGGCTGACTGAGAAGATGGCAGACTAAAGTCTCAAAATAACCATCTTGTCGGGGCCCGATGCCAGGTTCTTTAATGGATCAGAGATGGGGGAGGGGTAAAGAAACAAAATGAAAAGACCATTTAATGCTTGCGAATATCTCCTAGAACCGCAAGCCTTGGACAGAGGGGTGCGCTAGTTTCACTTCCTTACTGACATTTCACGGGTGGTGTGAAGTGGCCACAGCTATCTGTGATCCTGGCTCCTCCAAAATGTGAATTTCTGAGCCATGCTGGCAAGCAGCACATGGGTAGCAGCACCATTCTTCGCACCAGGAAGTTAAGAATGTCCTTCACAAGTGGGCAGGGCCAGCTTATCTCCCTGTGAGGTGAACACAGGCACTTTGGCTTAAGGGTCAGGCAGAGCTGGAGCAGGATTCCCCAGGGCAAGGCATTATGTATAAGACAAAGGCAAAAAACAAGGATTAAAGTCACAGAAACAGATCGAGTATGGAATCAAAGTTGACCCTCCCCAGTTGCACCTCTTTCACTTAGAACGATCCTTCTGATAACACTGGACTCACTTGAACAGTTCAGATAGTCTCCTCAACTCAAAATCCTTCATTTAATCACACTTCACAGCGTCTTTCGCCATGTGAGGTAACACATTCGCAGGTTCTGGGGATTAGGCTGTGCATATCTTTGGGAGGGGGCATTATTTAGCCTACCCCGCCAGGATACTTATTCCACCTTGCCTGGTAGATGGTTTCCCATGTTTTTCTATCCACTTCATTCAAAGCAGCAAGTGAGTCTCAATGATTTTAATTTCTGGGTTAAAGCTGGCTTTCACATCATAGCGGCTCAAAATATGTTTCCTGGAATGAGTTGATTAAAGAAATTGGCATACACACACTACTATACATAAAATAAAAAACTAATAAGGACCCACTGTATAGTACAGTGAACTCTACACAATACTCTGTAATGACCCATATGGGAAAATAACCTAAAAAAGAGTTGAGATTATATATATATATATATATATATATATATATATATATATATAACTGAAACACTTTGTTGCACAGCAGAAACTGAATTCAACCTTGTAAATCAACTATACCCTAATAATTAAATTTTAAAATGAGAATGAAATATGACAAACAAAAAAATTAAAGAATGAAGTATTTGATAGACTCTGACTGAGTGAAGCAGCAAGATGGGTCTGATGTGGCAAATTAATTTTGAGAATTTCATGCATTGAAATAGTCATCAATCGGTTGATCAATGGACCCATAGAACAGATTTTGGAGCAATACTCATCAATCACCAATGAAATGTAGACTAAAGAATTCTGCCCTGGTCTGTTCATTTTGGCTACATATATGTTTTGCAAAGAGATCAAACCTATCAGTCCTAAAGGAAATCAACCCCGAGTATTCACTGGAAGGACTGATGCTGTAGCTGAAGTTCCAATATTTTGGCTACCTGAGGTGAAGAGTCACCTCATTGGAAAAAACCCTGGTGCTGGGAAAGATTGAGGGCAAAAAGAGAAGTGGGCAGCAGAGAACGGGATGGTTAGATAGTATCACTGACTCAATGGACATGAGTTTGAGCAAACTGCAGGAGAGTGAAGGACAGGGAAGCCTGGAGTGCAACAGTCCATGGGGTTGCAAAGAGTCAGACGTGACTTAGTGACTGAATAAGAGCAGCAACAACAAATGTGTACTGAGCTAATGTGGGCCTGGAAGCCACAGCCTGTTTGCCTAATTCTGAGGATGGAGGGATAACTCTTGATGCCCCTCCATCAAGGGCATCAAGATGTTTTAAAACACCAGCAGAATATTTAAAGATTAATGCCATTATTGATGAAGGAAGTTAGTGTATGAAACTTTGTGTGATGCTTTATTGTGCCTTTATGTCAGAGGGAGCAATTTAGGCTTTTTTGAAAAGACAATCTTGAGAGAAAATGTCCAGTTCGATTATTACATCCACAAAGTTTAAACATACATGAATGTGGAAAGGACCCTCTAATAGACCCCACAGACTCATCACCCTGCTTAGATAGCTGGCTTCCCACGGCCTGTGCTGGTTCCACCTATGCTCATTCCTCCTCCTCCACCCGGACCCTCATGATTTTCAAGCAAATCCCAGAATTGTATCATTTTCTCCAAAATGTAATTATTTATAAACACATTTGGGAAGATTTGCTAATGAATTTCCTCTTATTCATGCTGGCTTCCTGCACATTTTGGCTCCTCCATCATCTCGCTGACATTTACTGTCTTTTCTTTACCTTACGTGCAATTTTGCACTAAAAGACAAAGCACGGCAACTAAAAATAGAAAAGGCTAAATTGGCCAGACTTGTTTAATTTTTCTATTATTTTAATTCATATTTTAGAAAGTAGCTTACAAAGTGGAAATACATATTTCCATATGATATTGTATATGTGTTAAAACAATATTTTTATTTTAAGGAGCACTCTTAACCACAGGGGAAATATGAGTGAGAACTGAAGCTCTGCTTACTTTCATTTCAGGAACATGTTAAATAATGTTAAGGTAAGACATGAAATTAAAAGACGCTTACTCCTTGGAAGAAAAGTTATGACCAACCTAGATAACATATTGAAAAGCAGAGACATTACTTTGCCAACAAAGGTCCGTCTAGTCAAGGCTATGGTTTTTCCTGTTCATGTATGGATGTGAGAGTTGGACTGTGAAGAAGGCTGAGCTCCGAAGAATTGATGTTTTTGAACTGTGGTGTTGGAGAAGACTCTTGAGAATCCCTTGGACTGCAAGGAGATCCAACCAGTCCATTCTGAAGGAGATCAGCCCTGGGTGTTCATTGGAAGGACTAATGCTGAAGCTGAAACTCTAGTACTTTGGCCACCTCATGCGAAGAGCTGACTCATTGGAAAAGACTCTGATGCTGGGAGGGATTGGGGGCAAGAGGAGAAGGGGACGACAGAGGATGAGATGGCTGGATGGCATCACCGACTTGATGGATGTGATTTTGAGTGAACTCCAGGAGTTGGTGATGGCCTGGCGTGCTGCGATTCATGGGGTCGCAAAGAGTTGGACATGACTGAGCGACTGAACTGGAACTGGAGTGACTAACACTTTCACTTTCAATTCAGCTCTATGTTTGGACCCCGAGATCTCTGGATTAAATGAATTATTAAAGGTCACACAGTTAAAATGTGTCAGTTTGGAGACAAAAAGCCAGCTTTCTTGCCTTCTACGTTGGGTGCATCCATCCCAAATATCATTAATACATAAGATGAGCTTTTATCTCAAGTGGCAGATGAAGAAAATTATTTGTTTCTGTTAACTATGATGGTATATAAATTTGTGCTTTAATAAAATAGCTTTGAACACAAGTTATTTCAGAAAGTTATGTAACTTTTAAGATCCCTCCAAGCTCTAAGATGATGAATTTATAAGAAGAGGCCCTAGTTTGTGTTGTTTTCAAAGCAAACGACTTTTTATTGAAGTACAGTTAATTCAGTTAGTACAGTTAATTAAATTAAATTCAGTTAATTCAGAAGTGCAGTTAGTTTCTAATATACTGTAAGGTGACTCAAATATGTATCTGCATATTTTTTAGATTCTTTTCCAAGAAAACTTATTACAAGATATTAAACAAAGTTCTTTGTGCCAGGTTGTTTATTTTTTATTTTTTAATTTTTTTTTATGAATTTGAAAGTTTGCTTGTGTATTATTTAAATATGTTCTTTATAGAAACAGAGTGTCAAAATTCCCCTTAGGTAGTTTCTCAGTGGGGTACTATCTTTAGTCCGAGAAGGAAAAGACAAATTGAGGCATAATATTTATTTTAAAATATTAATTATTTGATAATGCATGGCAGTAATGATTTATCACCATTTTGGTAAAATTAACTCATTTGCCTAAAATAATTAAGGCCATTTGCCTAAAATAATAATAAATTATTATTTTAATAATTAAAATAATAATCTTAATTATTTTGCCTAAAATAATTAAGAAAGATCAATGACAGTATATTCATTACCGTCATCCCATTGCTCCAGTATTACGGGATTTGCACTAAGTTAGGTCATATTTGTATTAGGGACTGAGGGTGTTTCTATGACATTAAGCATGACTAATTTTTTTTCTTTTTCTTTTTTTATTTTATTTTTTAACTTTACAATATTGTATTGGTTTTGCCATATATCAAAATAAATCCACCACAGGTATACATGTGTTCCCCATCCTGAACCCTCCTCCCTCCCAGTACCATCCCTCTGGGTCGTCCCAGTGCACCAGCCCCAAGCATCCAGTATCGTGCATCAAACCTGGACTGGCGACTCGTTTCATATATGATATTATACATGTTTCAATGCCATTCTCCCAAATCATCCCACCCTCGCCCTCTCCCACAGCGTCCAAAAGACTGTTCTATACATCAGTGTCTCTTTTGCTGTCTCGTATACAGGGTTTATTGTTACCATCTTTCTAAATTCCATATATATGCATTGGTATACTGAATTGGTGTTTTTCTTTCTGGCTTACTTCACTCTGTATAATAGGCTCCAGTTTCATCCACCTCATTAGAACTGATTCAAATGTATTCTTTTTAATGGCTGAGTAATACTCCATTGTGTATATGTACCACAGCTTTCTTATCCATTCATCTGCTGATGGACATCTAGGTTGCTTCCATGTCCTGGCTATTATAAACAGTGCTGTGATTAACAATGGGGTACACGTGTCTCTGTTGTTTATTATTATACAGTAATTTGTGTCAGTTGATCCCAAACTCCTAATTTACCCTTCCCTACCATGTGTCCCCTTTGGTAATCATAAGATTCTTTTCTATGTCTGGAATCTGTTTCTGTTTTGTATATAAGTTCATTTGTACTGTTTTTTAGATTCTACATGTGAGTGATATCATATAATATTTGTCTTTTTCTGTCTTACTTCACATGTTATGATAATCTCTAGGTCCATTCATGTTGCTGTAAATGACATTATTCTATTCTTTTACAGCCGAGTACTTCCACGTTTTATATATGTATATACACATCTTCTTTATTTATCTGTTGGGGGTTTGTTTAGGTTGCCTCCACGTCTTGGTTATCATGACTACTGCTGCTTTGAACATAGGGGTGCGTGAATATTTTTGAATTACAGTTTTGTTTGGATATATGCCCAGGAGTGGGATTGCTGGATCACGTCAGCTCTATTTTCAGTTTTCTAAGAAACTTCCATACTGTTCTCCATAGTGGCTGCACCACTCACATTCCTACCAACAGGGTAAGAGAGTTTCCTTTTCTCTACATCCGCTCCAGCATTTCTTATAGACTTTTTAATGATGAGAAGGCTCTCAACTTTTAAACCCTAATGTTCAGCTGCTCGAAGGACTCATTCTGAGTCATAAGAATGACATTTAGATACCATCAGTCCACTGTGTTGTGACCTTTTGAGAACCATTACTTCTTTGTGTATAGTTGTTTCCACTTGCCAATATGTCATTTTATTTTTGTTATTAATCACACTTGTTTTTTAAGGTTTTTAACTTTCAAATTATCCTAAATTAAGAACTGCTTTTCTTTGGTCAGAGTTATAACAATCAGTTGCCCATGAAGTCAAATAAAAAGAAATCACAATCAATGAAAAAACATGGTAAATATCTTCATTATTCTTGGCTACACTTTTCCCAGATTGGAATTTCACAATATGACAGAACATTAAGCAAAGTGAAAATATGTATGTTGGCTCACATATAGGGACCTGCCCATTTTTGCAAGGTCGGTTGGCTACTGCTCACGTTTTAAGGTCAGTGAAAATTAATCTCAAGTTTCACCTGATTTTAGCTGGAGAGACTAAACAAGACAAGCAGATGAGTAGAAGGGGACGGAGATACACAGGTTTGGGGGGACTTAATGAGCAACCTTTGAAGGGCAGAGAATGACAGGAACTAGTTTTTACTTATCCTGGGTTTTATTCATTCTGCATAACTTGAGTTCATTGTAACTTAATATATAGTATCTTAAAAAATCAAAGTCTGTTGTCATTTTGGCTTTTTTTAATGCCCTTCTCCCTTTGAAAGAAAGTATCTGGGGCCCACATTAGTTAGCAAATTAATACAGCACTTTGAAATTGCACTTCATTAAAATTAAAATCTTTTGCTTTGTGAAGGACACCTTTGAAATAATGAAAAAGTTAGCCACTGATTGGGAGAGAACCTTTGTAAAACACGTATCTGATAAAGAGCTGGCATCCAAAATTTACAGAGATCTTTAAATTCCCATCAGTAAGAAAAACAATTTCATTAAAGAAAAAAATGAGCAGAAGATCTGAACAGACATTTTACCAAAAAAATAAACATTCGAGGGGATGATCAACACCATATGTCATTTAGGGAACTATAAATTAAAACAAAAATGAGATGCCACTACGTAACTATTAGAAATGGCCAGAATCCAAAAAGCTGACACCACCCAACGCTGGTGAGGATGCGAAGCCGCAGAAACCAATTCACCAATGGCAGTGAAGCAAAATGGGACAGCCTCTTTGGAAGGCAGTTCGGCAGTGACTCACAAAAGTAAACACACTCTTACCATACGTGTGTGTTCAGTCACTCGGTCATGGCCAACGCTTTGTGACCCCATGGACTGCAGACCACCAGGCTCCTCTGTCCATGGAATTTTCCAGGAATTCTGGAAAATTTCCTACTCCAAGGCACCTTCCTGACCCAGGGATCGAATCCCTCTCTCCTGCACTGGAAGGTAGATTCTTTACCACTGTGCCACCTAGGCAGCCCACTCTTACCATATGATTCAGCAATCATGTTCCTTGGGTATTTAATTAAAAAGGAGCTGAAAATTTATGTCCACACAAAAACCTGTATGTGAGTTTTTACAGAAGTTTTACTCATAATTACCAGAACTTGGAGGCAACCAAGACATTTTCCATTAGATAACTGTATAAATAAACTGAGGAACATCTAGACAATAGAATATTATGCAGTTATAGAGTGAACTGTCTAGCTGCAAAGACACAGAGGGCCTTAAATGCATGCGTGTGTGCATGCTAAGTTGCTTCAGTCATGTCTGACTCTTTGCGACCCTATGGACCATAGCCTGGCAGGCTCCTCTGTCCACAGGATTCTCCAGACAAGAATACTGGAGTGGATTGCTATGCCCTCCACCAGGGAAACTTTCTGCCCAGGGATCAAACCCACGTCTCTTGTGTCTCCTGCATTCACAAGCGTGTTCTTTACCACTAGCGCCACCTGGGAAGCCCTGAAATGTATACTGCTATGTGAAACAAGCCTGTCTAAAAATACTAAAATGCCGACTCTGACAGTCTAGAAAAGGAAAAACTATGGAAACAGAAGAAGGATCTGTGGTTTCTAGGGATTCAAGGGCAGGGAGGGATGAATAGGCAGAGTAGAGAGGATTTTAGAGCAGTGAAACTCATCTTATGATACTGTAATGGTAGATACATGTTATTCATAATGTATTATTAGACCCATAGAATGTAAAAAGCAACTAATGACCCCTAATGTAAACTTTGGACTTTAGATACTAATTATGTGTCAATAATGCATCAATTCGGAGAAGGCGATGGCACCCCACTCCAATACTCTTGCCTGGAAAATCCCATGGACAGAGGAGCCTGGTAGGCTGCAGTCCATGGGGTCGCAAAGAGTCGGACACAACTGAGCGACTTCACTTTCATGCATTGGAGAAGGAAATGGCAACCCACTCCAGTGTTCTTGCCTGGAGAATCCCAGGGACAGGGGAGCCTGGTGGGCTGCCGTCTCTGGGGTCGCACAGAATCGGACATGACTGAAGCGACTTAGCAGCAGCAGCAGCAATGCATCAGTTGTAAGAAATGTACTACACTAATGCAGCATGTTGATAATAGTGGAAACTGTGAGTTGAGTGAGTGTGTGTGCATTGTGGTAGGAAGGGGGTAGGTAGATGGAAGCTCTCTGTACTTTCTACTCAATTTTCTGTAACCTTAAAAAGGAAGAGTGTCTTCAGAAAAAGGAAAAAGTCTTCAGAAATGACTTCTGAAGATGCATTATGAATTTTTGAATATTATGTATTATTTCCTTTTTAAAACAACTTTGCTGCTGCTGCTGCTGCTAAGTCACTTCAGTCATGTCCGACTCTGTGCAACCCCATAGACGGCAGCCCACCAGGCTCCCCCAAAAACAACTTTACTGAAACATAATTGATATACAAAGAACTGCACATATTTAATATATACAATTTGGTGAGTTTGCTGTTGTTACTGTTCAGTTGCTAAGTCATGTCTGACTCTTTGTGACCCCATGAACTGCAGCATGCCAGGCTTCTCTGTCCTTCACTATCTGCTGGAGTTTGCTCAAATTCGTGTCTATTGAGTTGGTAATGCTATCTAACTATCTCATCCTCCATCATTCCCTTGTCCTACCCACAGTCTTTGCCAGCATCAGGGTCTTTTCCAATGAGATGGCTCTTTGCATCAGGTGGCCAAAGTATTGAAGCTTTAGCGTCATCATCAGTCCTTCCAATGAATATTCAGGGTTGACTTTCTTTAGGATTGACTGGCTTAATCACCTTGCAGTCCAAGGGATTCTCAAGTGTCTTCTCCAGCACCACAATTTGAAAGCATCAGTTATTTGGCACTCAGCTTTCTTTATGATCCAACTCTCACATCCGCACATGACTACATGAAAGAACATAGCTTTTGCTATATGAACCCATGGTGAGTTTGGACACATGCAAACACTTGCCATGCCATGACCACAGTCAAGATAATAGACATCCAACACTTCCCAGTTTCCTTGTATCCCATTTTTCTCCCTTTGTGGTTAGAACACAACATGAGCTCTATCCACACTCTAAATAAAGTTTGAAGTGCACAGTACTACACAATTAGCAATTATAGGCACACTGTTATATAGCAGATCTCCAGAACTAATTCATCTAGTTTAACTGAAATTTTTATATCCATTGAACAAATCCTCATTTAATAAAAAATATATGTAAGACGTTTAATATCTTCCTATGAAAATGGGAGAAAATATTTGGAAACCGTATGTCTGATATGCATTTTTTATTCTAGACCTTTAAAAATTCTAGTTCTGTGGAATTGATTGATTGAGTAAAAAATTTGATTGGAAGGGCAAAAAAGTTAAACCCTCACATATTACTATAAACTCACAAAGACAGCAGAGATTTGCTAGTTAATTCAATATTGTAGGATTCAGTATCAAAATATAAATTTAACTGATAACTTTATTTAGCTTACTAAAGTGAAGATAGGAGTTTGGAATGATTACGACTGGTAGAATAACAAAATACTTTGAGGTTCAGTTCCGGTTCAACTAAATTGCCGTTTCAAATTAATTTCCTGGCTTAATTTTAATTAAGTTTGATTCACCACATGGAGTTTCTACCATATGCACTTTGCAATGAGCCAGAGTAAATTCCAAAAGGAGCCAGCACATTTCAGCTGTTATAGTTCAAGCTCAATAGAAATATTTTCCCTTTTTATAAAAGTTTCTCATGCCTGAGTGCACTTTGTGTAATTAGCCAACTGTTTGGAAATTATCATCTTTTACTTATTTTAATGAAATTTAAAAATTCAAATCATCTGCTTTCATGTCTTTTTAATCTTTTTACATTTTTCTTAACAGTTCTTAAATTTTTCTGACAATTTTCCTTTTTAAATCAAGAGCAGGATTTTTATGTTTGTTAGTAATTGAGTGAAGCTGCCTAAAAAAAAATGAGAATTTTAGAAGTTTTTATCTATAATCTCATGTTTTACTTCATTAATTATCAAAAATGAATAATAAATTTATGAGATATAACACTGGGATTTTCTTCCCTTTAATATAGGGCTTGTGGTTTCTTTATAGTAAATGTATGGTTATTGTGAGTTACACATATATTGTTCTCTGAAGAGTGTCATATTTTTTTTCTTACTTTAAATTATTTTTAAAAATAATTTTATTTTTTAATTTTTTCTCTAGTTGCAGAGAGCAGGAAGTACCCATGCGGGCTTCTCACTACAGTGGTTTCTCTTGTTGCAGAGTGTGAGCTCACGCAGGCTTCAGTGGCTGCAGCCCCCAGGCTCGAGAACATAGGCTTGATAGTTGTGGGGCATGGGCTTAGTTGTTCTACAGCATGTGGGATCTTCCAGACCAGGGAGTGAACCTGTGTCTCCTGCATTGGCAGATGAATTCTTTACCACTGGGCCACTAAGGAAGCCCTACATTCTTTTTTTAAATTTATTTTTAAAATTGAAGTATGGTTGATTTACAATGTTGTTTTAATTTCTGCAGTACAGCAAAGTGGCTCAGTTATGCACACACATGCATTCTTTCTTATATTCTTTTCCATTAGGTTAGTCGCTCAGTCGTGTCTGACTCTGTGACCCCATGGACTGTAGCCCACCAGGCTCCTCTGTCCATGGAATTTTCCAGGTAAGAATACTGGAGTGGGTAGCCATTCCCTTCTCCAGGGGATCTTCTGGACTCAGGGACTGAACCCAGGTCTCCTGCATTGGCAGGCAGATTCTTTTATCACTGAGCCACCTAGGTCCCTAGATGTTATATAACATTTTAATTAACATATTTGTCAACCAATTTACTCAAATAAAAGAAATTCTAAATGTCATATGTCATGTGTAGTTTTAAAAAAACTTGAAAATCTAAGAATTTATGCTTAATAAAACTTGTGTGGGAAATCACCATACACACAAAAGGAATCTGATAAAATCAAGTTGCTTCCACAAGTGCAAATGGATACCTTGGAATCAAAATCATTGATACTTTCTATGTTATTTTGTTTTTAACTTCAACTTGAAAGAGAATTTTTAATGTTTGGAACTAAAACTCAACAAATACACATATATGGAACTGTGCTTCTCTCAGTATATCTTTAAACTTTGAAGAATCTCCACAAATTTGAAAAAGGCCATTTTGTTTTCATTCACACTTTCATGAACTGTGTTTTCATTATAAAAATATCCTGTAAATTTCCATTCGTATAAAACTAAATATGTAGTAAAGAACCTGCTTGCCAATGAAGAGACATAAGAGACATAGTTTTGATCTCTGGGTCTGGAAGATCCCCTGGAGGAGGATATCGCAAACTACTTGAGTATTCTTACCTGGAGAATTCCATGGACAGAGGAGGCTGGTGGTCCACAGTCCATAGGATTGCGAAGAGTCAGACATGAGTGAAGCAATTTAGTATGCACACATGCATGCATATATAATTACACTAGCCCAGATGGGGTGGGGTGTTAATATTTATATTTAATTTTAAAGTAAGTTTTAATGTATTTATAGAATGATTGGCAGTTTTCAGGAACAATTACAGCATATGCAAATCATTGTGATACATATACCACGTCAATAAGAATAAGACAACAACCACATAATTATCTCAATAGATGCAGAAAAGGCACTTGATAAAATTCAACATCCAACCATGAGAAAAGTTCTTACCAAAGTGGGTATCCAAGGAACATATCTCAACATAATAAAGTCTATTTATGACAAACCTGCTGCTGCTGCTAAGTCACTTCAGGCGTGTCCGACTTTGTGCGACCCCATAGACGGAAGCCCACCAGGCTCCCCCGGCCCTGGGATTCTCCAGGCAAGAACACTGGAATGGGTTGCCGTTTCCTTCTCCAATGCATGAAAGTGAAAAGTGCAAGTGAAGTCGCTCAGTCGTGTCTGACTCTTAGCGACCCCATGGACTGCAGCCTTCCAGGCTCCTCCATCCATGGGATTTTCCAGGCAAGAGTACTGGAGTGGGGTGCCATTGCCTTCTCCTATGACGAACCTACGGCCTAGTAATACTCAATGGTGAAAGGTTGAAATACTTACGTTTTGAAAGACAAGGCTAGACTTCACAATTCACGTGTAAGCCTAGGAGTCAGGACGTTCACTAGGGGGCAGAAGTGCACCAGGAACGCGCACAGGCAGCCCAGCCCTTGCGCTCAGGGTGACGCCATCGTCAAGGGAACAGGCTGAGTCTCCCACGGAGGATGATTCTGGCCGGGGACTGTCTCCAGCTGTGCCCTGTGTGGGCGCCGAGCCCTGGCCTGGGTCACCCGCCTGCTCTCTCTCGTGGCCAAAGGGTACATCCACCAGCTGCTGGGAGAGGCAGGCCCCCAGGCTTGGGCTTTCTCAGAGAGAAGCCGAGATGCCTGAGTATTTACATTTTTATACCACTGGTCCCCTGGCGAGTTCAAGGACGCCAAGTCTCCTTGAGGCTCCCTGTTTTGTTAGTACTAACTTCACAGCTGAAGTTTCTCGTTTTACTCAGTCATTTGAAGGAGGGTGAAGAAACAAAGGGCTGACAAGTTGCTTTTGTTTGTCATACTTTGAAATAGCAGGGAAAACCAGACAGAGACATACATAGCTTTTAAGAGAACACAGAGAAGGCATTCACCCCATTCCCCTACTGAAAATACTCCTTATGTGTAAGATGATAAACCGTGGTGAAGTCATGGTTTATATTCTTGGCATTAAGAAAGGAAAGGCGATTAAAGTCGGCGTTGCTGCCAAGCTATGGACTAACTTGTGGTAACTTGTCTAGAAGCCAGAATAGGTACAAGAAGTGACCATCTCTAAAGCAGGATTCTCTTAGTATGATGTGCACGGGGATCTCTGGAGATCTTGCTGAAATGTGGATTCAGAATCAGTGGACATGCCTATGATTAAGCATGGTTTCGCAACGCCAAACCTGTCCAGCCAAGCTCGGCTTTGGGAGGCTGGGCTGGAGTCTTGAGCTTTGCCAACTGGATCCGAGCTAGGCTTCTCCAGTAGGGGGCGCTAGAGGGAGCCTGCCAAACCAGATGGGGAGCGGGGACCTGTGTCGTTCCGCTCCTGTGGGCATCGTGGGCATCACCCTGCGATGATTCCTCCGTCTGCAACAGCAGCAGCTCTTTCCTGTTGCACCAACTTCCGGTTTCCAGGTCTGACCACACTCTCGCCATGAACTTCGTTATGCCCTTCAGGGACCCCGGTGCTAGCTAAGCAGCTCCCCTGTCATAGTCCAACCTCTTTCCTTTATTGTATTCCTACTTTCTGTGGTTGCTGTTTTCCTAATTTGTTGTAGTTCTATTTTTACTCTTTCAGTTACGTAGTTAGTAAGCTTATACCTAGTTAACAATGCTTTGTATGAAATGCTCACTGTTCAAATAACGGGTGTGGTTTCTTTTGGGTTCCTGCCTGGACTGTGATACAGGAGGGTCAGAGCAGGGCCTGAGATTTTGCGTTTCTCACAAGCTTCAGGGTGATGTCCAGGTGCTGGGTCCACTGACCACAGTATCAGGAGCAAGCAGCTACTAATCAAAAGTGGTTCTCAAACGTTGGCCGCACATTTTGAGTCCCGGCCGCACATTTCCGGGAGCTTTAGGAAATGGCTGATGACTAGATGCCACCCCAGTGAGTCAGATTTAGTTGGTCTGAGGCGTGGCCTAAGCACTGGGTTTTCAGAAGTCTTCCTAATTGATTCTAATATACAGCCAAAGTTGAGGATCTCTGCTTTAGAGCAGTGGTTCTTTTCTTAACAGTTGTCGTTGTTGGAGGTGGTGGGGGGTTGACTTTAATTGGGGTGGGGCTGGGGATGCTCTGAACATCCTCTGATGCACAGACACTCCCCAGACAAAGGATGATTTCACCCGTATATTAATAGCGCCAAGGTTGAGAAACCCTGGTTGAGAAGATGTGGCAAGATCAACCCAGTTCATTTTTATCTGTTTTCTATTTACTGATTCAAATTTACCGATGGAGCATCTACTGTGAGATTTCCTAGATGTTGGAGGCTACAAAAAATTTGAGAGCAAGGTATTCTCAGACAACCATAGAAGATAGAAAATAGTCCCATAGCGTGCTTGTTAGGGAAAGAAGCAGGTTTTGTTTTTTTAGGTCCTGGAAGTTAACTGTAGGGGCCTCCCTCATAACTCAGTTGGTAAAGAATCCGCTTGCAATGCAGGAGATCCCAGTTCGATTCCTGGGTCAGGGAGATCTGCTGGCAAAGGGATAGGCTACCCACTCCAGTTTTCTTGGGCTTCCCTTGTGGCTCAGCTGGTAAAGAATCGACCTGCAATGCAAGAGACTTGGGCTCGATCCCTGGGTTGGGCAGATCCTCTGGAGAAGGGAAAGGCCACCCACTTCAGTATTCTGGCCTGGAAAATTCCATGGACTGTATTGTTCATGGGGTGGCAGAGTCAGACACGACTGAGCAACCTTCACTTTCACTTCACTTTCAAGTTAACTGTAGTGCAAGACTTGCTAGTATGTGTCCAGTCTTAAGATTCTCCCAGAATCTTGCTTTGTCCCACTGTGTATAGTTGGCAAGCATTTTATTGTCACTATCAAGAATGACAGTTCAAAAAAAGAAGCAGATTAGCAGATGTGGAGAACAAACTAGTGATTACCAGTGGGGGAGGGGGAGGGAAACTATTAGGTATTAAATAAGCTACAGGGATATATTGTGTAACATGGGATAGAATATATATATAAATATAAAATATAAATCTATATATAAAATAAAAATAGATAAATAGACAAAATATAGACAATATTTTTCAATAACTATAAATACAGTATAATAAAAAATTTTGTGAATCACTATATTGTACACTAGTAACTTGTACAGTATTGTACATTGACTCTACTTCAGTAACAAAGAATGACAGTAGAAAGTGGAGAAAAAGCTGATCAGGTTCTATGAGCCTCCTTTTAGCTGCTAGTGTAGTCTTCAATTCATATCCTTGAGAACTGAGGGGCTGGTTAACTTCAGGGAGAACGAATGAAAACATCCTAATAATGAACGATTTCCACTGGCTGCACCTCTACTATTAATGTGTGCCAGGTGCTTTGTTAGGCACTCTAGACATCATGTTTAATCCTTTGAGGAAGTTTTGTTAACTCTATTGTCAAGTTAGTGGGATTAAGGCTTGGAGACCATCAATAACATGCCGATGTTCCATAGCTTATGAGGATTGGAGTTTGTGTCAGTTCAGAAAATGATAACCATCCATATATTCCATTAAGAATACTAAGGATTTCCATCCAAGCAATGGTGGTGTGTCAATTGCGGTGGCACCGGTACTGTGATGTCAACATCGGAGCTTTAACAGGATTGCTCGCCGGCACCCATAATGCCCTGCATCCCTGTACTTCATCACTACCCACAATGCCCTGCATCCCCATACTGCATCATTACCCATAATGCCCTGCATCATTACCCCCGGGGTTGTGAGCATGGGTTTTTATTTCCTCCAAGATGTGGGGGCTTCCCTACTCCCCCCGCCCTTGGCTTGCATCGTACACTGGGCCCCCCTCAGAGATGGGGTGGCTGTGACCATGGTGAGCAGCTGCTGCTTCAGCGGTTCTCTTGGCTCTTTCTCTGCCTCTTGTTCTCTCCTGGCCCCTGGGCAAGCCTGGTATGCAGACAGGTAATGTGTCTTCAAAGGCAGGAAATGCTAAGTCATTTGAAAGTTCATCCATCTCTAAAGCATAACTGCAGCAACCATTTTGGTGATTCCATCAAAATTGTAACAGATTTTCTTCTTTCCTGTTATTTAAACTCTACTAGATCTGTCCTTACTTACACCCCAGGGCAGTGTTCTCTACCCCAGAGGTCCTGTGAAGACCCTAGTGGGCCAAGCAGTCAAATGGGCAGCATTTCCTTTTTTTTTTTTTTTTATGAAATTCACTGGAATAGAACTTTTGCTCCATGAATTCCTTTCCATTATAGGGCCTATCTTAGTTTCCTATCACTATTGGAACAAATTGCCAAACTCTTCAAGGCTTAAAACAACACAGATTTATGACCTTTAGTTCTGAAGGTTAGAACTCTCACTGGGCTAAAATCACGGTGTCTGCTGGCTTGCTCCTGCTGGAAGCTCCAGGGAGGGTCCACATCCTTGCCTTTTTCCACTCAGAAGGATGCCCGCTCTCCTTGGCTTGTGGCCCTCCTGGCCCACCTTCAGAGCAGCAGAGGTGGATGGAGTTCTTTGCAGAGTACATCACTCTGACCTTCTCATCTTGTCAGCCTCCTTTTTCTACTTTTAACGGCCCCTGTGATCACAATGGGCTCACGTGGCCCATGGATAACCCAGGATGGGCACAAAGTCAGTTGATTAGAGTCTTATTTCCCCTTTGATCTTTAACTAACATATTCAAGGTCCAGAATATTAAGATGTAGACATTTTTTTGGAGGGGAATTAGTCTACCCTTCCACTGTGTGGACCACAACAAACTCTGGAGAATTCTTCAAGAGATGGGAATACCAGACCACCTGACCTGCCTCTTGAGAAATCTGTATGCAGGTCAGGAAGCAACAGAACTGAACATGGAACTACAGACTGGTTCCAAATTGGGAAAGGAGTACATCAAGGCTGTATATTGTCACCCTGCTTATTTAACTTATATGCAGAGTATATCATGAGAAATGCTAGGTGGGCTGGATAAAGCACAAGCTGGAATCAAGATTGCTGGACGAAATATCAATAACATCAAATATGCAGATGATGCCACCCTTACAGCAGAAAGCAAAGAAGAACTAAAGAGCCTCTTGATGAAAGTAAAAGAGGAGAGTGAAAACATTGGCCTAAAGCTCAACATTCAGAAAACTAAGATCATGGCATCCAGTCCCATCACTTCATGGTGGGGAAACAGTGGAAGCAATGGCAGACTTTATTTTTGGGGGCTCCAAAATCACTTCAGATGCTGACTGCAGCCATGAAATTAAAAGACGCTTGCTCCTTGGGAGAAAAGCTATGACCAACCTAGACAGCATATTAAAAAGCAGAGATATTACTTTGCCAACAAAGGTCTATCTAGTCAAAGCTATAGTTTTTCCAGTAGTCATGTATGGATGTGAGAGTTGGACCATAAAGACAGGTGATCACTGAAGAATTGATGCTTTTAATACTTTTTCCACCTGATGCGAAGAACTGACTCATTGGAAAAGATCCTGATGCTGGGAAAGATTGAAGGCGGGAGGAGAAGGGGACAACAGAGCATGAGATGGTTGGATGGCATCACTGACTAGATGGACATGAGTTTGAGTAAACTCCAGGAGTTGGTGATGGACAGGGAAGCCTGGTGTGCTGCAGTCCATGGGGTTGCAAAGAGTTGGACATGACTGAGCGACTGAATTGAACTGAAGTTATTTGAATATCAATGTAGAAAACTGTGTAACCATTTTGAGTTAATTTGTATGGACTAAGCCGGGCACTGAGTTCTTATATACAAGAAGATATACCATGGTACCAGCCTCATGGAACCTAGAAACTTGTTCGGCAGGTAAGATGTGAGTGTGTGTACTTGTACCTGTGTGCATGTGTGTGCATGGGTACACAGGCAGGTGCGGGTGTGTGTCAGTGTGTGTGCAGATGAGTGTGTACCTTTGAGAGTATGTGTAAGCATGTGTGTTTGCACTTGTGCAGCTATCGATGTGTGCCCATGTCAGAGTACATAGATGCATGCATGTAACCCAAAGTCAGTGGTAGCAGGGTACTCAGGCATGTAGATGCACTTTGAGTCAAACTGACTTCTCAGCTCCTCTTTCATGAATGTCCTCTTCTCTAACTTGCTTTGAACATGCCCTGTTTAAACTTTGTAGATTTAAATCATATGACAGCCTATTTAGGAGCCACAACACTGGCAGGATTTCTGATGGGCCAGTTAATTAAGACTTCTCAAGAACACTGTAAGTCCTTTGCTCTTTTTGACTCTTCTGTTTCCTGAAGCAGATTGGGCTAGTGAAATCCACAGTTAATAGTCACTATAAAAGCCTTGTGTGCACGTGTGCTCACAACACGCTTAGTTGTGCCCAACTCTTTGCAACCCCATGGACTGTAGCCCACCAGGCTCCTTTTTCCATGGGATTTCCCAGGCAAGAATACTGTACTGGGTTGCCATCCCCTCCTCCAGAGGATCTTCCCGACCCAGGGATTGAACCTGTGTCTGCAGTTTCTCTTGCATTGCAGGCAGATTCTTTATTGCTGAGCCACCAGGGAAGCCCATAAAAGCCTTAGGAACAAGCGAAAAAGTCTGCATTCCTGTTTCCTTTTAGTGGGAGGGTTAAAAATGGACTGATGAGGACTGCAGAAAGAAAAGAGTAAGCAAGCTGTGTTTGGGAGATTTGCAAGTTTTATTGCAAAGAGTGCCCGGTGAGAAGGATCCCTAGGGAGGAGGTCCAGGAAGGGAGGTAATGTGACCCTGAGGAGGGGGTGAAGGGCTTGGAGGAGCACTTGGATTTTCTTAGAAATAGAACAAGGAGCTGCAGGAGGGTGCTGGCTGAGGGCATTTGTAACTAAACGTGATGTCACATGAACTCTTTCGCCTCCATCATCGTGGCGGCAGCTGCGGCGGCCGTGCGGTTGAGTCGCGCATGTGCAGTGCGTGGTCTACGCCTGGGAGCGGCACACCCTTGAGGTGACTGGCAGGAGATGGTTAGTCCCTGGGCTGAAGATCAGGTAGCGTGGTATCGCTCCAGAAGCTCAAACCGTTCTCCTGATTGGCCCTAGAGGTTGAGACAGCCTGGGCTGGAGTGGAGCCTCTGACACCCTGGAGGCAGCAGACTGCGTGCTTGGAGGTCAAGGTCGTGGTTCCCTGACCTGGGCTGAGAGAGAAGACGTCAGCTCACAGGGTGGCTAAACAGGAGAAAAGAAGAAGACCTGACTGGCCAAAGAGGTGAATGTGATACAGTGGGCACTGTGTCAACGTGGTACCCACCTTTGGCAAGAAGATGGGCCCCAATGCCAACTCTTAAGCCCCTTATAATCCCAGCTTTCTCTAAGGAAGCCACTCAGCCTCGTCAAAAAACTAAAATAAATATTACATCCCATGGGTACTAGAGAAGACTTTACACTAACTTAATAGAGTCACTTTTTTGGCATATTGTTTTCTTCTTGATGTCCTAACCAAAAATGAATGAATATAAACATTTGTGAAGAATTCTCATACTGACATTTGCCAAGGATAAAACGACTAGGAAATGACAGTTTTTTAAAACTGTGAATTTCTTATTGCCTTCAGAGAAAACTCAGGATTCCATCCCTTGACGTGAGATTTTAAGATCCTGTCCAGACCTAAAATATACAAAGTTAGGATAATGTTGAAAAGAGGCAAGAACCTGACATCTTTACTAAATGATGCTCTTTAAGAAGAGGTTGTTTAAGATTATGACTAAAAGCTGGAGGAAAACCCTTGCGATTTCAATGAATTAGGACACATTGAAAATTTATTTTACTAAAGTATAGTTGATTTACAGTGTTGAGTTAATCTCTGCTATACAGCAAAGTGATTCACACACACACACACACACATGCATTCTTTTTCATATTCTTTTCCACTGTGGTTTATCACGGCATAGTGAATGTAGTTCCCTCTGCTGTATAGAACCTTGTTATTTCCCCATCCTGTATGTGATCGTTTGCATCTGCTCACCCCAGCCGTTCAATACTTCCCTCCCCCTTGGCGACCACAAGTCTGTTCTCTGTGTCTGTGAGTCTGTTTATGTTTCATGGATAAGTAGAACATATTTTTAATTGAATTCTTATTCTGTGCTAGGCTTTATGTTAAGTGCTGGGCAGACAGAAAGGAGGAGAAGGAAGAAGTTAGATGTGAAGATGCAAATGCTTGGCATGTAAAGGGCCCATTGTAAATATCCACTGGATGAGTCCCTGCAGTGGATTGATTCAGTTTGTGGGGGAAGGGAGAGGAAGTGGAGGTGCTCGGGAGACAGACAGACGCAAAAATAAATGGAGATGGACAGAGAGCAGATGAGTGGTTCTTAACGTTTGCCTGCACGTTGGAATCACCTGGGAATGTAAAAAAATGTTAATGATCGGATACCACCCTGAGTGAATCTGAGTTAGTCAGTCTGAAGGCAAAGAAAAGAGGAGGGAAACCTTGCCTGAGGCCCCAGGAACTTGGACAAGTGAGGCACAGTTGGAGGAGGATAGGTGATTTGGAGTAGGTGAGGTGCAGGGTGAGCTGATCTCAGCCAGAGGATGGAACTTCTGGATGGAAGATGGGCAGGTATTTGGAGTTCAGCTTCTAAATGGCTTGGACTGCCATTGTAATGAGATTCCTTCTGCAGCCACTGGCAAGCCAAGGAAGAATTGTAAGGAAGGGACGTGAAAGTGCCAGAGTGGGCGGGGCTCACTGCCGGGAGGGACGACTCATTGCCAGACCCTGTTGCCCTGGTCCAGGTGAATAAAAGCTTTGGATCTGGGGATGGAGACAGAGAGCCACATTCCGTAAACACCTGGGGGACAGACTCACACTGTCCTGCTAACCAACTGGCTGCAAGTGATGAGGAAAAAAGAGGATCCCACGGTAACAGATTTTTCAGACTATGCTTTCAAGTATAAAGATTCCTTTTAAACATCAACTAAGAAACTTCAGGGCTTCCCAGGTGGCTCAGTGGTAAAAGAATCTGCCTGCAAATGCAGGGGATACTGGCAGCCTGGGGTGGGAAAATCCCCTGGAGCAGGAAATGGCAAAGTGAAAGTCACTCAGTCAAGTCTGACTTTTTGCAACCATTCTCCCTGCCAGAATACTGGAGTGGGTAGCTGTTCTCTTCTCCAGGGGATCTTCCCAACCCAGGGGTCGAACCCAGGTCTCCCACATTGCAGGCGGATTCTTTACCAGCCAAGCCACCAGGTAAGGCCAAGAATACTGGAGTGGGTAGCCTATCCCTTCTCCAGGGGATCTTCCTGACTCAGGAATCAAACCGGGGTCTCCTGCATTGCAGGTGGATTCTTTACCAGCTGAGCTGCTGCGGAAGCCCCAGGAAATGGCAGCCCTTTCCAGTACTCTCTCCAGTATTCTTGCCTGGAAAATTCCATGGACAGTGGAGCCTGGTGGGCTTCTCCATGGGGAGTATGCTCATGACTGAGCACACACACAGCACAGCAGCAAGAAACTTCAGGAGGAAGCAAGAAACTTCCTAATAATTACAGCTTTATAATCTGTTGACTGAGAAAATAAAAATAATTGGCAAGCTTGCTCTAGCTGGGAAGGTGTGTGTGTGTGTGTGCATGCACATGTGTATTCTGCCTTGCCTTCCTGAGACTGAATCTCTTTTATTGGCATTTTTGAGTTATGGCACTCTTTTCAGCAAGGTTTTTTGAAAACATGGTTCCTCCTACAGAGGACTACTCACATTGGTGTGTGTTATATGTTTGTCTCTTGGAGAGCTCTTATTGATTACTTGTGGTCCTCTCACCTATTATCGGAGAAGGCAATGGCACCCCACTCCAGTACTCTTGCCTGGAAAATCCATGGACGGAGGAGCCTGGTAGGCTGCAGTCCATGGGGTCTCTAAGAGTCGGACACGACTGAGCGACTTCACTTTCACTTTTCTCTTTCATGCATTGGAGAAGGAAATGGCAACCCACTCCAGTATTCTTGCCTGGAGAATCCCAGGGACGGTGGGGCCCGGTGGGCTGCCGTCTATGGGGTCGCACAGAGTCGGACACGACTGAAACGACTTAGCAGCAGCAGCAGCAGCACCTATTACCAAGCATTATTCCTATTTTTCTATCACTAAGCACCAATGACAGAAATGATTTACTTGCGGTCTATGTCTTTTAAAAAAATAGTACATGTTTATGTGTTGGCCAAAAAATTCCTTTTGGTTTTTCTGTAACATCTTATGGAAAAACCCAAACGAACTTTTTGGCCAACCCAAAACTTATAAAAGGTAGAAGAGTTGAAGAAGAATTACTCATAACAGACCTCTTTCATACTGTTAGCATATTGGTTTTAAGTATGCCTTTGGTTCATGCCTATACTTCTTTGTCAAGTTTCGAGATGGCTTCCAAAAGCATTTTTATTCTTCCTCTTGAGAGGGTAACAGGCAGGAAGGCCAGGGGTCTCCAAATGGAGGAAATAGCCTGCAAGTGTCAGACATTTTTATCTCTCTTAAGCGGCAGGAGGAAACAAACTAACAATATTTTTTTCCTTCTCTATACAAATTTAAAGAGAGGTTTCTCTTAAAATACTGTGTTGCCATAATGACACCTGGTTTCACCTGAAGTTAGCTATTCTTGAGCCTAGAGATAACCAATGCCTTTTTCTTATGGAAATGTTTGTCTTAAGCTATGCTAATGTACTACGCCTTTACCCCAAACTCTGTCTCCAAGTCGGTTCCGCCTCTTGGCCCAAAACCTACTTGACAAACCAGTATGTTATACTCAGATATTGTTCCCCTAATCTATGTAAATGAAACTATTTGTATGGTGGTCTGTCCTTCTTTAAGATTCAAGTTAATTATTTTATGGCCCAAGATAAACCATTTGGTGCCATTCTAAATTTTAAGACATTCCTTTCTTTCATTAACAGACTGCTAGTGACTATATAACATCCAGCTGAAGACTAGCAAGGGGGTACTCTTTCTGCCCCCTTCTGATGCCTATGTCAGAAGCTTTCTCTATCTCCTTTATACTTTAATAAAACTTTATTACACAAAAGCTCTGAGCAATCAAGCCTTGTCTCTGGCCCCGGATTGAATTCTTCTCCTCCGGGAGCCAAGAATCCTGGTGTATTCGCGTGATTCAACAACAACCTTTCACTCTCACATGATTAAATATTTTGTTAAGAAAGAAATTAAATATTTGTTAATGACGTATTACTTCATTAAATGGGTTAATACTCATTTTTGACTAATGCTCCTTTGTTAGACTTTATTTTTTAACTTTTTATAAATAATGCTACACTGAGAACTTTGCATGTAAATCTTGCAAATTCTGATTCCCTTAATATAGCTATTTAAAAGGAGGATTACTGGCATAACGTATATTTCTCTTTGAAGATCTTTTACACAGATTGCTAAATTACTTATCAAAGATTTTGAGCACATTCACTGATTGTTAGAATATATATATTTTTTATCTCCATAATGTTCTATAATGGTAATCAAAGTTTCTTTTGGCCTATACTGAAAATGTTTTAAATGAAAAGGACTGGGGAACACATGTATACCTGTGGTGGATTCATTTCGATATATGGCAAAACCAATACAATAATATATTGTAAAGTTAAAAATAAAATAAAATTTAAAAAATATAAAATAAAATAAAAAAAAAAAAAAAAAAAGGACTAATCCAAAAAAAGTACATCTATGCTGAGAAAGCCATGGGAAAAAACAGCCATGGGAAAAAAAGAATAGGCTATTATGTAGCCTAGTAAGTGGATACAGCATATTCTTACTTTGTATAGTAGTAAAGGGAGTCATTGACAAATATTTTCTAAGAACTGGAGTTTATTAGCTCCGTTGCCCAGCAGCAAGTTTGTGACATGGTTTTGGGTGGCAAGGAATCTTACTGACTAAGGGATAATCATTTTTGTTGGAGGAACATAACCTCTCAGCTGGGTAATTTGTATCCAGGTAATAAATATCCTTTTCTGAAAGATCATTCAAATAAACCTACACATTTCCTGGGAAGCCTTGAAAATTGTGTGAGACTAACAAGTGTCTGGATCTGGTTTATTTAATCCAACACACAAACAGTGCATCTGGCGTGCGTTTTCACACGGGGCCCGCTTCTCTGACCACAGAGGAGCTTTCCCATCGTGAGCTTGTGCTGGACACACTCGCCATGCATCTGGCATCCAGAACTCTCCTCTCTGGCTACACGTGTTTTGTAATAACAGAACAATAGAAAAATGGCTCTAGTCTTCATGCCTTTGTTTGCAATCTTCTTTTTATCCCTGGAAATATTTGCTTTAAAGTGATTTTCTGTTATTATGGAAAAATAACGCTGGAGAAAATGAAATGTAAATAAAATTTGCCACCATTTCCCAAATGAAATTAGTATCTTGTTCACCCTTTCCATCTTAAAATTTCCCAATATTTTTCTTCTTTCCTTTAGGGTTCCAACCAAGTCCTCACTGATACCTACAATACCAAAATTTTGATGGCATCCAAAATTGCTGAGGTGCTTCTCCAATCTGGGACCAGACTCTTGTGTATGGCCTCAATCAGTAGTTCCTTATTTGACATGACTGGAACTGTAATTTGAAGGCACCAGAGCTTTTAGAATTCCTCCAAAATATTTAGAATGGAAACTTACCACTTAGAAAATAGCAATCCTAAAAACCCACTCTGGACACGTCATTTCCCAAAACAACAGCAAAGTTGAAGAAGATTTTCTAAGAGTTTTTAGAATTCAGTATTTCTCCTTTTTGAATTCCCTGACTATTTTTACTCCCTCTTTCTGTAACTTCTTCTTGGGGTGTGGGAATTATTTCACTATAGGTTTATCTTCCAAGACCAGGCACCATCTGGCTCACACTGCCGCCTAGCCTTCTGTAACTGAAGGCAAGTTCGTGCGCCCGATGCAGTGAGGCCACAGAAACCGAAACATCAGCGTCTGAAGCAGAGGCAGGCTTATCACGGGGGCATGCAAGCAGACTGACGGCTTGTGCCCCTCAAAACCTGAACTCCCCAGAGAGTTTCAGCTTTTAAAGGCCAGGTGAAGGAGGGGCAACGTTCTCGGTGCTGGAATCCTTTGTTCTGGCAGCTGTCCATGTAGGTCAGGTCAGGATGTTCCTCTAAACCTCCAACAAGAGGAATGTTATTGTCTGTCCTGCAACTTTTTAACCTTTGTATGAATGGACCCTGAAAGGTCAGAGCCCTGAGAATGGGCTATCCTGTATATTTCAGGCTATAGGCCAAATTTTTTTTTTTAACAAAAAGTTCACAGCCAGCAAGAGTGAGCACATGCGACAGAGCATAAAGATTAAAGCACAAGGAACAGATATAACATGGAGTCAGATTTGTTCTTTCGTATTATATTTCCACAGAGTCTATACTCAGCTAGTGCAAGGACTGGGGACATCCTTAATATCATGGATCTATCATTTATTATTTTTTCAACCTGTAACCAGGAGGCAGTCACTCAATTTACAGGTCCTGGGGGCGCTATCCCAGGTGGCAGCAGGAGGTTACCTGGGATAAAGGACATGGATACCTTAGTAGAGTTATGGCGAAACATTCACTGCCTGTGATGAGAAAAAAATCAGCAGAACGGGACATTTTGTTTTTATGAAACTCTGAAACACTCTTGATGTCTAGATCTCACAGGCTTGTTTGGGTTCGTGAGCCCATTGGTGGTGATTGGGGATGAAGTTTTTTCCTTGCTTTTTCCTTTTCAGTTCAGTTCAGTCGCTCAGTCATGTTCAACTCTTTGCGACCCCATGAATCGCAGCACGCCAGGCCTCCCGGAGTTCACTCAGACTCATGTCATCCAGCCATCTCCTCCTCTGTCATCCCCTTCTCCTCCTGCTCCCAATCCCTCCCAGCATCAGAGTCTTTTCCAATGAGTCAGTTCTTTGCATGAGGTGGCCAAAGTATTGGAGTTTCAGCTTCAACATCAGTCCTTCCAATGAACACCCAGGACTGATCTCCTTTAGGATGGACTGGTTGGATCTCCTTGCAGTCCAAGGGACTCTCAAAAGTCTTCTCCAACACCACAGTTCAAAAGCATCAATTCTTTGGCGCTCAGCTTTTTTCACAGTCCAACTCTCACATCCATACATGATCATTGGAAAAACCATAGCCTTGACTAGATGGACCTTTGTTGGCAAAGTAATGTCTCTGCTTTTTAATATGCTGTCTAGGATGGTCATAACTTTCCTTCCAAGGAGTAAGCGTCTTTTAATTTCATGGCTGCAGTCACCATCTGCAGTGATTTTGGAGCCCCCCAAAATAGTCTGACACTGTTTCCACTGTTTCCCCATCTATTTCCCATGAAGTGATGGGACCAGATGCCATGATCTTAGTTTTCTGAATGTTGAGCTTTAAGCCAACTTTTTCACCATCCTCTTTCACTTTCATCAAGAGGCTTTTTCCTATTACCACAGTACTAAAAAAAATCTTAGTAGTTTTTAACATGTGTGCATTAAATGTGAAGTGACTTTGTAAAAATGCAACTTTATAACTATTATTTGATGTTGTTATCTATGAAAAGGTAACTATCTTCAAAGATATATGAAGTCTCAAAGTTTCTTTCTTTCTGTTGGATTCACCATGCAAGGCTGTGGTCTTGTGTCTGAAGTCTTCACAGCCGGGACACCTGGGCTGTGAAAGCTGCAGGGAACACAAGAGGGCAGGGATTCTGAGTTACAAGCATCATAGGAGAGAGCATATGGTGAGGTGGAGGGAAATTTGCCTTGTAGAGACTGGGTAAATTATTTCACTCCTCTGAAACTCAGTTTCCTCACCAGTAGAATGATGATAACAAAATCTCTCTCATATGCAAGATCATGCATTCTAGGTCCTGGCCTGGTCACACAATGAGCAAGGCACATTGGTTTCCCATCCACTTTCCTTCAGAGTCCCTGACCTTTGACTGGGCTTCATTCAGCATATTACAGTCACCTCCTCAAATGCTGAGTCCCTCAAGGCCAGAGATTATCTCTGATCTGCTTTCCATCTCCAGCGACCACTTTAGTTCCTGGCAGAAACCCGGAGGCTCTGTAAGTGGCAGTTACATTGAGATGTGTTCAATTGTGCAAAAGAATCCACAATAATATCAGGCATTTGGAGAAGCATTGGGAAACTTGGAAAGAACAGAGCAATAAAAACCTGGTCCCGTGCCACTGATTCAAACTTATCTGAATAGTTTGGGGCTTAGTCAATATCTGTTGGATGAGTTATATTAAAAAGAACGTTTTTACATGAACCTCACAGGAAAGGTAAGTGGGATGGAGATTAGGGGACCTAGCTGAGTGCCTGGAGTGTGTTGGATTCTGAATAAACAGTCATCAAGTCCATGAAAAAGTGATTAAGGAAATAGAAGACTGTAGCTAACTCACGGATGGTAGTTAAGTAAAACAGATTCTTTGGAAGGTAGGGAGTGTAGGACAAGTTTGGTAATCATTTTTATGTCACCGGCATTGTGTGTGTGTGTGTGTGTGTGTGTGTTTAACAGGGGGAGAGGGGCTGGGGTGGGGAAGGAAGGGAAGAGGAGGGAAGGAGTGTTGTGTCCAAATGAACCATTGAGGGGACTAAGGGATTTATCAGGCTGGGTTTCCTTTCATCACTGTGAAATGTGAATTTAAGTTGTTGAACGAGGTGGTGGTCTCAGAGACAAAGAGGGAATTCTCATCTGACTCAGATAACCAGATACAAAGCTATCCCAGTGGATGGAGACCTGGCTCCTTGTTGGTCTCACTAGCGTCTCTGGAGAGCCTGCCTGCTTGGCAGACAGCATTGTTCACCAGCAGAAACTAGAGATAGGAGAGAGAATCTTGTTTGATTTTTAAAACAATTAAATGGGTGCAGCTTTTATTTTGCACCTGAGGTTTGTGAGTCATCTATAAGTATTTCCAGTGTTTTTCCTGCTCAAGCCCCAAGTTATAAAATCTGGCACCAGGCACAGAATAGTTCTCTTGAGGGCTGCAGCAGAGAGGAGCGGCTGCTGCCTCCCTGCCAAGAGAAAGACACTCCTGGCTCTGCGGCAGCTCCAGGCAATTCCAACCACAGCTGGGGCCCAGGCAGAGGTGCCAGCACCCAGCAGAGCTGCCAACAAGCCCCGGGATCCCCTTCACCCTCCTCCTACTGCCACGAATCCCTGGCTCAGGGCTGAGAACTTCATTCTGCTGCATGTTCTATTTATCTAAAGACTGGGAGATCAGAGAATTTTATTGCCATCTCCAGGGAGGAGGTGGTTAGAGAACTGAAGGTATTCAGGTGTCAGAAGGGGGCTGCGGAGGTTTAGCCAGGCTCAGGTGGTTCCCAGGCATCATGCTGATGTGTGCAGAGTCCCTGCCATTCCCCAGCCTTAGTTTCTTCATCTGGATTCTTATAAAATGCAAAGTGCTTTTCATTGTTCTGTGAAATGTACAAAGTGGTATGCATGTGCAGTGTGTATATTTCACACTGTGTAGATCTAGAGGAAGGGGGCAGGGGGACAGGGAGGGAAGGCTTCTCAGGCATGATCTGGAAGTTGGCCGATTGTGGGGGACAGTGGGATGCAGAGTCTACAGGCTCCTCTGTAGGCAGCATGTCCTGAAAGGAGGGGACAAGGAGGGATGACCCTACCAGAAAGACCTTCTTTCTCTTCCTCTCCAACCTCCCCCTCCTTCCTGTCATACCTCTTGCTCCCTTCTGGCTTCTCATAGGCCCACGTCAGCCAGGAGGCTCTCTGAGATCATGAAGTATAACCCCCCGGTGGTTATTTCAGGGTTTTTCAAACATCACTCCATTGATTCTAGCCTGCTCACATCAGTGGACAGGCAGACAATGCCCGGGGGAGGATGTGGTGGTCAGAACACTAATCGGGAAAGGAAGATGAAAGCTTCTCAGGCTTGTTTAATTTTGTGTTTGCCAAATGGAAAATCCACAAAGGAAAACTGCAAACTAAGCCACATCAAATATCCAAAATTGTTGTGAAATAGAATCCAGACTCAGAGGACAGAATTTGCCACTTTGAACAACATTGTTCTTTCACGCTCCAACATATAAAAGATGCTCCAGCGGTCTTTCATTTCAACCAGAATTATTTAAATACATGAGAATTCACTTAAAATCATTTGAGTAGGATCTCTGTTGCCTTTGTATATTTAGTACAAATATCATTCCCTCATCAGGTGTGTAAATATAAGACTCTGCTTTGTTCATCACCTTCACAACTTACCTGAATTCACAAACCATCATTGGCATTGGTGTAGTTCATGTGCTTATCTTGAACTTATTTAGTATTTTCTAGCTTTAACAAGGAAAGTTAATGTCTGAAATGACTTACCCAAAAAGTAATAAAAAATATCATGTGGATTTCTAAGATCAAGGAGTTTCAAGACGTTTAAGAAATCTGCTACACAGTTGTGAAGTAGCCACATGATTTAGCATATTTTTATAAATTACTGTGTTGATCTTAATAGAAATCATTAGTGCATCTGGCAACATACAGTAGTGATAATAAAACCCTCTTGATTAAATGAAATGCCTGTTAAAGTTATGCCAATTGTGGTAACAAACACGTCTCCAGAGGTATAATGGGCCAGGCATCACAGAGGTTAATTTCCCACTCATGTAAAGTCTGAAAGAGGGAAACTTGATTGGCAAGATTGGGAGCCCAAATTGTGACTAGAGACCCAGGTTTCTTCCATTTGGGGGGTTCCCCCCTCTTCAGCAGTGGTTCCCAAGGTTGCTAGGCTCATCTCCATCAAGTCAGTGCAAAAAGAAAGAGGAAAGCTCATGAACAAGAGGTTTCTCTGGACCAGGATCCATTGGCTAGAACTCAGGCTGTGTCCTTAGGATGAGGAGAAGACAGGTTTGATGCTGAGCCAGGCAGTCTTTGCCACACTAGCCCATGGTTAGTGCTCAGTGAATGTTGGCTAGTACTATTTTTATTATTTTGAATGCCATTATGTAGCTTTCATAACACCTTTATATTTTAGGATATGTGAAGGATAAAATATTTTTTGTGTATATAAATGTGTGCTAAACTGAGAACTAAGATTGGTAATCCAGAGCTCTATTTGCAGGAGGAGTTGAAGAGGATACTCATAACTTGTTCCTTAGACTGAAGTCAAGCTTAACTAACTGTATTTTTGAAGTAAATATGTACATTCAGGCCTTGGTTGTATGTTACAGAAAGTATATAGACATGGCTGTCAATAGAAACTAGGAAAGTGAACTTCACAAAGGAAAACAATGGTGAAGTTTTATTTCCTTTACTTGGATATAGTTTGATGGAGATAATCTTCACCAAATACGTTCTTTAAGGAATAAAAATGATTCTTAAATTGAGTTGAATAAAGCACTATCCTTTATTATGTATTTTCTTGCTGCTGCTGCTGCTAAGTCGCTTCAGTCGTGTCCGACTCTGTGCGACCCCATAGACGGAAGCTCACCAGTCTCCACTGTCCCTGGGATTCTCCAGGCAAGAACACTGGAGTGGGTTGCCATTTCCTTCTCCAATGCATGAAAGACAAAAGTGAAAGTGAAGTCGTTCAGTCGTGTCTGACTCTTAGCGACCCCATGGACTGCAGCCTACCAGGCTCCTCCGTCCATGGGATTTTCCAGGCAGGAATACTGGAGTAGGGTGCCATTGCCTTCTCCGATGCATTTTCTTAGACACTACAAATAAAAATATTGCATGTAGGTAGAAATTCCTCATATGTATCTCTATCTATCTGTCTATCTTGTATGTGTGTATGTATGATCTACGTATGTTTGTATGTATCTATAATCTGTGCATGTGTTTATCTATCATCTATGTATGCATGTATGTGTGTATGTATATGTATATAGATGGGTGTGTGTGTATATATATATACACACACACATATATATATGTATCCATCATCTATGGGCTTCCCTGGTGGCTCAGTGGTAAAGAATCCACCTGCCAATGCAGGAGACATGGGTTCAATTCCCAGGTCAGGCAGATCCCCTGGAGAAGGAAACGATAACCCACTCCAACATTTTTGCCTGGGAAATCCCATAGACAGAGGAGCCTGGTGGGCTACACTTAGCAACTAAACATCATCTATGTATGTGTGTACTATGTATGTATCTTATGTATATGTAATTATATATATATCTATCTGTCTAAATGAGAACTACCTGAAAAGGTTCAGGTACTGAGGTCATTTTTCTTTCAAAAGAGTGACAAAACTGGACATAACTGGAGATTTTGCATTGCAGCTGGAGCAGGAGTCAGCAAACGTTTTATGTAAAATGCCAGGTAGTAACTATTTTAAGCATAGAAGGCCATCCAGTCTCTGGCAGATATAAATACCCAACTATGCTATTTTGGTGTGAAAGCATCTGTGGATGATATGTAAATAAATCCTTCAGACCACGTTCAAAGCTTTACTCACAAACAGACAGCAGCCGGGATTTGGTCCCTGGGCTGTAGTCTACTGACTTCCTGCTCCAGCTTTAGTACTTTCTTAAAAGCTTACATTTTTAAATTTAGATGTTTATGACACTTATGTAGTCAATTTCTCCCCACAGAGTTTGGAATTTTAGTTTCACTTTGATTCTTGGTGGAAAGCATCACCATGACCTAAGATAACATTGACTAATTCACCATATCTTTTGTCATCAGCATTGATGAAGCCATAAATCATCATCGTCCTGGATGCTTTGTTAAACCACAGGCTTGGAAAGGCTATTGGTTATCTAGCATCAAACTGCCTGGTTAAAAGCACTGTGAGAAAGTCTTAAGTGACTGTTAGAGAAGACCCCCTTTTTATTAAATTTAGTCTTTAATGAAACAATTTTTTAATCCAATTTTTACTCAGTATTATAGCTGATTTACATTGTTATGTTAGTTTCAGGTGTACAGCAAAGTGATTTAGTAATTTATATACATATATCAATTCTTTCTCAAATGTTTTTTCCCCATTTAGATTATTATAGAGTATTGAGTAGAGTTTCCTGTGCTATACACTAGGTCCTTGTTGATTAACCATTTTATATATAGTAATGTGTATATGTTAATCCCAACCTCCTAATTCATCTCTCCCACTTTTAATGAAACTTTAGCTGTATGCATTTGCTTAATTTTTCTTCTCATTGGCAGATGAAATTTAATTTTCTTACTTCAAAAGTTTTGCACTGTAAGACTCCAGGTAACATCAATCATTTTATTTCATGTTTTCAAACTATGTAGGAGGGGATTGCTTCTTAAAATGTCATCAGCAAGTTGAGTGAAAAAATACAAAACAAGCCAGTGTGCCAGGCAGAAGCCCAGATAGAAACCTTATTAAATGATACAGGTGGAAATAAGCCTACTGTTCACTGAGTTAGGATGGTGTTATCTGGCACATATAGGAACCACTGGATATAGAGTTTTTTTTAAGTAAAGTGATTTAGGGGCTTTCCTGGTGGCTCAGCTGGTAAAGAATCCACCTGCAATGAGGGAGACCTGGGTTCGATCCCTGGGTTGGGAAGATCCCTTGGAGAAGGGAAAGGCTACCCACTCAAGTATTCTGGTCTGGAGAATTCCCTGACCGTATAATCCATGGGGTCGAAAAGAGTTGGACACAACTGAGCGACTTTCACATTGGTGGCTCAGCAGTAAAGAATTCGCCTGCCAATGCAAGAGATGCAGGTTCAATCCCTTGGTCAAGAAGATCCCCTGCAGAAGGAAATGGCAACCCACTTTAGTATTCAAATCCCATGGACAGAGGAGCCTGGCAAGTTACAATTCATGGAGTTGCAAAAGAGTTGGACATGGCTTAGCGACGAACAACATCAAAGGGATTTGGAACTATTATACCTCCTGCATTCACGTATGTAACACATGTCTTTGAACTAGACCTTACACTCACCTTGCAGGGGGATGGGGGAACTTCTTGTCTGTCCTTGGATCAGGCCCTTCTGTGGGTGGGGGTAGGGAATGGATAGTTTCTTTGGTGTGGCCCTTGAGATGCTGGATCCCACTTCTTGGACAAACACTGACTGGCCTTTGGTGACTCATGTGTGAAAGGCAAGCATGTTCTGGGTCCTTATGAGGAGCCTGCATGATTTCATGATGTTTTCCAACTCCCCTCTTGGTATCTGCCCAGGGCAGGCCAGCCCAGAGCTTCTGTTGCTGAGGTCCCACCAGGTGTCATGGGACATTCACTTGACTCATAATAAATGACACATTCCTTCTTTTTCCAAGCAGCCTGAAGGTAATTTCATAGCCAGTCCTGTCTTATCCCCATCTTACCCCAGCTGTCTTTCTTCTCCTCTTGCTCAAATAAACACATCATGTCAGCATCTCCAAACTCTGAGTGAGTCTTTCCTAGTCTCTCCCTCCCTTGATGAGAAGTATCTTCCCTTCCCTGTGTGTTGAGAAGGGAAAAGATTCATTAGGAACCACTGATGATTCCTGGGCAGCAAAAAAGTCCCACTCAGCATCCTGTTTCAATGTCTTGGAAGAGGTTCATGGTGGTGTTGAAGGATAGAGGATGATAAGTTAGAAATGTTGGGGACATGATTGTGGAGTAGATTACTAGAGTAGATTAGGTGTATGGAGTAAAGAAGATAGGGATGAGAGGAGAACCCCAGAGTAGGGTGAGGCTGGGGGTTCATTATCATATATTCAAGTTAGGTATGTTGAGCTCTGCATGTTCTTGCAAGCACTGGTATGGAAACATTACATTAGCATCTAGTTACTGGTGCTTCAGAGGCCAGGTCTTGAAGCAGATATATATTTATGAATCTGGTGAACAAAATCTTTTAGGGAGACAGTCTAGGGTGAAGAGAGAGCCTAGAATTGACCTTGGAGGAGCTCTGACAATGGTGGGTGGAAAGGAATAGTATCCCCAGGAGATGGGGGAGAAGCAGTCAGAGGGGTAGAAGGAAAACCAGGAGACTGTTTCCAACGTGGTCAAGAGGCTAAAGTCCGAGGCAAACAGTGGGATCAGGAGTGAGTAGTGGATGGTGACTTGTGGCCATTCTATTTCTGTATCTCCTACAGATGCTGGAAGACATTAACTAAGTGGAAATGCAAAAGCAAATAAAAGCAGTATGAACTTGTGGATTTTTCTGGAATGTTCATGCTTCTAAATAAAAATTTATTTCAGTAGTTTGCTTCCCATCTGTGTTATAATCAGTTCCAGAGAGACTTCATTTATCATAAAGACAATTCTTTATGTATTACAATGGAAACATCATAACTAGAAGGATGGTCCCATAAAGGAATATAATTTCATCCTTTATAGATTAAAAAAAAATCATTGTGTGTCTGTGATTCTCTTTATGAAGCCAACACAATCATTTGATTTCTTATAGTTTCTCATGCTGCGTGCTGGGTTAATGATCAAATATCAGGAAAATGTTTAAATGACTGCTTGAATTGTATAAAGCTTATTATAAAGAGAATGGTAAGCAGCTGTTTTCCATTTCTCCTGATAGAAAACAAGAATACAGCTCTATCCTAAGCTCTAGAAACTTGGGTAACAAAAAAAAAAAAATGGACTTTTGCCTAGAACAGAATGAACAATGGAGAGTTCCTGGAGTACATAATACCACATGGCTTAATTGGACCATGATTTGGGGACTTCCTGGGGAATGTTCTCAGTTTCCATGGCTGTGGGCATTGCTGCAAGTGGAACTTTCTTTTGAAACACATGCAATTCTTAACTTCTCTCTGCCTTAAGCATCCGTCCATCCTGAAGATGGCAAAGCCTCTAGAATTTGATACCAATGTAATTTTGAAGATTTATTTCCCATTTTTCCCTTCAGCCCTCTATTTCAGGAAACCTGCTATCTCCAAATAGGGCCTTTGTGCCATTTTCAGACTTTTCTCTAAATCTTTGGACTATCTGACACAGATGTCCCTTCTCCCATGGAACCTTCCAGAACACCCCAATAAAATGTGATCTCTCCTTCTTACTGAATTCTTTAAGCTTTCTTGAAATGCCATTTATTTACAGCTCATTCATTCATTCAATAAATGTTGACCGAGTGTCAATGGTGATGAGCTCTGTATTTGTGATAGGTGCTGGGACTGAAGTAATCCTTGTTCTTCTGGAATTTGCACTCCTGCCGCAGGCTAGCGGTTGAAGAGTCCATGCTTGCGGGCCAGTTTTCCTGGTTCACATCTTGTTACTCTCTAGCTGTGTCATCTTGTTCAGTTTTATATTTCTGGGCATCAGTGTCTTCCTCCGAAAACTGCAAGTAAATTACAATTACCTGAACCAACCAGATCTATGTCTTCATCTAGCTTTCCAGCTGGAACTGTCCTGGTGACATCTGGTCTTCTTCCCTTAGGCACGGAGCCAAGATGTGGCCTTGCTAATAGACTTGGGTCCTGCAGAGTGGCTGCCTGGTCTGTTTGGAGCTGGGATGGACTTTTCACAGACACAGCGATTTGTATTCTTTTGTCTCCCTGAGTAGCTCTTGATTTCCTGAGAGCAGCCAGCTTGTCACTAAGCTGTGGCCAGCTCGGTACCCCAGTCCCTCATATGTTTCCCTTCTTCCCTGCCCCATCACCCTCTTTTAACCCTCCTGCTTCCCGGGCATTGCCCATCTAATACAGAGTGTATGCCAGTGTGCTTTCACTAGTGTACACACAGGCTAGTGTGTATGCTTTGGGTGCAGGCTGTTTTCTAGGGAAGCTTAAACTAGTAGGGTACTACTTCAGTGGCTTACTGTGAGGATTATACGAAGTGCCCAGAACAGGACCTGGCACAGAGTAGATGATAAATGCTAGCTAGTATTCTTGTGGGAAAAGTAAATGAGAGAAGAGGGTCTAGGTTGAAGTAAGGTGGGTTCTTCAAGGATCTTCAGAAGAAACTCTATTTAAACCAAGACCTAAATGTTGAGTGGATGGGACACATAAACCAGACAGAAAGCAGCATTGTATTTGTGAACCTGAGGATAAGAGCCTAGGTTTGAGGAACTGGATACGTTAATAATTAAATTTCATGTCTGTTTTATTCAGCCGTGATTCTTTGCATATTTGCATTTTGTAGGGCAATAAAGTTGATCTTTCCTAGTCGTCTTGCAGTTCTGTAGAGTGATATGGGCAAGCTGACCTGTGTCACTTCTGGGCTGAGGCACGTTCAAGTCCATATTCCTCATTTGCTACAGGGATCAGAGACCATGTGTTTCAGAGGGATGGCACGTGAACAAGAAGCCTTTGTTGAGTGAAGCCCTCTGACATTTGGGGCCTGGTTTGTTGTTGCAGCGTCTCCCAGCTTATCCTGACTGGCACAGCAGTGACTTTTCCTGGTGGCAGTGTTAGCTTCTGGGCTTCGATCACACCTGGGCTGAGAGTGAGTGACGGCCGCACCAAGGCAGGGTGAGTGTGCCAGAGGCGAGCCAGAGACGTGTGGCTTCAGAGACCTTTGGCTGATCTTTGGATATGTGGTGGAATTATAGTTTACTCTTATTTTCTACAAAGTAAGGCAAGGATGTTTAAAAAACCAGAAGACTTCATATAGACATTGAAAACTTGCTTTCGTTATTTAAAGCAAGGTTGCACTCCGAAAAGGGGCTTCTTTGAGAAGAAACTTATCTTCTACTTCCACTTTCTTAAAAGTCTTCACTGGAGATTCCACGTTGTCTGTGATAAACTTCCTTTGAGTCATTTCTACCTAATACTTTCTTTTGATTTAAGTCCTTGGTTACAAAAGAACAACTCTACCAGGTATAGAGTCATTTCCTGAGAGAGGATAAAAAATAATTTGGCTTAAGCCTAGATTCCTGAGTAATAGTTTCCTGTTCAGCTTGCTCTCTTATTAATATTATTGGGTATAATTCTTTCACTGTTGCTGAATTTGAAACACACTGTGTGTGTGGTGGCATGGCAATGGGTCATGCCTACACTCTGGGTTAGAATCCAAATGTTCATGTGAGGACGGATGTCATGCTTATGTTCCTTGATAAAGAGATTTTTCCTGAAAATGCCCGGAACAAATCCAGGATATCAAACTGTGGCTTGGAAACCAACAAATGACGAACAAATGATGAACTGGCCATTGGTTTCTTTAAAGTCTAGCTATAACGGGCACATATTTGCCATCTGACATAATTGGTTTTGTGAAAACAATCCTAAGTAGCAACAATATTCTCATCTGTGTCCTTTGGAGAAACTTGCTTTTGGGGAAAGTACATGTTTTTCTAAGAAGTTATTAATTGACTTAAGGGTCCATGTGTAACTATCCCTGGTGATTGGATAGTTGAGAGATATAGCCAAAAAAGAAACAATGGGATGCATTCAGAGAAGACTGTATATTGGAAGTGCTCAATTCTTAGAAAAATAAATGCAGAACATCTAATCTCACCACAGTTGGATACATATGTTTTTGCAGATGGAATGTAATTTTCTAAAAATGTCAGCTGTGTATGTCTCATAAATACTGAAAACATATGCTAATTTTTGGCAGCAGCCTAGGGAAGCCTTGGCTTCCCTTAAATGGGGCCTTAAATTTAAATTTAAGTGCACAATTGGTGAGTGAATCCTCAGCAATGATGGGAATGTACAAGAGAGATGGCTCATGTGATGCGGAGTCGGAGATTGATGGAAGGAAAAGCAGCAGGTGGAGAAGGAAGCAGCTGAAGACACTTCGGGGCCTGGTAGAAAGGCAGAGGGCAGCAGGGCTCCGGTCACTGGGGGTGCAGTGGATCACCCACTGGACAGGGTGGGTCTGACTCAGAGTCTGGGACCATCAAAGTCCTATGAAGAATGGCTTGAGGGATGCTAGACCCTATTATCCTGTCCCTCCTTTCCAAATCAGCTCTTCTGTTGGCCAGGGCTTTAACTTGGCTTTAAACTCCACATTCAGAAAGCTAAGATCATGGCATCTGGTCCCATCACTTCAAAGCAAATAGACGGGGAAACAATGGAAACAGTGACAGACTTTATTTTTTGGGGCTCCAAAATCACTGCAGATGATCACTGCAGCCATGAAATTAAAAGACACTTGCTCCTTGGAAGAAAGGCTATGACCAACGTAGACAGCATATTGAAAAGCAGAGACATTACTTTGCCAACAAAGGTCCATATAGTCAAAGCTAAGGTTTATCCAGTAGTCATGTATGAATTTGAGAGCTGGACTATAAAGAAAGTTGAGTGCCGAAGAATTGATGCTTTTGAACTGTGGTGTTGGAGAAGACACTTGAGAGTCCCTTGGACTGCAAGGAGATCCAACCAGTCCGTCCTAAAGGAAATCACTCCTGAATATTCATCGGAAGGACTGATGTTGAAGCTGAAACTCCAATACTTTGGCTATTCATCTTGATGCAAAGAAGTGACACACTAGAAAAGACCCTGATGCTGGGAAAGATTGAAGGCGGGAGAAGGGGATGACAGAGGAGGAGATGGTTGGATGGCATTACTGACTTGGTGGACATGAGTTTGAGTAAGCTCCAGGAGTTGGTGATGGACTGGGATGGTGTGCTGCAGTCCATGGGGTCACAAAGAGTCAGACACGACTGAGCGACTGAACTGATTGGCCAGGGCAGTGTATCCCCAAGAGTGTTCCTTGGGAGTGCTGCTTCTGCTGGATGCATTGGATGTTTATATGTTCCCATCAAAACAAAGGGCAAGGGGCCAGTTGGGGTAAAGAGGTTTGAAAATAAGTTGGAGATACAATGAATTGAACAAAGTTATATAAAAATCTTTACTTTTGGACTTTGCAAAGCCATATATGCCAGGTGGCGCTAGTGGTGAAGAATCACCTGCCAATGCAGGAGACACAAGAGAAAGGGGTTTGATTCCTGGGTGGGGAAAAACCCCTGGAGAAGGAAATGGCAATCCACTCCAGTATTCTTTTTTTTGAAAATGTTTTTATTTATTTTAATTGGAGGCTAATTACGTTGCAATATTGTAGTGGTTGTTGCCATACATTGACATGAATATTCTTGCCTGCGAAATCCCATGGACAGAGAGGCCTGGCGGGCCCCTCACAGTCCATGGGGTTGCAAAGAGTTGCGCATGACAACACACACACACACACACACACACACACACACACACACACACACACGCACGCGTGTGGGTTGGCCAGAAAGTTTGTTAGGGTTTTTCCAAACTATATGTATATATATGTATACATTATAAGAATTGTGAGTCTTTAAAATGGAATATGGTATTCAGTATCTCTCAAAATGATCTAAACACAGTTTTTTTTTTCTTTTGCTATATCTCATAGGACAAGTGTTTGTGAAATATGCTTTGAGAATGCTGGCTTGGATGCCTGAAGTTTGCCCGTCAGCTAATTATTCAATTGAGTTAAGATAGCAAGATTCCAAACCTCCTTTTAAAATAAATATAAAGCTATTTCCAGAGGTCCTGCAGGGTGAATTGCTATCTGGTACACACGCCACAGCACTGACAGAGCAAGCAAGGGGTTGCTTCTTAACTGACCATGAGTAGGGAGTGGGAGAACGGGAGGTGGGGGGCGGGTGGTGCGTGCTCGTGGTCTTTGAACAGCGAGTCTGAGGCTGCAGGAGGGCAATCGAGGTGCTGGGCTGGATGCAGGCAAGGTGAGAAGTTGGAGGTGAAGTTACTGTATCGGCATGAAGAAAGGATATTTTAATTCTCTGGGAGCAGGGATTGCATGCATGTGCGAAGTAGCTGGGGAGAGGCGAAGGGTGCTCATGGCTGGAGGGAAATGAAACAGTGAGGGAGACAGGCTGACTTTGGGGCTACGATCTAAGTATTTAAAAGACGTGTGCCTCTAAAACTAATGAATTGTCAGCTTCTGTTGAAAAAAAGTGATGTTGTTTAAAAGTTATTCCTAAAACACAGTGTGAGTTTTGTCAAGAATTTCAGCATGTCCAGAGTTTCTGAGTAATGTCTAAAAGAATGAGAAAAAAATGCATCTTCTTAGCCAAAAAATTTCCCCTTAAAATATCATTTTTAATCATAAAATAATGTGTATTTATTGTAGAAAATTCCAAAAATATAAAAAATAAGATGAAAAGAAAGATCATCCTTATGATCCATAATCTTCCAATCTAGAAAAATCCATTATTATAAAATACTATAAATCTTTACCATATTATCTTCCAGTTTCCTCTCCCCTCTTTAGGCTCCTCAGTTTTCAAATTGTGTAGTTTTGACTGATACTGAATATTGAACATAACATTTTCATGATGACTGTAGCTTAACTGAGTGTGTGGTCAGTCACATCTAACTCTTTGCGACCCCATGGACTGTAGCCCACCAGGCTCCTCTGTCCATGGGATTTTGCTGGCAAGAACACTGGAGTGGGTTGCCATTTCCTTTTCCAGGGGATCTTTCCAACACAGGGATTGAACCCCACAGCTCCTGCATCGCAGGTGACTTCTTTGCGTATGAGCCACCATAGTCGGCAAATAGGGCTACCTGCTTTTGTAAAAGCCTTGACCGAAGAATGATTTTTACACTTTAAACTGTTGAAAAGAATCAAAGAATAATATATCTTGATATTTGAAAATTCTATGAATTCACATTTCAGTGTCCACTAGCAATGTTTATGGGGACCCAATCACGTCCATTTCTTTACTGGGCTGCTTTCCTGCCACGAAGACAGAGAAGTAGTTGGGACAGACACAGCACGGTCTGCAAAATTTAATACATATACTCTTTGCAGAATTCCCCAAAAATCTTTGCTGACTTCTGGTTTAATCAGTCTACAATTTGGGGGCTTCTGTTTGTTTCTTTGTTATTATTTTGCCTATTATAATTAATGTTTTAACTGATTTCTTTTGATGGAAATCTTTGCCTACTTTCCTGGTTATACTACTGGGTATTTTCCTAAAAATCTGATTACTCTGTCAATATGAGGTATGAATATTTTAGGGCTCCTGATGTATGCATACCAATTTCTTTCCAGAAAATTCAAACAAGTTTTACTCCCACTGGAAGCATACAAGAGCTGCACAGATTTTGCTTTTGGAAAGATAATCTTTGTACTATCCTGTCTTAAACTATCATCAGTTTGATAATGAAGCAGTATTAGTCAAGTCCAGCCTTGCTAGTTATGAGGATTTGCTGGGGAGTAAGTTTCACATCCTTAATCATTTCCCCCTCTCCTTTCAATGCAGCCCTGACTGCTAATACTTCCTGTACTGAAACCTCAAAGAACCTACTTGCTCCTCAGTCACTGCAAGCAGGAATGTCTATTGGAGAAGGAAAAATAAAAGATTCATCAGGGTCTGCATCTGATTCTGTGTAAATCTGAAGTGAGGGCTCCTTTGCCTATATACCTATATTTTGCATGACTGATTTTATGCTCAGCCTTACAAATTCCACCGGAATCTGCCCACACCCTCTTCTTCTACAGGTGAACATTCTCATGTCATGAAGAGGGAAGCATTGTTAATATCACTCCCATGGGGGCTAAAAAGGATAGAACTGTGCCCATGCCCAGGGTCTAGTGACTCTCACTGTAATGGGATTTCGTTGGAGAATGGATCTTTAAGCTTCAAAATGTGAAGTCTAGATTTTAACTGTCCTTAATGTGAAACTGATTTATGCTCTAGAGAATCCAGTTTTTTTTAATGTATTTTTAATGAAATGTAGTTGATTTACAATGATTCAGGACTACAGTGGAGTGATTCATACATATACTTTATATATGTTATATAAATAGAATAATACATATTTATTCTTTTTCAGATTATTTTCCCTTATAGGTTATTACAAGATATTGAATATAGTTCCCTGTGCTATACAACAGGACCTTGTTGTTTATCTATTTTGTATACAGTACTGTATATCTTTTAATCCCAAATTCCAAATTTATTCCCCCCACCTTTCCCCTTTGGTGACCATAAGTTTGGGTCCCAGGTTCCAGCCTGTCTTAGAGGGACTGGGACTGAAAAGTATTATGAAACCATTGAATTAATTAACTTTAATCATTTTATTTTATTATTTTTTATAGCACATCAATGTATATCACATTACCTCATACTAATATGTACTACATAATATAATACATTTATTACAAATTGTTTAAAATTTTTTTATTTTATATTGGAGTATAGTTGATTTACAGTGCTATGTTAGTTTCAGGTGTACAGCAAAGTGACTCAGTTATGCATATACATATATCTGTTCTTTTTCAAAAATCCTTTTCCCATTTGGGTTACTACAGAATATTGAGCAGAGTTCCCTGTGCTGTACAGTAGGTCCTTGTTGGTTATCTGTTGTAAATATAGCAGTGTGTACATGTCAGTCCCAATCTCCCAGTTTATCCATCCTCACCACATTTCCCCTTTGGTAACCATAAGTTTATTTTCTAAGTCTGTGAGTCTGTTTCTGTTTTGTAAATAAGTTCAGTTGTATCATTTTTTTTTTTTTTAGATTCTGAATGTAAGCAATATCATTAATCATTTTAGCCTGGCCTTAGGCTGGTTGCCATCTGCTGCTGCTGCTGCTGCTAAGTTGCTTCAGTCGTGTCTGACTCTGTGCGACCCCAGAGACGGCAGCCCACCAAGCTCCCCCGTCCCTGGGATTCTCCAGGCAAGAACACTGGAGTGGGTTGCCATTTCCTTCTCCAGTGCATGAAAGTGAAAAGTGAAAGTGAAGTCGCTCAGTCGTGTCTGACTCCTAGCGACCCCATGAACTGCAGCCTACCAGGCTCCTCCGTCCATGGGATTTTCCAGGCAAGAGTACTGGAGTGGGGTGCCATTGCCTTCTCCGGTTGCCATCTAGAGAACCTCATTCCTTTATTCAGCAACTATTTAATGCAGTAGTCTCTACTGAAAATACTCTTGAGCCCTTAACTTTTCCTTTTCAAAAAATCAGAAAAAAATCCTAGGGAGACTGCAGAATTATCACCTCCCATGTGTCGCAGAGACATTACTTTGCCAACAAAGGTCCGTCTAGTCAAGGCTATGGTTTTTCCAGTAGTCATGTATCGATGTGAGAGTTGGACTGTGAAGAAAGCTGAGCGCCGAAGAATTGATGCTTTTGAACTGCGGTGTTGGAGAAGACTCTTGAGAGTTCCTGGGTCTGCAAGGAGATCCAACCAGTCCATCCTAAATTAGGAGATCAGTTCTGGGTGTTCCTTGGAAGGAATGATGCTAAAGCTGAAACTCCAATACTTTGGCCACCTCATGCAAAGAGTTGACTCATTGGAAAAGACTCTGATGCTGGGAGGGACTGGGGGCAGGAGGAGAAGGGGACAACAGAGGGTGAGATGGCTGGATGGCATCACCGACTCGATGGACGTGAGTTTGAGTGAACTCCAGGAGTTGGTGATGGATAGGGAGGCCTGGCGTGCTGCAATTCATGGTGTCGCAAAGAGTTGGACACGAGTGAGTGACTGAGCTGAACTGAACTGATGCGTCGTCAGATAGGTCACCTCGGTGACTGGACGGGGCCTTGGGTGAGGGTCTCCATCAGCTGAGCGCAGCGGGTCTCCCAGGCTCCTCACAGTGCAGGTCTGCAGGCAGCCTGTAGGGGGGTGCCTGTGCAGACCTCCCCTCTCAGGGACCCGCCTCGGTGAGTGTGGGGCTGGGCCTTCTGCGCGTCTTGCTGTGAGCAGGTGCATTGTGGCTTTCTCAAATTCAGGCTCCAGCAGGTGCTCAAACCTGAGCTTTCAGAAGCGCTGAGGGGGAAGCCACGTCTCTCCTGTACACAGGTTCTAGCAGATGACTGGCTGTCCCGGCAGAGCTCCTCTGAGTCACTTGGCGTCTCCGAAGCCCTGTGCAGCCTGCCAAGTCTCCACCCTGCCCTCGCCACCCCAGGAGGCTTCCCAAGTATGCTTTTAGCCAGGGAGAGACCTTGGCAGAGTGTGAGGGAGAGATTTCTCCCTCTGTTCCTTACAACAGGATGTCATGCAGGCAGGTGGCCTAATTTATGACCGCAAGTTCTAATAAAGAAGGCACATACATCTTCAGGAAAAAAAATCAGCTTCCCAGGGCTCTGGGGCAAAATCCACAAAAGTACACACACACACGCTCCCTTTGAAGGACAATGATGAATCTAGAAGGTTAGGAAAAAATGATTTTATACCAAACTCTGAAATGAAAGTGATGAATCTGGAAGACAGTTCGTTAACTTAGCTATGATTTACAGAACATGGGAAGTAAGAAAAAAAAATGCAGTTTCTAAGGTATGATTGTACTGCTAATGTGACAGTCCCCACAGAGGACACAGAAGTTCCAGCTCTTTAGATCTGGAAAGACAGAGACATCATTTCATCCATTGTCTTAATTTTTCATATGACATATGATGAAATATCTCTTAAATATGGTCTAAGTGACCTTTTAGAAAATAGCATTTGGAATTAAACAGAATTAAAATTTAAGAGGCTGCGTGCTGAGTCATTTACCTGGAGAAAAAATGCGAGTTGGATAATAAATGTCAGATGATGACAGAAAATAAGTCAAGGGATTATGAGCATGAATTGTGAAGCTGAATAGAATACGACTGATTTTCATTTTTTGGAAAGTAAGCAGCATACTGCGGGGTGTCTTCTGCAAGTCATCACTGGCAATTTTCTGGATGAATTATGATTCGGGGACATATGCAGCACTTGAAGAAATCTCAGAGGGGTACTAAGAAAATGAATACAGAAATGAAAATACAGCATTTAAGAAAACTTAGGGAACTGGGACTTTTAGAGTTTTCAAAAAATATATTAAATAACTTCAATATCTTTAAATATTTCCCATTCTCTCTCTTTCCTCTCTCTATCCCTCTTTCTCCCTCACACACACCCATTGGAGCTTGAAACAATTTTTTTCTCACATATTGATATTTTAACTCCATAGTCAATGGAAATTGAGCTCTTCATTACCCATCCTAGCCTGTTTCTAACCATTCCTATTAAGAATTCAGGGATAAATGTTCATTCATAGATGAATGGATAAAAATGTGATACATACATACAATGGAATACTACTCAGCCATAAAAAATGATTAAATAGAGGTATTTGCAACTACATGGGTGGACCTAGAGATTATCATACTGAGTAAGTCAGAAAGAGAGAGACAAATATCATATGATATCACTTATATGGGGAATCTAAAAAAAGATACAAATGAACTTATTTACAAAACAGAAACAAGCTCATAGACTTAGAAAACAAACCTATGGTTACCAAAGGGGAAAGAGGGAGGGGTAAAGTAGGAGTTTAGGACTAAGATAACAGATATATACTACTGTATTTAGTATATATATAACCAACAAAGAACCAGTGTACAGCACAGAGAACTCTGCTAAATATTCTATAACAACCTAAATGGAAACAAATTTGAAAAAAATAGGTACATGTATACAGATAACTGAAGCATCTTGCTCTACAACTGAAACTAACATAACATTGTTAATCAAATATACTCCAATAGGAAATAAAAATTAAAAATAAATAAATAGATTCATTGAATTAAAAAAAAAAGAATTTGGGGCCCTGTAAAATCCTAGTTGATAGGACTCTATTTCCGATTTTTAACTGAAACTCAAAGGAAAACCAGTAAATATGTTTTCACTTCAGATACATTTCAATCATAGATGGATGAACCAACAAAGCATTGATCTTCATCCTACTTTTGAAGATCCCTGTGTATAAATGACTCTGACACAGAGGCCAGTCATGTCTCCACTTCGCTCTCCACTTGGATAGCCAAAATGAAGCATCTTTTGAAGAATTTCTGTGGGAAGAGGCCTCACAAGAAATCACGGGTTAGAAATAGTCTAGTTTCTCATTTCTGTGTTATGGTTTAAATCTGAGGAGAGTTGAATTTGCCTTTCAGCCCTAAGATAAAAATATAAGAAATGTGACCCAAACCGTGGGGAACGTAAATTCCTTCAGTGTTCTCTTGTCCAGGAAAACTTGGGACTCTGAAATTAAGGAAGAAAAAAGCTATAAAATGGAGGAAGTATCTCCAACTCTTCTGGAGTATACTTGGATGCACTTTTGAATATACTTGTAATTTTTGTTTTTGCATCTTTATTTGCCAACGTGGGGGTCTTACAGTTGGATCTAAGAACAAGCCTTCAGAAATAAGACTTGCAGATAGCCTGGTGAAATTAGAATATATGTCAAATTTCCTTGGGCTTTTGCACTTTTAACTGAAGTTATAAAAATACCTGTTACAGGTGCTAAGCTGTGATATTCAGCACGAATAGTTAGCAGTGAAAGTTAGATGTTTAAGCAGGACTTAAGGCACAAGACAGTTTTATGTTGACATTCTGTTTTCCTAAGTGTCTTTTACCTTCAGAGTTGCTTTAAGGGTTCAACTCAGGGCTCTTCTGGTTGACAGTGACAGAAACCCAAGCCATAGGAGCTTAATGAAAGCAAAAAGGGTCTATGAGCTCACAGAAGGGAAAAACCTGAAAGTAAGCCTACTTGCAGGACCCTTTGTCTTATTGCATTAGGTCCAGTCCTTCATGTAGTGAATTTTGGTTTACTCTTCCCATAGGAATGAGCTGGTGAGAAGCATAGACATTGCCCTTATGCTCCACGACATTGACTCCTGGTGTAGGTGTGTGGCTCAGCAGGTGTAGATGGATGAAAGATGCTTTAGTTGTTGACACTTAAAATGCAATAATATAGCAAATATATCATGATTTATTTTTTTGGACCTCAAGCAGAAGTGAGTCCTGAAGAGTCAAGGCAGAAGGCAGAAGGTATTCCTAAGATGGCAGTATTTCAATTACAGGTAGTCTTTTTGTAACATAACTCCTAAATCTACAGCCTGGGTTGGTATGAAGCTGAGGTGAGACAAAGGTGAGACTCTGTTTCCTGTTTTCTAATTTTGGGGTCTATGACTTAGATCTCTGTCATTGAGGAGGAAGAGGCCACATTATGGATTTGGATACAATAATGTTCTCAAACAAAAATCAGGAAATTTTCCTTGACAAACATCGACTTTTCTAATTTTTAAATTTAAATGCTTATATCCCTGTCTTAATAAAGAAAACATTTAATAAATGTTAAATAAATATATTAAGTTATTGAATAAAATGAAATAATAAAGTATTTACTGAGGGATATGATAACTAATAATAAGATAATTATGATGGTGTGATCACTCACCTAGAGCCAGACATCCTGGAATGTGAAGTCAAGTGGGCCTTGGAAAGCATCACCACGAACAAAGCCAGTGGAGGTGATGGAATTCCAGTTGAGCTATTTCAAATCCTGAAAGACGATGCTGTGAAAGTGCTGCACTCAATATGCCAGCAAATTTGGAAAACTCAGCAGTGGCCACAGGACTGGAAAAGGTCAGTTTTCATTCCAATCCCAAAGAAAGGCAATGCCAAAGAATGCTCAAACTACCGCACAATTGCACTCATCTCACACACTAGTAAAGTCATGCTTAAAATTCTCCAAGCCAGGCTTCAGCAATATGTGAACCGTGAACTTCCCGATGTTCAAGCTGGTTTTAGAAAAGGCAGAGGAACCAGAGATCAAGTTGCCAACATCTGCTGGATCATGGAAAAAGCAAGAGAGTTCCAGAAAAACATCTATTTCTGCTTTATTGACTATGCCAAAGCCTTTGACTGTGTGGATCACAATGAACTGTGGAAAATTCTGAAAGAGATGGGAATACCAGACCACCTGACCTGCCTCTTGAGAAATTTGTATGCAGGTCAGGAAGCAACAGTTAGAACTGGACATGGAACAACAGACTGGTTCCAAATAGGGAAAGGAGTACGTCAAGGCTGTATATTGTCACCCTGCTTATTTAACTTATATGCAGAGTACATCATGAGAAACGCTGGGCTGGAAGAAGCACAAGCTGGAATCAAGATTGCCTGGAGAAATATCAATAACCTCAGATATGCAGATGACACCACCCTTATGGCAGAAAGTGAAGAGGAACTAAAAAGCCTCTTGATGAAGGTGAAAGAGGAGAGTGAAAAAGTTGGCTTAAAACTCAACATTCAGAAAACGAAGATCATGGCATCTGGTCCCATCACTTCATGGGAAATAGATGGGGAAATAGTGGAAACAGTGTCAGACTTTATTTTTCTGGGCTCCAAAATCACTGCAGATGGTGACTGCCACCATGAAATTAAAAGACTCATACTCCTTGAAGAAAAGTTATGACCAACCTAGATAGCACATTGAAAAGCAGACGCATTACTTTGCCAACAAAGGTCCATCTAGTCAAGGCTATGGTTTTTCCAGTGGTCATGTATGGATGTGAGAGTTGGACTGTGAAGAAGGCTGAGTGCCGAAGAATTGATGCTTTTGAACTGTGGTGTTGGAGAATACTCTTGAGAGTCCCTTGGACTGCATGGAGATCCAACCAGTCCATTCTGAAGGAGATCAGCCCTGGGATTTCTTTGGAAGGAATGATGCTAAAGCTGAAACTCCAGTACTTTGGTCACCTCATGCGAAGAGTTGACTCATTGGAAAAGACTCTGATGCTGGGAGGGATTGGGGGCAGGAGGAGAAGGGGACGACAGAGGATGAGATGGCTGGATGGCATCACTGACTCGATGGACGTGAGTCTGAGTGAACTGCAGGAGTTGGTGATGGACAGGGAGGCCTGGCGTTCTGCGATTCATGGGGTTGCCAAGAGTTGGACATGACTGAGCAACTGAACTGAACTGAACTGAACTGATGATAACTAAGAACTTCCCTTGTGGCTCAGCTGGTAAGGAATCTGCCTGTAATGCGGGAGACCTGGGTTGGGAAGATCCCCTGGAGAAGGGAAAGGCTCCCCACTCCAGTATTCTGGGCTGGAGAATTCCATGGACTGTATAGTCCATGGGGTTGTAAAGAGTCGGACACGACTGAGTGACTGTCACTTTCATGATAACTAAATAATATTAAACAAAATTTGAGGGATTTGCCTGGTCATCCAGTGGTTAAGAATCTGCCTTCCAATACAGGGTACATGGGTTTGATCCCTGGTCAGGGAACTAAGATTCCCACATGCTATGGGGCAGCTAAGCCTGTATATTCTAGAGCCCACATGCTACAACTAGAGAGAAGCTCACGCACCACAACTAGAGAGGCCCCTGGGCCACAACAGAAGATCTCAAGTGCTGCAACTAAGACCTAACACAGCAAAATAAATAAATAAATATTAAAATAAAAATAAAATGAAATTCATATTTTTTTTAAAATTGGGAAACTTGGCAAACATATTTTATTTATTAAATTTAAATATTTCTATGTCAGTCTGAAAGAAAATATTCAGTTCAGTTCAGTCGCTCAGTTGTGTCTGACTGTTTGCAACCCCATGGACTGCAGCACGCCAGGCCTCCCTGTTCATCACCAACTCCCAGAGCTTACTCAAACGCATATCCATAGAATTGGTGATGGCATCCAACCATCTCATCCTCTGTCATCCCCTTCTCCTCCCACCTTCAATCTTTCCCAGCATCAGGGTCTTTTCAAATGAGTCAGCTCTTAGCATCAAGTGGCCAAAGTATCAGCTTCAGCATCAGTCCTTCCAATGAATATTCGGGACTGATTTCCTTTAGGATGCACTGGTTAGATCTCCTTGCAGTCCAAGGGACTCTCGAGAGTCTTCTCCAACACCACAGTTCAAAAGCATCAATTCTTCAGCGCTCAGCTTTCTTTATAATCCAACTCTCACATCCATACATGAGTACTGGAAAAACCATAGCTTTGACTAGACAGACCTTTGTCAGCAAAGTAATGTCTCTGCTTTCTAATATGCTGTCTAGGTTGGTCATAACTTTTCTTCCAAGGAGCAAGCATTTTTAATTTCATGGCTGCAGTCACCATCTGCAGTGATTTTGGAGTCCAAAAAAATAAAGCCACTGTTTCTATTGTTTCCCCATCTATTTGCCATGAAGTGATGGTACCGGATGCCGTGATCTTAGTTTTCTGAATGTTGAGTTGTAAGTATTAAATAAATGTACTAAATTATTAAATAAATATAAATTAAATAATTCATAAATAAGACCTTTATGGAATGATAACTAAATAATATTAATCAGATATTAAAATATATTTATTAAAGTAAATAGCTCAGAAAATTCACACTCTGCTCGAATAGCTGGGCTTAGGGTCGTTGTGTTAGTTTTCTATTGCTGTGTAACAAATTGCTACAAATTTAGCAGCTTAAACTAACACAAATGAAATATATCACAGTTTCTCTAGGTTGAAATTGGGCACTGAGGGTCTGGGGAAGCAGAAGTTTCCTGTGATCTGTGATAAGGGATGAGGAGGTGGGGAGGAAGTGGCAAGCCTAGAGGGTGGAGAGTGTCTTGGAGATGGTTCAGGAGCTCAGAGCTGATGTTAAGTGCAGTAGGAACCGTGTCAGCATTTCAATGGGAAGAAGGTCAGAGACACTTCAGAGAGGAGACAGTGGCAAAGTCTGACCTTGACCCAGGTGGTGGTGCCTTTGGGAAAGACAGGGGAGCAGAAAGGGGGAGCACGTTGTCTTGGAGGGGAAGAAAGACAATGGATGCAATTCTGACCACATTTCATTCCAACTGCTGGTCATTCACGCAAAAGAAGACATCCAGTGGACCGTTGGGATACTGGCTGAAAGTTAGAGAAAGAGACCGGGGTTGATAAGGGCATGGTGAGAAACTATCCAAGGACACGGTAGGGGCCAGCTAGGTGGAAGGCTAATGAGAGAATACAAGGGAAAAGAAAGAAGTGATGTGGAGCCTTTGCAACAGTGCTTAACAAAAAGTATGTACTCAGATAGCTTCGGAGGAGCTTCTGCAAGCTGTGGATCTGTACACCCCATCGCTAGCATCCTGAATCACAGTCTGGTTAAGCACCCTTGGTCCATTGAGGAGAGACAGGGGCTATGTATCCATGGGCTCTGCATCCTTGGATTCAACCAACCACAGAGAGGAAATGTTTTTTTAAAAATCCAGAAAGTTTCAAAAAGCAAAACTTGAATTTGCTGTGTGTTTGCAACTATTTTCTTAGTGTGCATGCCTGCTAAGTTGCTTCAGTTGTTTCTGACTCTTTGGGACCGTATGGACTGTAGCCCGCCAGCCTTCTCTGGATGGGGTTCTCCAGGCAAGAATACTGGAGTGGGTTGCCATGGTCTCCTCCAAGGGATCTTCCCAGCCAGGGGCTGAACCCACATCTCTTATGTCGCCTGCATTGGTGGGCTGGTTCTTTATCACTAGTGCCACCTGAGAAGCCCCATTTACTTAGCATTTATAATTTATAATACATTTACTTAGCATTTACATTGTATTATGTATTATAAGTTATAAATGAGTTAAAGTATATGGCAGGATGTGCATATTTATATGCAATGTCAGACTTTATCTTTTTGGGCTCCAAAATCACTGCAGATGGTGACTGCAGCCATGGAATTAAAAGACGCTTACTCTTTGGAAGAAAAGTTATGACCAACCTAGATAGCATATTGAAAAGCAGAGACATTACTTTGCCAACAAAGGTCCATTTAGTCAAGGCTATGGTTTTTCCAATGGTCATGTATGGATGTGAGAGTTGGACTGTGAAGAAAGCTGAGTGCCAAAGAATTGATGCTTTTGAACTGTGGTGTTGGAGAAGGCTCTTGAGAGTCCCTTGGACTGCATGGAGATCCAACCAGTCCATTCTGAAGGAGATCAGCCCTGGGATTTCTTCGGAAGGAATGATGCTAAAGCTGAAACTCCAGTACTTTGGCCACCTCATGCGAAGAGTTGACTCATTGGAAAAGACTGATGCTGGGAGGGATTGGGGGCAGGAGGAGAAGGAGACGACAGAGGATGAGATGGCCGGATGGCATCACTGACTCAATAGATGTTAGTTTGAGTGAACTCTGGGTGATGGTGATGGACAGGGAGGCCTGGTGTGCTGCGATTCATGGGGTTGCAAAGAGTCAGACACAACTGAGTGACTGAACTGAACTGAACTGAATGCGCCATTATATAGGGCGCTTGAGAATCCGTGGATTTTGGTATCTGCTGGGGTCCTGGAATGAATGCCCTGGAAATACCCAGGGACAAGTGTGTAAGAGATTGTTTGCAAACTTGGCTGGGGCATTTCAGGAAGTTGTAAGAGCATAATTATATAGTGAGTTGGGATAGAAGAACCTAGAGTAAGTTCAAACAAGCTATTCTAGAGCAACAGTTTAAGACGCGAGGAGATGGACCCATCAGTAGGGTGTTTTGTGAGAAGACAACATGGTGGGACACAGATCAAGAGATCAACAAATGAAGGAGGGAATGTGGGAAATGATGATTATCCCAAGACTCCAAGAGTTTCCTATCTGACCTGAATTCAGTAGGACTCACTTACTGAATGAGAGCATTTCTTCCTGGGGAGAAATTAATTTGTGCATTCATTCAGCCTAGATTCACTGAGCACTTACTATATTTCAGATAGTGTTCTAGCTGAGGAGGATAAAGCTGGGAGCAAGAGGACAGGAGCCCTCCCTGTCTCTTAGGGCTCACCTTGAGACGAATGCAAGACACCTGAGCATCTAACACATAAAACTTCAGATAGTGATCTGTTGAAAATAAAGTAGGGTCAGGGGTCCTGGGTGGTTTTGTCTGGAGGGGGTATGCAGGAAGGACTCTCTGGAAGGGACCTTTCAGACCTGAATGAAGACATCTGTGATAACGTTTGGAACAGAGCTTTGGAGGCAAAAGAAGAATCGAGTGAGACTAGAACACACCGGTGTGGATTTGTTTGGTGTTCAGATGCTCAGTCGTGTCTGACTCTTTGCGACCCCATGGACTGCAGCACACCAGGCTTACTGTCCTTCACCATCTCCCTGGGAGTTTGCTCAAACTCATGTCCATCGATCGAGCACATGATGCCATCCAACCACCTCGTCGTCTGTCGTCCCTTCTCCCCTTCTCCTCCAATCTTTCCCAGCATCCGGCTCTTTGCTAACGAGTTGGCTCTTCGCATCAGGTGGTGCGGATAAGGAAGGGCACAAGGTCTTGGGCGGAGGGGGCAGGATGAGAAGTCAGAAGAGTGACGGGTGAGAGTCAGCCAGGGCCAGAGCGCTTGCAGGTCTGAGCGCCCGTGATGGTTAAAGAACTTGCTGGCTGCCCAGTGAGGGACGGACTAAAGGGGGCAGAGCGCAGACCGTCCGTTTATCAGGCACCTTATTTCGGACTTTCCCTGTCACCTCTAAGTCCTCCAAGGTAACTGCCTATTGATTTGAACGCGAATTTCCCTCAGGTGTTCCGGCAGCTTAGGTCAGAGGCAGGTCCACCGGTCAGCCGCTGGACCAGGTGACTGATCCCGGCGCCCGGAGGCGGGCCTAGGGCTCCCTGACTCCGCGCGAGGGATGCGCTCGGGTCGCGCCTTGCTTCGCCCTGGCGCCTTCCACCTCCGAGCGGCCTTGCCCTGACCTGCTTCCCGGGAATGCCGGGCCCGCCTCTCCCCAGTCCCAGCGGGACGTGAGCTCCTCTGGCTTCTAGCGGGGTTCCCCGGCAGCTCGCAGTGGGGATTCGGATCCAAAACCCACCCTCTGGCCTCGGCTCGCGGAAAGGGGGCGGGTGGGGGCGCGAACCTTATCTCGGGCTCCGCCTCCGGGGCCGGGAGAGTCCCGCGCGCTCCGCACCGGCCGCCCGGGGCAGACGGGCTCCGGGCTCCGGGAGGGGAGGGCGGCCGACCCGCTCCGGCCCAGGTGGTGGCAGGGCCGCGGCCGGTCACTTCCAGGACCCCAGGGCCCCCGCGGGGCTCGCCGCTGCTGCGACAGCACCCCTGAGCAGGGACGCGCGCCAGGTAAGGCGGCCCCTTCTCCCCTGTCCCTGCCGTGATGGCAAACCGGGGACCTCCGGCTGGAGCTCCCGCGTCTGCAGGGTGCAGTTTCTTCCCGCGCGTGCGGAGGCAGCGAGTGAACCGGCAGGCAGAGTCGGCACCCAGGATGGAGGCTGGGACCCGGGATCTGTCCCGCAAAGTTCCTGGGTGGTCGCATGATCTCCGGAGCCTCTCTGGACTCTGATTTTTGCTCGGAGCATTCTGGCCTGGGAAAATGGATAGTGCGCGGTGATTTACTCCCCTAAGCTCATCTATCTGCGCCGAGGTCTTTCTAAAAGGGGCTGGTGTCCGCACGTGCGGCGCCGGGAGCGTGATGCCGAGCGCGGGGTGGCGGGCTGTGCGCGGTGCCCGGGAGGTTCTCTGAGACTGCGGCCCCGGAGGCTCACTCAGGGGAGCGTGACAAATCCGGGGCCGGGACAGCACCCAGTCAATTGTATCGGAATCTGTGGGAGTGGGCTACACACTTCCCAGGTGACTGCCAGGTGGTGTGGCTTTGGGAACCAGTGGCTGAGAGCCCTGCTTCTCCAAGGAAGGGGTGTCTCTTGGCAGCAGCAGCAGCCTCCCCTGGGAACTTTCAGAAATGCAAACTCCGGGGCCCCGCCTGGGAGGCGCAGACTATCCGAATTTGAAACTGCGGGGTAGGGACCAGCCCGCCGTGTGTTCCTGGACCCTGCAGGTCAGGCTAGCGCTGGCTCACTATAGAGGGCTCTGGGTCGGGTTTCAGAGGAGGGAAGGGCAGACGCCTTTGGCTTTCCTTCCAGAGAAGGGAGGAAGCAGACCTCTTTTCTGAAAATCTTAGATATTTATCAGTAGGGTTCTACCCATATATTTTTAAATGCCGTGGACTTTGGAGGATTCTGAAAAGGGCGGAGACTTAGCCATCACCTGGAGCGAATTTTCCCGTAGTAAACATTTTCTATTTTTACGAGTTGAAAGGAAGCCAAAGAAGACATGCACCTAAGAATCTCCTGGCTGCAATAACACCAACGTTTGGCCCCTGATGGGGCTGCTCCCTATCATCCCTGTCATCAGTACACTTTACAGGACTCATATGAGGTATGAGCAACTGGAGGTTTCAGGGATTCATGCCAGTTCTCCAGAGTGCAAGGAAATTCAGCCTTGCAGGTCTCTGAATTCTCTGAGTGGCTCCTTTTTTTTTTTTTTTAAATAGAGATCTGAGATTTCAAAATTTTGGCGAAAAAAATAATTCCAGCTGTTCGTAAGTCATTAGTACAGAAATAGAATGACTTTGCAAATAGGCTTAAATGGATCTGAAAATCTGATGTTGGAAAAAAAGCTAGAAGAGGCGTGACTGTGGTCCTAGAACATGTGTGCTGGGGTGAACACTGCTCAGTGTTCTGCGTGGAGAACAGTTGCTTTCCAAGCTGCTATTGTCAGAGCCAATTTGTGATGAAGTATAGAGACCTTTAAGGGACAGGTTCTAAGCTTGTGTTCAGAGAACTGGGGGGAATACAGGTTGTGGTGAGGACTAGAAGCCTCGATCTGAGGCCCAAGATGCAGGTTCAAGATCTGTTCTTCTGATTCTCTGAGCTCTGGGGCAGGGGTATAACTCTGTGGGCCTCACCTTCCTCATCTGCAAAATGGGCACTGCCATTTTGTTGTCTTGTGTTGTCAGAGTTAAAGGAAATAATGCTTCCGGCATAGTCAATGACATATTTGCTAGTCCAAAATGTACGCACGCACACAGACACACACGCCAACTAAAAAGAAAATAAAGACCGAATCCCCAAAGACTTTGAATGAAAACTATGTTGAGAACATGGTCACACTCTTTATTTACATGTATTTACGTGTCAGCCTCACCCTTAGAATTTACAGTTTTTCCTTCTTACTAGAATCTGAATATATGGACATTCTCTAATTATCTTCCTAATTTTACTCTATGTTTTATATAGAACTTTCTAGAAAAAATTTTTTCTAGTAGATTATCTTCAAGTCAACAGCCTAGTTTTTAATCTACTCACTGTGTATGGTAAAGGATTTTACCATCTGGTGGAATTTATAATCTTCACATTCAAGTTTAAACAGCCTTAAATCTGGCTCTCTGGAATATCATTCCTTATAAAAGACAGTTCAAATGGTAGGCCTGGCATGCTGTGGCTTCCAAGAACATCAGTTTAGAAGTACTACCTGGTGTTTCCTAGGTTCTTGGGAGAGAAAAATGAAACGTTATGCAGTTACATCAAGGTTTGCTCAGGACAGTGTGAGAGAGAGCCAGGTGAGGACACAGCAAGGACAAGCCTCAACTGGCAGAAGGGGCAGGTGAGGTCATTGAACTGTCCTTTTGTTTCTTAGCTGCAATAATTTCACAGTGCTTCAGAACCACATAGAGAAGCAACTCCTTTTACAATATTTGATTGGAACTGATCTGGGTGATCCTCTTAGAACCAGAGAGTTCTAGTTAAAAAAAAAAAAATGGGGATTAATTCCAAGAAATATGCCACTTGATTCTGTACTTTGAAATGCGTCTCGATTCACCTTTAATTTCAGTGATAAATTGACTATTAGATTTCCAACTTAGAATGCAATTTTAGGACTCATCTTCCATCTTTGAATGTAAGAGATTGTACTCTTTCTGTTACCAGTCTTCTGTGACTTCTAGAAGACTAAACATAATACAAGTCTCAGCACATAAACATCTTGGTTACTCCATTCAGGAAATCGGGTCTTCATTAGGATACTTTGGAAGTTACAATGTAATGTCATTAAATTGAATATGATTAGAATTTAATGTTATTAAATTAAATGTAATTGCAACTTAATGTAAGTAGGGTTTTCTTTTTGGCTTACTATGTATGAGATGAGGAGTGGCTCTGGGCATGAAAAGTGAAGATCAGAGGCACTTCTCTTTATGGGGAAAATGAAGGCGTGTGGAAGCAAATTAAAAGGCTCAATAATCAAATTATGTATCCTGGATAATTTAACTCAAGAGCTGAGCATCTGTGATGTTGCAAGTCAACGACAAGATGAGGCAGCCCAGTAAGTGGCCAGTTCAGAAAGATGCTAATGCCCCACGGTGATTTCGTGATTCTCCGCTTGCAGGCACAAGGGCTGGAGCAGAGATAGTCATAAAGAAGGGAGCCTAATTGTCTTTATTTTTCATAACTTGGCTCACTTAGAAAGGCTCTGATTGTCTTCATTTCAGTTCACTTATTTTGATGGCCCACTTTGTTCCAAAGTTGACGGTTTTACCATTAAGGCCAACCTGGAAAGTCGTGTGAGCAAAACACATCACAGGAAAGGGATATACGTTTTTATTTTGTATTTATTATTTTTGGATTGTATTTCTCAGCGGGCAGTAGTAACTCTTTAGTTTGTTTCATTAGCATTCTTGTGGGAAACAACTTGAAATATTTATTCCTGGCAAGCGATCCAGTCTCATGAAAAGAGAATTGGCTCTGTGGCTGAGCCTTCTCCATCTCACAGTTATGGACACACACTCTTCAGCCACAATGCCAAGCCTTGAGTCCTGACTGTCACTTACCAGTTGTGTACCCTTTCTTTGTTTCTGTTTCCTCCTTAGTAAAACTGGGCCGAATGCATACTAAGTCGCTTCAGCCGTATCTGACTCTTTGTGACCTCATGGACTGTAGCCCCCCAGGCTCCTCTGTCCATGGGATTTCCCAGGCAAGAATACTGGAGTGGGCTGCCATGCCCTTCTCCAGGGGACCTTCCTGACCCAGGGATCAAACCTGTGTCTCTTAAGTCTCCTGCATTGGCAGATGTTTTTTTTTTTTTTTTTTTTTTTTTACCACTGGCACCACCTGGGAAGCTCTAAAATTGGGGAATAGTACCTACATCAGGGGGGTTATCATGAGGAGTAAATGAGTCAACAAACATAAAGTTCTACTAACAGTAAATGCTTAATAAGTATTTCCTATCATTTCACCTTGGATGTTAATGGTTTAAGCTGATGCTCTCCTTTTCTCTCTTCACCTCCAAAAATTAGATCCTGAAAAGGCAGTGGTAATTCAGGTTATGTCATTTGATGCTTTTTCTGTTTTAGCTAGTAAGAGAATTTGTTTCTGAATAAATGAAGTCCTTCAACTTTCTTGGAAAATAATACAAACTTTTGAACAACATTCTAAAAGTTCCCAGATGCTGCTACTGCGGGCCTGAGACCACACTCGGAGAATGACTGCTTCACCCACTAGTTCCCAAACTGGACTAAACATTGGAGTCACCTGAGATCAGAGCTGTAGCATGTTGATGCCCAAACTGATTAAAAAGTTAATCAGTTGGGTTAATTTATTGTGAAATGTAGTTGTCATGTGCTTTGAAAAAGAGAGGCTGTGTAACATTACAGCTTACCTGTCTATATGGAATTCCTATGCACTCATAGCATTTTTAGGGATATTATAATTTGTCCAGGGGAAATGGGGAAAAAATCTTGGAGACCTCATTCTTGGCTAAAAGCTCAGGAACAGTCAGTGGTGGCACCAGATAACAACAGGCTTCCTGTATTCTGCTCAGTACATTTTTCATTCAACTGCCTTGTCTTCTGAAAAATCAGATAATGTGGTAGAAGCACATAATCCCAGATAAAGTGCCCTGGGAATCCTATGGATCTGCCTGTCTCCCTTGACCCAGTTTGATTTTTGATTTCAGGGTTATTTATTGAAAAGCTTTTCTAAATGAAAATTCACTGACATCATTATAGCTAAGTGTAAGAAAATAAACATATAGCTATCCATTGTGAAAAGGAAGAGTTTTTTTATAGCTAGGTTAAGGATCTAGTTGAGTTTTTCCTCTTTGCCGTTACTTTAGCAGTTTGGCTTTTACTAATGAAAAACTCGGAGGTATCTTTGAGAATTTCAGGAAACATGGACAGTTTTCTCAAGTCCAAGTTTGGTGACCTTCTGGGAATCCTGCCAGGTTCTTGTGTTCGATTCACTGTTTAATTTTTGTTTTGACTTGTCTTGTTTTGATATAGGTCAGTGTAGCCACGATCGCAGTGTTATGTTACCCGCTAACTGTTTGTTTTTACAGTTATTGGTGTCAAGAAGAAAAGATTAAGAACTGACACAATTTTCTTTTTAAATTCGAAGTAAAAACTTCTAGTGAAGTCTGAGCTTTATAGGAAGTTCTTCTAAATATATTCTTTGGAAATGTATAGCCTTTTATGTTTTTATTATGTAACGGGGTAAATAAAAACAAACACTCAGAATATATGTTTTACATTTTTATGGCAACTTTCAAATCTATAGGTGATTCAATGAAACAAAGTATTGAGTGTTTTATAAATGCTAAACCTTGCTGTATTTCTCTACTGAATTAGGAAGAGGCAGTTTGATTCCAACTCAAGGGGCTGTCTAGGCACTCACCAGTACCCAGAATTAGATACAATATTAAAGATAAGGAAAGGAGGAACATTCTTTGTAAGTGTTCAGCCAATAATCACACTGTGGTGAAGTGCCTGTCCAGCTTAACTGTCCTCTGGGATTCAGAGAAGTTACTTTGTTCAGTTTAGTAAGTCTATTGAGAGCCAATTGGCAGTTTTCTTTTTTCAAATGGAAAGCTCCTTTTAATTTATTATATAAAAATAGCACTTTGTACCTATTTTTAAGTGAAAAAATGTATAAGGCAAAAATAGTTTTGATTTAAATTTATGAAAATCAACAAGTGTGGCATGATGTGTCACTGTTTCTTTTCAAACCATTGTGATTCTCATTTAACGTAATGTCTTGAATTAATCTTTAGAAAGGGCTGAATATGATTTTTTTAAAAAAATATTGAAATATAGTTGATTTCCAATATTATGTTAGTTCTAGGCATACAGCACAATATTCAGTTATGCATATATATAAATATATATATATATGTGTGTGTATATATAGGTATATATTGGAGAAGGCTATGGCACCCCACTCCAGTACTCTTGCCTGGAAAATCCACTGGATGGAGGAGCCTGGTAGGCTGCAGTCCATGGGGTCGCTGAGAGTCAGACACGACTAAGCGACTTCCCTTTCACTTTTCACTTGCATGCATTGGAGAAGGAAATGGCAGCCCACTCCAGTGTTCTTTCCTGGAGAATCCCAGGGACAGGGGAGCCTGGTGGGCTGCCGTCTATGGAGTCACACACAGTCGGACACGACTGAAGTGACTTAGCAACAACAGGTATATATGTTCTTTTATAAATTGTTACAAGATATTGAGTATAGTTCTCTGTGCTATACAGTAAGTCCTTGTTGTTTACTATTTTATGTATAGTCGTGTATATCTGTTAATACCAAACTCCTGATTTATCCCTCCCCCCTTTTCCCCTTTGGCAATGGTAAGTACGGTTTTTGTTTCTGTGGGCCTATTTCTGTTTTGTAAATAGGTTCAATTGTGAGATGTTTTTTAGAGTCCACATATAAGTGGTATCATATGGTCTTTGTCTTTCTCTGCCTGACTTTCTTCACTCAGTATATAATCTCTAGGTCTATCCATGTTGCTGCATATGGCATTATTTCATTCTTTTTTATGGCTGAGTACTATTCCATTGTGTATGTGGACCATATCTTTATTCATTGACAGTTCACAGCAGCACTATATACAATAACCAAGACATGGAAGCAACCTGTGTCCATTAGAAGATGAATTTGATTTGAATTTCTATTATGGCAAGAAGTGGAGAAGTTACACCAGAGGGAGGCACTGTGGAGAAGAGAAAAACCCAAGGTCCTGAGAATGCGGATGACTCCTCCACTTCTCTGTAGAAGCTTCCCTTTTCCTTCTGGCAGTGCCTGTCCATCCTTTCGTAGTTCCTTTTCTTTTCTTTCCCTGTTGAAATCCCTTGTTAGTCAGCACTTCTGGACTAAGGTTTGAAATGAGAGAGAGTGAAAGATGCTTCCTGAGGAGCAGAGATGCCAAGGTAGCTATCTTAGGTAGAGTGGTTCACACATTTCCTATTTAAGTCCCTTCGGAATGAGGAAGGAGCAGGGATGAAAAGAAAACATGGGATTCAGAACTCTTGATGAGATATGGAGGCACGTGGAACCTTATTCAAACTCCTGTATAAGTTAGTGGCGGCAAGTTTGTCAATGTGGAATGTGACCTACAATCTAAGTCATACGTTGTTTTCATTCTGCCATTTGAATAATAGTAACAGTATTTGTATACGATACTAAATAAATAGACATACATTATTTCCAAGAACGCTATGGACCAGGAAATGGGAAACCTGGTTTCTCATCCCAGTCTACCACTAACTTACTAAATCGGTTGCTTATCAGAAAAGCCTGTAGTAAAACAGACTTGGTAGGTGTGATTGTAAAGTCTTCTTTCATTTTCTTTTTCTTGGTGAAAAGCACCATTTGAGACCATCATGGATCATGTGAAGAGTTGTAGCTTAGACCATCTGTGTTCAGAGGTGAAGTCAGTTTGAGTAAAACCCTTTAGGAAGTTAGTCTCTGGAGAAATGTAGCATTCATTCCAAAAATTCCTATAACAATATTCTTGAATGTTCACTGAAGATGGCTGTTACTGTGCGTGGGAAATAATGAGATAGCAGATCTTTTTATTTCAAGAAAATTGTATTTTCCTTTTCATGATGCCTAAACAAACTTTTTTGGCCTCCATATGGGAATTATATAAAACATATTCACTGGTCTTTTCAACACTTGGAAAAAAAAATCTTATTCTTAAGTATGGGTTTATAAGTGAAATCATGTTTATATGAGTAATCATATTATATTTTTGAGCTGAAAATTGTATGTTTCCCCAAATCTTAACAGTTGCATTTTGGAGGTAGTATGATAGATATTTTCTTTCCTGCTTTTCTTTGTTTCCTCTATTTTTTAATACACATGTATTACCTTTATAATGTAAAAATAAATACATAAGTACATGCTTTTTAGAGGAAGCATATGAAATGGTAATTTTGAATACTAATACAAATGAGAGATAATGATGTTACAATGTGATTCATTTACATTCCTGTAATTCACAAAGCACTTGTGTGAGATGTACTTTGAAATACCAGACACACTAATAAGAGATAGTAAAATCTGGTGAAAATGATAGGCGTGATTTTTATTAAAAGCAGAACATCACTTTCTTACTCCTTGTGAGCGCCAAAAGAATATTATATATTCTAATCCTGTAAAGCCATCGAGGATTATAGCTGAGATCGGGGTTGGGGGAGTATGTAGTCATAGCCCTGCCACTTAGCACCTGTGTGACCTTGTTCATGGTTCTTAACCTTTTAAAGCTTAATTTGCCCATCTGTCAAGAGAGGCTCAAAGGACCTACTTCATGCTGTGGTCAAGAGTGTTCAGTGGAATAATGCATACAAACTCTTAAACAGTGCCAGGCAGGAAAAGGTGCTCAAATTAGTTATTACCACAAGTGTGATATTCTTCCTACTTCTGATCTTGTTCACACGTCTCATTTGGATATCTACCTTGTGGAAAGCTTGCTGCTTCTTTAGATGAGGTATCCTCCAGGCAGCCGGGGTCATGGCGGACAGGTGAATCCAGACTTTCACCCTTCTCCATGTTGTGCTGGGGATGCAGGGGAGTATGTCTCCCGAAGCTAGCAGTGCTCTAGGGGTGCCAACAGAGGCTTTGCAGAGCAACTCCTGTGACTCTAAGTACTCATTATGGAGTCTGGGAGGCCAGCATCCTTTGCCATATGGCACAGTCCCCAGTGGTTGTTGGGTGGAGTTGGAAGTGTCCTTAGGACCGACTTGCAGCTGCAGGTGGTTTGTTATGAGCTCCTGCTGCTGCTGCTAAGTCACTTCAGTCATGTCTGACTCTGTGCAACTCCATAGATGGCAGCCCACCAGGCTCCCCCGTCCCTGGGATTCTCCAGGCAAGAACACTGGAGTGGATTGCCATTTCCTTCTCCTATGAGCTCCTAGATTTTAGCAATTGTAGAGGTCTCGTTGGTCAGGATCCTGGATAGTCCATCTTGTGCATGCATGTGTGAAGTCACTAGAGTCATATCTGACTCTCTGCAACTCTATGGACTACAACCTGCCAGGCTCCTTTGTCCATGGGATTCTCCAGACAAGAATACTGGAGTTGGGTTGCCATGCCCTGCTCCAGGGGATCTTCCCAACCCAGGATCAAACCTGCATCTCTTGTCTCCTGCATTGGTAGGTGGGATTTTTTTACAACTAGTCGGACACGACTGAGCGACTTCACTTTCACTTTTCACTTTCATGCATTGGAGAAGGCAATGGCAACCCACTCCAGTGTTCTTGCCTGGAGAATCCCAGGGACGGGGGAGCCTGGTGGGCTGCCGTCTATGGGGTCGCACAGAGTCGGACACGACTGAAGTGACTTAGCAGCAGCAGCGCCACCTGGGAAGCTTGACTCCCTCTTTTGGCTCTGTGAAAATTAGAAGATTGCTTTGTTTCCCGGAGAAGGCAATGGGACCCCACTCCAGTACTCTTGCCTGGAAAATCCCATGGATGGAGGAGCCTGGTAGGCTGCAGTCCATGGGGTTGCTAAGAGTCAGACATGACTGAGCAACTTCACTTTCACTTTTCACTTTCATGCATTGGAGAAGGAAATGGCAACCCACTCCAGTGTTCTTGCCTGGAGAATCCCAGGAATGGGGTCGTACAGAGTCGGACATGACTGAAGTGACTTAGCAGCAGCAGCAGCAGCTTTGTTTCCAGGCAGATGCAGCTTTGGGTTTCAGTATCCATTTGCCTCCTCAACTAGAGACCTTTGTGTGGCCATAGCCCAGAATTTTATGTATCTGTATAGGATATGTGTTAATTCATCCACTAGGCAAATATTTTTCCAGCTTTTTCCATAGATTAATTCCAGATCCTAGAGATGCAGCAAAAATGAGACATGATCCCTGTCCTCCAGGACTCACAATCTCTTTGCAAATTTCACTGTGTCTGCTTTGTCTATCAGGGTTGGTATCATATTCCGGAACTCTTAACCCTAGTACATTGCTGCTCTCCGTAGAGTGCTTCAAAGAGGGTGTCATGGTTGATTTCATATGTTAATTGCTCTCATACCCACTAATCTGAAGGATTATTATTGGGGGTCCCTGGTTGGGTCTATGCTCTTCTCAAAACTGTGATGAACTCTATATGTATAATGTGTATCAGTAAGTTTCTACAAAGTGTTTAGACTATGCACAAAGTCTACCAGTCCAAAAACTAAACAAAAACCCATGATGAACTGAATTGAAGTGATCATGGCTTAAAATAGAAGGAAGTTATGGAGATGCTGGGAAAATCAGAATCAATTATTTTTGGACTACACATGTCAGAGCCCTGAAAAAAAATGTAAATCTTTTTGAGCTCTGATTCATTCTCAGTTAATTAAGTGAATGTCTGGCCAGTTACCAATATAGGATAGTGAAAGCCATTTGTGCATCTGTATTTCCTTAACTGTGCCTTGAAATATTTTTAATTTTTAGCTGTATAGTGTAATTTCACATTGGACATTTTTTGGCCAGACCTATTACATCATTAAATGCTAAGCTTGAGTAGTACAATGAGTTTGTGTGTTTTAAATGTTTCTACATCATCTTGGATAAGGCTGCCAAGTTGAATTTCATATCTCTTATCTAGAAACCTGCCATGTTATCCATACTTGAGCCTAAAACAGTTTGAGTAAGACTAGTGAAGCCATTATAATTTCATATTTTCAAACTTGATTTGAATACTAATGACTTTAAGAATAAATGTGTGCATGTTTTCCACTTCATTCCATCTTCAGCTTTTCTGCAAAGATGAGCATGTATCATAAAGATAGCTGCAAGAAGAGCCTCTTTCCCCTTCCTCTCTATAGTTGTTTTCATGTTGCCAATCCTTAAGCAAGGCCAATCTATTTCTCAAGACAGTGTCCTCAAGGAATCCGATTATTACAGGGTTGCCATCTTCTCAAACGCAGGGAAGAAGAATCCTAGCCCTGCTCCTCCAGAGGGTAAGACACTGCTACTTTTACTGTTCAGTTCAGTCGCTCAGTCATGTCTGACTCTTTTTGACCCCATGGATTGCAGCACACCAGGCTTCCCTGTCCATCACGAACTCCCGGAGCTTACTCAATTTCATGTCCATCAAGTCAGTGATGCCATCCAACCATCTCATCCTCTGTCATCCCCTTTTCCTCCTGCCTTCAATCTTTCCCAGCATTAGGGTCTTTTCCAGTGAGTCAGTTCTTCACATCAAGTGGCCAAAGTATTAGAGTTTCAGTTTCAGCATCAGTCCTTCCAATGAATATTTAGGACTGATTTCCTTTAGGATGGACTGGTTGGATTTCCTTGCAGTCCAAGGGATTCTCAGAGTCTTCTCCAACACAGTTCAAAAGCAACAATTCTTCAGCGCTCAGCTTTTGTTATAGTTCAACTCTTATCCATACATCAGTTCAGTTCAGTTGCTCAGTTGTGTCCAACTCTTTGCAACCCCATGGACTGTAGCACACCAGGCCTCCCTGTCCATCACCAACTCCTGGAGTTTACTCAGACTCGTGTTCATTGAGTCGGTGATGTCATCCAACCATCTCATCCACTTTCATCCCCTTCTCCTCCCACCTTCAATCTTTCCCAGCACCAGTGAGTCAGTTCTTCACATCAGGTGGCCAAAATATTGGAGTTTCAGCTTCAGCATCAGTCTTTATGAATATTCAGGATTGATTTCCTTTAGGATGGACTGGTTGGATCTCTTTGCAGTCCAAGGGACTTGCAAGAGTCTTTTCCAACACCACACTTCAAAAGCATCAATTCTTTGGCACTCAGCTTTCTTTATAGTCCAGCTCTCACATCCATACACGACTACTGGAAAAATCATAGCTTTGACTAGATGGACCTTTGTTTGCAGAGTAATGTCTCTGCTTTTTAATATGCTGTCTAGGTTGGTCATAGATTTTCTTCCAAGAAGCAAGCATCTTTTAATTTAATGGCTGCAATCATCATCTGCAGTGATTTTGGAGCCCTAAAAAATAAAGTCTGTCACTGTTTCCGTTGTTTCCCCATCTGTTTGCCATGAAGTGATGGGACCAGATACCATGATCTTAGTTTTCTGAATGTTGAGTCTTAAGCTAGCTTTTTCACTCTCCTCTTTCCCTTTCATCAAGAGGTTCTTTAGTTCCTCTTCACTTTCTGCCATAAGGGTGGTGTCATTGGCATATCTGAGGTTATTGATATCTCTCCCAGCAATCTTGATTCCAGCTTGTGCTTTTTCCAGCCCAGCGTTTCTCATGATGTACTCTGCATGTAAGTTAAATAAGCAGGGTGACAGTATACAGCCTTGATGTACTCCTTTCCGTATTTGGAACCAGTCTGTTGTTCCATGTCCAGTTCTAACTGTTGCTTCTTGACCTGCATACAGATTTCTCAGGAGGCAGGTCAGGTGGCCTGGTATTCCCATCTCTTGAAGAATTTTCCACAGTTTGTTGTGATCCACACAGTCAAAGGCTTTGGTGTAATCAATAAAGTCTACTTTTACTATAGACAATTTCAAATTTTGACTTTTTTCCTTTAAAATCTTTCTCCTGGGATTTGTTTTCTGAGAGCCATTTCTTCACGTGTGCTAACAGGGAAAGAAAGAAGGCATATTTTATTATCTGCAAAAGCTGCAAGAATGGGTTTCTGTTTCTGTGACCATTGTCCTCATTGGGGAGTTGCCTGTGTACTCAGAGTCATTTTGTCTGACTCTTTGCGACCCCACGGACTGTAGCCCATGGACCGTAGCCCACCAGACTCCTCTGTCCAAGGAGTTTTCCAGGCAAGAATACTGGAGTCGGTTGCCATTTCCCACTCCAGGGAATCTTCTTTACCCAGGGATCGAACCCTGTGTCTCTGGCATTGGCAGGCAGATTCTTTATCACTGTGCCATCTGGGAAGCCCCCATTAGGGAGTTGGGAAGTTTTAAATGCAAACCAAGGAATTTTGATATATCAAAAGGGCAGAGGGGAGACAAATGCTCCCAAGAAAGCTTTATTGCCTTTCTTCCCATTCACAAAAAGGAGCTACTGATAATTTTAAAAATGTTGATTCTGTGCTGTGGACGGGGGGTTGGGTGGGGGGTGATGAGTCAGCAAGCTCCCTGGCTCCCTGGGTACCTAGTAGACTGAGGTTCCTTATGGTATGATTGGGAGGTGAACTACTTCAAATATAAGTTTGGAAGCAAAGTAAGACTCCAAATGGTTTAATGCTGGAGGTCGGTGCCAGGGAAGATTTGGTCTGTGTCATACTTTGCTTCATGGAGGAGGTGTGGCATGAGCCTGCTTCTTGAAGCATGGTTCAGTTTAGACACACGCAATAGTCAACATAAATCACAGGGCTGGAAATTACCTTACAAGTAATTGTCATTTGTGATACAAATGTTGTTTATACGAATGACGCTTGATGCCTTAATCTCTCCCAATAGCATAACTAATGAGCAAATGATCTGATGCCAGATACCGTTAAGGATGGGAAACTTTCAGCTTTAAACATCCTTATTTATTAAAAATTATTTTCTTAGGTTAAACTGAAAAATTGCTCCTTGGAGTGTCCATGCACTGGTCCTAATTCTGTGCTCTAGGAGTAACAGGGACAAAAAAAATCCCTTCCACTTCAAATCCAGTCTTGCCAGGATTTGAAGACAAGTGGAACATGGTATTCTAAAACTGCTTCTTTCTTTCTTTCTTTGTCTTTTGCATGGTTTACAGTTACATCTACAGCCTAGTCAACCTTCCCTGGACATGCTGAGTATTGATTCTTTCTGATCATTGGTTGCTAAATAGAAAGGGTGTAGCCCTGCTCTTTTCTCACTGTGGCCCAAGAGTAAACTAATTTTTGGCAGCTAGCTCACACAAATGACTTCAGTTTGCCATTAGCTAAGGCCTTTTTGTCTGCTCAGTCCTCCTGCTGTTAGGCCAACGGATTCCTTTTAAGCATTCTGCAATCCAAATTTTGGATCCCAGGGTTTTTGTGTATTTCTTTTGAATTTTGTCTTATTGTGATTGGTTTATTATTTATCCAGGTGAGATCTTATCCACAGGCTTCCATTCAATCAGTTAGAAATCTTTTTTAGCTTTTCTTTATCTAGAAACTTGATTTGCATGTCATCGTTTTCCTCACTCAAATTATGGATAACCAATGAACTTGGCAGCACACATGACAGAATTCTAAAATATCTCGCCAGCAACCTCTTACCAGGTTGGCAACCACTGTTACTCACCATGGGGGAGCCATTTGATTAGTTTTATATCCAGACTACATTTATCTGCTCTCATTTTTGAAGTCTCATAAGTACAGTCTTCTCATGATATCAGCCTTGTATGTGTGCGTGCTAAGCCGGTTCATTCGTGTCTGACTCTTTGTGACCTTGTGGACCATAGTCCATAGGCTCTTCTGTCCATGGGATTCTCCAGACAAGAGTACTGGAACGGGTTACCATACCCTCCTCCAGGGGAATCTTCCTGACCAGCGATTGAACCCGCATCTCTTATGTCTCCTGGATTGGTAGGGGGATTCTTTACCACTAGTGCCACAAAGGAAGCCCAATCCTATCAAAAAAGTACAGGTCAAACTGTATTATAGCACAGGGAACTCTACTCAATATTCTGTAATAACCTGTATGGGAAAAGCATCTGTTAAAGAATGAATATGTGTATATGTATGATTGAATCACCATGCTGTACACCTGAAACTAACAACATTGTAAATCAACTATACACCAATACCACTTTTTAAAAAAGTGAAAAAAGTGCAGGTCAGTTTACTGTGATTTATTCTTGGTACTAAAAAACATCGTGTAATGCTTAGGACATATTCCTTTTGTAAGGTTTGTGAGTGCTTGCAAAAAGGAGTGACGTTTAGAATGTTTAACAACCAGAAAAGCCAGGGCACCAGCCTTGTAGCTCGGGCACAGGACAGTCAGAGGAGATGTCAGGGCAGCCAGCTGACAGCTGATCTAATCCCTCAGCCTTTCGGGTCTCCCAGAAGCCCACATGCTCTTGATCTTTAGTGGTATTTCTTTTCTCCTTTCTGTAAGTTTCTGCTATTTATTACTTGGACTTTGAGCACTGGTCTATATTTCACAAATGAAGATATATTGTGAAACAGACTTAAAACTGGGAATGGGTGTGATTTGTTTAAGGGCTTGATGGAAAGGGAGGGTTTATTGAAGGGAGAGCTGGAAATATTTCCAAATACGGGACCTGGAGTCCTTCTGTAGAAATGGTCACTGAAGCAGAGACGGTGGTGGTGTTTCCGGCTGAGCACAAATCTGTCAATCACAAGCTAACCAGAAAAAGTCTAGAAGATAAAGGCCAATCAAGATAGATGCTATCTTTTGAGAAATAGTGAAGAAATGTTGCCAAGGGCACTGTGAAAGGATTGATTATCTCAAGGAAGGGTAACTCTCACAGAGGGTATGATCTTAAGCAAAGGGAGATAAAGGAGCAGTGTATGGGCGTAGGTGAGAGGAGGCATTTCTTTGGAACCTGAGGAGGTCATTAATACTGAGGTGAGTGTTTCCATAATGGTGAGTATGTACATATAACTTTATTGAATTTTAGAGAAAATGAATGATGAACATTTGAAGCTGTAAGATGAGTATTATATTACTTGGGATGTATGGTCAATAGAAAACAGTAGGGAAAAACCTAGAGTGGGCAGATTTAAGCAGAGAAACATAAACTTTCTGCCTTCCTGGTTAAGGTTGTTGTATTGTTCAGTGGCTAAGTTGAGTCTTTCTCTTCATGGCGCCATGGTTTGCAGCACACCAGCTTTCCCCCTCCTTCACTATCTCCCGGAGCTTGCTCAAACTCATGTCCATTGATGCCATCCAACCATCTCATCCCCTGTCACACCTTTCTCCTCCTGACCTCAATCTTTCCCAGCATCAGGATCTTTTCTACTAAGTCGGCTCTTTGCACCAGATGGCCAAAGTATTGGTGCTTCCGATTCAGCATCAATCCTTCCAATGAATATTCAGGGTTGATTTTCTCTAGGATTGACTGGTTTGATCTCCTTACTGTTCAAGGGATGCTCAAGAGTTTTCTCCAGCACCACAGCTCAAAAGCATCAATTCTTTAGCGCTCAGCTTTCTTTATGGTCCAACTCTCACATCCAAATGTGTCTACTGGATGGACTGTTGTTGACAAAGTGATGTCTCTGCTTTTTAATATGCTGTCTAGGTTTGTCATAGCTTTTCTTCTAAGGAGCAAGTGTCTTTTAATTTCATGGTGGCAGTCACCATCTGCAGTGATTTTGGAGCCCAAGAAAAGAAAATCTGTCACTGTTTCCATTTCTTCCTCATCTATTTGCCATGAATTGATGAGATTGATTGCCATGATCTTAGTTTTTTAATTGTTGAGTTTCAAGCCAGCTTTTTCACTCTTCTTTTCACCTTCATCAAGAAGCTCTGTTGTTCCTCTTTGCTTTCTGCCATTAGACTGGTATCATTTGCATAACTGAGGTTGCTGATATTTCTCCTGGCAATTTTGATTCCAGCTCATGAGTTATCCAGCCCAGCATTTTGCATGATGTACTCTGCATAGCTGCTGTTGCTGCTGCTGCTGCTAAGTTGCTTTAGTCGTGTCCGACTCTGTGCGACCCCATAGACGGCAGCCCACCAGGCTCCCCTGTCCCTGGGATTCTCCAGGCAAGAATACTGGAGTGGGTTGCCATTTCCTTCTCCAATGTGTGAAAGTGAAAAGTGAAAGTGAAGTCGCTCAGTCGTGTCTGACTCTTTGTGACCCCATGGACTGCAGCCTACCAGGCCCCTCCGTCCATGAGATTTTCCAGGCAAGAGTACTGGAGTGGGGTGCCATTGCCTTCTCCAACTCTGCATAGAGGAAAGGGAAATAGCAATCCACTCCAGTATTCTTGCCTGGAAAATCCCATGGACAGAGTAACCTGCTGGGCTACAGTCCATGGGGTGCAAAGAATCGAACATGATTGAGTGCACATGCACACACACACACACACACACACATGTACACAGTGTATAGAAGTTAAATAAGCAGGGTGACAATATACAGCCTTGACATACTCCTTTCCTAATTTTGAGCCAGTCCATTATTCCACGTTTGGTTCTAACTGTTGCTTCTTGACCTGCATACAGGGTTCTCAGGAGACAGGTAAGGTGGTCTGGTATTCTTATCTCTTCTCAGAATTTCCCAGTTTTTTGTGATCCACACTGTCAAAGGCTTTAGTGTAGTCTGTGAAGCAGAAATGGATTTTTTTTTTTTTTTTTTTTTTCGTGGAATTCCTTTGCTTTTTCTATGATCCAATATATGTTGGCTATTTTACCTCTGGTTTCTCTTCCTTTTCTAAATTCAGCTTGTACATCTGGAAGTTCTCAGTTCACATACTGCTGAAGCCTAACTTGAAGGATTTTGAGCATCACCTTGCTAGCATGTGAAATGAGCATACTCATATGCTAGTTTGAGCATTCTTTGGAATTGCTCTTCTTTGGGATTGGAATGAAAACTGACCTTTTCCAGTCCTGTGGCCACTGCTGAGTTTCCTGGATTTGCTGACATATCGAGTATAGCGCTGGCTAATATTGCAGTTTCATTGTTATGAAATATTCCTTCATTACAGAGAATAATTAGTATATCACTGTGAATGCACATTTCCGCCTTAAGTATTGTGCCATACCTTGCTTGGAAGACCCTTGCTAATGCTAAGTCACTTCAGTCGTGTCCGACTCTGCGCAACCCCATAGACGGCAGCCCACTAGGCTCCCCCGTCCCTGGGATTCTCCAGGCAAGAACACTGGAGTGGGTACAGCTCCGTTATTCCAGTGGTGATTTATTTGCGGACTATCCTCTAAGCAAAAGTACAAAGATTTGTGTCCCTCTGATTTTAGAAATATTCAGTCCTGCTGGCCATTTCTGAATCTGTGAAGGGAAGGAATATTGAACAGAAGGAAGAGGGAGGGTAGGTGTGAGGACGCACTGTGGAAAGTGTTCTGGGGACCATCGTGAGTCCCAAATATGACCTTCCAGAAGGTTGTGGGCTATCATTTCACCTCACTTTAATTCCTAAACTGCAAAAGGGAAAGGGGGTGGGGAGAGAGATACCTTAGGAGGTTGGTTACAGATATAATATATAGAATATTATGTCTATTCTATATATAATAGAATAGATAACCAACAAGGAGCTGATTATAGATTATATCTGGTTATAGATATATAGAATATTATATCTATTCTATATATAATAGAATAGATAACCAACAAGAAGCTTTGTGTAGCACAGGGAACTATACTCAACATTTTGTAATACCTATAAAGGAAGAGAATCTAAAGTTATATATATATATAATACTGAATGTGCTGTACACCTGAAACTAACATATCAACTATACTTTAATTAAAAATATTAAAAAAATACCTGAGTTAGGGAGCTCTTCTTCCCTAATGTTTGCTTTGTGTTTATTTTACAGAGTTAGCATTCTTACTAAAAGAAGTACTGAGAGGGAAGACAAAGGTTTGCAACACATTAATCAGGTTATTTTTGACTCATTCATGGAGATGATTAAATGGGGGAGAGCAGAGTCTGGTGTTAGCTGTGGATTGGTTGGTGTGCATGTTGTGGTTCTAAGATCCTTAGAAGTGTCTGTGTTGAGAGGGACAATATCAGCCAGTTCCCCTGTTACCAGCATCCATTTCCCTTTCTGTCTGATGGTCTGAAGGTCTGAGAGTCTGAGGTTCAGTTGGTTGGTGGATCTATCAGTTGGGTTATCAATTCATTACCTCTTTTTCTTTCTTTCATTTTAGAAAAAGTATCTCTAGAATGGTTTATTATTCTGTTATTTGTATAAGTAAGACATAGAAAATATCCTAAATATTCAGTATTAGAGACAAGGTTGATATTTGCATTGATTATGCAATGGCATTAAAAATGGTGTTTAACAGCAAATGTGTCTTTAGATATAAGTAGAAAATAGGAAACAAATTTATATATATAAATGTTCATGTCAAAATATTCAAAGCAAAAAGGATACAGTTTTAAAACTTATTGCTTAGGAAATGAGTATTTTATAAATATGGTATATTCCCTTCTTGGCCCTGTTTAATCATTTTTTGCCTTCTATTTTATGTGGCATGCCTATTTTGTTTTATTAGCATTTTCCTAGTGAATTATTTCTCTGACTGCTTATTTTCAACACTTCTTGTCACTGAATTTTAGGTGGATTTCTTATAAGTAGCATATAGGTGGACTTAAAAAAAACACCATCTAAAATATTTCTAAATTCTAAATAATCAAATTTTATTATGATTGCTAATATGTTTGAATTCTTTCTTTGCATCTTACTTTATCTTTCTATGTCTATCTTGTTTTCTTATTCTTTATTATAATTGTTACTCTTAGTTTCTCCATCTTTGTTTGGAATTAATTAAGTTTGCTTCATTTTCTCCCCCTACCAATTATCTCTGGAAGTTACATTCTTCTTTGTGTAATAGTGATTACTATTACATTTCTATGTATCAGTTAAAACTTGCATTTTCTTACCATGGGATAGCCAGTTGAGATCTATCCCTCCCCACCAAATAACTTACTTATCCTATTTACATGACTTTTATCACCTTCACGGAGAAGGCAATGGCAACCCACTCCAGTATCCCAGGGACAGAGGAGCCTAGTCGGCTGCCATCTATGGGGTCACACAGAGTCGGACGTGACTGAAGTGACTTAGCAGCAGCAGCAGCAGCAGCAGCATCACCTTCACTGCCCTCCATCACCCATTCCATAGCCAGTCCCCGGTTTGAGGGTTTATGTTTTATTTCCAGAATGTTATTAATGTTTTTTCAGTAACAACTTTATATTGATGTTTTTTTATTTTGAAGGAATAGTAATTGGAGGGTGGTGTGTTCATTGATTTTTAAGAAAATTTCTGTTTCACAACTAACTCTTAGTTTTATCTTCTAGTGATTTTTTTTTTTTGCAGAGATAGTAGACTTTTGAGTTCTTTAATCTTCAAATGTTCAAAATATTAAAAACTGAAAGTAACTTTGGTTAAGTCCAAAACTATTTTCATGCATAACTTCAAAGATTTGAATCCATTATCTTTTGGCTTCACTTTTGTGCTAAGAAGTCTGCAGAAATCTGAATTTTATTTCTTTTTATATATCTTTTCTAGGTCCACCCCCTCCCACTCACCCTACCTTAGGATTTTTTGCTTTATCCTTTGAATTCTGATTTTTCACTAACACTGCTCTAAAAGATCTTTTTTCCTCCCTGTTCAAGCAATTTGATACTTTTGAGACCCTCTAATTCTGAAGATTAAAATCTTTATTTAGCTCTCAAAGCTTTTATTTTACCTTTTCTTACATTATTTCTACACATATATCATTGTATGTTTTCCTTCTGAAAACTTTTTAAATATTTTGTAAGATCTGTGTCCTTTTGCTTGTAGTCTGGTAGAATTCTTCAGCTTGATTTTCCATCTAGGTACTTTCCTCTTCAATTATTTTCACATACATTTCTGAATATGTTAATATCTGTATTCAAACATTCTTACACACATCTCTAAATATGAATGACATCTAAGTTAGTCTTTTTCAGACTGTTATTAACTCTGTTTCTATGGGTGTTACTACATCTGCTGAGTTTGTGGGCTTCCTCTATGCTGCTGTCTTTTTTATCATTCACATCTTTGTTTTTGCAGTTTCATATTTACTACTGTATGGGTCTTTTTTCCATTTATTGTTGCTTACCCTCAATGATTGTGGTTTGCACTACATACTGGTGTCATGTCATCTGGACATGCCTATCCCCTGTTCCTCTTGGGTTTGCTCATGGTGAACCTGAGTCAAGCTCTGCCCATCCAGTCCAAGAACCCATAGCTTCCCAAGGGATCCAAAGAAAGAGCTGCATTATGTCCAAGAGGCCATGGTTCTTCCTCATTCTGTCCACTTCTCTCAGAGTGTTTTTCCTCTTCCTGCTCTGAGAATCTTCCATCTTTGAGCAACCCTGCCTCCCCAGCAATATAGGCTGTGAAATTCAGAAAAGGCCATACCCAGAGTTACTCTGACAATGTTACTCTAAAATACTTGTAATTGTGGAATAGAACAAAAGTCATTTTAGCACCTGCTTTATTACTTCTGTTCTGAAGTGAACATTCTGGAGCAAGCAAATATCTGGACAGGCATAATTGCCCCCTTGGGTTCTTGTGTGATATGGCTTTAAAGATATTGTTTGCAATTTCTTGTGAATAGCATTTGGATGTTATAGAAAAATTAGAACATCTCCTTTTGGATAATGTCTGACATATTGTAATTCTGAGTCTGCTCTTGGCACTTGCTAGAGAAACGTCAGTTTCCCAACAGGAACAAAGTCCAGTGCAGCTGTTTCTGCTTTCACCATGGAATTTGAAAGTCTGTGTAAGAGACTGGATGTAACCAACCAGTTTGGGAGTGAACAATGGGAGTCATGAGAGTTTCCCACATCATGAATTTCTTGCATTGTAGGTGATAAATTTGATAGTATTAATACTGTCTTGAATTTGGGCATTATATACCTTTGAGGGCTCCTTTCTGTAAGATTTTTAATGAATATTTAATAATTATAATTTTAATTATAAATAACTCAGTCTCTTTATCACACTTATCTCACATTACAGGGATTTAAAGATATCTTTTTAAACACTGTTCACTGATCTCATTTGCCAAGGTGTGGACCAAAATATTTACAAAGTAGGATGATTTCTAGTTCTTGTGGGCTGGTCTTTCACAGGAAATATTCATTATTTACTCATTTTGAAGTATAGTGTTGTCATTTTCCAGAATACCAGGGATAGTTTTATTCAACTGTAAGAATGAAGCACACAGCTTAAATGCACATCCCAACTGCTCTCTGCTATTTAAGAATATCTAGACTAGTTTTTACTGCCATCCTGGTTGGCAGAAGATAAAAATTCGACTGTGGTATTTGTTGGTAACATTTGTGTGTATGTGTGTTGAGGAGAACAATGTAAAATAGTTTAAGAAATCTCACATTTAAGGATCCAAAACCCTACTGCAAGCATTCAGTTGGGTCTGTGTAGATCTTGTCATTTGTTTAGAAGGAGAACCATTTTCAAGGGTTTATGTTTTGGTCTCATAGCTTAGCAATAACAAAGAAATACTTTCATGAAAAGAGATCACAAAGATATTGTGCATATCTTTGAAGCTCTTTGAATGTAATAGAAATAGGTATGTTAATTTTGATTACAAAATACTTATAGAAAATTCAGAGTCTATTAGATCTAGTAGATCCAATTTGGAACAATGGGGAAAAAATGACCTTTTGGAGGAATTTAAGAAGCTACTTCTTAGCCTTGTATTTAATGGAACAAATCATTCAATAAGTCATTTAAGAGAACAGAACTGTAGCCAATTTGAAATGGAAGTGCTCTCCAGCTCACTCATCTCTTCCCCCTGGTTTGATAGAGGATATGCTGAAGTCCAGCCAGCCTTGTTTTCTTGCCCAGATTCCAACAGTATCTTCATGACCCTGCTGGGTCTGGGACACAGATGGTCCAGCTGCCAATACAGTCCTTTTTTCCCTGCACCTGGCTGAATATGGCCAGGAAGGAACTGAATATTGTTGACTCATCACTTTAAAACAAGTTACTGTTATTGAACTCAATATAATACTTCTTTAATTAACAAATGCAGGATGTTTTCATTTTCCATGTCAGAGCTTCCTTTTATATGGTAAAAAATTGTACACTAGTGTATTTTGGAAGATGGGCTTTTCATTTTCCATTCTTTTAACACAGTTAGTCACATTTTATTTGGTTCTCTTGAATGTCAGGATGGTAGATTGTTCACGTTGGCTCTTTTTTTCCTCAGGAAACATCTCTGGCATACCTAATGAGACAGTGGAGCCATCTGGGAGATTAATGAAGATGTACTACATGAGACATTTACTTGTTACTCTTGGCTGTTTAGCAAGCATTTCCCCCATAGAAACAAAAGGCTGGCTTTTGGATTGACAGAGCTATGAAGGGTATATAGGAAAAAGGATGATAGTATATTTGAGGGAGGGGCAGAAAACGCTGACATTGATTGAAACTCTTGCCATTTCAATAAGCATTATAAATATTACAGCTGTTTCACATGGAAGCTAGAAAGTAAGAGTTAAGATGAATTCGTTTTGGAAACAAGAAATTTGAAACTAAATTGATAAATACTGCATTTCCCCCATAAACAAACACATAGAATGTGCATGTTTCCCATTTGTATATTCTTAGCTGAAGATAAAAATAGACTATTGGAAATTGGGAATTTTAAGTCTGTGACAAGGAGTGAGATGCAATAGGTATTTTGTAGTTTTGAAATATACATTCTGCCTTAAACATTACAACATACATGAGCCTGATAAGAATCACCCATGACAATGTTTTATAAGTTAATAATAATACAAAGTAAAAATTTTTTATTGCTGTTCATCTTGGTCAAGAGTGCCACTTAAATTAATATGAGAATTTTATTTATTCCTCACCAATAAAATGGCTTTGTAGAATTAAGGAAAATCTTTTGAAGCTTTTAATTTTTTATTTTAGGAGAAACAAAAAGTCATGGAATCCTTAAACCTTGGAAGGTGCCAAAAATATGTCACTTCATGGTATTTCTTTTTAGAAAATTTAAAATACAACTTTATGTTAATTTCAGCTGCATGGCAAAATGAATCAGTTATACATATACAATATTCTTCTTCATATTTTTTCATTATGGTTTAATCGCAAGATACTGAATATAGTTTTCTGTTGTATATGGTAGGACTTTGTTGTTTATCCATTCTAGTTTGCATATGCTAATCCAAAACTCCTAATCCATCCCTTCCTTACTCCCCCTCTTCCTTGGCAACCACTCTATGTCTGTGAGTCTGTTTCATTTTACTTAAAAGTTATAAGATAATTACAGTCATTTCTTTATGAAAAGTAAGAACATGAGAAATAAATTCGTCTATTTGAAAGGAGAGCCCTAATTACAGATTCCAAGGCACTTACAAGTGTTTCCTGTATTAATCAAATATGTCATATTCAGTGGTATACATATTCTTCATATGTATGAGTTCTTATGAAAATATGGCCAGTCTGATTTTTAAGATACAGAGTTTGAGTGCTAATTATAAAATATGTTAAATTCCATTTGGTTTGTCATAGGATATTAAATATAGTTCCCTGTGAGTAGGACCTTGTTGTTTATCCATTCTATATATGATACTTTGTATCTGCTAAACAAGAACTCCCAATGCTTCCCTCCCACAGTGTTCATGGTATTTCTTAAGTGATTTGTTATTGAGAGAGCTTTATATTAAAGAAAGAGTAAAACTTGGACTCAGTTCTTTGAGCTGATGCTATGGAGGAATACCATGTTTCCTTTAGTCTTCTGTGGTAGTCACAGAACTTTGGATTAGAAAAGCCCAGTTATTATGTTTTTGTTATGTTTCTATATACTGGCTTACTTGGAGCTTCCATAGAGCAATGGCTTTAAAAGGTTTTTTACAGGACCCACAGGAAGATATTTTATATTGTGGCACATCTGTACTTATTTGATAGATGTATATTAAATATTGACAAATACCCACCTTTTCTGCATGCATGATATTCTGACATTTCCTCTTCTGTTCATTCTGTTGGAAAAAAAAAAAAAAACACTGGTTATGACCTGCTAAATTGCAGTTTGAACAACTGCTGTAAAGGTTCCTCCATATTTTTTTGGAGGGGAGGGTGATGAATGTGTAGTTATATGTGATCATCATTAACTTTGTTTGCCAAGTATATTTCAGGTCCATGATAAGTTGACATCTCCTGACCCCACATTAGTTCTGGTCAATGAGTTCAGTGGAAAATTGACATATGTTTCTGGACTGAAATATTTGAGACCCTCTAGAGCTCTTTACTTCTATCATTGAAAATGGTCATGTTCCTAGAATGGGCCTGAAAATGAGTCATGTGTAGCAGAACCAGTAGCCAGCCTACAGTGTACATAGAATATGAGCAAAAAATAAACTTTGCTGTTAAAAGGCACTTCAATTCTTGGATATATTTGCTCTTCAGTATAGCTTACTCTTCCCTGATGGGTAGAGGATAATTCAATTATGTATTTTTCTGGTAGGAAAGAGCCTTCATTTGAGATATTAACTTTGCCTAAAAACACTACACAGTTCCATATGTACATACCTCATATGATGCTTAGATCTGCTTTCCTAAAAACTAAGAAGCATTTTATTTCTACTCGCCCATCTCCCAGCAAACAATTTGGTTTTCCTTCTGAGTTCTTTCTCTTGGAAAGGACCAGAGGTGGGTCATTCTTATTTCTCCCCCGCACCCAGAGATGAACTATCATTCTTGGCCTGTCTCAGCTCCCAGGGCTCTTTCCACTCCAGTGAAAGAGTGGAAAGAGACATTCTGCCTCAAGTCCTCCTGCTTCCTGTGGGCCTTTCTGTTTTCTTATGCCTCCACAGTGAACTTTATAAAATGTGACCCAGAGTATGTCTATTGGAAAATCCCTCTGAAGAATCCCAGGATGAGCTTTAATGACAAAATCCGTTGCTCTTCACTTGATTTAAAGACTCTTCATGGATTGTTTGCATCACTGTCATTCGTCACCCTCAGGGCCTGCTGTGGACTGAACTGTGTCTCCTCCAAATTCATGTGTTAAAGCCCTCAACTGTAAGGAGAGAGGATTCAGGTTAATTAGGCACATAAGGGTGAGATTACAGGTTAGTGTTCTTATGAGAAGAGACACCACCCAACGCACACAGCCAGCAAGATGGTGGCCCACCAATAGGGGGCCTCACCAGAGCCCACCAAGCCAGCACCTCACCTTGGACCACTAGCCTCCACAGCTGTGAGGAAGTAAACGTTTGTGGTTAAACACCCTGCTCTCTGGAATTTTATAATAGCAGCCAGAGCTCCTCAGCCCCCACAGCTTTCCCTCTGGAAATCTCACTTCAGGAAAGCTATTTCACTGAACACATTCTGCCCTTTAATTGTGCTCTGGGTATGATTTGGTATTATCTTTCTCTCCTTTTAAGATTACCTGCAAATCCCTGGTTCTCCTTCAAGTCACAGGTCAGACTTTACATCCTCCTGGAAAACTCTTGTCTCCTCTCCCAGGTGGAGTTAGATCTTCATTTCTCTGAGCTCCCCTGGCACCCTGCCTGTACGCCCATTAACATCTCTCCTCTTTTGTGGTAACTGTACAGTTCATGTCTTTCCACTGAACTCTACATTTTAAAAATGTTTATTGAAGTGTAATAGATTTATAATATTGCATTAATTTCTACTATACAGCAAAGTGACTCAGTTATATACACACACACACACATATATATACATTCTTTTGATATACTTTTCCATTATAGTTTATCACAGGATATCGAATATAGTTCCCTGTGCTATACAATAGGACCTTGCTGTTTACCCATCCTATATATAATAGTTTGAGTCTGCTAAACCCAAAGTCCCAGTTGATCCCACCTCCATACCCCTTTCTCTTGACAACCACAGGTCTGTTCTCTATGTCTGTTTCTGTTTTGTAGATATATTCATTTGTGTTCTGTTTTAAATCTGACATATAAGTGATATTGTATGGAATTTCTCTTTTTCTTTCTGACTTACTTCACTTAGTATGTGAAGTAAGTGCAAATGGCATTTCCCATCCTTTATTATGGCCAACTAATATTCCATTGCATATATGTACCCATGCTCAGTCACTTCAGTCGTGTCCAACTCTCTGCAACCCCAGGGACTATGGCCCGCCAGGTTCCTCTGTCCATGGGATTCTCTAGGCAAGAATACTGGAGTGGGTTGCCATTCCCTTCTCCAGTGATAAAGTATGAAGTGAGTGAAATGAGTGAAGTGAAGTCGCTCAGTCGTGTCCGACTCTTTGCGACCCCATGGACTGTAGCCTAGCAGGCTCCTCCGTCCATGGGATTTTCCAGGCAAGAGGACTGGAGTGGGGTGCCATCTCCTTCTCCATATATGTACTACATCTTCTTTATCCATTCATCTGTGGATGGACATTTAGGTTGTTTCCATGTCTTGGCTATTGTAAACAGTGCAGGTATTAACATAGGGTATATGTATCTTTTTGAATTATAGTTTTGTTTGGATATATGCCCAAGAGTGGGATTGCTGGATCATATGAAAACTCTGTTTTTAGTTTTTTGAGGAACCTCCATACTGTTTTCCATAGTGGCTGCACCAATTTACATTCCCTCCAACAGTGTAGGAAGTAAAACCTACTTTGTAAAGGCCATTAACTATGCTTTTCCATCTCTGTATCCCTATTTCCTAGGATGAATGCCCCGTTGTCTGAAATGAGGTGGTCATGAATATTATTGATTGAATAGATGATGAATAATAGTGGTAAAGGAGTTATTCATTTATTAACTTTTATCTCCTGAAGATTTTTTTCTTCCTTCTTACAATCCAAACAACAAAGCTTCATGTGTTTTCCTTATCAAAACCAGCTGTCAAGACAGGATTTAAAATCATTTACACTGAAGTATAAATATCTGATTAACAGTTATATCTCCCAAGGGAACTTCCATTTTAACAAGGATAGAATTCTTGAACTACAAAAACAAATCTTTCTTGGTAGAATTTCAGGCTTAACAAGCATATGGGATTGGTTATAATTGGGGGTGAGAATGGAGCTTAAGAAATTTTCTCTGCTCCAAATGCATACCTTAAATGTGAGATCAGACCTGTCACCTGCTGGCTCATGGAGGAACAGGCATGTCAGATTACACAGCAAATTCACGTTTGTTTCTACTGCTGAGCATAGATCAGATGAAGTGCACATCTGGTAAATGTTTGCACATGAAGTGTGTATCTGCCAAGCATTGTGGTTTCCTGGTACATCCCATCCCAATGGCTCTGAGTCAAGGTCACAAAACCAGCATTGCAGAGATTTGGTGATCTGGAACTGCATTCTGTTTTTAGTTGTTGAGAAAGTTGCTCTCTTAATTCCTTTGAAGACCCTCCATGTTGCCATTAAAGGCTTGGAAAAGGACTTGGGTGATTCAGAGTCCATTCAGTTGTTTGAAGCCATCCCATAGGGATGAGAATCTTGACTACTAGGAAAAAAGTCTCCCCAGAAAGCTCTTCCCAATTTTTATCATTGACCTATTTTCATGTCTGGTTGTCTCATCAAAGGTTTCATTTGCTGAAAAAAATGTGGGTATATGTACAGGTATCACTGGTTCACTTTGTTGTACACCTGAAACTAATGCAAATTGTGGATCAACTATATTTTAATAAAAATCATGTTTTAAAGCTTCATTCTAAATACTAACTTAAATCTTGCCTAACTTAGCTTTGACACCTTGCTCTTCATGGATGTGAAGAGCATCTGATTTTCATATAAACTGTAATACTAGAGATACCAAGCAGTGCTTTGTTTCATAAAAGCAAAGCAAACCAAAGAACACAAAAGCCATCCCAAAACAATTCAAACTAAATTAAGTTAGGAAAATAGGATTTTCTGAATGCAATGTGACTCAAAGCAGACCTGCTAGTTAGCAAGTCTGCTGGTTAGACCGGAAGGCTGACATTTTGATGTTGTTTATATTCTCAACATCCCCAATGAATTCTGTCCTAAAAAGCCAGGTAACATCAATATAATTGAGAAACTGGTTTATTTTCTATTGTTTTAATTCAGAAAGTCATTGAAGAAATTCATAGTAGTTATCTTTTTTCCTCTAGGATTATGAAGGAGGAGGACAAATACTTATCTTTTGAAAAGTGGAGTTTTTTGGAGTTCAGTTCAGTTCAGTTCAGTCGCTCAGTCATGTCTGACTCTTGCTAACCCTATGAATCGCAGCACGCCAGGCCTCCCTGTCTATCACCAACTCCCGGAGTCCACTCAGACTCACGTCCATCGAGTCAGTGATGCCATCCAGCCATCTCATCCTCTGTCGTCCCCTTCTCCTCCTGCCCCCAATCCCTCCCAGCATCAGAGTCTTTTCTAATGAGTCAGTAGATCCATATAAATTCAAGGACAAGGAAAAATTTCTACAAAATTACCTGTATCTAGTTTCTAGAAAGAAATAATATAATATTCCTATTATTCCAGATGAGGGAATCAGAGTGACTGATCTTAGTATAAACTTCACTGCGGCTACACGGATGGTATTCTGCTGTGCTTGATCATTTCAGTATTTTTCTATTTGTTGAATGCATTAACACTGGTAATGTTTTTGATATTGAGCTTGAAAAGTAGTCAAGACATAGGGATTTTTTAAACAATTCTATTTAGTATTTGTATTATATAAACAATTCTGTTTAGTTTTTGTACACTGTTGATTTTTGGGAAGAGTGTTTAAAATATGGTGGACAAAAGCACAAAATATTGAATAGCAGGCACAATACTGATAATAGCTTCTATAAATAGATACAAATTTAAAGGTGTATCTATTTTTTAAACAATAAGATATTTTATTAAATTATTAATACATGTGAACATTACAAGCCATGAATATATTTAAAATTTAAAATTTTAGAAAACCCTAAAGACACCATCAGAAAATTACTGAACTAATCAATGAATATAGCAAAGCTGCAGGATATAAAATTAATACACAGAACTCCCTTGTATTCCTATACAATAACAATGAGAAAACAGAGAAATTAAGGAAACAATCCCATTCACCATTGTGATAAAGAGAATAAAATACTTTGGAATAAATCTACTGAAAGAAACAAAAGACCTATATATAGAAAACTATAAAACACTGATGAAAGAAATCAAAGATGACACGAACAGATGGAAAAATATGCCATGTTTATGGATCAGAAGAATCAATATAGTGAAAATGAGTAACTGCCCACAGCAATCTATAGATTCAATGCAATCTCTATCAAGCTACCAATGGTATTTTTCATAGAACTAAAACAAATAATTTCACAATTTGAATGGAAATACAAAAAACCTTGAATAGGCAAAGCAATCTTGAGAAAGGAGAATGGAACTGGAGGAATCAACCTTGCTGACTTCCGACTATACTACAAAGCTACAGTCATCAAGACAGTATGCTACTGGCACAAAGACAGAAATATAGATCCATGGAACAAAATAGAAAGCCCAGAGATAAATCCACACACCTATGGACACTTTATCTTTGACAAAGGATGCAAGAATATACAATGGAGAAAAGAAAATCTCTTTAACAAGTGGTGCTGGGAAAACTGGTCAACCACTTGTGAAAGAATGAAACTAGAACACTTTCTAACACTATACACAAAAATAAATTCAAAATGAATTAAGGATCTAAACGTAAGACCAGAAACTATAAAACTCCTAGAGGAAAACATAGGCAAAACACTCTCTGACATAAATCACAGCAGGATCCTCTATGACCCACTTCCCAGAGTAATGGAAATAAAAGCAGAAATGAACAAATGAGACCTAATTAAACTTAAAAGTTTTGCACAATGAAGGAAACTATTAAGCAAGGTGAAAAGACAGCCTTCAGAGTGGGAGAAGATAATAGCAAATGAAGCAACTGACAAAGAATTAACCTCAAAAATATACAAAGAGCTCATGTAGCTCAATACCAAAAAAATAAATGACCCAATCAAAAAATGGGCCAAAGAACTAAACAGACATTTCTCCAAAGAAGACATACAGATGGCTAACAAACATGAAAAAATGCTCAACATCACTCATTATCAGAGAAATGCAAATCAAAACCACAATGAGGTACCATTTCACACCAGTCAGAATGGCTGCTATCCAAAAGTCTACAAACAATAAATGCTGGAGAGGGTGTGGAGAAAAGGGAATGTTGGTGGGAATGCAAACTAGTACAGCCACTAAGGAGAACAGTGTGGAAATTCCTTACAAAACTGACAACAGAATTGCCATATGACCCAGCAATCCCACTGCTGCGCATACACATGGAGGAGACCAAAATTGAAAGAGACACGTGTACCCCAATGATCATCACAGCACTGTTTATGGTAGTCAGGACATGGAAGCAACCTAGATGTCCATTGGTAGATGAATGGACAGATACACAATGGAATATTACTCAGCTATTAAAAAAGAACACATATGAATCAATTCTAATGAGGTGGATGAAACTGGAGCCTATTATACAGAGTGAAGTAAGTCAGAAAGAAAAACACCAATGCACTATATTAACACATATATATGGAATTTAGAAAGATGATGATGATGACCCTATATGCAAGACAGCAAAAGAGACACAGATATAAAGAACAGACTTGTGGACTCTGTGCGAGAAGACAAAGGTGGGATGATTTGAGAGAATAGTATTGAAACATGTTTATTAACATATGTGAAATAGATCACCAGTCCATGTTTGATGCATGAAACAGGGCACTCAAAGCCAGTGCACTGGGACAACCCAGAGGGATGGGGTGGTGAGGGGGGTTCGGGGGGGGACACATGTATACCTGTGGCTGATTCGTGTCAATGTATGGCAAAAGCCACCACAATATTGTAAAGTAATTAGCCTCCAATTAAAATAAATTAATTAAATCAAAAATTTTTTTCCAAAATTTTGCCAGTGGCCCATATTAGTGATACATTCTTACCATCTGAAGTCCTTTTGTTAAAAAATGACAGTATTGTGCTGAGTCTTGACCAAATTCTTTTATAATGTCGTTGATATTCTTTTCATTGAGTATCTGAAAACAGACTTCCTTTGGCCAGAAACAAGCAGAAAATTCAGCCAAGTTGCAACCTAAAGGCAGCCACATGCCAGGATGCTGTGGTCAGAGTAGGTTTTGGTTGCTGTCATTCACCAATTACTGTGTGTTCTCTTTGCACTTGAGCAGAGAACTTAGCTACGTAAAGCTTTCCAGGTTCCTTACTTGACAAACCAGTAGCAACCACTAAAAGTAAAGCTCTGTAGAGGGTTTCAGAAACCTGGGATCGGTGTCTCAATAGCAGGTGCTCTGAACCAACGATGCGCAGTTGACCTAGTGGTGAGACAGTTTCTCATCAGTCCAGGGTTTCAAATGGATTTAAAGAAATGGCCTTGTAGTACAGAGGAAGTTGTTTGCTTGAATAGCAGCGTTATTGTAACTTGTATAATGTTAAAGGAAAATGGAACATTTTAAGGGTTTTGTGGGGGCAAATTTAAGTTGTGGCTTTGAAGGAGTCAGTGGTGTTTAAATGAAGTTAGTGGTTAGAATGTTCATTTTTAGGGTTTTGAGAAAAGAGAAATTTTTCTGATTTTTTTTCCTGGAGGGTCAGAATTTTGTCTTTATGTCCCTGCTTATTGACTAGCAGTACTTTTGCTAAATGCATTTAGATAATGGAGTTACATAGAATGGGAGACTGTCCAACTATAACGTTTCAGCATAGTTGTCAGAATGAAATTTAATATGTCATTATTTTCATCAAATGGCTCATTGTGATGTGTTTTTTTTTTTTTTTTTTCCAGCTAAGGACTTGTAAAATAGAGCAATGTCAGGATAACAATAGCTTGTATGTAGTGTCACTGTTTTTATCTTTTGGTTGGGTCAAATCTGCTGATTTTTAAAAACACAATCCAGCTTTCAAGTATTAAATATGATTTTATTGTTCATGCCTACCATGTTCCAAAGAGATTGAGGCTTGTTAAGTATCAGTCACTTATTGAAATAAGGTATGTAGATATCAGAATGAGAAGTATTAAAATAATTAATATTTTTGTTTTAATTGTGTCTAAAAGTATGGACTATAATATATCTTTGCTAAAGAAAATCGTAAATCCACATAATAAATAATGGAGTTCAGTTAGAGACAGTGATTTGGCCTCTTTATCTAAAAAAAAAATTATTATTTGTCTACTGTGTTTACATCAAAGATGGTGAAGAGTCTGAGATCTCACCCTACTTGCAGTCTAAGAAGTTAGTCTGCCATTGTTTCAGATTGGTATACTGGAGACTCTTAGGTCATAGGGAGAGGACTTTATTACAACACAGCGGACAGTATGAGCTTCATATTTGCTTTGGTTCATCTTGTTCCCCAAGTCCCAGGAGAGTGATGTGGAGGGACCCAGGTAGATTCTGCTTGCACCATGGTTTATGCCACAGCTGAGGATCTCTGAACTTAGGAAATCCCTTTTATAAAAAGGGTACTGGACCACTTGTCCAACATTTGTACTGGAAGAAGTAGTCATCTTTGCTAAACCAGCCAGGAAACAAATCCCTCATCCCAGGAGGGAGATACTATTTATCACCACAGCTATTTGGGATATTCCCAGCATCCTTGGGAATAGTCTGGACAAAAGCTGATTCAAAGGCACAGAAACACCATGTAGAACTGTCTTCCAGTGCTTTACAGTTTAAATGGGAAATTTTAATATACATCCCAGATCAATTAATTTAGTTCTTCTCAGGTGGAAATGTTTTTGGTGATTATCCAGAGGAACCCTGGTGCATTTTGTTACTCTGGTAATTGAAATTATATAATATTCCTGAGTATCTTTGATTTAAAGGCAATTTGCCATGAATACATTATGCAAGTATAGTTTTACACTGATTAGCAATGTTATATAGTTTTTGAAATTAGAATTACTCCTTCAACTGTGAAAACCAAATCTGCTGAAATCATTTACTGGTGGCCTCCAAAAAACTTTAATGTACTTTGTTTGCCAACATATACAGAAAATGACATATAACTTCATATAATTTTATATTAAAATTTAATGATTTAGTTATTTGGAAAAGCAAATAAACTGGTGCTTTGCACAAAGCATGTTGTAAATTGAAGAATATAGCCTATGGCATCCAAATAAAGAAGGAATAAAAATATAAAATAAGAAATTACAGGCCTTTTCCTTCATATTGCCTCCATAAAGGACACTTTCACTCTTCAGTGGAAAGAGAAAGATAAAATCAAGATGATAAAGAAGCAGAGAATATAGAGAAACACATGTTATATCCTCCCTTCCACTGCTGTTGTCACTATCAACCTTTTTTCAAATGAACACAGCTAATATGTGGATTGATTATCATGAAAAGTATTATTGGTGGGACTACTGTTTATGCCAGAAGTGACTGGCCCCATCATGGCTCATTTAAGGGTTGCATTTTTTTTTTTTAATTTTGAATAGACCAAGGATATGTCTTCCTTCAGTATGCACCTTCTCAGCATTTAATAAAAAATAAAAATATGAGTCACTCAAGTGAGATTTCTTTAGAATGAGAACAAAAATGTAAGGGATGGGAAAAGGAAGGTACATAGAACTAGTTTATTTGCCTACCATTGCCAAAGTCATCAACTAAGCTTAGTTTTTTGAAATCTGGGAGTTCTGATCTGTGATCCACTTTGAAATTCCTCCAATACCTCCCTGGGAGTCTCTTTTTCTCAAAAAAAATTTAGGCTTAAACTGAATGAAAATATATCCAATTGACAATCACACTGAAAACCCTCTAGGCTCAAAGTCAGAGTATCTTTTTGTACATTTCTTAGCCTTAAATGTAGCCAGATGAATTTTCATTTAGTGCTATCCTATCAACTGATTTAATGAATTATATGTCTTCTAATGGGAAATCTGAATTTCATCACAGAGATGGGTTACATACCTAAAACTTTACTCCCTAGAGAAGTAGAACCTCTTTCATATTATATTCTTTAAATGTACTAAAGACTCAGATTATATAACAGTTTCATTCTAGGCATGATATGTTAGAGCTTTACAGATGTATAGATTGAAAAACATGAAAAATATAACCATCACTATCATGCAAATGAGTGAAATATAACACAAATTTTTGTAGGCAATATTATAATGTTTTACAATTAGTTGTTTGTGAAATCAGAATAGATTAGAAGGAAAATACTTTCAATTTTAAAAGGACTTTCCTGTAAGTCCTTTTGAAAATGAAAATGCAAACGTAATGGTCCAAAATGAAAAGCAAACGTAAGCAATGAAATTGTTTGTGGTAGGTTTGTTTACTTCCTTTTAAGTTATTATTTTTTGAAATATCTAATCTACTCTTTTTAGAACGTTTTGTTCTGAAATGAAAGCACAACCCAGAAACACTGATAGTAAAAGTAGAGCTTATGTCAAATCTGAAATAGGAGGCTAACCAGCAAGTTTTTGTTTTTACTTTATTTATTTATTTGTTTTTAAATTTTATTTTATTTTCAAACTTTACAAAATTGTATTAGTTTTGCCAAATATCAAAATGAATACGCCACAGGTATACACGTGTTCCCCATCCTGAACCCTCCTCCCTCCTCCCTCCACATACCGTCCCTCTGGGTCGTCCCAGTGCACCAGCCCCAAGCATCCAGTATCGTGCATTGAACCTGGACTGGCAACTCGTTTCATACATGATATTTTACATGTTTCAATGCCAATCTCCCAAATCTTCCCACCCTCTCCCTCTCCCACAGAGTCCATAAGACTGTTCTATACATCAGTGTCTCTTTTGCTGTCTCATACACAGGGTTATTGTTACCATCTTTCTAAATTCCATATATATGCGTTAGTATACTGTATTTGGGCAAAGGATTATGAACATGGTGGTTGACTTCTAGGATAAAACCTAAGACTTAGAAAGTTCAAATGAAGTTTTATTCATCAAGGTCTTCTAAGTGCCAATCCTTGAGGCAAGCCTCTATTGAATTGGTGGTTTTTAATGTGGTTGATTTTGTCCCTCAGGGGTACGACTGGCATCCAATGGGTAATAGGCCAGAGATGCTACAAACATTTTAAATGCATAGCACAGACTCCATGATAAATTCTCATCTGGTTTCAGATGTCAATAGTGAGAAACCCTGGACTTAATAAACAGTAGGGCATTTACTGCATAAACAGGAACCACAGCATATTAATTAATAAGAGGCAGACGTTTGCCTTAAATGCAGCATTGATGAGTGTGGTGGAAAACCGGGGCCACATGGCTTCAGAGGGACTTGACTCAAACTTTTAGTTCTGTCATTGCGTGATCAGCTTTCAAAAATCTCTCTGAGCCACACTGTGCCGTTGTAAATAGAACCAGTAGTTTAGTTGCTATGTCCAGGGCTTGTAGGATTAAGCGAAGTAATGTATATAATTGTTTAGTCCATTGCCTGGTTCCTATAGGATCTCAATGAAGTCAGCTATTGTTCAGGAACTATTCAAGAAGAATCTTGTAGCAATTAGAATTGTCTAAAGATAGATGTTTAAGGGGCAGCAAGTTTCCTGTTCTTGCATAAGTTCAAGCTGAGGATAGACAACATCTTGTGTTCCTCCCATTTTTCTTAGTTATACAAGACTATTCCTAAATAAAATGTAAAATGATTGATGGCCTCCCTTGAGTCTTTAAGACATTTTAGGCAAGGTTGACATAAATGCAAGTTCATGTGCCTGATGCACAGGAAACCGTAATAATACTGCAGTGTCAGAGTTTGAGGCAGAGAAAGGTTTACTGCAGGGCCAAGCAAGAAGGTGGATGGCTCATGCCCCACAACATCCCAAACTCCCTGAAGGGTTTCAGCAAATCACCTGTTTTTTTTTTTTTTTTTCAGCACAGCACTTTTAAAGACCTGCTAAGAGAGGAGCATGGTTGGTTGCTGCATAGGTCAGGTCATGATGTTCCTGCAAACCTCCAACAAGATAAATGATATATAGCACTCTTTTACAAAAGTTGCAGAGCCAACACGACTAAGCACAGGCAACAGAACACAAGGGTTAAAGTAAAGGGAACAGATCTAATGTAGAATCAGATTTGTTCTTCCTATTACAGTGTTACTTGGAGATATTGAACTTGCTTTGTATTTTGATATTGAAGCGATGACTCTCATTCCTTGCACACATGTTTCCTGAGTTCCCCCTGCTAACCAGTATTAGTTACTTGCTTGGACTTCCATAAGCTATTTTCTATGTTTCTATATCATCAAAATTTTTTGTACATCTTTTGTATGCTCCTTAGAGTGAAAGACAGGGAAGCTTGGTGTGCTGCAGTCCGTGAGGTTGCAAAGAATCAGACGCGATTTAGCAACTGAACAATAACAATGCCTAGCACAGGCCATGGTTGGCTATCTGACTCACTGTCGAGCATGACATTTATTGAACTCCCCTGTATGTAAGGTCCCATGTCATGCACTGTACATGGGCTTAGCACTTGGCCAGTGACAAATGTTTGTTGAATGAATGAATTAAATATATTAACAATAAATATACTGTTTTTATTATATATTATCCAATATTATTAAAAATTAACAATACAAGATACATCTTCAGCCCATACCTTAAAAGCTCTTAATATTATGGGATAAACAGGGTGTATAAATAATAACTTCTTCTTCAGTTAAGAGCTTTGATGAAAATGGTGCGTGTGTGATAGGAACTACAGGGTACTATCTGTTGGGTGTTTCTCCATGATTGAAATGGATGAGGAATACATTTTTTTCCCCATCTAAGAGGGAGATGTTGCCTTGTAGATCTATAGCAATGACAACCCATATGGTGATTTTTACTACACAGTTAATTTAAGGAAAAGCTTTTGAATTTGAGTTGTTGAGAAAGGTACTAAGAAGAAAGTAATGATATGAACAACGTTCATGAAGTTATTCTGACTTGTAGTTTTTTAAACAAAGAAACTATACCTTTTAAAACTTTTATACATGGAATTAATATTAGAGAACAGTTAGGGGTATAAAGCTACTGAATATTCATCAAGTATGTTTTCTCTATGAGGCTTCCCTGGTTATTCAGAATTAAAGAATCCACCTGCCAATGCAGGAAACGTACATTTGATCTCCGGGTTGGGAAGATCCCCTGGGGAAGGAAATGGCAACTCATTCAGGTGTTCTTGCCCAGGAAATCCCACGGGCAGAGGAGGCTGGTGGGCTATAGTGCATGCAGTCTCAAAGAGTCGGACACGACTTAGTGACTAAACAGCAACAACTTTATACTCTACACTTTAAAGGCATGGTACTGTAGAAAAATTTGGGTACCTTTCTAAGACTTTGTACCAAGCTGATGTTCTATAAATACTTTTAATGCCTTCTTCTGTAAAGAAAAGGGCACTAAATTATATTCAGATAGTTTTATAGTATAGATCAATGACTGGGTATCTACTCATTTGGGGATGCAGAATTTTTAATACTTGTATAGCATGTCACCATATGAGAAATTATCATCTTTAGTCCTCATGTACTAGGGTTGGCCTCCCATCTAGGAATGCACACATTTGAAGAATTGATGCCACTGGAGATGATATGTTTGATTAATAACAGGAAATACTTGTGAGTTGTTTTGGAATATGTAATTAGGGCTTTCCTTCTAAATATACACATTTATTTTGTCATGTTCTTAATTTGCAGAAAGAAATGACTGCAATTAACTTGTAATTTTTAAAGTAATATGAAACAGAAACAGACTCACAGATGTAGACAATGGACTTGTGATTGCCTAGGGTGAGGGGAGGTGGAGGGAGGGAAGGACTGGGAGTTTGGGATGAGCAGATGCAAACTATCACATATAGGATGGATAAACAGCAAGGTCCTGCTGCATGGCACAGGGAACTGTATTCAGTATACTGTGATAACCCATAATGGAAAAGAATATGAAAAGGAATATATATATATATATATGACTGAATCACTTTGCTATGAAGCAGAAATTAACACAACATGGGAAATCAACAATTCTTCAATAAAAATTTAAAATATACAAATATGAACAATGTTGAGGCAAATGATCTCATAATTAAAACAACTTTTTGTTTACAAATGCAAACAGATGTGGAATGTGTATCTTAGCTCTCATGTGTTTTGATCTGGATAAAAAGACAATGTCAAGAAAATATAGCTCCAATTCTGCAGGTGGTTAGGGATGAGACTTGAACTGGAATCTTCCTTAGAGGCAGTAAATAATGCTGACCTAGCCCTAGCTACATCCAACTGTCCACCCTCACATCTGTGTGAGGTTGACCATAGTCAAGAGGCTCTGTGATTATTCCAGTGGGAGTTATTGGAATAACAGAGCCCAGAGTAGGAGGAGGGAGAATGGGATTCTCAGCATCTCTTTGAGTCATCCTAGTGTGAATTGGGTTTTAAGAGTCATCGTGGGCCAAAAAGGAAGTTTATGTGTATGTAAATAGGGAATGGATATCTTTTTGCTGTTTTTATATTTTGTTGTGTTACCTTTTGATTCTACTTGGTTTACAGTTTCAAAGCTAAGATATAAACTTTCTAAAAATAAGCTCTGCTCCAAAAATAATGTTTGTTTTCTCTGTGGGATTGAATGGTATCTGGGGTGGCTTGGTTGATCGGCTGGAACATGACCCCTGGTGTGGGAAAGTGTCCCACATGGCAGTTGACTTTGTAATCCTCCACAATGACCTTTTGTATACTCTGTCCTAGCCAATCGTTACATAGATGTGTGAACTTAAAAGAAGTCATCTTAGAAGGTGAAGATGGATTAGTATAAATCTATCACCTTTGTGAAAACAAATAAAATTCAATACCAGTGGTGGATGAGCCATCAAAATATTTAACTGATGGCCTCTATCATGTAAAGCATAGTGTGGCTTAGGGAATTAGTGGTTTTAAACCTTGCCATCTGGGAATTTACATTACTGAATGCAAGTTCCCGTGCCCAATGCATGGTGAGGCCAAACAAACTAAAACATCAGAGTTTGGAGCTGAGAAAGGTTTACTGCAGGGTCATGCAAGGAGATGGGTGGATTGTGCCCCTAAACCCCAAATTCCTCAAAGAGTTTCAGCAAAGCACTTTTAAAGGCAAGGTGAGGGAGGGCATGATTGGTTGTTGCCAAGTTCTTGATATAGGAATCCTTTGTTCTTGCAACTGTCCATGTGGGTCAGGTCATGATATCTCTGTAAACCTCGAAATGTTATTTTCTGTTCTGAAAATTTTCATCTCTGTATGAATGGACCCTTAAAGGTCTCCCTGAGAATGGGCTATCCTGTATTTTTCAGGCTGTAGGCAACCTTCTTTCACAAGTGGTACAGAGTACTCTCGCCTGGAAAATCCCATGGACGGAGGAGCCTGGTAGGCTGCAGTCCATGGGGTCGCTAAGAGTCGGACACGACTGAGCGACTTCACTTTCACTTTCACTTTCATGCACTGGAGAAGGAAATGGCAACCCACTCCAGTGTTCTTGCCTGGAGAATCCCAGGGACGGAGGAGCCTGGTGGGCTGCCGTCTCTGGGGTCGCACAGAGTCGGACATGACTGAAGCGACTTAGCAGCAGCAGCAGCAGCAGAGCCAGTATGACTAAGCACAGGCAACAGAGCACAAGGGTTAAAGTAAAATTAACAGCTCTGACATGGAGTCACATGTGTTCTTCCTTATTACACTCAGAGCTATTCAGGCAACTGGACAACACACATATACATGACTGTATATTACTTACAGAAAAGTGATAGACATCTTGAAATTTACAGACAATGATTTATGAATATTCAGGGAAGGGGGATTCTTTTCAATTATAGCCATCTTTTTTTTTTCTTTTTTCACTCATAGTTTTGCTAATCCTGGTGTTAAAAAATTTAAGGAAAGAAGGGAAGAAAAATACTATTTATTGAGTTATGACATGAGCAAGAGATTTTACTAGTTGTTTTTATGCCACTTTATTTAGCATTCCTAACAAGCCTTCAAGGTAGAAAGGGTACATTTATTTCTAATTTTAGAGAGAAGAAAAGTAAGCTTCAGAGAGATTAACAACCTTGCTTTAAGACACCAGTAAGTGGTAGATGAATAACTTAAATCTATTTTAACAAAAAGCCTATATCCTTTCAACTATGCTATGGTTTCTAGCAGTGCATTCAGGAAGATAAAGAAGTGCTTAGATTTGGGAAAATCTCCTAAAATGCTTCCATTTTGATCTATAGGTAACTGTACTTCAGCATATAGATGGTGTGAATCAGGAATGGACACCCAAAGACAGTACAGGTGCAATGGAAGTGGTAGCATCAGTCTTGGAAATCTGGGATAAGTGAGCTTGTGGGAAGACAGCCAGAGGCCACCCAAACTCTCAGAGTCCCCTAGGGCTGGACTAGTGTGTATGTCCAATACTTTCCTGGCAAAGAACATCTCTCCAATAACTGAAAGCTGGCAGGAAGCAAGGCTGACTTTTAGTAATAAAAGTCTGTATGTATCTCCACCCATTACCCACTTATTGAATTTCTAGTATGTGAAAGCACTATGAAACACACTGGGAAGAAGAGGGATTCAGATATATCTCTGTCCATAAGAAACTCATGGACAAACTAGGGATCACAGTGGGGAGTGAAAAGATGGGCAGGCATTTAGGTCTCTCATCCATCTATACTTGCCTTTGGTATAGAGTGTGAATAGTGGTACAATTTTATTCAATTTACCCTTCCCCATATGTTTACCTATTACAGCACATTTATCCAACAGTCCACCTCTTCACAACTCATTTATAAAGCCATTTCTCTGTTATAACAAGTTCCCATACATAGGTGGGTTTGTTTCTTGAATCTTCCTTCAGACCTGTTATTCTAGTCAAAACTTTTATTGATACTGAATCTTTATAATTACTAGAGTTTTAAATGAAACATCATCTGTTGTTGTTCATTTGCTAAGTCATGTCCGACTCTTTGTGACCCCATGGATTGCAGCACACTAGGCTTCCCTGTCCTTCACTATCTCCCATACTTTGCTCAAATTCATGTCCATTGAGTCAATGATGCTATGTAACCATTTCATCCTGTGCTGCCCCCTTCTCCTTTTACCTTCAATCTATTAGTACAAATCTATTACTTATTTTTCTTCCTTAAAATTGTCTTGGCTAATTTTGGCCTGTTTTACTTTCATTGAAATTTTTTATTAGACTTATCAAGTCCCACACCCACATTCAAACACAAAACATCTTGGTTTTGATGAGAATTTCATTGAATGCATAGATTCATTTGATGGAAAATTTATCACCTTTATGATATCAAGTCTTGTCATATGAATGCAATCATTTTTTCATAAATTTAGAACATTTTGCCTTTAAATTATAATCTTGTTCTATTCACCCTAGACATACCATTATTTTTATTGCCACTGTAAATAATATCTTCAAAAACACATGCATAGAATAAGAATTTGATTGTAAACAGCTTAGCTTTGTATGCAACAACTTTGCCAAAATCTGTTATTTTAAATTATTTTTGTGGAAATTTTTATTTATGTAGTTTTTCTAATGATATTGGTAATTTCATTTCTTTCTCAATTTTATACCTGATTTTTATCTTACTTTCCGAGATGGAATGTCTGCTGCTGCTGCTGCTAAGTCGCTTCAGTCGTGTCCGACTCTGTGCGACCCCAGAGACGGCAGCCCACCAGGCTCCCCCATCCCTGGGATTCTCCAGGCAAGAACACTGGAGAGGGTTGCCATTTCCTTCTGTAATGCATAAAAGTGAAAAGTGAAAGTAAAGTCGCTCAGTCGTGTCCAACTCTTAGCCACCCCATGGACTGCAGCCCACCAGGCTCCTCCGTCCATGGGATTTTCCAAGCAAGAGTACTGGAGTGGGGTGCCATTGCCTTCTCCAATGGAATGTCTATTAAGTGCTAAACAGAGATGGTTGCAGGCATCTTTATATTCTTTCTGACTTCATTCAAAGAGAATTCTTCTAATATTTTACCATTAATTGTTATGTTTCCTATTGATTTTTTATTTTATCATATTAAAACACTTGTATGTTTATTTTAAAATAAGTAATGGCTGTTGTATATTTCAAAATAGTAAGTGTTGAAATCCCCAAATGTTTCTTATGCATTTATTTCAGTAGTATGGATGGATATGAAATGAAAAAGCCCCAAGCCTATGATAGTAGGCTTGTGAATAGGAGACAGTGGTCAGTGAATATAGAGAAAGTAGAGTCTTCGGGGTTTTGTTGCTCATTGTGAGAGGATGAACAGAAAATAGCTGTTGAAAGACACTCATGGTTCTGATTTAGGATAGCTAGGTAAATGGTAGAGTCATTACTTGAATACAGAATAGAAAGACAATTGCCATTTTCCAGAAATAGATCTTGAACTCCCTTCAAGATTTGATGAAAATGAGATGCATGTCGGCTGTATAAAAGTTGATGTTCACTAGACTTTCGGATATAATTATTTAAAAATGGACTCTTGAATGAAGGAGTGAAGGGTACTCCGGAGATAAACGTTTGGGATTCAGTGTTATCAAAGTAGAAGTTAAAGTTGTAGGAGAGGATAAAGTTATCCAGTAGAGTTTGCAGATAAGAAAAGTAGAGATTATGTGAAGTAAGTCAGAAAAAGAAAAACTAATATTGAATATGAGCCCCTAAAATGTGGAATCCAGGAAAATGATGTAGATGAACTTATTGACAAAGCAGAAATGGAGACACAGACATAGAGAGCAAATGTATGAATGCCAAGGTGGGAGGGAGAGAGTGAGATGGATTGGGAGACTGGGATTGACATGTATACACCACAATGTGTAAAACAGATAACTAGTAAGAACTGACCGCATAGCACAGGGGGCTTCACTGGTAGCTCAGTTGGTAAAGAATCTGCCTGCAGTGCAGGAGACCTGGGTTCAATCCCTGGGTCAGGAAGATCCCCTGGAGAAGGAAATGGCAACCCACTCCAGTATTCTTGCCTGGAAAATCCTATGGAGAGAGGAGCGTGGAGGACTACAGACCATGGGGTTGCAGGAGTCAGGCATGACTTAGCAACTAAACCATCACCACCACATAGCACAGGGGCTCTACTCAGTGCTCTGGTGACCTAAATGGTAAGGAAATCCAGAAAAGAGAGGTATGTGTATACATATAGCTGATTCATTTTGCTATACAGCAGAAACTAACTCAGCATTGTAAAGCCACTATATTCCAATAAAACAAACAAAATAACAATGAAAAAAGATAAGTAGAGACTCTTTGCTAACCCCCAGGAACCTAACCACACAGAGGATAGTAGGAGGGACTCCCAGAGGAGTCTGAATATATGTCATTCCCAGGGTGAGTGGTGACAGGAAGCCTTAGCATGAAAGTTTAAAAAAAAAAAAAAAAAAAAAAAGCCAGCTGTATGAGCCCAACACAAGGAGGTTAAGAGAGAGTTGGGTTACTTTGGCAATTAGGAAATTACTGGTGTGCTTGATAAGCAGCGTCAGTAGCACGCTGAAATCAGACCTTGCATTGCAGCTGGGGAGGCTTTAAAAGAACGTGGGGAAATGGGGGGAAACAGATGAAGATCTTGCCCATGCTCATGATCCTTGGCCATAGAGGGAAGGAGGGAGATAAAGGAGCATGCACGCAAGAGAGTCAAGAGAAGAGTGATCCTTTGAGAATTAACTCTAAGTTTCCCAGCTTGGAAACTGTTGGTTGGGTAAAGCCTAGAAGGTTCAACTTTAGTTACATGATTGTGAGCTGGTTATTGGACATGGGGAAGAGCTGAGTGAGTTTGTGTGATTGGACAGTTTTATTTATTTATTTACTTTAATATTTTTTGTATTTTGACCTTTCACAATTTAAAAAATTATTTAAATTAAAAAATTTTTAATTTAAAAAATACATATTTGCTTGGTCCTTGGCTCTTCTGACTTAGGTCTGAAATCATGGTGTCATGCAAAAAAAATTCATAAGAAGCAAATTCAGACTGGAACTGATCCCTGCATGATGATGAAGTCCTTGAATAAGGGTATGCTTTTAATGAAAGTAAAACATAAGACAAAAATATGTTTATATAGCCTAATAGCCCAGTGATCAAATGGATCTCTAAGTTGAAAACAATAATCTAAATGAAAAAGAAAGGTAGCCTTGCCATTTGGGGTAGAATTGTGAGTCTGTTTTGGTTATCATGATTCAGTAAAAGCTCTTAAACCCACAGAATCTGCTGGTCTGTAGTAGAGGAAGTCTTTGTACTTGTTCTTGCTCCAGCATTAGAATCAGAAGAGAACCATATTCTAGATTCTGTTTGTTCTGGCACATCTTAGTTCATTGGATTTGTTTCCAATTTAAATGATATCTTTGCCAGGTGAAGTTGGTAATGATTAAAGAAGTTTAAAAATAGGTCTTAAATCCAGTGAGATGCTTTCCATGTATTTAGCTTTCATTTGAAAATTATATTCATGATAAAATGGGGTAAATCTTTTTAAGTTGCCATATTTATTTTTATAGTTGAAATTAGCCAAAATTGCCAGCTAAGTTGGGTTGTAACAAAAAAGTTCAGAGTTTCTATGGAAACATGATTTCATCCCATCTATGAAAACCCATTTTGTTTTTTCTCCTTTATCACGGAACTTGAATCTCTGCAATGTTTTTCCTGTGAGTCCTACTCCAAGAAAAAGAAAATAGGTTTCCAATTATACAAAAATTCACATTTTGTCCATTAGAGTTTAACTCCAAGGGACTTTCATCAAGGGAGATAAACAATGGCCATAGCCTAAAATCTTTCCTATTTGGGTATTAATAATGCATTTTTGTTTTTTTTGTCTAGTATTTTTAAATACTTTGGTCAACTTCTAGTTACAGTTGTTCCAAGTTATGTGAAAATTACTTCATGTTTCTAATATCCTTGTGTGGTAGCTGGCTGATTTAGAAATCTCCAATGAAACAACTGTAACATTCATCTTCATTTTTACTTTCTTCCCATGCTGACCCCAAACTGTAACACAAGTTTATTCTCAGTAAATTCTTATCGAACCAATGATCCAAAAAATATTTCAGTGCCTTCTGGGAACTTAGCATTGTTGAGGGCTCTGCAGGATTCAAAAGACAGATAAAAAAATTTCTTGTTTGTAATTAGGAATCTAGGGAGAGTGAACAGTGAAATGTAAAGTGCTTGCAATGCACTATTTAACCTCATGCGAGCCAGAGTTTTACTATCTCATTTAATCTTAACAATAGTCCTAGAATAGCTGTTTCATTTTTCAGATGAAGAAACTGTGAGGTGTGAGAATGGGCCCAAGATAGCAACTGGTGGACCAGGGTTGAATACCAGCCCTGTGCTGACTAGTATGCATACTAGCTGGAGAGACAATTCTTCTACACAGAAACCCATTAGTGAAGTAGGAAATGTTATTGGTGGGGAGGATCTCAGATGAGGAATGATGAAGTGGATGAGAGTAATCATGAATAATTGTAAAGAAAAGCACTCTTTACTTCACGGTGAACATTACAAGTGCCTGAAGACAGAGTGCCTGAAGAACTATGGGTGGAGGTTAGTGATATTGTACAGGAGGCAGTGATAGGGACCATCCCCAGGAAAAAGAAATGCAAAAAGGCAAAATGGTCATCTGAGGAGGCCTTACAAATAGCTGTGAAAAGAAGGGAAGTGAAAGGCAAAGGAGAAAGAGAAAGATATACCCATTTGAATGTAGAGTTCCAAAGGATAGCAGGGAGAGATAAGAAAGCCTTCCTTAGTGATCAATGTGAAGAAGTGGAGGAAAACAGTAGAATGGAAAAGACTAAAGATCTCTTCCAGAAAATTAGAGATACAAATGGAATATTTCATGCAAAGATGGCCCCAATAAAGGACAGAAATAGTATGGGCCTAACAAAGGCAGAAGATATTAAGAAGAGGTTGCAAGAATACACAGAAGAACTATACAAAAATGATCTTCATGACTCAGATAATTGTGATGGTATAATCACTCACCTAGAGCCAGACATCCTGGAGTGCGAACTTGAGTGGACCTTAGAAAGCATAACTATGAACAAAGCTAGAAGAGGTGATGGAATTCCAGTTGAGCTATTTCAAATCCTAAAAGATGATGCTATGAAAGTGCTGCACTCAATATGCCAGCAAATTTGGAAAACTCAGCAGTGTCTACAGGACTGGAAAAGGTCAGTTTTCATTCCAACCCCAAAGAAGGGCAATGCCAAAGAATGCTCAAACTACCGCACAGTTGCACTCATCTCACACACTAGCAAAGTAAGGCTCAAAATTCTCCAAGCCAGGCTTCAACAGTACATGAACCATGAACTTCCAGATGTTCAAGCTGGATTTAGAAAAGGCAGAGGAATAAGAGATCAAATTGCCAACATCCGTTGGATCACTGAAAGAGCAAGAGAATTTCAGAAAAACATCTATTTGTGCTTTATTGACTATGCCAAAGCCTTTGACTGTGTGGATCACAACCAACTGTGGAAAATTCTGCAAGACATGGGAATACCAGACCACCCAACCTGCCTCTTTAGAACTCTGTATGCAGGTCAGTAAGCAACAGTTAGAACTGGACATGGAACAACAGACTGGTTCCAAATAAGGAAAGGAGTACGTCAAGGCTGTATATTGTCACCCTGCTTATTTAACTTATATGCAGAATACATCATGTGAAATGCCCAGCTGGATGAAGCACAAACTGGAGTCAAGACTGCTCTGAGGGATATCAATAACATAAGATAGGCAGATGACACCACCCTTATGGCAAAAAGCGAAGAAGAGCTAAAGAGCCTCTTGATGAAAGTGAAAGAGGAGAGTGAAAAAGTTGGCTTAAAGCTCAACATTCAGAAAACTAAGATCATGGCATCTGGTTCCATCATTTCATGGCAAATTGATGGGGAAACACTGGAAATAGTGAGAGACATTTTTTGGGGGAGGGGGGGTGGGCTCCAAAATCACTGCAGATTGTGACTGCAGCCATGAAATTAAAAGACGCTTGCTCCTTGGAAGAAAAGCTATGACCAACCTAGACAGCATATTAAAAAGCAGAGACCCAAAGCAATCTATAGATTCAATGCAATCCTTATCAAGCTACCAATGGTATTTTTCACAGAACTAGAACAAATAATTTCACAATTTGTATGGAAATACAAAAAACCTCGAATAGCCAAAGCAATCTTGAGAAAGAAGAATGGAACTGGAGGAATCAACCTGCCTGACTTCAGGCTATACTACAAAGCTACAGTCATCAAGATAGTATGGTACTGGCACAAAGACTGACATATAGGTTAATGGAACAAAATAGAAAGCCCAAAATAGATAAATCCACGCACCTATGGACACCTTATCTTTGACAAAGGAGGTAAGAATATACCATGGAGAAAAGAAAATCTCTTTAACAAGAGGTGCTGGGAAAACTGGTCAACCACTTGGGAAAGAATGAAACTAGGACACTTTCTAACACCATACACAAAAATAAACTCAAAATGGATTAAAGATCTAAATGTAAGACCAGAAACTATAAAACTCGTAGTTTTATAGGAAACATAGGCAAAATACTCTCTGACATAAATCACAGCAGAATCCTCTATGACCCACCACCCAGAGTAATGGAAATAAAAGCAAAAATAAACAAATGGGACCTAATTAAACTTAAAAGCTTTTGCATAACAAAGGAAACTATAAGGAAGGTGAAAGGACAGCCTTCAGAATGGGAGAAAATAATAGCAAACAAAGCAACTGACAAAGAATTAATCTCAAAAATATACAAGCAACTCCTGCAGCTCAATTCCAGAAAAATAGATGACCCAGTCAAAAAATGGGCCAAAGAACTAAACATGCATTTCTCCAAAGAAGACATACAGATGGCTAACAAACACATGAAAAGATGCTCAACATCACTCATTATCAGAGAAAATGCAAATCAATGAGCTTCCATCTCACGCCAGTCAGAATGGCTGCTATCCAAAAGTCTACAAACAATAAATGCTGGAGAGGGTGTGGAGAAAAGGGAACCCTCTTACACTGTTGGTGGGAATGCAAACTAGTACAGCCACTATGGAGAACAGTGTGGAGATTCCTTAAAAAACTGGAAATAGAACTGCCATACGACCCAGCAATTCCACTGCTGGTAATATACACCAAGGAAACCAGAATTGAAAGAGACACATGTACCTGCAATGTTCATCGCAGCACTGTGTATAATAGCCAGGACATGGAAGCAACCTAGGTGTCCATCAGCAGACAAATGGATAAGAAATCTGTGGTACATATACACAATGGAATATTACTCTGCCATTAAAAAGAATACATTTGAGTCAGTTCTAATGAGGTGGATGAAACTGGAGTGAAGTATACAGAGTGAAGTATGCCAGAAAGAAAAACACCAATACACTATAATAACGCATATATATGGAATTTAGAAAGATGGTAATGATAACCCTATATGTGAGATAGCAAAAAAGACATAGATGTATAGAACAGTCTTTTGGACTCTGTGGGAGAAGGCGAGGGTGGGATGATTTGATTGACTAGCATTGAAACATGTATATTATCATATGTGAAATGAATCGCCAGTCTAGGTTCAATGCATGAGACAGGGTTCTCGGGGGCTGGTGCACTGGGATGACCCTGAGGGATGTGATGGGAGGGAGGTGGGAGGGGAGCTCAGGATGGGGAACATGTGTGCACCCATGGCTGATTCATGTCAATGTATGGTAAAACCACTACAATATTGTAAAGTAAGTAGCCACCAATTAAAATACATAAATTTAAAATAAGCAGAGACAGTACTTTGCCAACAAAGGTCCATCTAGTCAAAGCTATGGTTTTTCCAGTAGTCATGTATGGATGTGAGAGTTGGACTATAGGGAAAGCTGAGTGCCAAAGAATTGATGCTTTTGAACTGTGATGTTGGAGAAGACCCTTGATGGTCTTTTGGACTGCAAGGAGATCCAACCAGTCCATCCTGAAGGAAATCTGTCCTGAATATTCATTGGAAGAACTGATGCTGAAGCTGAAACTCTAATACTTTGGCCACCTGATGTGAGGAACTGAGTCACTTGAAAAGACTCTGATGCTGGGAAAGATTGAAGGCAGGAAGAGAAGGGGAAAACAGAGGATGCAATGGTTAGATGTGGCATCACTGACTCAATGGACATGAGTTTGAGTAAACTCTGGGAGTTGGTGATGGACAGGGAGGCCTGGTGTGCTGCAGTCCATGGGGTTGCAAACAGTCAGACATGACTGAGCGACTGAACTGAACTGAACATTATATAGTATATCTAATCAACACTGCATATTTGTTTATCCACTGAAATATAGTGTCTTGGCTCTGATACTTGTTCCTTAAATATCTATAATTTTTTTTTAAAGCAGAAATGCAGTAGTATATTATTTTGTTGTTGTTGTTTGGTCACTACGTTGCGTTCTACTCTTTTGCAACCCCATGGACTGTATTCCTCCAGGCCCCTCTGTCCATGGAATTTCCCAGGCAAGAATACTGGAGTGGGTTGTCATTTCCTTCTCCAGGGGATATTCCCAACCCAGGGATCAAACCCTCTTGTCTTGCATTGACAGGCGAATTCTTTACCAGTGAGCCACAGGGGAAGCCTCCTGGTACAATTATACTCTTCTTAAAAAAGCTCACAAAAGATACATGTAAATTGATTTTGCTGATTATTACAGATTCACAGAATTTCAAACTAGTAAATTCGTTTCTTTCTTTTTTTTTAATTTAAATTATTTATTTTAATTGGAAGCTAATTACTTTACAATATTGTATTGGTTTTGCCATACATCAACATGAATCTGCCACGGGTGTACACGTGTTCCCCATCCTGAACCCCCCTCCCACCTCCTTCCCCATACCATCCCTCTGGGTCATCCCAGTGCACCAGCCCCAAGCAAGAACTCAAGTCCCAGAAAGCAGTCCTGGCTGTTTTTTTTTTTTTCTTTCTCTCTTGCTTAAATTCTAATAATGGCGAAGTCAGGCTAAATATTGTCTTCTAACACCTAGTCTAATATTTTTAAGCCACATAATGCTTTCACGCATTGATTTGTAGCAGATAGATTGTTGTTGCTGTTTAGTTGCTAAGTCGTGTCAGACTCCTTTGTGACCCCATGAATTGTAGGCCACCAGGCCCCTTTGTCCATGGGATTTCCAAGGCAAGAATACTAGAGTGGGTTGCCATTTTCTCCTTCAGGGAACTTCTTTATCAATGTGTTATTTGTTTAACAAGCCTAGAATTTTTCCTGTAATCCAAAAATAGCTCAGGGTAGGATCAATTTTTATATTTGTAGCAAAACTATAAAATCATTTATTAAGTGGTTCATATCCATTATATCATAGAAGTCTTATTTTGTGAGGGGTGGTCTGTTTCTGACTAGCAGTTAATATTAAATAATATGTCAATGGTTAACTCTCAACAGCAGTCATAGATCCATGACAATTCAAAACCAGAAGAATAATGATCTAAATGTTTAAAAATGAACCTAAGTACACAGTGCATATGAATTATATGAGACCCCAAGTTACCATAAAGTAGTTCCAGGAAACCCTCTAGTGTATCATAACTACAACTTGGGTATGAGGAATGTTAATAAAATGCTTTGCACTGATGCTTTTAGAATTAAGAATGATTTAGCAGTAATTATTCAGGTCCAACCAGGTCTCTTAAACTCTCCAGGAAATTTGAGTTGTTGCCATCCTATTCTCCAGAGTTCATTTGACCATTTCACAATTTTTGAAACTCATCAAACTTGGTTAGAAAAATCAGAAAAAGAAATATTCATAACATCGTACTAAAAATTGTTGATGTGGGCATACACATTCACTGAGTTTTGATAAAAGTCTAGAGGTATTTTATTAATCAGGTGGCCTTAAATTTAAGTTTAATTTGAAAGTAGAAGTTGTGAGGAAGGGCAACTTAAAGAAGAAAAAGAAATTTGAATTTTCAGAGAATGACCCAGTGAAATAACATTTGTTTTTTTAAAAAGGGGATGATTATACTAATAACTATGTATGTCACACATCCATTCAAGCTACAACCCTCAACCCTGTCCCATCTCCATGCCACTGCTTCCAATTTAGTTAATTAGGTTAGAGTAGAAACACTGAAACCAGGTGAGAGGTGTTTTGTTTTGTTTTGTTTTCTTGCTTCCCAGGTGGCGCTAGTGGTAAAGAACCCTCCAGCCAATGCAGATGCAGTTCAATCCCTGGGTCGGGAAGATCCCCTGAGAGAGAGCATGGCACCCCCCCTCTAGTATTCTTGCCTGGAGAATCCCATGGACAGAGGAGGCTGACGGGCTACAGTGCATAGGCCACAAAGAGTCTGACATGACTCAAGCGACTTAGCATGCATGCATGCAAATAATTCAATGCATTGTCTTCTTTCCCACGATGGCTGGGTGTTTACATTATTGTTACACATGCTCATTGAGTATCAATCTGCTACTAGCCATACCCAGGAATTTTGTGACATATTTTTTAGTAACCTCTGGCCATTAAAAAGTTTTAAAGTAAGAAAAAGACAAAACAAATAGGGGTGGCTATTCATCTTAGAAAACATTTAGAATAGAAAATTTGTGTTTTGGATACAATTTTTTTTTTAAATTGTATCTGTTACAAATATGTTCCTCCGCTGGGTGGCTTCTACTTTTATTATATTTGTATAATCGACATTTATATTTTTATCTTCAATTACTTAAGAAGTTGAAGCAAACAAACCACCATGCTTTTATTACACCCAATGAATTTTTTTAAATGGTGTATGTCATCTAATACCCAGCCCATGTTCAGTTTTCTCTGTCTCAAAAATATGTACAGTTTGTTGTTTCAATCAGGATTCCAACAAAGTCCACAATTACATTTAATTTCTCTTTTGTTTTTATGGCACTTGTTTATTAATTGTACAAATTTTCCCTTTCACTGATTTTGGTGTCATTTAAGTCAGGATGGAATTTCTTACAATTAGGTAAATACAGAGACTTGAGTAGTTTCAGGTGTTCTTTTTTAATTGGCCAAAAATAATTCACAGATGGCCATGTGCTCCTATTATGTCATGTCTGGAGCAGCATGCATCTTATTCACTCTAATGATGCTAAATAAGGTAGGGGGTGGGTTCAGGTGCAGTCAAGTGATGCATGTGTTCTGATTTCATCGCTAACCTTTCACCCAGTCATACTGGCTGCGCTGATGTTCTTTGCCATATTATATTTATGAATATAAAGAAGGCTGAGCACTGAAGAATTGATGCTTTCAAATTGTGGTGCTGGAAAAACCTCTTGAGAGTCCCTTGGACTGCAAGGAGATAAAACCAGTCCATCCTAAAGGAAATCAACCCTGAATATTCATTGGAAAGACTGATGCTGAAGCTGAAGCTCCAATACTTTGATATGATACTCTTCATATCAGAAGAGCTGACTCACTGGAAAAGACCCTGATGCTGGGAAAGATTGAGGGCAGCAGGAAAAGGGGGTGATAGAGGCTAAGATGGTTGAATAGTATCACAGACTCAATGGGCATGAGTTTGAGCAAACTCCAGGAGACAGTGAAGGACAGGGAAGCCTGGCGCACTCCAGTCCATGGGATTGCAAAGAGTTGGACACGACTTAGTGACTGAACAACAACAACAACAACTCATTCATTAGTAGTTGCAAAATATGATTTTTCTAATTCTATTATATTCTTCTGGCATTTATTAACTGTTGCCTCATTAACTGTATTATTACTCTGAATTATTATCCATGTAGGAAAAGCAGGATGAATATTTGATTCTTTTTCTTTATTTGTGTGCTAGCAATCTCCAAAGGTGACCAATGTATGGTTTTTATTTTTATTTTTTGTATTTATCATCATGAACTCATAGGTTTAGTAAACTGTTGTACATCAATCCATTGTAGTCATTATCATTTTCAATGATCAGATGGTCTTATCTTTAGCAAATAGGAACCCCTCAGTTTAGCTTTTGGGTCATTTTGATCTAATCCTAGTCACTCTTAAGACTTTCCTTGTTTTTAGAATGACAACATTCCTCTGTCTCCGGTCCCTCAGACCTGGAATCTGCTATTCTCCCTAAAGAGCCTGATTTCTTTTAATGGGAAATGGTATGAGAAACCACATTGGGGTGCTAGAGCTGCTTACTGATGCTTTTCTTCATATCAGTTGGGCATTAGTTGCTTTCTTCTACCCATTTTCTTTTACCCTGGCTCCTCTTTTGTCTATGCCATTTATTTTCTCTTTATTATCTTGTATTGCATTTTAGCTTTACAAATGCTTACATTTTATTTTCTAAGTTGGCATACCAGGCACATCGAGGACCAGAACTCACATCGCATGCCTTGTTTTCCAGCACACTTTCTGGTGTATCATGGAAGAATTGGGAGATTAGGAAGTTGAAGTACAATTCGACCTGAATTAGAATTTCAAAATTTTATTAGCTTTCCCTTTGGAGATTGATGTCTTTGCTTTTCATATGCCTTACTGTAAAAATTGGAACTGAGTTAAGAAACAAATAAAAATTAGGCTAATATATGTTAATAAAAGAAGAATTTGAGGATAGGAAAAGGTGCTACATTTATATGCACAGCTTAAAATTACCAACAGGATCCCATGGCCTGATTTTAGTGGATTTGCTGGGACAGGCCAATAAAATACACTGTACTCCGTGTTCCTTGACTATCTTTTACTGGCCCCATTTTAAATGGTTACACAGACATATACATTATTTCATTGCTCTACAGTAACTCACCAAGTTACTGCCATTCACTTTTTGCTGTACAGCTCTAATGGATGCTGTGTGATATACTCTATAAGCAGATCAAGAAAGCAGTCACCCACTCTGCAGCGTGACAGCAAATTCTGCAAAGTGTAAAAATCGTAGCTTCTTGGAATCTGTTAGTTTACTGTCTATGAAATGAGGATTTATAATTACCTGTCTCCTTACAATACTAGATTTTTGTTTAGAGAAATATGATAACAAATGTCAGTTGTTTAGTTAACCATGAACTGTTTTACACAATCAAGATGGCCTTGATTAATTGCATATTTTGGGGAGCTTAATTTGACCTATGAAATTCCAGAAGATAAACTTTAGTTGTGTTGTTTTAATGATTACTCACACAAACCAACGGAGAAGGCAATGGCACCCCACTCCAGTACTCTTGCCTGGAAAATCCCATGGACGGAGGAGCCTGGTAGGCTGCAGTCCATTAGGTCTCGAAGAGTCGGACACGACTGAGCGACTTCACTTTCACTTTTCACTTTCATACATTGGAAAAGGAAATGGCAACCCACTCCAATGTTCTTGCCTGGAGAATCCCAGGGACAGGGGAGCCTGGTGGGCTACCGTCTATGGGATGGCACAGAGTCGGACACGACTGAAGCAATTTAGCAGCAGCAGCAGCAGCAGCACACAAACCAAAATTTACATATATCCATAAACTATTCCTAATTCTTTCACTGGTTTGCCAGCATTTTGCCATTTTCAATTCTATCTGTCCCAGTCGATACTTCTCCCACCACCTTAGTGGCTCAGACGGCAATGCAGGAGACCTGGGTTCAATTCCTAGGTTGGGAAGATCCCCTGGAGAAGGGAATGGCAAACCACTCCAGTATTCCTTTCTAGAGAATTCCATGGACAAGGGAGCCTGGCCAGCAACAGTTCATGGGGTCTCAAAGAGTCGGACATGACAGAGCGACTAACACTTTCCTACCCTCTTAGGGCTTTCCAGGTGGTGCTAGTGGTAAAGAACCCACCTGCCAATGCAAGAGACATGAGACATGGGTTCGATCCCTAGAGGAGGGCATGGCAACCTACTCCAGTATTCTTGCTTGGAGAATCCCATAGACAGAGGAGGCTGATAGCCTATAGTCCATAGGATCACAAAAAGTTGGATATTACTGAAGTGACTTAGCATGCATGCCTACCACCTTGATGTTAAAAATATAGAACACAATAGGGGTATATATGTGTGTGTGTGTGTGTGTGTGTGTGTGTGTATGTTTTTTTGTGTGTAAAAATATGGAGTCCAGAATTTCAGTTTCCCCACCTTTTCCTGTTTTACAATTTAGTTTAAAGACAGAGCATATAAATACATGCTTATAAATAAGCATGAGTGTTAGTGTCTCAAGAGGGGACTATTTTTAGTCTTCAAATTTATTTGATGGGTTTATGACCAAGCTTAGCAACCACATTTTGAGATGGCATTTTTCCCGATAGTCCCTTGTTTTCAAAGTTTTGTTGCATTCCTGGTGCTCCTCATGCGAATTCCCATGCCTCTCCGGCCACAGACCCAATGAGACCCATTCATTGCAAGGAGACAAGGAAGTTGCTCTCATTTGTATCCACTGCTCTCAGAAGTTGACTTACAAATATTTATTTTGATCTTAACAAAATATTAGTGACAGTGGCAGTGGAACGTAGTATAACATATGTGTATATGTTTTAATTGGAGTATAGTTGCTTTACAATATTGTGTACGTTTCTACTGTACAATGAAGTACATTAACTATATGTACACATGTCCCTTCCCTCTGGAGCCTCCCTTCCCACCCTTATCCCACCCCACTACATCGTCACAGGGCACCGAGCTGAGCTCCTGGTACTCTACAGCAGATTCCCAGCAGCTATCTGTTTCATACATGGTAATGTGTGTATGTCAACGCTGCTCTCTCAGTTCATCCTGCCCTCTCCTTCCCTGGTGTCCACAAGTCTGCTCCGTACACTTATGTCTCTCTTCCTGCCCAGCAAATAGGTTCTCTGTACCATTTTTATAACCTTAGAAAATGGAAAAGAGATGAAAAGTAAAAGAGGATAATCATCAATTGATCTCATTTCCTGAGAGTTGACTAATACTTAATGTTTAGAGATCTCTTTGATATCGAAAGGGGGGTGCTCTACACAATGGGAAGACCTCGCCATGGTGCACAGGAGCTGCCTACCCTCCGTGGATTCACTGTGCGTCCAGGGGGAAAGGTTCTCAATATAATACACCCTCTGTGGATTCACTGTGCATCCAGGGGGAACAGTTGGCAATGAAACACACCAGCTGGGGTCCTGCTGCCTTGGTACAGCTCGTGCCCTTCCTCCCCTTCCTCCCTCACCTCTCCGTCATTAACCTTCCATCTGTCCCTGGAACAAACAGACTTGCTCCATTCACAGAAGGAAAGCTGGTCCTCAGTTTCAGGCAGGATGGCTCCTTAAATTCCTTCAACTGTCAGCTCACAGGGCATCCTTTCAGATGCCTTCTCTGAGGTCCCTGTTGAAAGCAGCCCTTGCTCTGCTCCTGGCCAAGTTACCTTAGAGCATCTACCAGTGTCTGAAATGGTCTCGCTCAATTATTTATTTAGTCTCTGGTATGTAGGCAGAGACTACTTCAGTATTCTTGCCTTGAGAACCCCGTGAACAGTGTGAAAATGCAAAATGATAGGATACTGAAAGAGGAATTCCCCAGGTCAGTAGGTGCCCCATATGCTCCTGGAGATCAGTGGAGAAATAACTCCAGAAAGAATGAAGGGATGGAGCCAAAGCAAAAACAATATCCAGTTGTGGATGTGACTGGTGATAGAAGCAAGGTCTGATGCTGTAAAGAGCAATATTGCATAGGAACCTGGAATGTCAGGTCCATGAATCAAGGCAAATTGGAAGTGGTCAAACATCTTCAAAGACATGGCAAGAGTGAACATCGACATTCTAGGAATCAGTGAACTAAAATGGACTGGAATGGGTGAATTTAACTCAGATGACCACTATATCTACTACTGCAGGCAGGAATCCCTCAGAAGAAATGGGGTAGCCATCATGGTCAACAAAAGAGTTCAAAATGAAGTACTTGGATGCAATCTCAAAATGACAGAATGATCTCTGTTCATTTCCAAGGCAAACCATTCAATATCACAGTAATCCAAGTGTATGCCCCAACCAGTAACGCTGAAGAAGCTGAAGTTGAATGGTTCTATGAAGACCTACAAGACCTTTTAGAACTAACACCCAAAAAAGATGTCCTTTTCATTATAGGGGACTGGAATGCAAAAGTAGGAAGTCAAGAAACACCTGGAGTAACAGGCAAATTTGGCCTTGGAATATGGAATGAAGCAGGGCAAAGGCTAATAGAGTTTTGCCAAGAAAATGCACTGGTCATAGCAAACACCCTCTTCCAACAACACAAAAGAAGACTCTACACATGGACTTCACCAGATGGTCAACACCGAAATCAGATTGATTATATTCTTTGCAGCCAAAGATGGAGAAGCTCTATACAGTCAACAAAAACAAGACTGGGAGCTGACTGTGGTTCAGATCATGAACTCCTTATTGCCAAATTCAGACTGAAATTGAAGAAAGTAGGGAAAACCACTAGACCATTCAGGTATGACCTAAATCAAATCCCTTATGATTATACAGTGGAAGTGAGAAATAGATTTAAGGGCCTAGATCTGATAGATAGTGTGCCTGATGAACTATGGACTGAGGTTCGTGACATTGTAGAGGAGACAGGGATCAAGACCATCCCCATGGAAAAGAAATGCAAAAAAGCAAAATGGCTGTCTGGGGAGGCCTTACAAATAGCTGTGAAAAGAAGAGAAGTGAAAAGCAAAGGAGAAAAGGAAAGATAGAAGCATCTGAATGCAGAGTTCCAAAGAACAGCAAGAAGAGATAAGAAAGCCTTCCTCAGCGATCAATGCAAAGAAATAGAGGAAAACAACAGAATGGGAAAGACTAGAGATCTCTTCAAGAAAATTAGATACCAAGGGAACATTTCATGCAAAGATGGGCTCGATAGAGGACAGAAATGGTATGGGCCTAACAGCAACAGAAGATATTAAGAAGAAGTGGCAAGAATACACAGAACTGTACAAAAAAGATCTTCACAACCCAGATAATCATGATGGTGTGATCACTCACCTAGAGCCAGACATCCTGGAATGTGAAGTTAAGTGGGCCTTAGAAAGCATCACTACGAACAAAGCTAGTGGAGGTGATGGAATTCCAGTTGAGCTCTTTCAAATCCTGAAAGATGATGCTGTGAAAGTGCTGCACTCAGTAAGCCAGAAAATTTGGAAAACTCAGCAGTGGCCACAGGACTAGAAAAGGTCAGTTTTCATTCCAATCCCAAAGAAAGGCAATGCCAAAGAGTGCTCAAACTACTGCACAATTGCACTCATCTCACACGCTAGTAAAGTAATGCTCAAAATTCTCCAAGCCAGGCTTCAGCAATACGTGAACCATGAACTTCCAGATGTTCAAGCTGGTTTTAGAAAAGGCAGAGGACCCAGAGACCAAATTGCCAACATCTGCTGAATCATGGAAAAAGCAAGAGAATTCCAGAAAAACATCTATTTCTGCTTTATTGACTATGCCAAAGCCTTTGACTGTGTGGATCACAATAAAGTCTTTTCCAGTGGTAATGTATGGATGTGAGAGTTGGACTGTGAGGAAAGCTGAGTGCCGAAGAATTGATGCTTTTGAACTGTGGTGTTGGAGAAGACTCTTGAGAGTCCCTTGGACTGCAAGGAGATCCAACCAGTCCATTCTGAAGGAGATCAGCCCTGGGATTTCTTTGGAAGGAATGATGCTAAAGCTGAAACTCCAGTACTTTGGCCACCTCATGTGAAGAGTTGACTCATTGGAAAAGACTCTGATGCTGGGAGGGATTGGGGGCAGGAGGAGAAGGGGACGACAGAGGATGAGATGGCTGGATGGCATCACTGACTCGATGGACGTGAGTCTGAGTGAACTGCGGGAGTTGGTGATGGACAGGGAGGCCTGGCGTGCTGCGATTCATGGGGTCGCAAAGAGTCGGACACTACTGAGTGACTGAACTGAACTGATGTAGGCACTACAAAAGCAGATTCCTTATCTAGTTTGGTCACTTCTGAATTCCCAGCAGCTGAAAGAGTATCTGTTACATAATAGGCACTTGAGAAATATTTGTTGTTGAATGAAGACTGGAAAGCATTCTGGAGTGAGTAAATCTGAGTGTAAGTTCTGAGTCTGTTGCTTATAGAGTGTGTGCAACAGGCCAGTCATGTTCTTTAAGTCAGCCTTATAATTTCCTCAACACTTCCCAAGATTAAATGGCATAGAGGTGTCTCAAGCATTTGACATTGTAAGTTTTCCTTATCACAATAATCCTATGAGGTTATAGTATACAGACCATCATCTCCATAGTTGAAAGGAAGATTACAAATCACCCGTTTCATTTCCTTTTTTTGAGCATTAGAACACTGTAAGAAGGATATTGAATTATAGTGGGTTGGGGCAGTGTTAAATCTATAATCTGGATTGCTCGGTGGATAGTTAGCCTAGTATATATTTTCCATTAGCAGGAGAGCTCAGTTTAAATTCCTACATGCTATTAAAAGTAATTTCCCCCTTTATCCTTATCCACGAAGAAGTTCTTTAAGTAACATTTTTCTAAAACAGACTTTTTCATGTTTAAGGACAATGTGTGTTCCTATGTTCCTTAGAGGCCTTCATTCATATGAATAATCTTAGGTGGCAAACCAAACGTACTGAATCAGAGTCTGCCTTTTAATGAATCTCTTATTTGTGTGCATGTTAACATTTGAAGGATGCTAAGGCTGCCTGATTACTCTTTGAGTAGTCAGTTTTGAATGTAGAGATTCTGAGTTATGCTTTCCTATTTAGGGTTGCTAACTTGCTTCTCTATAAGGGGAACGCATGCATGCATACTAAGTCTCTTCAGTCCTGTCCGACTCTTTGCATCTCCATGGACTGTAGCTCACCAGGCTCCTCTGTCCATGGAGATTCTCCAGGCAAGAATACTGGAGTGGGTTGCCATGCTCTCCTCCAGGGGTTCTTCCTGACCCAGGGATAGATAACTCACATCTGCAGTCCCTGCATTGCAGGCAGATTCTTCGCTGCTGAACCACCAGGGAAGCCCCATAGGGGAATAGAAATTGTCTTTTTTTCTTATACCAGAATTTCCAGAACTTTGGTGGACATTAGCCTGTGGGAAGCTTTTTATTTTAAGTGTTTGGCTCCTTGCCCTGCAATCTGAAGCCAATGGGTAGGGTTAAGTCATCCATATGTTTAACAAGCTCCCCCCAAAGATGGAAGAAAATGATAAAACTCAATATGCCCCAGTTTATATACTCCATGCATAAATGTATGCACATGCTAAGTCACTTCAGTCGTGTCCAACTCTTTGTGACCCTGTGGACTATAGCCCGCCAGACTTCTCTGTCCATGGGATTCTCCAGGCAAGGATACTGGAGTGGGTCGCCATGCCCTCCTCCAGTTGCATAAGCATATGTCCAATTAAATAACTGTAAAATGTATTTGTTAAATATATGAGTTATGTTTCCATGGTGAAATAACATGGTGGTGGTATTTATTTAATTCCCTTTTTATATCATCTACATTGATGGTTGTCAACTAAAATATAAAGCAATTAGACAATTCACTTTAGCCCAAGGATTCTGAAGGAATTAAATACTACATAGACATAATGAGTATATTTTTAGTAGAGAAGCAGAATAACTTAATTTTGAGGTTTTGGGGGAAGCAAGTTAGTCAGTATTTATTAGTACACATTGTTGCCATAAAACAGTACATCTTGGTGATGACTCACCAAAATTGCTTCTTACTCAATGACATTTTTTGACCTTTATATGCTCTTTGTCGAGAGGGCCAGCCTAATTTAAAAAATGATGGTGATGATTTTGTACTCACTGTTTTTCACTGAGATATAAATTGTGTCCAACAAATTTTACAGCTTTTAAGCCTATTCGGATCTATGCACCCAAATATCATCACTGCAAATGTAGACTATTTGTAACACCCAGTGAATTAATTTGTGCTACATTCCAGTCTACTTCTCCCATCAATGGCAAGCTTTTCCTAACGTTTCAGTTTTCTGTTTTGGGACTTCATATACCTGGAATCATGCTCTGTGTATTCTTCTGTGTTTGTATCCTTTCATTAAATAGAATATATTTACAATTATTCATGTTGTTGAATATACTACAAGTTTATTTTTTGTTGCTCTGTTCCATTATGTGAATAACCAACAACTTGTTTATCTACTTTCCTGTGGATGGCATTTGAGTTATTTTTAGTTTGGAACTATTATGAATAAAATTACTATAAACATTGTTAAAGTCTTTTTGTTGGCACATGTTTTCATTACTCTAGGTTGTATACTTAGAGAAAGGATTGCTGGTCATAGTTTAATTTTGTAAACTGAACTTAACACTTCTCTGAAGTGGTTACATCATTTTACACTCTTACCATAAATGTATGAGTTCTACTTTTTCCACATAGACTCATAAACATTTGATATTGTCAGTTTTTTAATTTTAGCCATTTTAGTGGGTGTGAAATGATATCTTATTGTGGTTTTAACATATACTTCTTTGGTAACTAATGATAAGAACCATGTACTATGCTTGTTGGCTATTTCTATATTTTGTTAATAATTTAAAAAGTTTGTTCAAGACTTTTGCTCTTTAAAAAATTGGATTGTTTTCTGTTGTTGATTTCTAGGAGTTATATAAGTTAGTCTGTGTATGAGTCATGTTTTGTAAGTATTTTACTCTAAATATTGACTTATTTTCTTAATGGTAACTTTTAATTTTGTTGAAATCCAGTGTGAATCCACTTTTAAAATTGATAGTGGTTTCTTTGTCCTAAGAAAATTCACTTAATCCAAAGACTATGAAGCTATTCTCTTATGTTTTCTTCTAAAAAGCTTATAATTTTAGCTTTACCTTCAGATTTATACTTCATCTAATTTTTGCATATGAAATGAGGTGGGGTCAAGATTTGATTGGGATTGTGTTGAATCTATTGATCAATTTGAGGAGGATAAAGATGTAACCAATTCTGAGTCTTTTAATCCAGGAATATAGATTTCTCCATTTATTTGATCTTTAATTTCTTTCAACAGTGTATTGTATATTTTAGTGTAGAGATTGTTCACAATTTTCAGTAACTTTATTTCTAGGTTTATGGTGCTTTAATAGTATTTAATAGTATTGAATACTTTAATAGTATTGCATATATTATATACCTCATTGTGTTGCCTATATGTATATATATATTTAAAAAAACTATTAATCTTGTATCCTGTGACCTTGCTAAATTTACTTACTAGTTCTAGAGTTTTAGTAGGTTTCAAGTTTCTATGTAGATAATCATGTTGTCTATAAATAATTTCCATTTTAATTCTTTCTTATAGTTTTTTATACCTTTTATTTCTAATTTGGAATGTGGCACTGGCTAGGATTTCCTGTACATTTTTGAATAAAAGTGATGTGATAATATGGTCTTAATTTTTACTGACTTGGGGAAGAATGCATTTAGTCTTTTACCCCTCAATATGATCTGAGCTATAGATTTTTCATAGATGGCATTAATCAAATTGAAGAATTTTCTCCTAGTCTTTGTTTACTGAGAGTTTTATCATGAATGGGTACTAAATTTTATTAAATAACTTTGCTGTGTAAATTGAGATGTCCATGCAAATATTTTTTACTTTCTTAATGTTATAAATTACATCAGCTGAGATTTAAATTTTTTAAAAATGTATTTATTTATTTTTGACTGCCCTGGGTCTTAGTTGCAGCATGCAGAGTCTTCCTTGTGGTACACAGGTAGCCTGTGGGCTCCGGCGTGCATGGGCTCTGTAGTTTGCGGCACTCAGGCTCTCTAGTTGAGGCAGTGGGCCTTAGGAATTGTGGCATGCAGTCTTTGTTGCCCTGCTGCACGGGGGATCCTAGTTCCTCAACCAGACATGGAACCTGTGACCCCTGCACTAGAAGGTAGACTCCTAACAGCTGGACCACCAGGAAAGTCCTGAGATTTAAACATTAAATGATCTTGCATCAGTGGGTTAAGCCTTACTTGGTCATGATCTTTTTCATATATTGCTAGATTTTATTTGCTAATGATTCATTCTGTATTTTTACATCCTTGCCTCATGAAGGATAATGGGCTATAGTTTTATCTTGTAATATCTTTGTCTAGTTTTCTGTTAGAGTTATGTTGGCCTTATACTAGAAGTTGAGAGTTCTCTCTTCCTCTATTTTCATTTAATTTTGCTTCATATTTATTTATTTTTAAATGTTTGGTAGAAATTACTGGTGAAAATATCTGGCACTGGAGTTTTATTTGTGGGAAAATTTTTGAATAAAAATTCAATTTATGTAATAATTTCAATTATTAGTTTCAGTAAGTTTCAGTTTCAGTAAGTAGTGGGCTTCCCTGGTGGCTCAGCTGGTAAAGAATCCACCTGCAATGCGGGAGACCTGCGTTTGATGTCTGGTTTGGAAAGGTCCCCTGGAGAACGGAAAGGTTACCCACTCCAGTATTCTGGTCTGGAGAATTCCAGGGACTGTATTGTCCATGGGGTCACAAAGAGTTGGACATGACTGAGGGACTTTCACTTTCAGTCTTAAGACTTTGACCATTTCGTCTGTCTACTTACTATCCTTTAAAGTCTGTAGGCTCTGTCGTATCATCTCTTGTTTCAATATTGACTCAGGTAATATATGTTTTCTGTCTTATTTCTTGACTATTCTTGCTAGGATTTATAAGTATATTTATTTGTTAAAGAATTAACTCTTTACACATATTGTTTTTCAATTTTCTATTTCATTGATTATTCTTTTTTAATATTTTAGGTTTAATTTGTTGTTCTTTCTTTAGCTTATTAAGGTGGAAACTTAGATATTGATTTTTCATTTTTCTTCTTTTCTGAAATACGCTTTTAAAGTTAAACATGCCCTCTTAGTAGTGGTTTAAATGCATCATAAATTTTTTATTTTTATTTTTTAAATGATCAGTTGAAATATTTTAAGATTTTCCTCTGATTTTCTTTTTAACTCATGAATTACTTAGAAGTACATTGGTTAATTTCCAAGTGTTTTGGGATTTTCTTTTTTTTAAAAAAATTCTTTTTTTAAAAAAAATTTAAAATTTATCTATTATTATTGATGGCTGTGCTGGGCCTTTGCTGCCGCCTGTGCTGGGCCTTCTGTAGTTGCTGCGAGAGGGACTACTCTGCACTTGTGCTCAGGCTTCTCACTGCGGGGACTTCTGTTGCAGAATGTGGTCTCTAGGGCGTGCGCGCTTCAGTAGCTGCACCTGTGCGCTCAGGAGTCGTCACCCACTGTCTTAGTCACGCCTCGGCACGTGGAATATTCCTGTCCCAGGGAGCGAACCTGTATCCCCTGCATTGTCAGTCAGACTCTTAACCACTAGGCCACCAGGGAAGTCCTTCTTTTTCTAATTTAACGTCATTTAGGTCAAAGAACATAATTTGTGTGGTTTCATTTCTTTGGAATTTGAGGCTTGTTTTTTTTCTCCAGCATATGGTCTGTTTGGTGACTTTCATATGTGCAACAAAAGAACGTATATTCTACTGTTGTTAGGTGGAGCATTCTTTGAATGTCCATTAGGTGAAGTTGGTTGATAATGTTTCTTAAACCCTTTGTACTCTTACCAGGCGGTGCTAGTGGTAAAGAACCCACCTGCTAATGCAGGAGACATAAGTGATGTGGGTTCAGTCTCTGTGTTGGGAAGATCCCCTGGAGGAGGGCATGGTAACACACTCCAGTACCTTGCCTGGAGAATCCCATAAACAAGGAACCTGGCAGGCTACATACAGTTCATGGGGTTGCAAAGAATCAGACACGACTGAAGAGACTTAGCATGCATGCATGTACTCTTACTAATTTTTTTTGTCTAATTCAATAATTACTGAGAAATGAAAGTTGAAATCTCACATTTTGATATGAATTTGTCATTTAAAAAAATTTCCCCCCACTTTTCTTCATGTATTCTGAGGCTTTATTATTAGATATCTACATATTTAAAATTTTATGTCTTTCTGATCCATTACCCATTTTTTACCATGAAATTTTTTTCTAAAATTCTTATTGTTGTTCCTTCGTACGTCATGAATTTTTTCCTCTGGTTAGTTTTAAGAATTTACTCTTAAACTTTCAACTAATTATGATGTACCTAGGTGTGACTTTGTATTTTGTTTGGGGTTTGTTTGATCTGATTGGTGGCAGGATTTGTCAATTGAAAAATTCTTGGCCGTTGTATTTAAAAATATTTCTTTATTCACTTTCTCCTTTCCATTTGAGAAGCTAATTACCTATGTGCTATTAATAAGTGAAGACCACTGGATACTGTCCCACAGAGTTCAGAAGCTCTGTTGCTTGCATGACTCACTCATCTCCCCACAACTTTGAGTTTAATTTGGTTAATTTCTATTGATTTATCTTCAAGCTTACTGATCTTCTCTTTTGATATATGCAAACTCACTGCATTAGTTCTTTTTAAATATATATTTGCATTGCAAGCATCTCATTCACATCTTTAATAGTTTGTATCCCTCTTTTGAAATTTCAAGTTTTTGCATATTGTTGTCCATCTTACTCATTAGATCCTTTAACATGTTTATCATCGTCATTTTATAAACCCTGCTTGGTGCTTCTGATACTGAGATCATTTCTTGTTGTTCAGTTCCTCAGTTGTGCCCGACTCTTTGGGACTCCATGGACTGCAGTGGGCCAGGCTTCCCTGTTCTTCAGTATCTCCTGGAGCTTGCTCAAACTCGTCTCCATTGAGTTGATGATGCCATCCAACCATCTCATCCTCTGTCATCCCCTTCTCCTCCCGCCTTCAATCTTTCCCAGAATCAGGGTCTTTTCCTATGAGTCAGCTCTGCTAATCAGGTGGTCAAAGTATTGGAGCTTCAGCCTCAGCATCAGTCCCTCCAATGAATATTCAGAATTGATTACCTTTAGGATTGTTTGGTTTGATTTTTTGCAATCCTAGGTACTCTCAAGAATCTTCTCCAATACCACAGTTCAAAAGCATCAATTCTTTGGTGCTCAGCCTTCTTTATCTCTGCATCTGCTTATATTGAGTGTTTTTCTCCTGATCAGAGTAAAATTTTTTGTTTCTTCTCATATCTTGGAAGACACTTTTAAGATTTCTCTCAGTTTGTCAGTATAGTTTCCACTTTTTGTATTTGAGTTCTTTTCTCTCGTCCTTTCTTTGCCTTTCTGCTTTTTGAGATGTGTCTCTCCACTGCAGTGAAGGCCCAGTGTGCCTTGGAAGGGCTTTTCTCAGTTCTTTTGCTTCTCCCCTAACCTTCAGCAAGATAAGGATTTGTATTTGAGGAATTCCCTGGGTACCTGGAGAAGGAGAGAGAGGGAAAGAATCTCTCTAGATTGTTTTATCCTGCTCTCAATTTTCTCTGTATTACTTGTCTATTCCATGTACCCAGATAAGGCTCCTGGGGAAAATTGCTGACTGAGGGCATCCTGGCTCTGTGGCTGGGGCCTCTCAGAATTCTAGTCTGTCACACCAACTTTGGTTTCTTCTATACTGTGGCAAATTCTTCCTCCTCCTAGAATGAAAGGAGCCCTGAATCTTTTCTGTCCTATTAATAACTTTTGGAATTCAGCTCATTTAGGTTTCTATAAATCCTGTCGTTTCTGCTGGGTTTTAAAAGCCTATAGTTTATCTGGCATGTTCTCATTGTTGGGAGTGACAGTGTTTGGCAACGATACACACTTTAACCAGGAGTGAAGTCCCAGGACTAACTTAGAAAACATGCTAAAGTCACATAGCTGAGTGTTGATGAGTTAAATAAAATAGATCTTAATGTTTATAATTATTACAGCCATTAAAAAATGAAATCCCATCATTCAGTTTTATCATATAGACTTTTTTTTTTTAACCAGATACCCTTTGGGTGTTTCTTAAATGCAAATCCACATTTAAAAGAAGGATATGTGTTGCCCTTGAGAGTCCCTTGGACTGCAAGGATATCCAACCAGTCCATCTTAAAGGAGATCAGTCCTGGGTGTTCTTTGGAAGGACTGATGCTCAAGCTGAAGCTCCAATGCTTTGGCCACCTGGTGTGAAGAGCTGACTCAATGGAAAAGACCCTGATGCTGGGAGGGATTGGGGGCAGGAGGAGAAGGGGATGACAGAGGATGAGATGGCTGGATGGCATCACCAACTCGATGGACATGAGTTTGGGTAAAATCCAGGAGTTGGTGATGGACAGGGAGGCCTGGCGTGCTGCGGTTCATGGGGTTGCAAAGAGTCGGACATGACTGAGAGACTGAACTGAACTGAACTGACTGATGCATTGCCCCTGAGATAATAGAAAGAACACGATAGGGCTCTAGAGGCTGTGTTAAAAGAGGGGATTCTAGTAAGTATTTTGAGCAAAGCTTAAAGTTTTAGAGAAGTTTTTGCTTTCCCAAGACAATTATGAGTTAAAAAATTTATCACATTCTTCCTCAGCTCTGATTCATTGTCTTTCATTAATATAGTTGAAATGTGGCTATTTGGACACATAAGTTAATTCTAAGATTAGTAAAAATTAACTGGGCTTTAACTAATATTGTAGTTTCCAAATTCAAACTTATAATTGTTAGGTATTTGTCTTTATTTTTCTAATATAGTTAACTTTCTTTTTTTCCTTCTTTATTTCTTTTTTAGGAGTCCTAAAGAAAAACAGAAACATGGCTCACCATATTACATTTCTTTGGATAATTTCAGTCCTGCTTCTTCAGAATTCTGTATTAGCTGAAGATGGAGAAATAAGATCAAGTAAGAATTATTAGCATTGTCTTTTTTTTATCAACACATTGATTGGGGAAATGAAATAAAAGGAGCCCAAGTATTGGCTTTAAGGATCTTATTCTTACTGTCTTTGATGCTGTGATTGCCTGAAATAAATGAATTGCCATATTACACATTAACTGGGAGGAAAAGCTATCAGAAGTCATTTTAAGAAAATTCTATGGTAATATTAACCCACCCTTGTTCAGTCATTTATATAATCTTCATGATATGGAAATAAAGTACCTACTCACAGGATTCATTATCAGGACCATCCTGTGAACTTATCTCATAGAGATAACAAGATAATCTATGTAAATAACACAGGCATATAAATGACTCAGCCTGGTGACAGCTCAGTGTGTTGACTCTTATTCTGATTGCCTTAGGAAAGCTTGCATCGGAGAAGGAAAGCTGGGTTTTGTTTGTTTGTTTTTTGACCGCACCTTGGGGCATGTGGGATCTTAGTTCCCTGACAAGAGACTGAATCTGCCCCCTGCAGTGGGAGGTGGAGTCTTAACCACTGCACCAGTAGGGAAGTCCCAAAGGCTGCTAATTGTAGTTCTGCTATCCAGGTCATCTTTTACAGACAGCCTAGCATACACACTGAGGAAACCAGAATTGAAAGAGACACATATACCCCAACATTCATTGCAGCACTGTTTACAGTAACTAGGACATGGAAGCAACCTAGATGTCTGGCGGCAGATGAATGTATAAAGAAGTTGTGGTATGTATACACAATGGAATATTACTCAGCTATAAAAAAGAACCCATTTGAGTCAGTTCTAATGAAGTGGATGAAACTGGAGCCCATTATACAGAGTGAAGTAAGTCAGAAAGAGAAACACCAATGCAGTATATTAACACATATATATGGAATTTAGAAAGACAGTGACAATGATCCTATATGCAAGGGCGCAAAAGAGACACAGATGTAAAGAACAGACTACTGGATTATCTGGGAGAAGGCGAGGGTGGGAAGATATGTGAGAATAGCATTGAAACATGTATATTACCATATGTAAAATAGAGGATCAGTGCAAGTTGGATGTCTGAAGCAGGGCACTCAAAGCCAGTGCTTTGGGACAAGCCAGAGGGATGGGGTGGGGAGGGCAGTGGGAGGGGGTCCAGGTTGTGGGGGAGGTGCATGTGCTCCCATAGCTGATTTGAGTCAATGTGTGGCAGGGGCCACCACAGTGTTGTGAAGTGATTGTCCTCCAACTAAAATAAATAAATAAAAAGTTTTAAAAAGAGTATTTATATTCATATTTTAAAACTCATAAATATAAGCTCTCTATTATAAATGAATTAATGTTCCTCTAACAGTAGAAAACAGGTTTGGCAACTTGATTCAACTTGACTTAACATTTATTAAAGCAATAATATTTAATGTTTGCATAACACTTTCATAGTTCACGCCACCCAAGCATTCCATGAGGTAGACACCCTTTGTATTTTGAGTGGGAAAAGAAATTCATAAACGGCACGGGCTTTGCACAGTGTCATACCTCTGGTTAGAGCTGCAGCTCATATTTGAGCCCTGCTTTTCATCTTCAGTGGGCTTCCCCGGGGGCTCAGACGGTAAAGAATTTGCCTGCTATGCAGGAAACCCGGGCTCAATCCCTGGGTCAGGAAGATCCCCTGGAGAAGGAAATGGCAACCCGCTGCAGTATTCTTGCCTGAAGAATTCCATGGACAGAGGAGCCTGGGGGGCCACAGTCCATGGGGTCGCAAAGAGTCAGACGTGACTGAGCGACTGGCACCGACACTTTTGTCTTCAGTGCATTCCTTTCCTGTGACTCTGGTGATCCGGCCTCTCTCACAAGGGGATCTCTCAGGGTGCTATTTCATCTGCGGTTTATAAACGGCAGCACTTGCTTTTGTGTCCGTCCTCTTGGGTAATCTTGCAGTTATGAAATATAGGCCCCATGGCTCTGGACTGGAGCAGAAAGGGCCAAGAATAACCCTGTACAAGTTTATGACCGCTGAATCAAGTGGTACACAAATACTCACACATCCAGGCACAACGTGCTTTGGAGCATCAAAGAAGGGCAACCTCGAAGAGCCAGCAAACACAGCCTTCCTGTCCTGTCTCTCCCTCAAAACACCAATAAAAGTGTAACCCTGTTGTCCTCACACAGCTTCCAAAGATATCAGGAGAGCTGAGTTCCCTTGGGTTGGACAGTTTGTCTCTGGGCAGAATCCCGTTTCTGCAGTACCTGCCCTGAAGTCTGGTGACAGTCCCCATGACAGAGGTTACTGAAAGAGTGTCCTTCACACCCCTCTGCATGGCGACACCACCTCATCTGAGTAAAATCACACGACTTAAAATTTGTATCTCACTACCTCGACTCATCTCCTCCTCTTCCAATCATCCTCTCCAAGGGCATGGCATCCTTGTCCTGTGGGCCATGAGCAATAGTATTTTTGCCGCCTTAAGTGCAAAACTGAGAGAAGCAGGCAGCAAGTGCGGCTCTTTCGCCCTGTACTCTCTGCCGACCACAGAATCACCCAGACAAACCAGCGCGTCTACGGGGCTGGGTCTGTCTCTCACCTCCTGAACTTTGCACTTGCCTTCCTTCTGAGTAGAATGTCCTCCTCTTGACCTGGATAAAACTCTGCTTTCTGATCTCAGGTTGCCTGTCTGCTTTCCCACAAAACTACCCCTGACTTTCCACAGTTAGGTTGCCACCTCCTCCTGTATGTTCTCATAATTCTTTTACTTTCTCTAACTAGCCCACTGTCTATCTTAATAGGCTGGGAGCTTTTAGAGATATCTCAGGTGTGTTTGAAGCCAGTCCTTAGAGAGCAGTTATTCACTATAAACACACTGAAAGAATGAAATAGGGTTAAAAGTGTGTTGTGTACTGTGGAAAAGAGAGTTAAGAAAGTTTTTGTTTTTCATTCTTTTTACATGTGTACATCTGGATATAACTTGTGCCACAAATAGTCTTTTTTCTTGGTAGAACTCAAAGATGTGCTGATTTCACATGATTCCTGGTATCTTAATAAGTCTTTAGTTTTATGGAGAAAGGAATGGCTTTATCCCTTTGCACTAGATTCACTTCACACGAGGAATGTTTTACTACATAAGTGGCTGAAGATGAGTGATCAGACCTTTAAACGTGCATTCTGTGTAGTACACAAATGACTGCTTTCATGATCTTGCTTCATATAAATTTTCTCAACTATATCAAGAATGTGTGTGCCTTTGCTGGCTAGTTGAGTCCTGAAGTTGGCAGAAAGTTTGTTTTTAGTTTCTTTCCCCTATTCATTGGTTTATATGTATTTTTATAAATATTTCACATTAACATTTATGGGTGAATTTAACTCAGATGACCATTATATCTACTACTGCGGGCAGGAATCCCTCAGAAGAAATGGAGTAGCCATCATGGTCAACAAAAGAGTTCGAAATGAAGTACTTGGATGCAATCTCAGAAACAACAGAATGATCTCTGTTTGTTTCCAAGGCAAACCATTCAACATCACAGTAATCCAAGTCTATGCCCTAACCAGTAATGCTGAAGAAGCTGAAGTTGAACGGTTCTATGAAGACCTACAAGACCTTTTAGAACTAACACCCAAAAAAGATGTCCTTTTCATTATAGGGGACTGGAATGCAAAAGTAGGAAGTCAAGAAACACCTGGAGTAACAGGCAAATTTGGCCTTGGAATATGGAATGAAGCAGGGCAAAGGCTAATAGAGTTTTGCCAAGAGAATGCACTGGTCATAGCAAACACCCTCTTCCAACAACACAAAAGAAGACTCTACACATGGACTTCACCAGATGGTCAACACCGAAATCAGATTGATTATATTCTTTGCAGCCAAAGATGGAGAAGCTCTATACAGTCAACAAAAACAAGACCACGAGCTGACTGTGGCTCAGATCATGAACTCTTTATTGCCAAATTCAGACTGAAATTCAAGAAAGTAGGGAAAGCCACTAGACTATTCATGTATGACTTAAATCAAATCCCTTATGATTACACAATGGAAGTGAGAAATAGATCTGATAGATAGAGTGCCTGATGAACTATGGAATGAGGTTCATGACATTGTACAGGAGACAGGGATCAAGACCATCCCCATGGAAAAGAAATGCAAAAAAGCAAAATGGCTGTCTGGGGAGGCCTTACAAATAGCTGTGAAAAGAAGAGAAGCGAAAAGCAAAGGAGAAAAGGAAAGATGTAAGCATCTGAATGCACAGTTCCAAAGAATAGCAAGAAGAGATAAGAAAGCCTTCCTCAGCGATCAATGCAAAGAACTAGAGGAAAACAACAGAATGGGAAAGACTAGAGATCTCTTCAAGAAAATCAGAGACACCAAGGGAACATTTCCTGCAAAGATGGGCTCGATAAAGGGCAGAAATGGTATGGGCCTAACAGAAGCAGAAGATATGAAGAAGAGGTGGCAAGAATACACAGAAGAACTGTACAAAAAAGATCTTCATGACCCAAATAATCACGATGGTGTGATCACTGACCTAGAGCCAGATATCCTGGAATGTGAAATCAAGTGGGCCTTAGAAAGCATCCCTACGAACAAAGCTAGTGGAGGTGATGGAATTCAGGTTGAGCTATTTCAAATCCTGAAAGATGATGCTGTGAAAGTGCTGCACTCAATATGCCAGCAAATTTGGAAAACTCAGCAGTGGCCACAGGACTAGAAAAGGTCAGTTTTCATTCCAATTCCAAAGAAAGGCAATGCCGAAGAATGCTCAAACTACCGCACAATTGCACTCATCTCACATGCTAGTAAAGTAATGTTCAAAATTCTCCAAGCCAGGCTTCAGCAATATGTGAACCGTGAACTTCCAGATATTCAGGCTGGTTTTAGAAAAGGCAGAGGAACCAGAGAGCAAATTACCAACATCTGCTGGATCATGGAAAAAGCAAGAGAGTCCCAGAAAAACATCTATTTCTGCTTTATTGACTATGCCAAAGCCTTTGACTGTGTGGATCACAATCAACTGTGGAAAATTCTGAAAGAGATGGGAATACCAGACCACCTGACCTGCCTCTTGAGAAACCTATATGCAGGTCAGGAAGCAACAGTTAGAACTGGACATGGAACAACAGGCTGGTTCCAAATAGGAAAAGGAGTACGTCAAGGCTGTATATTGTCACCCTGCTTATTTAACTTCTATGCAGAGTACATCATGAGAAACGCTGGGCAGGAAGAAGCACACGCTGGAATCAAGATTGCCGGGAGAAATATCAATAACCTCAGATATGCAGATGACACCACCCTTATGGCAGAAAGTGAAGAGGAACTCAAAAGCCTCTTGATGAAAGTGAAAGTGGAGAGTGAAAAAGTAAGATCATGGCATCTGGTCCCATCACTTCATGGGAAATAGATGGGGAAACAGTGGAAACAGTGTCAGACTTTATTTTTCTGGGCTCCCAAATCAATGCAGATTGTGACTGCAGCCATGAAATTAAAAGATGCTTACTCCTTGGAAGGAAAGTTATGACCAACCTAGATAGCATATTCAAAAGCAGAGACATTATTTTGCCAACAAAGGTCTGTATAGTCAAGGCTATTGTTTTGCCAGTGGTCATGTATGGATGTGAGAGTTGGACTGTGAAGAAGGCTGAGCACCTAAGAATTGATGCTTTTGAACTGTGGTGTTGGAGAAGACTCTTGAGAGTCCCTTGGACTGCAAGGAGATCCAACCAGTCCATTCTGAAGGAGATCAGCCCTGGGATTTCTTTGGAAGGAATGATGCTAAAGCTGAAACTCCATTACTTTGGCCACCTCATACGAAGAGTTGACTCATTGGAAAAGACTCTGATGCTGGGAGGGATTTGGGGCAAGAGGAGAAGGGGACGACAGAGGATGAGATGGCTGGATGGCATCATTGACTCGATGGACGTGAGTCTGAGTGAACTCCGGGAGTTGTTGATGGACAGGGAGGCCTGGCGTGCTGCAATTCATGGGGTCGCAAATAGTCGGACATGACCGAGCGACTGAACTGAACTGAACTGAAACATATTTAATTGATAATGATGTTAGTGTATAGCTGAAAATGATGCATTTATTTATTAAAAAATTTTGTGGTTTGATTTATTCTCTTGATAAATAGAATAAAATGTTGCTTTATAACAATACCTGCCCCTTCAAAGAGATATCTAGATGTCATATTCATATGTAGCACCCATTTTTTTGTTTTTTATTTATCATTTTAAAAATTTATTTATTTTAATTGGAGGATAATTGCTTTACAATGTTGTGTTGGTTTCTGCCATACATCCATATGAGTCAGTCACAGGTATGCATGTTACCCCTCCCTCTTGAACCTCCCTGCCAACTCCCATCCCATCCCACCCCTCTAGGTTGTCATAGGTTACTGGGTTTGAGCTCCCTGCCTCATACAGCAAATCCCCACTGGTTATCTGTTTGACATATGGTAATTGTAAATGTAAATGTGCACACATTTGTAAATGTACATATGTTCTGATGCTATTCTCTCAGTCTGTCCCACCCTTTCCTTCCTCTACTCTGTCTACAAGTCTGTTCTCTATGTCTATGTCTGCACTGAAAATGGAAGTGCAAGTCGCTCAGTTGTGTCTGACTCTCTGCGACTCCATGGACTGGCCTGCCAGGCTCCTCTGTCCATGGGATTCTCCAGGCAAGAACACTGGAGTGGGTAGCCTTTCCCTTCTCCAGGGGATCCTCCCAACCCAGGGATCAAAGCCAGGTCTCCCACATTGAGGTCAGATCTTTACCACCTGAGCCTCCAGGGAAGCCCTCCAGGTCAGTCTCCACTGCTGCCCTGCAAACTGGGTCATCTGCACCATCTTTCTAGATCCCATATATATGCATTAATATAGGAGATTTGTGTTTCTCTTTCTGACTTCACTGTGTATAACAGGCTCCAGGTTCATCCAACTCATTAGAACTATCTCAAGTGTGTTCCTTTACATGACTGAGTAATACTCCATTGTGTATACGTGCCACAACTTCTTTATCCATTCATCTGTCAATGGACATCTAGGTTGCTTCCATGTCCTAGCTATTGTAAACAGTGCTGCAATGAACATTGGGGTACATGTGTCTTTTTCAGTTATGGTTTCCTCAGAGTATATGCCCAATAGTGTGATTGTTGGGTTATATGGTAGTTTTATTCCTGGTTTTTTAAAGAATCTCCATACTATTCTCCGTAGTGGGCTATATCAATGTACATTCCCACCAACAATGCAAGCATCCATTTTTTAATGTCTGATTTTAAAGCTGATTCACTCATTAATCCTTAAAATAAGATAATTCAAAAATATCAACAAAAGTCATAGCCCTCATTTATAAAGAATTTTCATGAGTTAAGCAGTATGTCATATTAATCTTCACAAAACTCTTATAAACTGCTTACTATATCTTTTACTTTAAAAATTTTAAGCTTTATTGAGGTATTCAATATAATTGATATGTAAAATTGTACGATATATAAAGTATACACTCTGGTGACTTTATATACATATACATTGTGAAAGGATTCCCCAATCTGGTTAATGAAAAATTCATGCATTTGAAAACCTTCCTTTCTGTTTTTTCTTTAACGCATGTACTCTGATGATTTTCTTTCTCACTTAGGTTGTCGTACTGCTCCGACAGATTTAGTTTTCATCTTGGATGGCTCTTACAGTGTTGGCCCAGAAAACTTTGAAATAGTGAAAAAGTGGCTTGTCAATATCACAAAGAACTTTGACATAGGACCGAAGTTTATTCAGGTTGGAGTGGTCCAGTACAGTGACTACCCTGTCCTGGAGATCCCCCTGGGGAGCCATGAATCGGGAGAGAACTTGATGGCAGCCATGGAGTCAATACACTACTTGGGAGGAAACACACGGACTGGAAAGGCCATCCAGTTTGCCCTTGATTACCTTTTTGCCAAGTCCGCACGGTTTCTGACTAAGATCGCAGTAGTCCTTACGGATGGGAAATCCCAAGATGAAGTCAAGGATGCTGCAGAAGCAGCAAGAGACAGTAGAATAACGTTGTTTGCCATTGGTGTTGGGTCAGAAACAGAAGAGGCAGAACTTAGAGCTATTGCCAACAAGCCTTCATCCACCTATGTGTTTTATGTGGAAGACTACATTGCAATATCCAAAATAAGGGAGGTGATGAAGCAGAAACTTTGTGAAGGTAAGCCTTAATATAACGTGGAAACAAGTAAGAATGACAGTCTCTTACAGTTTTGTATAACCTGTTCATTTACAGTGGGGGAGATGGTTATATTCAATGTCAGAGGAGTTAAGTCAGAACTGAAGTGAGCACACATTTCTATGTTAGAGTTATTTTGGATAAATTTTGTTTTTGGGAACAATTGCTTTCTTGTAAAATCTACAGTTGGAGGATATAATATTTTGTGATTTGTGTGTGTGTGTGTGTGTTTTTCTTTCAGATACAATGTGTTTATTGTGGAGGTTAGATAAAGTTGAGATACATAAAGAATGAAAGTATATGTAAATCATGTATGATTATATCACTCCTGTTAGCAAGGTTTCTGCCTTTTCCATTCTAGTCTTTTTTGATTTCAGAGTGTTTGAGAGTTTATTCATGTGCCTGAATAAGGATGTGTGTGTGTGTGTGTGCGCGCGCCCTTATTCAGTTGTGTCTGACTGTTTGTGATCCCATGGACTGTAGCCTGCCAAGCTCCTCGGTCCATGGGATTCTCCAGGCAAAAATATTGGAGTGGGTAGCCATTTCCTTCTCCGGGGAATCTTCCCAATCCAAGGATCGAACCCAAGTTTCCTGCATTGCAAGTGAATTCTTTATTGTCTGAGCCACCTGGAAAGACTGCCTAAATAAGGATAATATTGTATAGATAATTTCATACTCTCTTTTCATATTATTTATACCATATTACTATATTTATGATTTTAAACTATTAATATTATAGCATATAATCTTTTAAGAATATTTAAATTTTCTCCATTTTTGTATAGTTGGTTTATTCCTAAGTTTTTCTAATACAAATAACTGAATATTCCCATACCTAATTGTGAATGGGAATTAAAGAAAACAGAAAACAAATATCAAATTACGAACATTTTTAAAACTTTTGAAGAGTCTTAAAAACTTTACTTGAGAAAAACAAACTCCCACCAGCAATGAGGAAACCTTTGAAAATATAGTGCTTGCTAGTCTATTAATTATGTTTACATCATTCCATTAAATACTGGAGTTAACTAAGTTTACATCATCCCATAAAATATAGGAAAGTTCCAATTTTTGGTAAACATTAAAGCTGTTAGAGTACAGACATGCTTGTGTTCACATTATTTGGGGGAGGATAATTTATTCATATCATTTATTTTTAATATTATAGGCATTTAATGTGCCATCTGCCTAAAATCATATTCATGCAAATGGAAATGTTTTTTCCAAGTTTACCTACAAAAAATCTAAAAATTGTTTGGTTCACTTTTGATAGAAAAATTTCTACATGATTGGGACTTAGAAAACAACTTAGTTTCTTTATTTTCTTTGTATTTGAGGGGACTGTGGTAGAGAAAAACACTTCAGAGCTTTTTAGATTATCTACTAATATTTTAAGAAACCACTACAAACCAAAGAGCATAGAAAATTAAGTATTTTCTATAATAAAAAATTTTAAAAAGTTACTAATAAGTAGATACAAATGCTCAGTACAGTTATTCTTTTTATGAGTCTCTAACAGTAAGACTGTTGACTTTTATTGTGTTGAACAGGTCAAAGGAATTTGGATTTTTTTAAAATTAATTAATTAATAATTATTTTACTTTACAATATTGTATTGGTTTTGCCATACATCAACATGCATCCGCCACGGGTGTACATGTGTTCCCCATCCTGAACCCCCCTCCCACCTCCCTCCCCATACCATCCCTCTGGGTCATCCCAGTGCACCAGCCCCAAGCTTCCTGTATCCTGCATCGAACCTGGGCTGGCGATTTGTTTCTCATATGATATTATACATGTTTTAATGCCATTTTCCCAAATTATCCCCCCCTCCCCCTCTCCCACAGAGTCCAAAAGACTGTTCTATACATCTGTGTCTCTTTTGCTGTCCTGCATACAGGGTTGTCGTTAACCATCTTTCTAAATCAAAGGAATTTAGATTTTTAATGTGTTGTTGGATTAGTTAGAAATCTTTCACTTTGAAGTTAAGTATACTTCATTATTAAAATAGACTTTCCATGGTAAAATTACGCTTACCATTCATTTTAATCCTAAAATATAAATTTGATTAAATGTCTGTTTAGTATTTGTTTCATAGACTTTTCCTGAAGATCTGTATTTTCATAAATGCGTTCTCTGTATTTAAATTTTTAAAACTACACATGAAAGAGTAGCTGTGTGTAAAGGGGTAAAGCTTTTTTCAGCTAAAATGTCTGATCTGTGAAAAAAAATCAAATTTGAAATCTTGCCAAATATTTCTTCATCCACACTCAGAAAAAGAATGTAAGTAATGTCTGTGTCTATTCAGTTCACATATGCACTGTACAATAGACATCTTTTAAAATGTACATTTTGAAGTTGTACTTGTGGAAGATATGAGTTTTTTTACACTTGACATTTCATACTGTATTACACAGTGTGATTAATGCACTAAATTAAAGCACTGCTGTATTGCAGCAGCCTCAAATTATATATATTATATAATTAACATTATATATGTTAGATTATTTGACTTCTACTTGGAGAAGGCAATGGCAGCCCACTCCAGTACTCTTGCCTAGCAAATCCCATGGACCGAGGAGCCTGGTAGGCTGCAGTCCATTGGGTTGCTAAGAGTCGGACACGACTGAGTGACTTCACTTTTACTTTTCACTTTCATGCATTGGAGAAGGAAATGGCAACCCACTCCAGTGTTCTTGCCTGAAGAATCCCAGGGACAACGGAGCCTGGTGGGCTGCCGTCTATGGGGTTGCACAGAGTCAGACACGACTGAAGCAACTTAGCAGTAACTTCTATTTTGAGGTGTTTAGCATATAGGGTTGTTCCCTTTTATATTCTACTGTTGATCCAGAATGAACAAAATATTATCCAACTCTTTGTTCCCACATAGATTATTTCATATTCATGAATTTACTGTTTCCTTGAAGGTGTATTGTTCAATATGTTCCTTATTTCAAGACCACCTAAAAGTGATGGAAAATGATTTCTTTATATATCGGAGAGTATTTCTTTCAACTTGGGCTTAGTTTGTCCTTTTTTAGTTCTTTTGACTTGTAAAGGTAGGCTATTTATTTGAAATCTTTATTATTTTTATTGCTATGAATGTCCTTCTCAGTACTGCTTTTGCTGCATCCCATATGTTTTGGTATGTAGTATTTTACGGTTTGTTTGTATCAAGGTATCTTCTGTCAAATAAGTCAAATGCTTATTTGATTTAAGGATTGTTCAAGATTGTATTAATTTCCATGTGTTTGTTTGAATTTTCCAGTTTTCCTCCTGGCATATTAATGAAAAATATTAATAAAATAAAATAATAAAATTATTTTAATATCATTCAGTTGTGGTTGGAAAATATACCTGGTATGATTTCAATCTTCTTAAATTTGTTAAGGCTTATTTATTTATTTATTTTTAACCTAACATGTATCCTGGAGACTGTTTCATCTGTGCTTGAGAAGAATGTATATTCTGCTGCTGTGGCCATGATGGGGGTAGGCAGTGTGTTCTATATATGCCTATTAGATTCATTTGGCCTAGACTGTTGTTCAAGCTCTTTTGTGGACCTTCTGTCTGAATATTCTGCTGCTGCTGCTGCTCTGCTAAGTCACCTCAGTTGTGTCCGACTCTGTGAGACCCCATAGACAGCAGCCCACCAGGCTCCCTCGTCCCTGGGATTCTCCAGGCAAGAACACTGGAGTGGGTTGCCATTTCCTTCTCCAATGCGTGAAAGTGAAGAGTGAGAGTGAAGTTGCTCAGTCATGTCCGACTCCTAGCGACCCCATGGACTGCAGCCTACCAGGCTCCTGCATCCATGGGATTTTCCAGGCAAGAGTACTGGAGTGGGGTGCCATTGCCTTCTCCGCTGAATATTCTATTCATTATTAAAACTGGAACATTGAAATCCCTTACTGTTATTGGGTTGCTGTCTACCCTTTCAGTTTTGTCAATGTTTGCCTCATATATTTAGGTGCTGTAATGTTGATTGCATATATATTTATAATTCGTATGTTTTACTGGCAAATTAACCAGTTTTTATTTTATATATATATAAAATAAAAATTGGTTAATTGGCGTGAAGTGGTTTTGATTTGCATTTCTCTGATAATGAGTGATGTTGAGCATCTTTTCATGTGTTTGTTAGCCATCTGTATGTCATCTTTGGAGAAATGTCTATTTAGTTCTTTGGCCCATTTTTTGATTGGGTCATTTATTTTTCTGGAATTGAGCTGTAGGAGTTGCTTGTATATTTTTGAGATTAATTGTTTGTCAGTTGCTTCATTTGCTATTATTTTGTCCCATTCTGAAGGCTGTCTTTTCACCTTGCTTACAGTTTCCTTTGTTGTGCAGAAGCTTTTAAGTTTAATTAGGTCGCATTTGTTTATTTTTGCTTTTATTTCCAATATTCTGGGAGATGGGTCATAGAGGATCCTGCTGTGATGTATGTCGGAGAGAGTTTTGCCTATGTTCTCCTCTAGGAGTTTTATAGTTTCTGGTCTTACGCTTAGATCTTTAATCCATTTTGAGTTTATTTTTGTGTATGGTGTTAGAAAGTGTTCTAGTTTCATTCTTTTACAAGTGGTTGACCAGTTTTCCCAGCACCACTTGTTAAAGAGATTGTCTTTTCTCCATTGTATATTCTTGCCTCCTTTGTCAAAGATAAGGTGTCCACATGTGCGTGGATTTATCTCTGGGCTTTCTATTTTGTTCCATTGATCTATATTTCTGTCTTTGTGCCGGTACCATACTGTCTTGATGACTGTGGCTTTGTAGGAGAGCCTGAAGTCAGGCAGGTTGATTCCTCCAGTTCCATTCTTCTTTCTCAAAATTGCTTTGGCTATTCGAGGTTTTTGTATTTCCATACAAATTGTGTAATTATTTGTTCTAGCTCTGTGAAGAATACCGTTGGTAGCTTGATAGGGATTGCATTGATCTTTAAATTGCTTTGGGTAGTATACTCATTTTCACTATATTGATTCTTTCAATCCATGAACATGGTATATTTCTCCATATGTTAGTGTCCTCTTTGATTTCTTTCACCAGTGTTTTATAGTTTTCTATATATAGGTCTTTAGTTTCTTTAGGTAGATATATTCCTAAGTATTTTATTCTTTTTGTTGCAATGGTGAATGGAATTGTTTCCTTAATTTCTCTTTCTATTTTCTCATTATTAGTGTATAGGAATGCAAGGGATTTCTGTGTGTTGATTTTATATCCTGCAACTTTACTATATTCATTGATTAGTTCTAGTAATTTTCTGGTGGAGTCTTTATGGTTTTCTATGTAGAGGATCATGTCATCTGCAAACAGTGAGAGCTTTACTTCTTCTTTTCCAATTTGGATTCCTTTTATTTCTTTTTCTGCTGTGATTGCTGTGGCCAAAACTTCCAAAACTGTGTTGAATAGTAATGGTGAAAGTGGGCACCCTTGTCTTGTTCCTGACTTTAGGGGAAATGCTTTCAATTTTTCACCACTGAGGATACTGTTTGCTGTGGGTTTGTCATATATAGCTTTTATTATGTTAAGGTATGTTCCTTCTATTCCTGCTTTCTGGAGAGTTTTTTTTTTTTTATCATAAATGGATGTTGAATTTTGTCAAAGGCTTTCTCTGCATCTATTGAGATAATCATATTGTTTTTATTTTTCAATTTGTTAATGTGATGTATTACATTGATCGATTTGCGGATATTGAAGAATCCTTGCATCCCTGGGATAAAGCCCACTTGGTCATGGTGTATGATCTTTTTAATGTGCTGTTGGATCCTGATTGCTAGAATTTTGTTAAGGATTTTTGCATCTGTGTTCACCAGTGATATTGGCCTGTAGTTTTCTTTATTTGTGGCATCTTTGTCAGGTTTTGGTATTAGGGTGATGGTGGCCTCATAGAGTTTGGAAGTTTACCTTCCTCTGCAATTTTCTGGAAGAGTTTGAGCAGGATAGGTGTTAGCTCTTCTCTAAATTTTTGGTAGAATTCAGCTGTGAAGCCGTCTGGACCTGGGCTTTTGTTTGCTGGAAGATTTTGATTACAGTTTCAATTTCCGTGCTTGTGATGGGTCTGTTAAGATTATCTATTTCTTCCTGGTCCAGTTTTGGAAAGTTGTGCTTTTCTAAGAACTTAGAAAAGTTTGAACAAAAGAAATTTGTTCATTTCTTCCACGTTGTCCATTTTATTGGCATATAATTGCTGATAGCAGTCTCTTATGATCCTTTGTATTTCTGTGTTGTCTGTTGTGATCTCTCCATTTTCATTTCTAATTTTATTGGTTTGATTTTTCTCCCTTTGTTTCTTGATGAGTCTGGCTAATGGTTTGTCAATTTTATTTATCCTTTCAAAGAACCAGCTTTTGGCTTTGTTGATTTTTGCTATGGTCTCTTTTGTTTCTTTTGCATTTATTTCTGCCTTAATTTTTAAAATTTGTTTCCTTCTACTAACCCTAGGGTTCTTCATTTCCTCCTTTTCTAGTTGCTTTAGGTGTAGAGTTAGGTTATTTATTTTACCTTTTTTCTTGTTTCTTGAGGTATGCCTGTATTGCTATGAACTTTCCCCTTAGGACTGCTTTTACAGTGTCCCACAGGTTTTGGGTTGTTGTGTTTTCATTTTCATTTGTTTCTATGCAAATTTTGATTTCTTTTTTGATTTCTTCTGTGATTTATTGGTTATTCAGCAGCATGTTGTAATTGAGATCTAATCTTACTGCATTGTGGTCAGAAAAGATGCTTGGGATGATTTCAATTTTTTTGAATTTGCCAAGGCTAGATTTGTGGCCCAGGATGTGATCTATCCTGGAGAAGGTTCTGTGTGTGCTTGAGGAAAAGGTGAAATTTATTGTTTTGGGGTGAAATGTCTTATAGATATCAGTTAGGTCTAACTGGTCTATTGTATCATTTAAAGTTTGTATTTCCTTGTTGATTTTCTGTTTAGTTGATCTATCCATAGGTGTGAGTGGGGTATTAAAGTCTCCCACTATTATTGTGTTATTGTTAATTTCCCCTTTCATACTTGTTAGCATTTGTCTTACATATTGTGGTGCTCCTATGTTGGGTGCATATATATTTATAATTGTTATATCTTCTTCTTGGATTGATCCTTTGATCATTATGTAGTGACCTTCTTTGTCTCTTTTCACAGCCTTTGTTTTAAAGTCTATTTTATCTGATATGAGTATTGCTACTCCTGCTTTCTTTTGGTCTCTATTTCCATGGAAAATCTTTTTCCAGCCCTTCACTTTCAGTCTGTATGTGTCCCCTGTTTTGAGGTGGGTCTCTTGTAGACAACATGTGTAGGGGTCTTGTTTTTGTATCCATTCAGCCAGTCTTTGTCTTTTGGTTGGGGCATTCAACCCATTTACGTTTAAGGTAATTATTGATAAGTATGATCCCATTGCCATTTACTTTATTGTTTTGGGTTCCAGTTTATACACCGTTTTTGTGTTTCCTGTCTAGAGAATATCCTTTAGCATTTGTTGGAGAGCTGGTTTGGTGGTGCTGAATTCTCTCAGCTTTTGCTTGTCTGTAAAGCTTTTGATTTCTCCTTCATATTTGAATGAGATCCTTGCTGGGTAAAATAATCTGGGCTGTAGGTTATTTTCTTTCATCATTTTAAGTATGTCTTGCCATTCCCTCCTGGCTTGAAGAGTTTCTATTCAAAGATCAGCTGTTATCCTTATGGGTATTCCCTTGTGTGATATTTTTTGTTTTTCCCTTGCTGCTTTTAATATTTGTTCTTTGTGTTTGATCTTTGTTAATTTGATTACTATGTGTCTTGGGGTGTTTCGCCTTGGGTTTATCCTGTTTGGGACTCTCTGGGTTTCTTGGACTTGGGTGATTATTTCCTTCCCCATTTTAGGGAAGTTTTCAACTATTATCTCCTCAAGTATTTTCTCATGGTCTTTCTTTTTGGCTTCTTCTTCTGGGACTCCTATGATTCGAATGTTGTAGTGTTTAATATTGTCCTGGAGGTCTCTGAGATTGTCCTCATTTCTTTTAATTCGTTTTTCTGTTTTCCTCTCTGATTAATTTATTTCTACCATTCTATCTTGTAATTCACTAATCCTATCTTCTGCCTCTGTTATTCTATTTGTTGCCTCCAGAGTGTTTTTTGATCTCATTTATTGCATTATTCATTATATATTGACTCTCTTTTATTTCTTTTAGGTCCTTGTTAAACCTTTCTTGCATCTTCTCAATCCTTGTCTCCAGGATATTTATCTGTGATTCCATTTTGATTTCAAAATTTTGGATCATTTTCACTATCATTATTCGGAATTCTTTATCAGGTAGATTCCCTATCTCTTCCTCTTTTGTTTGGTTGGTGGGCATTTATCCTGTTCCTTTACTTTCTGGGTATTCCTCTGTCTCTTATCTTGTTTATATTGCTGAGTTTGGGGTATCCTTTCTGTATTCTGGCAGTTTGTGGAGTTCTCTTTATTGTGGCATTTCCTCGCTGTGTGTGGGTTTGTACAGGTGGCTTGTCAAGGTTTCTTGGTTAGGGAAGCTTGTGTCGGTGTTCTGGTGGGTGGAGCTGGATTTCTTCTCTCTGGAGTGCAATGAAGTGTCCAGTAATGAGTTATGAGATGTCTATGGTTTTGTAGTAACTTTGGGCAGCCTGTATATTGGAGCTCAGGGCTGTATTCCTGTGTTGCTGGAGAATTTGCATGGTATGTCTTGTTCTGGAACTTGTTGGCCCTTGTGTGGTGCTTGGTTTCAGTGTAGGTATGGAGGCGTTTGATGAGCTCCTGTCAATTTATATTCCCTGGAGTCAGGAACTCCCTGGAGTCAGGGTTTGGACTTAAGCCTCCTGCTTCCAGTTTTCAGTCTTATTTTTACAGTAGTCTCAAAACTTCTCCTTCTATACAGCACCATTGATAAAACATCTAGGTTAAAGATGAAAAGTTTCTCCACAGTGAGGGACACCCAGAGAGGTTCACAGAGTTATATGGAGAAGAGAAGAGGAGGAGGGAGTTGGAGGTGACCTGAATGAGATGAGGTGGAATCAATAGAGGAGAGAGCAGGCTAGCCAGTAATCACTTCCTTATGTACACTCCACAACTGGACTGCTCAGAGATGTTCACAGAGTTATATAGAGAAGAAAAGAGGGAGGAAGGAGACAGAGGTGGCTAGGAGGATAAAAGGGGGGAATGAAAAGAAGAGAGACAGATCCAGCCAGTAATCAGTTCCCTAAGTGTTCTCCACCGTCTGGAACACACAGAAATTCACAGAGTTGGGTAGAGCAGAGAGGGGTTAGGGAGGAGACACAGGCGACCTGGTGGAGAAAATAGAGAGTCCAAAGCGGGAGAGAGCAGTCAAGCCAGTAATCTTGCTCCCAAGTAAAAATGGGTACTGAAGATTGGGTTCTTAAAGGTACAAAATTGATAACAAATACCAAAAAGCAAAAATTAAAAATCTAGAGTACAGTTTGGAATTTCAAAAATAAAATGTTAAAGAAAAGAAGAAAAAGAAAGAGAAAAAAAAGTCACAAAAATTATATATATATTAAAAAATATAGGTACAAAATCAATAACAAATACCAAAAAGCAAAAATTAAAAAATCTAGAGTAGTGTTTGGAATTTCAAAAATAAAATGTTAAAGAAAAGAAGAAGAAAAAGAAAGAGAAAAAAAAGTCACAAAATTATATATATATATAAAAATATAGGTACAAAATTGATAACAAATACCAAAAAGCAAAAATTAAAAATCTAGAGTTTGGAATTTAAGAAATACAATGTTAAAGAAAAGAAGAAGAAAAAGAAAGAGAAAAAAAAGTCACAAAAATTATATATATAAAAAAATAGGTACAAAATTGATAACAAATACCAAAAAGCAAAAATTCAAAATCTAGAGTAGAGTTTGGAATTTTAAAAATACAATGTTAAAGAAAAGAAGAAAAAAAAAGAAAGAGAAAAAAAAGTCACAAAAATTATAAAATATATATATGACGTTTGCTTTTAAAAAAAAAGGGTCTTTTTTTTTTTTTGCAAAGTAATCAGATCAGATCAGTCGCTCAATCGTGTCCGACTCTTTGCGACCCCATGAATCACAGCACGCCAGGCCTCCCTGTTCATCATCAACTCCTGCAGTTCACTCAGACTCACGTCCATCGAGTCAGTGATGCCATCCAGCCATCTCATCCTCTGTTGTCCCCTTCTCTTCTTGCCCCCAATCCCTCCCAGCATCAGAGTCTTTTCCAATGAGTCAACTCTTCGCATCAGGTGGCCAAAGTACTGGAGTTTCAGCTTTAGCATCATTCCTTCCAAAGAAATCCCAGGGCTGATCTCCTTCAGAATGGACTGGTTGGATCTCCTTGCAGTGCAAGGGACTCTCAAGAGTCTTCTCCAACACCACAGTTCAAAAGCATCAATTCTTCGGCACCCAGCCTTCTTCACAGTCCAACTCTCACATCCATACATGACCACAGGAAAAACCATAGCCTTGACTAGACAAACCTTTGTTGGCAAAGTAATGTCTCTGCTTTTGAATATGCTAACTAGGTTGGTCGTAACTTTCCTTCCAAGGAGTAAGAGTCTTTTAATTTCATGGCTGCAGTCACCATCTGCAGTGATTTTGGAGCCCAGAAAAATAAAGTCTGACACTGTTTCCACTGTTTCCCCATCTATTTCCCATGAAGTGATGGGGCTAGATGCCATGATCTTCATTTTCTGAATGTTGAGTTTTAAGCCAACTTTTTCACTCTCCACTTTCACTTTCATCAAGAGGCTTTTGAGTTCCTCTTCACTTTCTGCCATAAGGATGGTGTCATCTGCATATCTGAGGTTATTGATATTTCTCCCGGCAACCTTGATTCCAGCTTGTGTTTCTTCCAGTCCAGCGTTTCTCATGATGTACTCTGCATAGAAGTTAAATAAGCAGGGTGACAATATACAGCCTTGACGTACTCCTTTTCCTATTTGGAACCAGTCTGTTGTTCCATGTCCAGTTCTAACTGTTGCTTCCTGACCTGCATACAAATTTCTCAAGAGGCAGATCAGGTGGTCTGGTATTCCCATCTCTTTCAGAATTTTCCACAGTTGATTGTGATCCACACAGTCAAAGGCTTTGGCATAGTCAATACAGCAGAAATAGATGTTTTTCTGGAACTCTCTTGCTTTTTCCATGATCCAGCGGATGTTGGCAATTGGATCTCTGGTTCCTCTGCCTTTTCTAAAACCAGCTTGAACATCGGGAAGTTCACGGTTCACATATTGCTGAAGCCTGGCTTGGAGAATTTTAAGCATGACTTTACTAGTGTGTGAGATGAGTGCAATTGTGCGGTAGTTTGAGCATTCTTTGGCATTGCCTTTCTTTGGGATTGGAATGAAAACTGACCTTTTCCAGTCCTGTGGCCACTGCTGAGTTTTCCAAATTTGCTGGCATATTGAGTGTAGCACTTTCACAGCATCATCTTTCAGGATTTGAAATAGTTCAACTGGAATTCTATCACCTCCACTAGCTTTGTTCATAGTGATGCTTTCTAAGGCCCACTTGACTTCACATTCCAGGACGTCTGGCTCTAGTAGGTTATAAAAGTGAAAATTAAAGGAATAATAGAGGACTTAAAATTTTTTTTAAAAATTTAAAAAAAAAAAGAAAGAAAGAATGATCGTAAAAATATATCTAGGACTTTCTCTGGTGGTGTTTTGGGTTTTGTGGGGTCAGTTCATTTTCAGCTAGTTCCTTGGTCCGGCTTATATTTCTCAAGATCTATAGGCCCCTTCCTATGTAGTTGGTACTAACGACAGGGTTTTACTGTATTGCACCTGTCCCTTCCAAGGCGGTTCCCTCTATTTTAGCTTCTTCTGTTTGCTGGTCTCTTCAGTGTCTAATTTCCATCCTGACACAAAGGGGGTGGTGGTGGACACTTTTTTTTTTTTTTTTAGGCTCACTTGTTCAGTGGTGCTGTGGGGAGGGAGGGACGCTGCAAACAAATAACACTGGCGTGTGCTCACAGTGCCTCAGCCACACTGGGCCTGCCCCCACTCACGGCGTGTGTACCCTCCCTGCCCACACTGCTCAGGCTCTAGGTTGCTCTGCTGGGAACCATCCGAGGCTGGCCCTGGGCTGCATGCACCTGCCAGGTCTAAGCCACTCAGGTTCAGGCACTCGGGTAGTCTTCAGAGGCGCAGACTCAGTTGGGCCTGCGTTTTGTGCCCTTCCCAGGTCCGAGCTGCTCAGGTGATGAGGTGTTTGGTGAGCGTGGTCGCTGAGACTTATCGCCTCCCCGCCGCTCGGTTTTCTGGGTGTACAACCAGTGCACCTTCTCAGGCAGATGTTGACCATCCAGAACCCCAAGAAGTTTTAGTTAGCAAAGAAGCCTGCTTACAGTTTTGTAGATAATGTCTCTCTGGGGCTGCGATTGCCCCCTTCCAGCTCTGGCTGCCTGTCACTGGAGGGGGATGGTCTGCAGCCAGCTATCTCTGTTCAGTCCTTTGTTCTGTGCATGGGCCCGGCGGTGTCTTAGTTTAGGGCTGGCTTTTCGTGTGGTATTTATCCCACAGTCTGGTTTGCTAGCCCAAGTTAGTTCGCTCAGATAGCGCTTGGGGCATTCAGGCCAGATCCTTACTCTAGGCAATGCAGCCCGCGCCTCCCTGCCCAGCCCCCTCTTGCTAGTGGCAGGTGCAGGCGTCTGCGTTGCTTCTCCACTGGGGGAGTTACCGTTGGGCTTGTAATCTGTGGGTTTTAATTGTTTATTTATTTTTCCTCCCTGTTATGTTGCCCTTTGTGCTTCCAAGGCTCAGCACAGATTTGGCAGTGAGAAAGTTTCCTGGTGTTTGGAAACTTCTCTCTTTTTAAGACTCCCTTCCTGGGATGGAGCTCCATCCCTCCCTCTTTTGTCTCTTTTTTTGTCTTTTATATTTTTTCCTACCTCCTTTCGAAGACAATGGGCTGCTTTTCTGGGTGCCTGATGTCCTCTGCCGGCTTTCAGAAGTTGTTTTGTGGAATTTACTCGGCATTTAAATGTTCTTTTGATGAATTTGTGAGGGAGAAAGTGCTCTCCCCGTCCTATTCCTCCACCATCTTAGCTCCTCCCTGCCCTGTACACTTTTTAATGATGCCAAAAATTATATCATCTTATACTGTGTATCCATTAATATATTTTCACAGTTTTCTATATCAGAATTAAAAGTGATTTAAATACCAATGTTATAGTGTTACAGAATTCTGAATATGTCTCTATATTTACCTTTACCAGCAAATTCTATACTTGCCAGTGCTTTCGTATTACTGCTTAATATCCTTTCAATTTGAAGGACCTCCCTAGTATTTCTTGTTAGGTAGGCCTAGTGGTGATGAGCTTTTTCTTAATCTAGAAAAGTATTTATTTTTCTTTCTAGTTTGAATGACAGGTTTGCCAGGTATGTTATTTTTGGTTGGCAGTTTTTTTCTTTGAACACTTTGAATACAGCATCCCATTCCTTTGTGGCCTGCAATATTTCTACTCAGAAATCTGGTGATTGGATTATGGGGTACCCTGTACAGAATGAATTGCTTTTCTGTTAGTGATTTTAAAGTTCTCTCTTTATCCTTGTTTTTGAAAATTTGATTATAATGTGTCTGGATGTGGATTTCTTTCAGTTCTTGAATATCTGGATGTCTGCTTCCTTTCCTAGATTTGAGAATTTTTTGGCTATTATTTATTTAAATAAGCTCTGCTTCTTTATCTCTTCTTTTTCTGCAACTCCTATAGTCTATATATTGGTCTACTAGATGGTGGGCATGAGTCATTTAGGCTTTCTTCAATTTTTGTCATTCTTTAAAATTTTTGATCCTCTACCTGGATAATTTCAAAGGACCTGTCTTCAAGTCTACTGATACTTTCTTCTACTTGATCAAGGCTGACTTTTAACCCCCCTAGTCAGTTTTCTGGTTCAATTATTGTGTTTTTCTGCTCCAAAATTTCTGTTTGGTTCTCCTTTATATTTTCTTTTTATTGCTATTCTCATTTTGTTCATGTGTCATGTTCTTGAGCTCATAAAGCATCTCATGATGGTTATTTTAAACTCTTTGTCAGATAACATACTTCTGTTTCTTCAGGGTCAGTATCTGGAGAGTTATTATGGTCCTTTGATTAAGTCATATATCTCATAGTTTTGTCTTGAGATTCACACATTTGAAAAAGCAATCACTTTTACCAGTCTTTACCAACAGGCTTTGCCCAGTGGAAGTCCGTTAGCAATCAGCCTGGCTAGAGATTTTGAAACCATTTTTGGAGGGAAGTGATTTCTTTGGGATTGTGTAAGAAATTTGTTAATTAGTGAGACAAGTTTCTTTTTCAGAAACTAATAATCTTTCACTCCATTTGGTATCTTCCTGTAACACTTCAAGTCCTCTAGTTTTACACATTTCCCCCCTTTTCCTTGTTCTTAGTGGTCACTACGTGTCCAGGTGTGCTGGTTCCTTGTCAGCATCATTAGTTAGGTGAGACCAATATCATTCCCTCAGGCAGCCCTTTGAAAAGCTGGGATGCTGGATACATCTCCACTCTTTTCTCTTCCTGCGGGAGAAGCTTCAAGTCGTGTGTCTTCTCACCATGCAGAGTCATGTCACAACAAGCCACCCTCACACTCTTATTTGTTTTCTGCAGTCCCCAGGCATTCAATTGATTCAGGCTCCATCAGGGCTGCAAATGAGTCAAGACAGAAACCAGTCTCTCCATCTCTCCAGTCTCTCTGAAAGCTGGAGCATTAGATGCATGCTCCATTTTTTCTTTCTTCCTCACTGGGGAGTCATTATAAGCAAGGGCATCTCTCTTGGCACTTATTTGTGTCATCCTGGAGAGGGAACTGATGTGGCCAGGGTGAAATCACTCTTATTGCCTACTTCAAGATGTTATTCTTATTTTTGTGCTCATCTGGGGAACTTCAACTTCCTGACTTGAATATGGAATGTTCATAAAGATATTTTGGCCCATAGATCATTGTTAAATCAGCATTTCAGTTAGGGAATGGTTGTCGTGACTTTCTATTCTGCTGTCTTGCTGACATCATTCTTTTGTTGTTATGAGTCAGCTAAGCATGGCCTGATGCAATAGAATGAGGAGGGAAAAGAAAGTGATTTCCCCTTGTGCTTTGGGAGGTACCATCCTTAAGTATCTACAAGGGCTTCCAATAGCTTGTGTCTTGAAGGACTTTGTTTCAGGACCCATATTTTGATTCAGGTGAGCTGAACTCACCTGTGCACAGAAGACAGTTAAAAGAGCAGAACCTGGAAACAGCCTGTGTATTCTTACCATTCCTTTTTCCACCATCATGATTCTTGGATGAAGCAGGAAATGTATCTGTTTCTTAAAAGAGTATATGGTGTGGACTCAACGGACCAGAAGTCAGAAGGCAATTAGCTGTGTAAATGTAGCCATATGTTCTTAGAGAGGTTAGAGGGGAGTAAGAAAGAGAGCTGGCTTCCCTAAGTGGAACTTTGGTGTCTTTCATCCCAAAAAGCACTGGGGCTTTTTTTCCTTCCAGTGCTTTCTACCATGGTGTACTTTAATTTGGAATGATGTTCAGGACTTCTGAATTTCTTTTCCTCTTGTTGGAATTATTCACATTTTGGATGACTCTTTGCTTTCAAATTGCTGTATACTTTGATTATCTAATTCAAGGCATAATACTTACTAATAATGGCCTGCAATGCTCCTCTCCCCTACTTTGTTTAACTTGCATTTCAATGGAAGCCACAAAAGGTCAAGATACACATATCAGGAGCCATGGCCAGGACAACTGAGTTGCTTTTGGAGATAGGATTTCATGATTACATGATTTCATAACAAGGATGTGATTAATTTCTCTGCCCTCACATGGAGCTCATTTCCTTCCCTCTGCCTCTCCACTATTGGTATATATGTGCTTGAATTCTTAACCACAGAGATGGGGCACAGGAAAATGAGAGGTCAGAGCTGGAGTAAAGTTTGGCAGATGGGATTTGATGAGGGGTAATATTTCATAAAACCTCAATGAATATTCAGGGGAATCATTTTGTTTTCTATCTGTAGATTAAAAGAATTTAAGTATAATCTGAATTGGTGACAATCTACATTGTCAAGGGCTTGTAGTATATGCAAAAATACGGATTTTCCATTCATTTAATTAGGGAGACTAGAGCTATGTGTCTAATAAAGAAATATGATGTGTTTATATTTCATGTGAAAACCAATCAGATCAGATCAGTCACTCAGTCGTGCCCGACTCTTTGCGACCCCATGAATTGCAGCACGCCAGGCCTCCCTGTCCATCACCAACTCCCGGAGTTCACTCAGACTCACGTCCATTGAGTCAGTGATGCCATCCAGCCATCTCATTCTCTGTCGTCCCCTTCTCCTCCTGCCCCCAATCCCTCCCAGCATCAGAGTCTTTTCCAATGAGTCAATTCTTCGCATGATGAGTATTAAATTTGAAAAAGTAAGATGACTATGGTATGGTAGGGTTTATGATTGGATCTAAATGCAGCTGTGTACGTTCAGTTCATTATTTCTAGCAAAGAGAGAAATAGAAAATATTCAGAATAACTTTCTTAGGAATGTTTAAAGCTTATATAAGTAGCTCACTCTCCCATTTTTTCTCTAAAATGTTATTTATATAATACATATCACTTAATGACATATTTTATTATTATAACATCCTTTTAAATGACCATTGGCATGCCCATAGGAGTGAATATTATACATTCACTTTGGAAAAGTCTTTGATGTTATCTTTTAGGGCAAAGCATACTGCTATCTGGAGAAGGCAATGGCACCCCACTCCAGTACTCTTGCCTGGAAAATCCCATGGATGCAGGAGCCTGGTAGGCTGCAGTCCGTGGGGTCACTGAGGGCCGGACACAACTGAGCGACTTCACTTTCACTTTTCACTTTCATGCATTGGAGAAGGAAATGGCAACCCACTCCAGTGTTCTTGCCTGGAGAATCCCAGGGACGGGGGAGCCTGGTGGGCTGCCGTCTATGGGGTCGCACAGAATCGGACACGACTGAAGTGACTCAGCAGCAGCAGCAGCATACTGCTATCTTATGAAACAGCAGTTCTACTTCTAGATATTAATATTTAGCTGTGAGAAATAAGTTCATATGTTCCCCAAAAGACTATTCAAGAATCTTCATAGCAGCTTTATTTAAAGTAGCCCCAAACTGAAAACAACTCAAATGATTGCTCACAGGAAAAGAGATAAGTACGTCATAGTATAATTCATAGAGTAGATCAAGGCATTTTACTGAATGTAGGTTGTATCTTAATAAAAAAGTTTAAAAAATTCAGTAAGCACAATGCAATGTATAGTAAAGTAAAGCACTTGATAGTTCTTTCTATAAACCTGAGGCCATGTGAATATATATGATGATCTAGCCTAATCTCTGGAGTCAGAACCAGATCTGAATTTGGTTCTTGACGTGATCAATATCACTCTTTCTAAATATGACCTTAGGCTAATTGACTGACTCCAACTTTGGTAATAGAGGCCTTATTTTCATTTTGTTTCATTCATTTTATCTTGTATTTGGATTCAATAGTAATAGCATTTATTATCTCATACAGTTTCTGTGGATCAGGAACATGGGCAAAGCTGGGCTGGGTGATCCTGACTCAGGTTCTCTCAAGGAATGCAATCAAGATATCAGTTGGGGCGGCAGTCAGCTGAAGGCTTGACTGGCGCTGGAAGCCTGCTTCTAAGGTGACTCACAAGGTTGGCGAGTCCGTGCTGCTGCTGGCAGGAGGTCTCAGTTCCTGGGCAGGTAAACATCTCCAAGGAACTATTTGAGTATCCCTGCAACATGACCACTTGGCTTCCCCCAGAGAAAGTCATCCAAGAGAGCCAGAGAGACAGCAGTGTCTTTCCTGTTGGTCACAGAGGTCAGCCCTATCAGTGTGAGAGCAAAGAGACCACATTGTATGCAGATTATTATCAGCATGCTAGAGGCTAGAGCAACAGAGAGACATGTTAAGATGACTGGATGTCTGTTAAATAAACAGTAGAGTTAGCATGTTAAAATGATGCATAACTAATATTTAACAAAAGTTCTTCTCATTTAAGTTAAAAATGAAAAAAAAGGAGTAAACAATGAGTTATAGGAATGGGATAAAGACTATTATCTGGATTTGCATAAAGGTAAAATGCACTACCTTTCTCCATCTCTAGTATTCAATCAGAGAAAGGAATAGCTTAACATTTCATCACATAATCAATGCTTTTAAAATGAAAACTGACAAAACCAGATGAGTTATGTTTGTAATTACCCTTTATTTTCCAAGCCAAGGATGGATTTCCGTTCCTTATATTTTTCTTATTGTTGAAAAATAATACATTCTATGTTAGTGGGACTACTCACTGGTGAAAAAGATTTTTACTTTTCTGGGTTGTGCACAAGTTGTACTTAAGGCTAATTGGAGTTTATTGGTTCCGTTGACTCACCACTGAAAGGAGTCTTATAAAAATCTATGCTTACTAGGTCCCACTGTCTGTCAGTCATGTGTTTGGCAGACATCTTCCTCTGATGAAGTATTGTTGACTTTAAATCAATCTATATTTCAAGACAGTAGGATTGCTTGCTGGTTAAAAGGATGAGATCATTTAATCTGTCATGAGAAAAGAAATTTTGTGACTCTGGGCTTTGGTAAATGGACTTCTGCTTGGATAATTTATTTAGGATTTGCTATTGCTATTTTATTGTATTTCCAATATGATGAGATGGAATCTAAGTTATTACAGTCTTAGTACTAAATTGAAACTGAAACCATGGTGGATGTGGCACCTTTTCTATGACTTGTACATTGCATGATACTAAAGCCCCTGATGATATAACAGACATTCAGAAAGGCAAATTATTAAATTGCCATTGAATGTCATTGAGGAATGTGTGCCAGTGACTCCTATACTCACACGTGCCTTACCATTAAGGGCAAGTTCAGTTCAGGAAAGTTTAAAGGAGCTGGCTTGCATAGATCTGAGCTGTACACCGGGGCATCATAGACAACTATATTTTACTGGACTATTGGATCTGGATCAGTAAAATTTCTTTCAGTCTCTGACTGCAAATCTCCACATAAATTTCCCCAGTTATCAATAAAATATGTGACTTCTGCAGAGGGGTGGCTTACAAACAATCTAACAAGTAGAATTGGATTGAATAGGCACTTATAAACTAGGCTAGTTGAGATCTGGAAAAATGTGTTCATTATTAATTAGTATGATAATCCCACATCTTGTTAACATCTGGCTTCCCTGGAGGCTCAGTTCAGTTCAGTCACTAAGTCGTGTCCAACTCTTTGCAACCCCATGGATTGCAGCACACCAGGCCTCCCTGTCCATCACCAACTCCTGGAGCTTGCTCAAACTCATGTCCATTGAGTTGGTGATGCCATCCAACCATCTCATCCTCTGTCATCCTCTTCTCCTCCTGCCTTCAATCTTTCCTAGCATCAGGGTCTCAGGGTCTTTTCCAATGAGTCAGTTCTTTGCCTCATGTGGCCAAAGTATTGGAGTTTCACCTTCAGCATCAGTCCTTCCAATGAATATTCAGGAGTGATTTCCTTTAGGATGGACTGGTTGGACCTCCTTGCAGTCCAAGGAACTCTCAAGAGTCTTCTCCAACACCACAGTTCAAAAGCATCAATTTTTCGGTGCTCAGCTTTCTTTATAATCCAAATCTCACATCCATACATGACTACTGGAAAAACCATAGCTTTGACTAGACAGACTTTTGTTGACAAAGTAATGTCTCTGCTTTTTAATATGCTGTCTAGCTTGGTCATTAGCTCTTCTTCCAAGGAACAAGCATCTTTTAATTTCATGGCTGCAATCACCATCTGCAGTGATTTTGGAGCCCCCCAAAATAAAGTCTGTCACTGTTTCCTCATCTATTTACCATGAAGTGATGGGACCAGATGCCATGATCTTAGTTTTCTAAATGTTGAGTTTTAAGCCAACCTTTTCACTCTCACTTTCATCAAGAGTCTCTTTAATTCCTCTTTGCTTTCTGTCATAAGGGTGGTGTTATCTGCATATCTGAGGTTACTGATATTTCTCCTGGCAATCTTGATTCCAGCTTGTGCTTCTTCCAGTCCAGCATTTCTCATGACGTACTCTGCATAGAAGTCAAATAAACAGGGTGACAATATACAACCTTGACATACTCCTTTATCGATTTGGAACCAGTCTGTTGTCCCATGTCCAGTTCTAACTGTTGCTTCCTGACCTGCATACAGATTTATCAGGAGGCAGGTCAGGTGGTCTTGTATTCTCGTCTCTTCAAGAATTTTCCACAGTTTGTTGTGATCCACACAAATCTTTGGCATAGTCAATGAAGCAGAAGCAGATATTTTTCTGGAACTCTCTTGCATTTTCAGTGATCCATTGGATGTTGGCCATTTGATCTCTGTTTCCTTTGCCTTTTCTCAATCCAGCTTGAACATCTGGAATTTCTTGGTTCACGAACTGTTAAAGCCTGGTTGGAGAATTTTTGAGCATTACTTTGCTAGCGTGTGAGATGAGTGCAATTGTGCAGTAGTTTGAGTATCCTTTGGCATTGCTTTTCTTTGGGATTGGAATGAAAACTGACCTTTTCCAGTCCTGTGGCTCAGCAGTAGAGAATATGTCTGCTGATGCAGGAGATGCAGGAGACACAGGTTTGATTCTTGGGTTGAGAAGATACCTCGAAGGAGGAAATGGCAACCCCTTCTGCTATTTTTGCCAGGAAAATCAAATGGACAGAGGAGTCTGGCAGGCTATAGTCCATGGGGTCACCAAGAGTCAGACATGCACACACAGAAAGGAGTAGCTGGACATATCTAATTGTCCTGGTCAGACTCAAAAGATGGACAGTTTTTCTGTCCCTGACTATGGTAGGATTTTAAATAGAACATGTTTTTATGACCTTGATAAGACTGAATCACATATTACTTAGCCCTTAGATTTAACAGAAAGCAATTATTACTGCACCCTAGTGTTTAAAATAAGTTGGAGTGATCTATGCTTGCTCCAGAAAGCATTCCTTTCCTGAATACTCTCTGAACATATTGGGCTAAAATTACAACTGTTTAGTTTCCTGCACTTGCGAACTTAGATCTTGAGTTCTTTTTCTTCTTTTGTCCTTGCTCCTAGATGTACTTCTTCAAACTAACTTGCTTTATCTAGATTGTTCAACTTAGCTGTTGTGGTATTATCCTCTGACTGACTCTGTTAGCATTTGATTTTCTTGGTCCTTAAAATAACTTCCAAGTTCCAATTTTTATTATCAGTTTCCAGTAGAAATTGGTTGTATGCTTATACATACATCTTTTTAGGACACTATAGAGAAGTTAGTTATTTACCTTTATTTCCTTGGCAGGTTTTGAAACAATTGTTGGTTGGCAATGAAAGCAGCTTTTTATATACAGAAACTTTCTTTTACCTGTCTCCCATAGCCAGTGTATGCAAACGTACAAATTGTATTTGAGCATTTTAGCTACATTTTACTTTTCAGTTCCTGTGTATGAGGATATTTTATTGTTCTGGTAGGTGAGAAAATAGGGAAGAAAGATTATTCCTTCAAGAAAATATGAGGGTACCAGGGGCTGAGAAGAGAGAAACCATGAGGAGTTATTGTCCAGTGGGTACAAAGTTTGTATTTCTGAAAACTGAAGTTCTTCTGCTTTAGTGGTTTTTCCTTGTTTTCTTTTCTGGTTCCCTGAATAGTGGTGGTGGTTATACAACATTTGAATATACTTAATGGTAGTGAATTTACACTTAAAAATAGTCAAAATGATAAATTTTACCTTCACTTTACAATTAAAAAATTGAAAGCCGAAAGAAAAATAAAATGTAATTATTTAAATACATGTTCCCTAGTGAGAGTGCTTCTCTGATGGCTCAAGTGGTAAACAATCTGCCTGCACTGCAGGAGCATAGTAGACACGGGTTAGATCCCTGGTTTGGGAAGATCCCCTGGAGGAGGGCATGGCAACCCACTGCAGTGTTCTTGCTGGAAAATCCCATGGACAGAGGAGCCTGGCGGGCTTCAGTCTGTATGGTTGCAAAGAGCTGTACACGACTGAGCATGCATGATCACTAATGAGATGTGCTAGATATTAATGAAGCCATGGCTATATTGTGATTACTGATATACATTTTTTATTTCATGCACTGGGCCACACTGTTTCCTGTACAATCCTGAAGATTATTAACAGAATACAGTGCAAAAGATTTGATTATAGAAAAAGGATGAGCACAGTACTTGCTTTATTCCCCACACTTGCATGCTATTGTGAAGTTATGAAGCATTTCCACATACATCAATGTATCTGATCATCAGACAAGCCCTGTGAAGGAGAACATTATTCTCACTTCACAGATGAGAGGCCAGAGGCTCATGAGAGGTTAAGAGGAAGGCTTTGGTCTAAACCTCAGATTCTGATCTTCAGTTGGAGCTCTTTGTCTAATATCTTATAACTTCTCTTTCGTAAAAAAAATCAAAAGAGCAATTCAAATCTGAATATTCTTATGATATAATATTTAACACATTTTCTTTTCAAGTAAAGTTCTTTCTTTTGCAGTTTTAAATCAAATGCATTTGAAATGAGTCTTCATGTTGTTCCGTATTACCCTGCCCCCTGCCAGGAACAAATCTTGCATCATACTAACAGGAAGAATTTAATTTATTGATTTATGATTTCAGTTATATAACACAGCCTAAAGTAATGCTCAAAATTCTCCAAGCCAGGCTTCAGCAATACGTGAACTGTGAACTTCCAGATGTTCAAGCTGGTTTTAGAAAAGGCAGAGGAACCAGAGATCCAATTGCCAACATCCACTGGATCATGTAAAAAGCAAGAGAGTTCCAGAAAAACATCTATTTCTGCTTTATTGATTATGCCAAAGCCTTTGACTGTGTGGATCACAATCAACTGTGGAAAATTCTGAAAGAGATGGGAATACCAGACCACCTGACCTGCCTCTTGAGAAACCTATATGCAGGTCAGGAAGCAACAGTTAGAACTGGACATGGAACAACAGACTGGTTCCAAATAGGAAAAGGAGTACGTCAAGGCTGTATATTGTCACCCTGCTTATTTAACTTCTATGCAGAGTACATCATGAGAAACGCTGGGCTGCAAGAAGCACAAGCTGGAATCAAGATTGCCAGGAGAAATATCAATAACCTCAGATATGCAGATGACACCACCCTTATGGCAGAGAGTGAAGAGGAACTAAAAAGCCTCTTGATGAAAGTGAAAGACGAGAGTGAAAAAGTTGGCTTAAAGCTCAACGTTCAGAAAGCGAAGATCATGGCATCTGGTCCCATCACTTCATGGGAAATAGATGGGGAAACAGTGGAAACAGTGTCAGACTTTATTTTTCTGGGCTCCAAAATCACTACAGATGGTGATTGCGGCCATGAAATTAAAAGACATTTACTCCTTAGAAGGAAAGTTATGACCAACCTAGATAGCATATTCAAAAGCAGAGACATTACTTTGCCAACAAAGGTCCATCTAGTCAAGGCTATGGTTTTTCCTGTGGCCATGTATGGATGTGAGAGTTGGACTGTGAAGAAAGCTGAGTGCCTAAGAGTTGATGCTTTTGAACTGTGGTGTTGGATAAGACTCTTGAGAGTCCCTTGGACTGCAAGGAGATCCAACCAGTCCATTCTGAAGGAGATCAGTCCTGGGAGTTCATTGGAAGGACTGATGCTAAAGCTGAAACTCCAATACTTTGGCTACCTCATGCGAAGAGTTGACTCATTGGAAAAGACTCTGATGCTGGGAGGGATTGGGGCAGGAGGAGAAGGGGACGACAGAGGATGAGATGGCTGGATGGCATCACCGACTTGATGGACATGAGTCTGAGTGAATTCTGGGAGTTGGTGATGGACAGGGAGGCCTGGCGTGTTGCAGTTCATGGGGTCGCAAAGAGCTGGACACGACTGAGTTACTGAACTGAACTGAACTGAATACAGCATTTCTACCACATTTATTCCCTGCTTCTTGTGTTTTCATATGGAGGAGCTTCAGGTAGACTAGCTCTTCTTTTGATAAGTTGTTTTTGATTTTACATTAAAATGAGTTTTTAAATGATAAGAAATCTCAGTTTTAAGTAGAGGTGAAAAGACAAATTAATTCAGTAATGTAGTAAAAGATTAATATTTGTCAGAACATGGATTATTTCTAAATGTAAAGATGGTTTAATAGTGAAGTCTAATTTGTCACTTCTCTGCTCAAAGTTCACTTGAGTTGGCTTTTGTCTAGGTACAGGCAAAGTTTTTTGGGGAGTTCTCATTCTTTTGAATTAAAAGCAGTGCTGCAATGAGTATATAGATTGACCTTTCTCCACTTTCTTTGACTCCTTACCACTGATGAGAAAATGCGTCTTCAGATAAGGGCATCTGAGAAAAGTAGACGGTCATGTTGGCAAAGTCCCTTTAGCTTTTTCTTTTTGGATGGACAGGTTTGTGAAGCTGGAGCTCCATTTTCTCTGTGGATCCTATGTGAACTTAGGGGCAAGTCCTGTTTCTCAGGTGGCTGGGGAATGAATTAGTCCTGCTGGGCTGCCAGGCAGGGGTGGTTAATTACAGTTCACTGTCTCATCAGACTCAGTGGTTCACACCCCTAACCAGCACTTTCTGCTTGCACAGTTTCTGTATCTTCTCATCAGTTAGCGCTAAGCTTCCTAGAGGAAGAAGGATGTGATTGATTAGGTCCTTCAAAACTCAGCAACCTCTCATCTGAGAGGAAAATACCCTTCCCTTCCCAGGAATACATCTAATTCTATTTATATCAAAACTTAATTTTATTTCCAATATTTCTAATATTAATGATACAAATGTCCATCTCAAGCGTGTAGATAATTGTGATATATCCATACAATGGACAATAATTAGCATCCAAAAAGAATGAACTACTGAAACAATAGCCAGAGTGGATCTAAAATAATCATGCTGCATGAAAGAAGCCAGACAAGAAAGAGGACTTACAATACGCTTCCATTGCTATAGAATTATATGAAATTCAAACTTATTTGTAGTGACAGAAGACGTATCAGTGGTGCCTGAGAATGCGGATGGGATCGGGATAGTGAATGGTGTCAGGAACAGATTGCAGGGAACGTAAGGAAACTTTTGAGGCTGATGCACATGTTCGTTGCTTTGTCGGGGGAGATGGTTTCACAGGTATACACATGTGTCAAAACTAATCAGATTGTAAACTTTATGTTTGATTTATTGTATATCAATTTACCTCAATAAAGCTATTTAAATAGCAAAAACCCAGGACTTCCCTGGCTGTCTAGTAGTTAAGACACCAAGCTTCTGCCAGAGCGTAAGTTTGATCCCTGGTCAGCAACTAAGATCCCGCATGCTGTGCTGTGTGGCCAAAACAAATAAACAGACAACTGCAGCCAAACAAAGCAAAAACAAAAAGGAAACAAACAAGCAAGCTAAAAAACAACTCAGCATCCTCAGACCTGAAGATGCAAATATCCATATTGTCTCAGGAATACATCTAATTTTATTTATAACAAAGCTTTAATTAATTTCAGTATTCTATGCTACACATCATGACAGTATTATTGACCTAATAAAATCCATCTCATTACTTTTTATTATAGGATAAATATGATACTGTTCCCTCTCTTTAATGTTTTTCAGGAGAATGATTATCTTAAAGCACATTTTGTGGAGGTTCTTCTATTTATATTCTGTTAGCTGCTCTATAAAATATAAGCAGTCAGGCTCAGTGTGTATATTGTATGATGGCCTTGGAAGAATCTGAAAATATTGCAACATTCCTACAGTATAACAGCTTAATAGCATTTCAACTGTACAGAATTTTCCACATAATTTGAGACACTAGTTTCCCAGATAATTGAAAAGCACATCACATTTTTATAATTTATATAGATGACTGTATAATGCAAACCTTAATGACTCTTCTTAAGGAAAAAGTCTTTATTCATTTATGAATGTGATTAATAGAATATATAATCTGATTAATCATAGATGAGATAATAGGCCCATTTGAAGAATTTCCATGAACAGAAAAGACCCACAGTTAAGTTTTTTCCAGAGTGAGAGAACCAACGACATTTGAACTGTAAGATTATAAACTGCTAGAACTGGAAAGAGTATAAGGAGCAACACACATGTTTTTTCTTACCTCTCAAATGCTGGGAAAGCAAGAAAGCAATCAGAGTTCATCTCCCGGATCCAAGAAGTTCAAGAGCAGTATCCAAGGGTGTGTGACTCTCGGACAATCCTGGATGAGAAGCAGAAACCCTGCTCCAGCCCGCCTCTACCGCAGGCCAGGTGTTCCAATGCTTCTTAGTCACAATAGTGAAGTGTAAACTTCAGCAGTGTTGCCCTTAAAACAGTTCATGAACAAATATTCGTCTTACATTTCATCCCCTTTTAGGGAGAAAGAAGACAGTTAAGACTCCATTGTCAAGTAACAAAAACACCCTGAAAACAAAACAAAAACGTTTCTCAGAAATATATTTATATACATTTGTGTGCATATAGAGATTTTAGAATTCTACGTTCTTTATTCCTCCCTTAATTTTCTTTTTTGTTGAAGTAACCCATGATTAATCAACTTTTATGCCTTTTCCTTCATAGAATCTGTCTGTCCAACACGAATTCCCGTGGCAGCACGTGATGAGAAGGGGTTTGATATTCTTTTAGGCTTGGGTATAAAGAAAAAGGCTAAGAAGAGAGTTCAGCTTTCACCAACAAAGATTAAAGGATATGAAATAACATCAAAAGTTGATTTATCAGAATTCACAAGGTAAATGTTATATGTATTTTTCTATTTTATTTTATTATTTTTGTGTGTGTTAGTTACTCAGTTGTGTCCAATTCTTTGTGACCCTGTGAACTGTAGCCCACCAGTCTCCTCTGTCCATGGTATTCTTCAGGTAAGAATACTGGGGTGGATTGCCATTCCTTATCCAGGGCATCTTCCCTACCCAGGGATTGAACCCTGGTCTACCTCACTTCAGGCAGATTCTTTACCGTTTGAGTCACCAGGGAAACATAATCGCTTTACAGTGTGGTAGTTTCTGTTGTACAATAAAGTGAATCAGCTATATGTATACAGATATCCCCTCCCTTTTGAACCTCTCTCCCATCCCCCCATAATGTTGTATGTTGATACAGTTTTTTCTTGATAAATCTGCAGGCATGTTGAGAATTCTTTAAGCTTATACACAGTCTTCTTTTTCCAGCAATGTTTTCCCAGAAGGTCTTCCTCCATCATACGTATTTGTCTCCACTCAGAGATTTAAGGTCAAGAAAATGTGGGATTTATGGAGAATTTTAACCATTGATGGAAGGCCACAAATAGCAGTTACCTTAAACGGAGTGGATAAAACATTATTATTTACAACAACCAGCATCATTAATGGCTCACAAGTGGTCACCTTTGCTGACCCTCGAGTTAAGGTAAAGACGCCTGTGTATGATTGTGGTATTCATGGGGAATTAGCATCAAGCTGACGTGTTTTGGGAGAGGAGAGCCATAATTTAACATGACTGAAAAGATATTGATTTCATAATGTAATTTTGCTTACAGAATAAAAGCAGCAAAGGAAGAAAATTAGTATTTTTTTTAATTATTGGAGTATAGTTGATTTGCAGTGTTATGTTAGTTTCTGGTGTACAGCAGAATGATTCACTTATACGTATATGTTATTCTTTTTCATATTCTTGTCCATTATGGTTTCTCACAGGATATTGAATATAATACTCTCTGCTGTACAGTGGGAAGGACCTTGTTCTTTATCCATTGCACATGTAACAGTCTGCATCTACTAATCCCAGACTCATGCTCCACCCCCACCCTCTCCTTCTTGCCAGCCACAGTTTTGTCCTCTATGTCTGTGAGCCTGTTTCTGTTTCTTAAATCAGTTCATCTGTGTCCTATTTTAGATTCCAGATATCAGTGATATCACACTGTGTTTGTCTTTCTCTTTATGGCTTGCTTCAGTTAGTATGATCATCTAACCCATGTTGCTGCAGATGGCATTACTTCATTCTTTTTATGGCTGAGTAGCATTCTATTATATATATAAAACATACATATACATATATAACATCTTCTTTGTGCATTCATCTGTTGATGAACAATTAAGTTGTTTCTATGTCTTGGCTATTGTAAATAGTGCTGCTATGAACATAGGGATGCATGTATCTTTTTGAAGTATAGTTTTGTCTGAAGTATAGTATATTGTCTGGATATATAACCAGGCGTGGATCATATGGCAACTCAATTTTAGTGAAAATCTGTCTTAATTTGTGTGAGATTATGGGGTGGGGAAAATCATATTTTCAGTGCTTGTTTCTAAGTGCCAGGAATATTTAATTATAATAACCACCCAAGGAAGGCACTATTGCTCTTATTTTACAGAAAAAAAAAATGTTCAAGGATATTAAGTTCTAGTTAAGTTGTGACATCAGGAATTTAATTTAGGTCTGGTCAGTTTCAAAGTCCATATTGGTCTGCTTTATACTGCTATGTCCTACAGGATATTGAAGTAAAGTCACATTTATCAGAACATTAAATACAGGTAGATAATGACATAGAATTCGCATTTATTAGGGGGACAGTTTATATCCCCTGAAGAAACATATATTTAATAAAATATATAAACTAAAAGTAAAAGTGTATTTTCCAAGTCAAATGTGTTCATAATACAGATATCATGATAAAAGCAATTACATTTTGATTATTATTATAACAGTCTAATAGTATGTTACATAATTTAGGAAATATAAAAGGCTGTACATGGAACTATGCATTTTTTGCAATTTCTTCATTTGGTGAGAAGAATAAATTTAAAACATTGTTGTCTGCCATTTTCATTAAAGATGATGTGCTGATTTCTGTAAGAAGTGACAAATGAATATGGCATGTTTCTCACCTAAACTAACTTATTTTTAATGCGATATTCAGTGCTTCTGGTATCCCATAGAAATGAAAAATGTTATTGGAATGTGGAAGAAAAAGTGGATTTCAATACGAAATGTAGGCAAGTCTTCATAAATGAGTTGGTTTCTGGAATGGGGTTTGAAGGATGTATAGGATTTTGATGGAGAGAGAGGACACGGAAATCTTGGTTCATTACTAAGGAGTCACGTGTAGTAAAGTGCAGGGTTTTCATTTAGAGCATAGAATGTGGTGCCCCCTGTGTTTCGAGTATAAGATACTCATGCACACAAAAAGTGAGCCAGGTATAAGTTCAAACTTGTATTGTATATGTAAACATGGACCTGGGAACTGTACACACGGTTTTACATTTCGTTCAGTCAGTGATGGAATTCCATCAAAAAGTCTTGATCACTGTCCTGTCAGGATCTAAGCAGCTCTCTCCTCTGCTCCTTTCTCTTCTTTCATAAAGAATACCTTTGACTCTTTCCTGGAATTGGGCTTGGTCCTAGGAATACAGAAATTATTAAGATGGGGGCATGAGATTACTTCTAGTAGAGGGAAGAAGGTTGGCTTGGAGAGGGAAGGGACAGGGATTGAGATGTGTTTAAAAATTATTCAAACAAAGCAAGATACCTGTGAGCCTAAATTATGACAATGAGAAGGGCAATGGAGAAGTGAATCTGAGTTGTGCTTAAACACATCCTGGCTGGAATTTTGCATCTACCTGGTATGGCAACTGAGGTAAGGAGAAGGAGGTAAGGGTGCTTGCTGTGGTTTAAAAACTGAGGATATTATTAATATCATTTCATGGAGATCAGGAGAAGAAGGTTTGGGGGAGACTGTCCAAGTGAACGGACTAGTTACATGATACAAAATGCCATGAAGTATGTAGGATGAGAGTCCTACTTGAATTGGACTTTAGGAACTTATCTGTGACCTTGAGGGAGTTGTTTTCACAAATACTTTGGTCTAGATACTTCGGAATGTGTGACGGAAACTCATGTAGGAATTAATAAAGTGATTGGTGGGTATTGGCCTTTGGGACCCAGCTCGGGTCAGGGTGAGTTAGAATATGATACAGCCAATCTGTGTGGTATTGATTTATGGTTGATGACTAAAAAATAGAGACAAAGCAAATACAAGATTGTTAGGAATTCTCTTTTTTTTTTTTGTGGCATGTTTTTTATTTTATTTATTTATTTATTTTTTATTCTGTCTGGAAAATTTTTTTTTAATTTTATTTTATTTTTAAACTTTACAAAATTGTATTAGTTTTGCCAAATATCAAAATGAATCCGCCACAGGTATACATGTGTTCCCCATCCTGAACCTTCCTCCCTCCTCCCTCCCCATACCATCCCTCTGGGTCGTCCCAGTGCACTAGCCCCAAGCATCCAGTATCGTGCATTGAACCTGGACTGGCAACTCGTTTCATACATGATATTTTACATGTTTCAATGCCATTCTCCCAAATCTTCCCACCCTCTCCCTCTCCCACAGAGTCCATAAGACTGTTCTATACATCAGTGTCTCTTTTGCTGTCTCGTACACAGGGTTATTGTACCATCTTTCTAAATTCCATATATATGCATTAGTATACTGTATTACTGTATTGGTGTTTTTCTTTCTGGCTTACTTCACTCTGTATAATAGGCTCCAGTTTCATCCACCTCATTAGAACTGATTCAAATGTATTCTTTTTAATGGCTGAGTAATACTCCATTGTGTATATGTACCACAGCTTTCTTATCCATTCATCTGCTGATGGACATCTAGGTTGCTTCCATGTCCTGGCTATTATAAACAGTGCTGCGATGAACATTGGGGTACACGTGTCTCTTTCCCTTCTGGTTTCCTCAGTGTGTATGCCCAGCAGTGGGATTGCTGGATCATAAGGCAGTTCTATTTCCAGTTTTTTAAGGAATCTCCACACTGTTCTCCATAGTGGCTGTACTAGTTTGCATTCCTACCAACAGTGTAAGAAGGTTCCCTTTTCTCTGCACCCTCTCCAGCATTTATTACTTGTAGACTTTTGGATCGCAGCCATTCTGACTGGTGTGAAATGGTACCTCATAGTGGTTTTGATTTGCATTTCTCTGATAATGAGTGATGTTGAGCATCTTTTCATGTGTTTGTTAGCCATCTATATGTCTTCTTTGGATAAATGTCTATTTAGTTCTTTGGCCCATTTTTTGATTGGGTCATTTATTTTTCTGGAGTTGAGCTGTAGGAGTTGCTTGTATATTTTTGAGATTAGTTGTTTGTCAGTTGCTTCATTTGCTATTATTTTCTCCCATTCTGAAGGCTGTCTTTTCACCTTGCTAATAGTTTCCTTTGTTGTGCAGAAGCTTTTAAGTTTAATTAGGTCCCATTTGTTTATTTTTGTTTTTATTTCCAATATTCTGGGAGGTGGGTCATAGAGGATCCTGCTGTGATGTATGTCAGAGAGTGTTTTGCCTATGTTCTCCTCTAGGAGTTTTATAGTTTCTGGTCTTACGTTTAGATCTTTAATCCATTTTGAGTTTATTTTTGTGTATGGTGTTAGAAAGTGCTCTAGTTTCATTCTTTTACAAGTGGTTGACCAGTTTTCCCAGCACCACTTGTTAAAGAGATTGTCTTTAATCCATTCTATACTCCTGCCTCCTTTGTCAAAGATAAGGTGTCCATATGTGCATGGATTTATCTCTGGGCTTTCTATTTTGTTCCATTGATCTATATTTCTGTCTTTGTGCCAGTACCATACTGTCTTGATGACTGTGGCTTTGTAGGAGAGCCTGAAGTCAGGCAGGTTGATTCCTCCAGTTCCATTCTTCTTTCTCAAGATCGCTTTGGCCATTCGAGGTTTTTTGTATTTCCATACAAATTGTGAAATTATTTGTTCTAGCTCTGTGAAGAATACTGTTGGTAGCTTGATAGGGATTGCATTGAATCTATAAATTGCTTTGGGTAGTATACTCATTTTCACTATATTGATTCTTCCAATCCATGAACATGGTATATTTCTCCATCTATTAGGGTCCTCTTTGATTTCTTTCATCAGTGTTTAATAGTTTTCTATATATAGGTCTTTAGTTTCTTTAGGTAGATATATTCCTAAGTATTTTATTCTTTTTGTTGCAATGGTGAATGGAATTGTTTCCTTAATTTCTCTTTCTGTTTTCTCATTATTAGTGTATAGGAATGCAAGGGATTTCTGTGTGTTGATTTTATATCCTGCAACTTTACTATATTCATTGATTAGTTCTAGTAATTTTCTGGTGGAGTCTTTAGGGTTTTCTATGTAGAGGATCATGTCATCTGCAAATAGTGAGAGTTATACTTCTTTTTTTCCAATTTGGATTCCTTTTATTTCTTTTTCTGCTCTGATTGCTGTGGCCAAAACTTCCAGAACTATGTTGAATAGTAATGGTGAAAGTGGGCACCCTTGTCTTGTTCCTGACTTTCGAGGAAATGCTTTCAATTTTTCACCATTGAGGATACTGTTTGCTGTGGGTTTGTCATATATAGCTTTTATTATGTTGAGGTATGTTCCTTCTATTCCTGCTTTCTGGAGAGTTTTTATCATAAATGGATGTTGAATTTTGTCAAAGGCTTTCTCTGCATCTATTGAGATAGTCATATGGTTTTTATTTTTCAATTTGTTAATGTGGTGTATTACGTTGATTGATTTGCGGATATTGAAGAATCCTTGCATCCCTGGGATAAAGCCCACTTGGTCATGGTGTATGATCTTTTTAATGTGTTGTTGGATTCTGATTGCTAGAATTTTGTTAAGGATTTTTGCATCTATGTTCATCAGTGATATTGGCCTGTAGTTTTCTTTTTTTGTGGCATCTTTGTCAGGTTTTGGTATTAGGGTGATGGTGGCCTCATAGAATGAGTTTGGAAGTTTACCTTCCTCTGCAATTTTCTGGAAGAGTTTGAGTAGGATAGGTGTTAGCTCTTCTCTAAATTTTTGGTAGAATTCAGCTGTGAAGCCGTCTGGACCTGGGCTTTTGTTTGCTGGAAGATTTTTGATTACAGTTTCAATTTCCGTGCTTGTGATGGGTCTGTTAAGATTTTCTATTTCTTCCTGATCCAGTTTTGGAAAGTTGTACTTTTCTAAGAATTTGTCCATTTCTTCCACGTTGTCCATTTTATTGGCATATAATTGTTGATAGTACTCTCTTATTATCCTTTGTATTTCTGTGTTGTCTGTTGTGATCTCTCCATTTTCATTTCTAATTTTATTGATTTGATTTTTCTCCCTTTGTTTCTTGATGAGTCTGGCTAATGGTTTGTCAATTTTATTTATCCTTTCAAAGAACCAGCTTTTGGCTTTGTTGATTTTTGCTATGGTTTCTTTTGTTTCTTTTACATTTATTTCTGCTCTAATTTTTAAGATTTCTTTCCTTCTACTAACCCTGGGGTTCTTCATTTCTTCCTTTTCTAGTTGCTTTAGGTGTAGAGTTAGGTTATTTATTTTACTTTTTTCTTGTTTCTTGAGGTATGCCTGTATTGCTATGAACTTTCCCCTTAGGACTGCTTTTACAGTGTCCCACAGGTTTGGGGTTGTTGTGTTTGCATTTTCATTCGTTTTTATGCAAATTTTGATTTCTTTTTTGATTTCTTCTGTGATTTGTTGGTTATTCAGCAGCGTGTTGTTCAGCCTCCATATGTTGGAATTTTTAATAGTTTTTCTCCTGTAATTGAGATCTAATCTTACTGCATTGTGGTCAGAAAAGATGCTTGGAATGATTTCTATTTTTTTGAATTTACCGAGGCTAGATTTATGGCCCAGAATGTGATCTATCCTGGAGAAGGTTCCATGTGCGCTTGAGAAAAAGGTGAAATTCATTGTTTTGGGGTGAAATGTCCTATAGATATCAATTAGGTATAACTGGTCTATTGTATCATTTAAAGTTTGTGTTTCCTTGTTAATTTTCTGTTTAGTTGATCTATCCATAGGTGTGAGTGGGGTATTAAAGTCTCCCACTATTCTTGTGTTATTGTTAATTTCCCCTTTCATAGTTGTTAGCATTTGTCTTACATACTGCGGTGCTCCCATGTTGGGTGCATATATATTTATAATTGTTATAGCTTCTTCTTGGATTGATCTTTGATCATTATGTAGTGACCTTCTTTGTCTCTTTTCACAGCCTTTGTTTTAAAGTCTATTTTATCTGATATGAATATTGCTACTCCTGCTTTCTTTTGGTCCCTCTTTGCATGGAAAACCTTTTTCCAGCCCTTCACTTTCAGTCTGTATGTGTCCCCTGTTTTGAGGTGGGTCTCTTGTAGACAACATATGTAGGGGTCTTGTTTTTGTATCCATTCAGCCAGTCTTTGTCTTTTGGTTGGGGCATTCAACCCATTTATGTTTAAGGTAATTACTGATAAGTATGATCCTGTTGCCATTTACTTTATTGTTTTGGGTTCGAATTTATACACCGTTTTTGTGTTTCCTGTCTAAAGAAGATCCTTTAGTATTTGTTGGAGAGCTGGTTTGGTGGTGCAGAATTCTCTCAGCTTTTGCTTGTCTGAAAAGCTTTTGATTTCTCCTTCATATTTGAATGAGATCCTTGCTGGGTACGATAATCTGGGCTGTAGGTTATTTTCTTTCATCATTTTAAGTATGTCTTGCCATTCCCTCCTGGCTTGAAGAGTTTCTATTGAAAGATCAGCTGTTATCCTTATGGGTATTCCCTTGTGTGATATTTTTTGTTTTTCCCTTGCTGCTTTTAATATTTGTTCTTTGTGTTTGATCTTTGTTAATTTGATTACTATGTGTCTTGGGGTGTTTCGCCTTGGGTTTATCCTGTTTGGGACTCTCTGGGTTTCTTGGACTTGGGTGATTATTTCCTTCCCCATTTTAGGGAAGTTTTCAACTATTATCTCCTCAAGTATTTTCTCATGGTCTTTCTTTTTGTCTTCTTCTTCTGGGACCCCTATGATTCGAATGTTGTAGCGTTTAATATTGTCCTGGAGGTCTCTGAGATTGTCCTCATTTCTTTTAATTCGTTTTTCTTTTATCCTCTCTGATTCATTTATTTCTACCATTCTATCTTGTAATTCACTAATCCTATCTTCTGCCTCTGTTATTCTACTATTTGTTGCCTCCAGAGTGTTTTTAATTTCACTTATTGCATTATTCATTATATATTGACTCTCTTTTATTTCTTCTAGGTCCTTGTTAAACCTTTCTTGCATCTTCTCAATCCTTGTCTCCAGGCTATTTATCTGAATCTCCTGTATTCCCTTCCTATAGACATTATTTGATGAAGGCTGGCATCAGATTCGTCTTTTAGTAACAGAACAAGATGTAACTCTGTATATTGATGATCAACAAATTGAAACCAAGCCATTACATCCAGTGTTAGGGATCTTCATCAGTGGGCAAACCCAAATTGGAAAATACTCTGGGAAAGAAGAAACTGTCCAAGTGAGTAAAAATGATTTGCTTTTTGCATCCTATAAAATGGAGCTTTAGTGATAGTATTTATCACATTTAATTGTATTTAACTTAGTTCCTTTAAGGGACTTAATCAAAAAGTGGTCAGTTCATTAGTGAAATTGTATGTTTGTGTGTATGTATGAAAATGAAAAATCAGACTTAATAAAATAATTCTTAGAAATATGTTCTTCTGAGTGCATGGTAGAATTCTATGTTTTTATGAAACATTAATTTCATATTTCCCAGGAGAAACATAGATTGTATCATGAATTTGGAAAAGATAATATGATTAAAGTTGTGAGTGGCAGTTATAAAAATTTCTTTGCAGCTGTGAGGATAAAATTAGAGTAATGTGTGTCAGGATTTTCATAAGCAAACCCGTGACTGTTTTGGCATTCTTTTAAACTAGCATATCTATTATGGGTTGAGAGGTGTGTATTTCAAGCCCTGTCTTGAAAAATCCTTTATTTGAAAAGGTATGTTTTTCTCACCCTGTTTCTATTAAGAGAAGATGGTGTCATATTCCGATGTATGATTATGGTCTCTGTGTATTAATGTCAAATTGTAGTAAATATTTAAATAGTAATAGGTGCTGGGTTTACTCATCACACAGCTCTCTGTGCCAACAACTAAATCTTGGAAACCAAAGATGGTTTCTTGAGCCTCTTCTGTGCAATCAGGGCTGTGGAGAGATGTGGGGTGAACACAGAAAGCCTGGGGAAGCTTTTCAGTGGCCCAGGAAATGCTTTCTAGAGGAGCTCTTAATACAAGGATGCTACATAAGTACCACTGGGGTTTTCCAAGGAAACCAGAGATTTGTGTTTGGTGCTACGAAAGTTTTCCTTGGAAGTTACACTGCATCACATCTTTATGCTATATGTCAAGAATTCAAATTTTATGTTTTTGTTATTTATTTTATTGTTATCAAAGAGAAGTGCTTTGGTCTGTGTCACATTATTGCTGACTACAGTGACTGCTTCTGTGTGTCTGAGTTGCTTTTTATAAAGCAGTTTGTTTGGGCCTCAACTTTAACTTGGCTGGTTTTGTGTTTCCAGTTTGAAGTCCAAAAGCTACGAATCTACTGTGACCCAGAGCAGAACAATCGGGAGACAGCGTGTGAAATACCTGGATTTGTGAGTAGGATGGATTATTTTTTCCACCGGGTGTTGCTTCAGTACTTTCAAAGCAATAAATAGAAAGCAGATAGCATGTGAGCTTGAATTTAACTTACAGAGTTCATCTGTTTCTTCATTTTCAGTGCAAATAAAATGACATTGATTAAAACATATTTTGAGGTTCATAATTGAAATATGGTTATTATGTATTAATGTACAAGTGTAAATGGAAGAGCATAGGGAATGTTTTTTCATCATCTTGGGAGTCGTTGTTGTTCCACTTCTTGAATGAAGCAGGGTTGGACCTGCTCTAGAAAAACATAGAATTCATTGTCTGAAAGTCCAGTGAGTAAAGCACATTTCTAAACTTCATTGATTGTGTGAGTTAGATACTTTATGTGGCATGATTTTGAATAGTAGAAAATGATTCATTTTCCTGTTCGTTAGCATGTTTTCTCAAACCATAATGAATATAAAGTTTTCTTGTTATTGTTGTTAGGTAAGATTTTATTATATTTCTAGGATATAAGCAACTTTCTATTCATTTAGAGATGTTAATGCATTAGGAAGAAAAAGATTATAAACTAAAATGTTAGAGTCTGATCATACTCATGTGTGAGTGTGTGAAATTGATTTTTCTCTGGGCAAAAAATGGTATGTTGTTGGTAATGCAGATATGGTAGAATGTAAAACTTTTTGACAATGTGAATTCTCAGTGACATTTGAGCCCTACATGGTTCTTTTCCTTGTTATAGTCTTGTTGTCATCTTCCTTTTCCCTATTAAAGTGAATAACTTATGGGTTCACATCTTCTGAAAATTTGAAAGCGCAGAGCAGTGCATTTAAGGGATCTATAATAAAAATCTACAATGGAAACTTCTAGAAATGATTTCTTCTGAGTTTTTCTACTTTAACTGTTTAAACATTGTAACTTTTGTTTTATATATACTTATAACTTGGAATATAAATTTCTTTCGTTTAAACACTATGATGTTTATTTTAGATGCTTATAACTTGGAATATAAATTTCTCCTAAAACCATTAAACAGTTATTGCATTTTGAGAGTCCATTGTGCATACTTGATTTGTTGTATTTCTCCACTGACATTTGCCATGACCATGGCCACTCCACCCCCTGCCTCCCATAATAGAAGCATAGCTTTAGACTGTAGATTCTGAGTTTTCATAGCCACCATAATAGAAGCATAGCTTTAGACTGTAGATTCTGAGTTCTCATATCCACCTTCTGTTTCAATGGCTCCTTCCTCACTCTCATGTGTGACTTCTTCAGGTTTGTTTATACCCTTTTTCATCTTTATTCCCATCTTCTCATTTTCTGATTGAACTTGTTATTGTTTGGAAAGACTACTAACCCATTTTAAATCGTGCAATATTCAGTAAGAAATAGATTGTTTAGCAAGAAGCTTTCCTAAAGTAAATTGCATAAAATTGAATGCATGTAGTTGACTTGCTTAGATGTGTTTTGTCTTTTTCTCTGGTTCTCACGTGATTTCCAGGATGCTAAGTTGCTTCAGTTGTGTCCAACTCTTTGCAATGCTGAGGACTGTAGCCTGCTAGGCTCCTCTGTCCATGGGACTGTCCAGGCAAGAATCCTGGAGTGAGTTGCCCTGCCCTCCTCCGGGGGATCTCTCTGACCCAGGGACTGAATCTGAGTCTCTTATGTCTCTCTGGAGAATTCCATGGACAGAAGAGCCTAGTGGATGACAGTCCATGGAGTTGCAAAGAATAGGACACAACCGAGTGACTTTCATTTCACTAAGTGATTTCCAGAAAGTTTAAGAGAGCATAAAAGCCCCACCTTGAGGTAATTTTATTCCTGCGAGTCTGTTTTACCAAGCACACTCTCATCGTTGCTTATTTCCTTCCTTCATCCTATTATAAATGTAAGAATAACATATATAGGTAATTTTTTAGTATAGTTGCTATCAAATGTTTTAGCTCTTGATGGTTTTGATACTTCATTTATCTCTAGACAAAGAAATATCTGTAAATTAGAACGATGATTTAGAATTTAATTCAAAGCATGTCTTAAAAACATGTTTGTTGTTTTTCTTTCAGAATGGTGAGGTAGGCCTGGACACTATTATTCTCCTTATGGTAATATTTGCATGGTGGGACTGTTTAGCTTCCTTCCATCAATTGTAAGTATGTCAGAGAAATAGAATCGATTTCCATGTAGTTTGAGTGTATCTAGTATTCATAGTTTGTTTGTGTGATGCTGAATTTCTTATTGGATTGGGCTAGATATCATTGGAAAGTAAATGTAAGTTGTCTTCACCATGTCACACACACACAGACACACGTGTGTGCACATGTGTGTTTGCATCTTGCCGTGCGGTATGTCTCCTTTTCTGTCTTTTAGTGCCTCAACGGTCCCAGTGATGTAGGTTCAACCGCAGCTCCCTGTATTTGTCCTCCAGGAAAACCAGGACTACAAGGGCCCAAAGTGAGTAACACCTAACTTCCTTTTTTTGTTAAATCAGACAAACTAAAGCTGAGCAAGCACAAAATTCCTAATCACCATTGAGCCTGTTGTGAATATTCTGCCTAATATCTTAGAAGAGTTTAAATGGTGAGTTTTAGTGATTTTTTTAAAAAAGTGTATCCTAATCTGCAATTGGCTTTGAACCTTAAATTCATCCCACAATAAAGTGGGGGAGAATATTATTTTGTTTGCTTGCTTGTCCATTTGTGTTTTTTCCTCTTGATGCCGCTACTGTATCCCAAGAATGATACTTCCTTACAACCAGGTAGAAAATGAAGAAAGATACGTTCTAAATTCTTAAATGTCTAAATGCTTAATCTGTCAAGATGACTTTCAGATAGAAAAATGAAATAAAAACTTGAAAATTGGTTTGAGTGTTGTGTTTGATGTCCAGGTCTAAAAAGAGAGTCAAAGGTGTGCATATGTACTAATTTATTTTTTTACTTATCATGCAATAATTATTTTTAGAAAGTATATTCTTTTAGTCATTTTCACACATGCATATCTCTCAGTTGCATTTACATATTTATTTGGATATGTATCTGTATATTGGAGCAGGAAATGGCAACCCACTCCAGTGTTCTTGCCTGGAGAATCCCATGGATGGAGAAGCCTGGTAGGCTGCAGTGCATGGGGTTGCACAGAGTCGGATACGACTGAAGCGACTCAGTAGTAGTAGTAGTAGTAGTATCTTTATATATATTATTTGTGTGCATATGTATTTTTTGTGTATATTTGTATAAACATATTCATTTGTGTACACATTTGTATATGATTGGAAGTATGATGTGCATACTATTATATAACTAGTTACTTTTTACATAATATTCTGAATCTGTTTCTATCTATTAAATATGAATGGCTGAATTTTTTAAGTAAGTTGATACTGATTGTGGCATCACTTAGACATAGCCTAAGACACTGAGAGTTAAGTGGTTTGTCCACTGTAGAGAAGTCTTCTTTGTGCTGTGCTTAGTTGCTCAGTCATGTCCGACTCTTTGCTACAGCATTCACTATAGCCTGCCAGGCTCCTCTGTCCATGGGATTCTCCAGGCAAGAATACTGGAGTGGATATCCTATCCCTTCTCCAGGGGATCCTCCCGACCCAGGAATCGAACTGCAGTCTCCTGCATTGCAGGCAAATTCTTTACTAACTGAGCTACCAAGGAAAACCAAATCTTGTTTACTTAATATTATTTAAAAATATCATCTAGATAAAAATGTCTAACTTGAAAACAAGTATGACTTCTTAGCTAGAGAGAATGTTTTGAGTATTAATCATTTATTACCTGAAGTGACCATAATAAATTTTGCTAAATATGAATTATAATATTCATTTAGATGGAATTTTCTGATAAGTTTTAATCATCACAACTAAAAGATTTCAGATTTTAGATTGGTGATCTGAGAGAATTAAATACTGGTCTTTTGTGCATGTTTCCCCATCCATTTTCAGGTGATAGTTTATGACCCACTTCAAACCTAGCTTGAAATTAAGAAAGAAACACAATTTAAGAAATAAAAGGGTAAATTCAAAATAAACCTGTTTGGCTTGGAATTTGACTTCAGTCCTTTATAATTGGTTATTGTGAACAATTTTTAGATTGCATTTAGGAAGATTAATTCAAGTGTTCTTCTGATAAAGTAGCCATGTTATTTAGGATGTTTTGACCCAAAGGAAAAATACCTGCAGTATGCTTCTCAAACAATTTACCTTGCAAGGCAGCATGGTATGACCTACCTACCAGCCATACCTATATGATATACCTATCAATGTATCTTTTGAAATATATTTATACAACTTTATTTAACTTGGAATATTTTACATTGAAATGATTTGATCTGCAAGAGATACCTTGTGGAAATCAGAGTTCCATGACACTGACCTCTCTAAGCCCAGAGGACCTTCCGCCTGCTCAGGTTGCCCCCGGGGCCTCTAAGGGGCTGTCCACTCTGGGGGCAGGCCCCCAGGGCCTCCTGATGTATCCTGATCTTCATCAGTGGTCCATTAGGCATCTTGAAGTGATACCAGTTTTATGCACGTATGTTCCTGCAGCAAACTTTTAGCACACGCTTTGTCTTATCTGTGAAAGCCTCTGATTCTCAGTATTTTCAAGTTTAATGTGTTCCTCATTTTCATTCTCTCTTAGTCATCATCTCACCCCTTTGCCACCTACCACTTTAAGTGAAATTGCAGTTTTCCACTGATCTTCAAGTTGGCGTGCTTTCTTAATCTGCTTTCCATTTTCTTCAGAAAAGCTGGCAGGAAGACAGGAACACACACACACTCTTCCATCCTTTTAGGGCTCTTTCCCCTGGAGGTGGTTCCTTACTCACATCAGGGACCTGTATGTGAAAAACAGAATCCATAGCAACACCCTGAGGTTTTCTTCCCTTGGAGAACTTCTGGCCTGGAAAATTGATAGGTTTTTAATTAGTCCAACAGAATCAGAACTAAAACAGATGAAGCGATTTTACTATACATCCAGCTGAGATGTATTGGTCGTTTTTGTTAGATGTTCTCTGGAATGCTTTACAGATTTCCATCAGGCAGACTTATCTGTGCAGGAGAATCTAGTCTTCCCAGTAGCGAGAAATTGGGTTCTGGGAGCTGAGAGTTAAGTAATGAAACTGAAAGAGGAGAAATTCACATGTGGATGGGTGAGTAAGTGCTGATTCTAAGATAAAGTCAGTCATCTGCTTCAAGTTTTCTGAACTTCCAACAAATATGACAACCCTTTTGTAAAACCAGGTTAATTTAACTATGATAGCCCATACTTGGGCTTCCCTGGTAGCTAATCTAATCTGGTAAAAAATCTTTCTGCAATGTAGGAGACCTCGGTTTAATTCCTGGTTCAGGAAGATCCTCTGGAGAGGGGATAGGCTATTCACTCCAGTATTCTTGGGCTTCCCTGGTGGCTCAGATGGTAAAGAATCTGCCTGCAGTGTGGGAGATCTGGGTTTGATCCCTGGGGTGGGAGTATCCCCTTGAGGAGGGCATGGCAAACCACTCCAGTATTCTTGCCTGAAGAATCCCCACAGACAAAGGAGCCTGGTGGGCTGCAAGTCCATGGGATGGCAGAGTCAGACACGACTGAGCGACTAAGCACAGCACAGCCCATACTTGGACTCTTCACTAAGCACAGAGAACTATATCTGTTAAGCATAGAGAAGCCCCTGAATGAGTCTGTCTTATTCATTCTGTCTCCCTACTGTCAAAGGGAGTAACTAAATTAATGACACTCTGGGAATGATTTTTATAGGGAAGCACCTCACAGTGAAGGTTAGTTCAGTTCTCTTTTGGAATTTCAGTGTCTAGAGTAGTGCTTAATAGTAATATTTTTTATTTAATGAATTATAAAATGATTGAAAAAGTAAGATTCATCTGTCCCCCAATTAATCCATGTGGAATGTGTTTGTTCTATATGAAAGATCCAGGCAATCTCCAGTTTAAAAATAAATCCCTTCCAAAAGACCTGTCCATGCAATGGCAGCTTCTTCCTCCACTTTGTAGCTAAAGGGACATTTGTGGGGACAAACTCCCCATATTTGGTCTAATCTTTAGAATCTGCCTGCCAGTGCAGGAGATGCAAGAGAAGTGGATCCGATCCCTGAGTCGGGAAGATATCCTAGAGAAGGAAATGGCAACCCACTCCAGGATTCTTGCCTGGAAAATTCCATGGACAAGAAGCCTGGTGGGCTCGTCTGTGGGTTCCCAAAGAGTCGGACACAACTGAGCACACACACATACAGAGTGAAAATGTGGAAAAAAAGCAATTTTTTTTCAACTTTTTTTAAGGAAGAAGCAATTTCTTAATAACTTATTTTCTCTGAAATACCATTCTTTCTACAAGTTTATTGGTTCCCTTTGTTTCACCCTGATAATTCTACTGAGTAGCGATTCCTTTGGGTTATCAAGGTAACCTCAGGCTAAAATACAAAAGCCTTTGGGAAATTTCAGGAACCACTGGGCATTCACATATTTATGCTAATTTCCCCAAACTAAGTGGGTTCCTTCTAGCTGAAGAGAATTAGTATTTGAGTTTTGAGGGAGAGAAGAGGTTGGTTTTGGTGAAAACCAAAGGACTTGGTCTTAGGTCAGATACTTCTGTGGAGGGCAGTGGGTAGTCTCAAGGCACAGGGGTTTTGAGAAGAGAGCTTTAAAACACGGGATTCAGGCCTAAGCGACCTTTGTTTTAGATGAATAACTTAAAAGAATTGGCTTACTTTTGCAAGTGCGATTGTTTCTCACTTTGCTCATATTTGAACACTTGCAAGGCCTTGTGCAGGGATGTTTCAACTTAGTCCATGATGTTCCCATCCCTGGCAGCAACTCAGAAATTCTATGGCACAAAATCAATTCATCATAAGTAAGAATTTCTTTTCAGCTGAATACTTATTTTTTGAAATTGCACATGTTTCAACTAAACTACAAGAAAGTAGATTGAGAATTTAGTCACAGTTGTGTAATTGTATGTCATATGTCTAATTTAATATATTTGGAAAATCGTTTCCACGTTAAGGTTGCTAGCCTTCCCTGGGTTGGTTTCTGATCGGTTTGCATTTTGATGTGGGCAGAGAGAGGGGTATTAAGGAGCATGGTGTCTAAAGTTCAATTAGCTGGATTCCCATCTCCACTGCTGCCTTTTGACCTTGGACAAGTTACCTAACCTTCTTGGGCCTCAGTTTTCTTATATATAAAGTGGGAACAGTAAAATTACCTGCTTCATGGGATTCTTATGAGGATTAAGAAATTGAATACAGGTAAATCTCACAGGGGGCTTCCCTGGTCGCTCAACTATAAAGAACCCTTTTGCCAATGCAAAGGACATATGAGATGCTGGTTCAATCCCCAGGTCTGAAAGATCCCCTGGAGAAGGAAATGGCAATCCACTCCAGTATTCTTGCCTGGAAAATTCCGTGGACAGAGGAGACTGGTGGGCTACAGTCAATGGGGTCTCAAAGAGTCGGACGTGACTTAGCAACCCAACAACAGCAAATCTTGTGGAGCAGTGCTTAGCATGTAGTAAGCAATCAGTAAAGGTTGGTGTCAGCTTTTACTACAATAGTAAAATTGAATTTTTATTCTAATTGGCCTTCTCTTCAAAAATCAGTTAGGGTTTTACTTTATTCTTCCAGTTTTTTTGGAAGCAATAACATACCTACCTGAGGTTTTGCAAATAAACCAATAGGGCAATAGTTCAAATAACCACTAAAACCTACCAGAAATAATAGAACCTGCAGAAGAGATTATTTTCCCTCTGGGGCCATTGACCTGTGTTGCCTTAAGAAGTCACATTGGGTTTTATCTTGTGGGTGAATTTTTCCCTTGGAAACTTAGTTTTGATTCATTTAAAATATTATCGTTAAGTATGTTTTGTACTTTTATGCAGCTTAAAAACACAACTCCTGTTTCTTCTCATGCCAAAGTTTTATTTCAGCCTCATCATCATAGAAGTTAAACCTTCTCAGATCCTTTTGATGTTGTGGATTTTGCTGATAATTAATACTGTACGAGTAAAGAGGTCATTAACGGATTTGATCTGATTGGAAATAATCAGTTCAGTTCAGTTCAGTTGCTCAGTCATGTCTGACTCTTTGTGACCCCATGGATTGCAGCACACCAGACTTCCCTGTCCATCACCAACTCCTGGAGTTTACTCAAACTCATGTCCATTGAGTCGGTGATGCCATCCAACCATCTCATCCTCTGTCATCCCCTTCTCTTCCTGCCTTCAATTTTTCCCAGCATCAGGGTCTTTTCCAATGAGTCAGTTCTTTGCATCAGGTGGCCAAAGTATTGGAGTTTCATCTTCAGCATCAGTCCTTCCAATGAACACCCAGGACTGATTTCCTTTAGGATGGACTGGTTGGATCTCCTTGCAGTCCAAGAGACTCTCAAGAATCTTCTCCAACACGACAGCTCAAAAGCATCAATTCTTCAGTGCTCAGCTTTCTTTATAGTTTAACTCTCTCATCCATACATGACTACTGGAAAAACCATAGCTTTGACCAGACAGACCTTTGTTGACTAAGTAATGTCTCTGCTTTTTTTTTTTTTTTTTAATGTCTCTGCTTTTTAATATGTTGTCTAGGTTGGTCATAACTTTCTTCCAAGGAGCAAGCGTCTTTTAATTTCATGACTGCAGTCACCATCAGCAAATAGTTATCGAGATTCTCCTTGATACTCAGCATTGTCCTAAAACAGTGGAAAACATTAACCATGTTTTTAAGGGGCCTCAATCCAAATGATGAATGAAGACCAATCAAGGGATAATTTTGAGAAAACTCTCATTAAGTGATCAGTGAGTGACAAGGGAGCTGCTGTAGTATTTCAGTAGAAAAAGACATCAGGAGAAAATGCAGTAACAAGGAAGGTACATTGATTGGAAACCTTGATATATGGACTCAAATGCAAAAGGAAGAAAGTCTTCCCAGGAGAAAAAGAAAAAAGAAAAGAAAGATGGAATTTGTTGAGAAGTGGTGAGGCCATTCTGAACATGGTTAAAGAAAGATGGCAGAGAGGCCAGAAATCAGTGTGGATCCTCTCAAAATAAGAAGAAAAAACATTTAATACCCTAGAGAATGGAAACACTGCTCTCTAATGCCCGGCTGACACTGGCTATCTTTGGATTAGAATTACAGATTGTGCCTCTTCAGCAAGAAACTACATGTCCCTGCATTACTTTTCTCCCTGAGTTTACAGCTATTCCTTTTCTATCTCTTTTAAAAACGGCATGTCCCTTCTCCTCAGCCTTTCCACGTGGTCAACCTCTTGGGCAAACATAAGGAAAAGCCCATCCCTTCTCCACTGGCTCCTTGGTAGAGTTCACCCAGTTCTTTCCATTTTTCCTGTTATGTTTCAGGAACAAACGGCCCTCGCCAGTAGCCTGAAGTCAAATTTCAGACCAGAGCACTTGGCTCTGGAGAAGTTCCCTTAGCAGTGGCCTTTAGTTAACATATAATCACTGGGGTATGTGTGAATGACTTCTTGCTGTAGATGTGAAGCCCTGCTGAATTGAAATCAGTTATCACTCTGTAGTAGTTCACCAATAAATGATGGCTGAGACATGATCTTTTTCAGCAAGATGCCCTCATGGATTCTGTAATACACAAATATGATATCGTCATTATTATTGTTTTTAGACACACCCTGTGTCTTGTGGGATCTTAGTTCCCTGTCCAGGGATCAAACCTGTGGCCTCAGTGGATGGAGTCCTAACCACTGGACCACAGGGAATTCCCTGATACTATTTTTTGAGGTAGTTCTTAGAATTAAATTATAAAACACACTCACCTCACAAAAAGTGTTGCTTTCATTGTTTTTCACACATGGTGACCATCTGACTGCTCAGTTCAGTTCAATCACTCAGTCGTGTCTGACTCTTTGCGACCCTATGGACTGCAGCACGCCAGGCTTCCCCGTCCATCACCAACTCCTGGAAATTGCTCAAACTCATGTCCATCACGTCGGTGATACCATCCAACCATCTCATCCTCTGTCATATCTTTCTCCTCCTGCCTTCAGTCTTTCCCAGCATCAGGGTCTTTTCCAATCTGATTGGTCAGTATTGGCCATTGGGCAGCATGCTACAGTTTTTAGAATGTGTCTGGGCTTGTTGCCAGGCTGTACAGAATAATGTTCTTTGGAGGTCTCTGGTTTGTGAGGACAGAGTTTGTATTTTAGGTGTAACATGTATTCAAGGATTCTGGGAGCTGGACAGGTTGTTTGGCTTGGGCCTGGTTTTCATGAGGCCTCATTTTCATGGGGCTTCCCATGAAGCCAGTAAAGAGTCTGGTAAAGAGTCTGGTAAAGAGTCTGGTTTGATTCCTGGGTTAGGAAGATCTGCTGGAGATGGGATAGGCTACCCACTCTAATACTGTTGGGCTTCCCTGGTGGCTCAGCTGGTAAAGAATCTGCCTGCATTGTGGGAGACCTGGGTTCGATCCTTGGGTTGGTAAGATCCCCTGGAGAAGGGAACGGCTACCCACTCCAGTGTTCTGGCCTGGAGAATTCCATGGTCCATGAGGTCACAAAGAGTTGGATATGACTGAGCAAATTTCACTTTTTCTTTCACTTTTCATTTTGACGAAAATATTCAAGTTGTAGAAGTTTAATATTGTGTTAAAATGAAATTATAAATATAGGCAGAGACACACTGACTAGATTGAAAGGAACAATTGTTGTACAGCTTTAAACTTGACTCCCACATGGAAGATCACATAGCCTGTGGACTTTAAAAAAAAAAATACAACGTTTTTAGGACATAAATTATTTTCATTGAAGTATAGTTGACTTACAATGTTGTGTTAATTACTGCTGTACAGAAAACTTATTCAGTTAAGCATATATATATATGTGTATATATACACACACACACACGTGCTTTTTCATAGTCTTTTCCATTATGGTTTATTGTAGGATATTGAATATATTAATAGTTCCCTGTGCTATGCAGTAGGACCTTGTTGTGTATCCATCCTGTATATAATAGTTTGCCTCTGTTAAACCCAAATTCCCAATCTATTCGTCCCCCACCTCTCTATCCCCTTGGCAACCACAAGTCTATTTCTGTCTTTGAGTCTGTTTCTGTAGGTAAGTTCATCAGTGTCATATTTTAGATTCAACCTACAAGTGATATCATATTAAAAATAATTATAAATTGAATTGTTATATCATAAGTCATGGATTCCTGTAGTGTAATGTCTAGAATAGAATTAAAGTTGTAGATTTCTGAGTGAAATATTAGTTGTTGAAGCCATACTTGTTGTGACATTGCACAGTTTGTTCAGAATTCTAAACATGTTTCCTGCGATAGATACTGACATTTTACATCAGTGAAAAGTACTTCCCTTGTTATACCTGTAATGTGCTGCTGCTGCTAAGTCGCGTCAGTCATGTCTGACTCTGTGCGACCCCATAGACGGCAGCCCAACAGGCTCCTCTGTCCCTGGGATTCTCCAGGCAAGAATACTGGGGTGGGTTGCCATTTCTTTCTCCATACCTGTAATGTTCACAGAATTAAATCCCTGAAATATTTCATAATAAAAAGGCTTTACTTTGAAAAGTAACTATGATATCATTTTTCTAACCCTATTTTGAGATTTCCAGTTTTACATTTGTTTGTTTGTTTTACAAAAAGCTGCAAGTGATGGAATTGGTTTTGAACCCTGGTGGCCTCTGACGGAATCAGTAGAGTTGGTTGTTTTGGACTGAGAGCTTTTTTTTCCTCTCTAGGGTGACCCCGGACAGCCTGGGAATCCTGGATACCCCGGACGGCCTGGTCAAGATGGTAAGCCTGTGAGTACAGAAAGCTTGGTCATCTCCAGTACTGGGATTCTAGGGTCAATGTAACCTCATTGCACAGGGCCAAGTTCAACAGGCAGGGGAAACTTTATTCAGGACAGTTGTCATAGAGGAGAGTCAACTCCACACAGCTGAACCAGAGGGAGGGGGGCTCCTGAGTGCTGGGTGAGCTGGGGGGAAAGTGCTGGAGGCCTTTCAGGGGAGGCTGATCCAGGGATGGAGCAAACGCAGTTGTTCCTGAGTCTGGCGAATGTCCTCCAAGTGATTAGCCCATCTGTGTTTGCTCTTGTGCAGCTGTCCAAGTCAGGCTCCTCTCCTTTGTTTCCTTAATGGTTCCATGTCAGAGGGATGGCTCCTGGATCCTGGGGAAAGACCTGGGTTGTCACATGGGCAAGAAGCTTTCTAAAAGATTTACATCTCAAAGGACCAGAGAAAGAATTTAGATGATCGGTTTTCTAAAGTAAGTGCTATAAGAAAGGAGATCAGGAGTGTAGAGTTGGGAAGAAAAAAACTGAAGTTTCTTCAAGCTGAAGGCAACATTAGGGCTAGCTTAGAACTAGTGCATTACTCACCTAGGTATCTTCACAGGAGCATACACTTCATTACTCTTATTTATTTATTAAATCTTCACAGGAGCATACATCTTCATTACTCTTATTTATTTATTAAAAGTTTTTTTAAATTATTATTACTTTTTACTTTACAATATTGTACTGGTTTTGCCATACATTGACGTGAATCAGCCATGGGTGTACATGTGTTCCCCATCCTGAACCCCCCTGCCACCTCCCTCCCCGTACCATCCCTCTGGGTCATCCCAGTGCACCAGCCCTGAGCACACCCTGTCTCATGCATAGAACCTGGACTGGTGATTCATTTCACATATGATAATTTACATGTTTCAATGCCATTCTCCCAAATCATCCCACCCTCTCCCTCTCCCACAGAGTCCAAAAGACTGTTCTATACATCAGTGTCTCTTTTGCTGTCTCACATACAGGGTTATTGTTACCATCTTTCTAAATCCCATATATATGCTGTATATATGTAGTATACTGTATTGGTGTTTTTCTTTCTGGCTTACTTCAGTCTGTATAATAGGCTCCAGTTTCATCCACCTCATTAGAACTGATTCAAATGTATTCTTTTTAATGGCTGAGTAATACTCCATTGTGTATATGTACCACAGCTTTCTCATCCATTCATCTGCTGATGGACATCTAGGTTGCTTCCATGTCCTGGCTATTATAAACAGTGCTGCGATGAACATTGGGGTACACGTGTCTCTTTCTGTTCTGGTTTCCTCAGTGTGTATGCCCAGCAGTGGGATTGCTGGGTCATAAGGCAGTTCTATTTCCAGTTTTTTAAGGACTCTCCACACTGTTCTCCATAGTGGCTGTATTAGTTTGCATTCCCACCAACAGTGTAAGAGGGTTCCCTTTTTTCCATACCCTCTCCAGCATTTATTGCTTGTAGACTTTTGGATAGCAGCCATTCTTATTGGTGTGAAATGGTACCTCATAGTGGTTTTGATTTGCATTTCTCTGATAATGAGTGATGTTGAGCATCTTTTAATGTGTTTGTTAGCCATCTATATGTCTTCTTTGGAGAAATGTCTGTTTAGGCCCATTTTTTGATTGGGTTGTTTATTTTTCTGAAATTAAGCTGCAGGAGTTGCTTGTATATTTCTGAGATTAGTTGTTTGTCAGTTGCTTCATTTGCTATTATTTTCTCCCATTCTGAAGGCTGTCTTTTCACCTTGCTTATAGTTTCCTTTGTTGCACAGAAGCTTTTAATTTTAACTAGCTCCCATTTGTTCATTTTTGCTTTTATTTCCAATATTCTGGGAGGTGGGTCATAGAGGATCCTGCTGTGGTTTATGTCGGAGGGTGTTTTGCCTATCTTTTCCTCTAGGAGTTTTATAGTTTCTGGTCTTATGTTTAGATCTTTAATCCATTTTGAGTTTATTTTTGTATATGGTGTTAGTAAGTGTTCTAGTTTCATTCTTTTACAGCAGTTAACCAGTTTTCCCAGCACCACTTGTTAAAGAGATTGTCTTTTCTCCATTGTATATTCTTGCCTCCTTTGTCAAAGATAAGGTGTCCATAGGTGCGTGGATTTATCTCTGGGCTTTCTGTTTTGTTCCATTGATCTATAGTTCTGTCTTTGTGCCAGTACCATACTGTCTTGATGACTGTGGCTTTGTAGTAGAGACTGACTGCCCAGTGAGTTCCTAATAGCAATGACTAGATGGGCTCAGAAATCCTATTTTTTTTCCCCTTCATATCTGAAAGTTTTCAAGTTAAAGATAATGTTATTTTCCGAAGAATATATGCACTATAGTATCCCTATAATCTGACTTTTAAAATATCCTGTAAAGTTCATAGAGAATTTTAGGGATATTTATGAATTAAGGAAACATAAAGCTTAACCACTTTAAAGCAACTGAGGCAAATGCTTACAGGTAAATCATCAGTCAGGATGTTTATCACAGTAAACAAACATGATATATTAGGTCTTGAATGTTAAATAATTTTGCGAAAAGAATATCTCCTGGGAGACTTTATCATGAGATATTAACTTAGCATGAAGCCTGGGAAGGTTTCTACTGTGAGTCAATAATTTTCAAGGCATGAAAGAAGCACAAGCCTCATGTTAAACCACCAACACTCCAACCATCAGGATTGAGGAGCTTGTTCAGTCCCTGACGGAGGTTTGCTAGCAAATTTCGTACAAAAGATACAGCCAGCTTTGGAAGCGGCAACGTACTGGTGCCTTTCACGTTTGTGCTGCCTGGGAAAGGGGTTAACATTCAGGGGAGCCCCTGTAGAGGGACGTCAAGGGAAGGCGTCTGCAGAGGTGACGAGGCGGTGGTCAGCTTGGAGCCGAGGAGCTGTTGGACGGGGCTCGGTGCTGTGAACTGACTGCCCGCCCCCCTAGGACTCACTCCCAGTGTGACGGAGATCTGTGGGGGCTGCAGAAAGCGAGCGATGCGGTTTGACTCACGATTCGGAAAGATAAACATGAACATTCTGTGGAGAGATCATATGAGTGTCAACTGAAAAAAAGTCATAACCTAAAGCTTTATTCAGAGGACTTTCTGAGGACTTCAAGCCTGGGAGGCGTCTTCTCAGACAGCGTGAGGGACTGCTCTGAAGAGGAAAAGGAGAGGCCAGAATATAGAGGGTTGAAAAAAAGGTCAGGTCGTCCAGACATCAAAAGATTACCGGACATCTCAGCTCAGGAATTCAGTGGGTTTCTGTGTTTGGGAAAAGCCTGAGGCTGGGCTCCCTGAGATGGTTCTCTTGACCTGCACCTCAGCCGTCTGGAGCCAGTGTCCTGTGCCTCCTCATCCCGCGGCCCCTCAGGGCGTGCCCGGGGGCGCTGCAGTGGCTGCCGGCTTGATGGTGGGCATGCTGTTTCCACGTGAGTCCCTCAGGGCTCACTGTCCGGGCAGCTGGAAAGCGGTGGCTGCAGCATTCTTTGTTTCCTGATACGGCAGGTGGCGTTTTCCAGGCACATTCATATTCTGTGCCTAGGCTGTCGAATTTGCTTTTCATAATTTTTATTTTGCTGTGCTGGGTCTTCACTGCTGCATGTGGGCTCTTAGCTGCGATGCCCGTGCGTCCTTGTGGGGTGGAGGAATGTCCCTCGCTGTGGTACGTGGGCCCAGGAGTCCTGGCGCATGGACTCCCTCGCTGTGGCGCATGGGCTTGGTTCCCCCGCAGCATTCAGTTTTCAGTCACGTGAGTGGGAGTGGGAAACCATGGAGGAGGTTCTTTCAGGATTGTGAGGGCGGCCTGGATTAAGGGCCATGTACCAACGAGCGAGGGCATCGGAGGATGAGATGACTGGATGGCATCACCGATGCAATGACCATGAACTCGGGCAAACTCTGGGGGAATTTGGAATGGTGAGGACAGGGGTGCTGCAGTGCACGGGGTGGCCAAGAGTCAGACACGACTGGGAGACTGAACAGCAACAGCACTGGAGAAGGGGGACGTGGTCAGAGTCGGGAGTATTTTTAACGTGAAGCTGAGCAGACTCATTGTCAAGATAGATCTGAGGCACAAAAGGGCCCCGGAAGCTTCACAGTTTAGTTTGAGCAGCGAGGTGAGTTTGGGGGCCCTTTCTGGGCTGGCTGACGGAATCTCAGGTCTCTTGAATCAGAGAGAAGTTGGAGAGTGAAAGCACACGGGCTCTGTAGCATGTGGATGTATCTGCACCCACCAGCGCTGATGAGATGATTCAGGGAGTAAGTTCAGATAATTGGAGAAGAGAAGGGGGCAGGAGGCTGCGCTTAGGGCTCTGTTCCAGAGGAAAAGAGGAGGAGGATCCAGCCAAGGAAACTGGGAAAAAATGGTCAGGAAAGCAGGAGGACCACAGGGAGACGGTGAAGTGAGGAGGACCGCATGGAGATGGTGTCCTCCTAGAAGTCAAGTGAAGACTGAGTTTGAAGAAGGAGGCAACCCGTTGTGTCATTCCTGCCTTGAGGGTGATAAAAATGAAGTTTGTGCATAGTCTGCTGAATTTGCTTTTTATTTATTTATTTTTTTAATTGTGGCTGTGTTGGGTCTTCACTGCAGCGTGCGGGCCCTCAGCTGCGGTGTGCTTGCTTCTCTTGCTGCGGTGCAAGAACTTCTCTCGCTGTGGTGCAAGGCCTCAGTGGTTATGCGGACTCTCTAGGTGTGGCACGTGGGCTTAATTGCCCCGTAGCATGTGGGATCTTAGTTCCCTGACCAGGGATTGAGCCTGAATCCCCCGCTTTGAAAGGTGGATTCTTAACCACTGGACTTCCGGGGAGGTCCCTGGATTTGCTGGAGAAGTGTCATTGAGGACCTTGATAAATGAGGTTTCAGGGAGAAACTGAATAGAAAACTGGATTTGAGAGAGGTAAATCAGGAGGTCAAATGGTAACAGGCATACAGATGCTTCTGAGGGGTGTAACAGGGAAGAGAGACCTGGAGGATATGGGATGAAGGGGTTTTGACACAATAGGAGATGTTAGAGCATGTTTCTATCATGATGAAAATGAGGCGTAAGGGGGGAAATGTGGTGATTTGGGAGATAAGGGGTATTTGCAGGAAGAAAAGACTTGGGTAGGTAAGGGCACTGGTTCCACTCACAAGAGGGAGAGTGTAGCCTGGATAAGAGTCTAGGCAGTTAAATACTTACATGGGGGCAGAGAGCCAAGCCACTCAGTATAGCAATAGCTGGGTGTGAGGATGAAATGTTTATCATCAGAGCGCTTCTATTTGAGTTGAATGAAATGAATAGATTTCAATCCTAACATCTCCCCCTTTTCCTGTATCCACTCCTGCTAGGTACTTGTCATTTCTCTTATAACCCACCCCTTCCTGAGGATAACTGCATGTGTTGTGTGACCTCAGAGCACTCCCTTACCCCTACTTGGAGGGGGGTGCTCCACTCTGATCACACAGGGGAAGGTGGGCTTTATGAAGCCGAGCCGTCTGCCTGGAGACCCCTTCCATGGGACACACTCTTCCTGTTGCTGGCAGGTACAGTGCTGTCCCGGCTCCAAAGCAGAGACATTTCACCTGCAGACCCTTCCCAGTGACGCGGAGCTCCCCAGACAGGACTGCCAAATTATTCGGGCTTTTGTCTTTTTAGTGGTTACAAAGTCCTTGGAAGTACTGAGAGGTGAGTGCATTCCACGGGTTATCAGTTCTAGTTTGCTCTTTTTTACCACTGGAAATTAGCTACAATTAGACTTCCTAGTTGGCAATAGTGGTAAAGAACTGCCTGCCAATGCAGGAGACCCAAGAGAGGCAGGTTCCATCCCTCGGTCAGGAAGATCCCCTGGACGAAGAAATGGCAATCCACTCCAGTATTCTTGCCTGGGAAATCCCATGGACAAAGGAGCCTGGTAGGCTACAGTCCATGGGATCACAAAAAGTCAGACACGACTGAAGTGACTTAACGTGCACACAGCCTGATACAATAACTTTGGATGTTATACGTGTGACTCTCATTTAAACTATACTAGGATTATTGTCTCATCTCATTTAGTACATGGATATTTGTGTTGTGTGTGTGTGTGTATGTGTGTGTGTATGTTGTGTGCATAGCTGTAGCTCTGTAGTGTCTGACATTAAATGTTAGACACTATCAGGTAATATCTGCTGTAAGAGAAAGAACAAACTTACTGTAACAAACAGCATAATGTCCACATCCTAAACTTCAAGCCCTGTGAATGTGGCAACTTACATGGCACAAGAGACTTTGAGATGAAGACTCAAGAAAATGTCTATCTGAGTGGCCCAGTGTCATCACAGTGGTTCTTATGAGAGGGAGGCAAGAGCATCAGTCAGAGGAGGAGATGCTGTGGGTGATGGAAGCAGGGAACAGAGGGAAGCTGCCCTGAGCCAAGGGATGCAGGCAGCTTCTAGCAGCTGGGCAAGCGAAGGGACAGAGTCTCCCCTGGTGCCTCTGGAAGGAATGCAGCCCCAGTGACACCAAGAATTTAGCTCCCTAAGACCCATTATGGATTTCTGACCTCTGGAACCAGGGGTGTGTGTGTGTGTGTGTGTTAAGGCACTCTGTTTGGGGAGATTTGTTACAGCAGCCATGGGAACTGATACACTACCCACAATGCTGTTTACCCAAAGGGATACTATTTACTCTTTTTTAAAAATTGTATTTTATTTTTTAACTTTACAATATTGTATTGGTTTTGCCATATATCAAAATGAATCTGCCACACGTGTTCCCTATCCTGAACCCTCCTCCCTCCTCCCTCTCCATACCATCCCTCTGGGTCATCCCAGTGCACCAGCCCCAAGCATCCAGTATCGTGCATCAGCCTTGGACTGGCGACTTGTTTCATATATGATATTGTACATATTTCAATGCCATTCTCCCAAATCATCCCACCCTCTCCCTCTCCCACAGAGTTCAAAAGACTGTTCTATACATCAGTATCTCTTTTGCTGTCTCGTATACAGGGTTATTGTTACCATCTTTCTAAATCCATATATATGTGTTAGTATACTGTATTGGTTTTTTTCTTTCTGGCTTACTTCAGTCTGTATAATAGGCTCCAGTTTCATCCACCTCATTAGAACTGATTCTAATGCATTCTTTTTAATGGCTGAGTAATAGTCCATTGTGTATATGTACCACAGCTTTCTTATCCATTCATCTGCTGATGGACATATAGGTTGCTTCCATGTCCTGGCTATTGTAAACAGTGCTGCGATGAACATTGGGGTACATGTGTCTCTTTCAATTCTGGTTTCCTCAGTGTGTATGCCCAGCAGTGGGATTGCTGGATCATAAGGCAGTTCTATTTCCAGTTTTTTAAGGACTCTCCACACTGTTCTCCATAGTGGCTGTACTAGTTTGCATTCCCACCAACAGTGTAAGAGGGTTCCCTTTTCTCCACACCCTCTCCAGCATTTATTGCTTGTAGACTTTTGGATCACAGCCATTCTGACTGGCGTGAAATGGTACCTCATAGTGGTTTTGATTTGCATTTCTCTGATAATGAGTGATGTTGAGCATCTTTTCATGTGTTTGTTAGCCATCTATATGTCTTCTTTGGATAAATGTCTATTTAGTTCTTTGGCCCATTTTTTGATTGGGTCATTTATTTTTCTGGCGTTGAGCTGTAGGAGTTGCTTGTATATTTTTGAGATTAGTTGTTTGTCAGCTGCTTCATTTGCTGTTATTTTCTCCCATTCTGAAGGCTGTCTTTTCACCTTGCTTATAATTTCCTTTGTTGTGCCAAAGCTTTTAAGTTTAATTAGGTCCCATTTGTTTATTTTTACTTTTATTTCCAATATTCTGGGAGGTGGGTCATAGAGGATCCTGCTGTGATGTATGTCGGAGAGAGTTTTGCCTATGTTCTCCTCTAGGAGTTTTATAGTTTCTGGTCTTACGTTTAGATCTTTAATCCATTTTGAGTTTATTTTTGTGTATGGTGTTAGAAAGTGTTCTAGTTTCATTCTTTTACAAGTGGTTGACCAGTTTTCTCAGCACCACTTGTTAAAGAGATTGTCTTTAATCCATTGTATATTCTTGCCTCCTTTGTCAAAGATAAGGTGTCCACATGTGCGTGGATTTATCTCTGGGCTTTCTATTTTGTTCCATTGATCTATATTTCTGTCTTTGTGCCAGTACCATACTGTCTTGATGACTGTGGCTTTGTAGTAGAGCCTGAAGTCAGGCAGGTTGATTCCTCCAGTTCCATTCTTCTTTCTCAAGATCGCTTTGGCTATTCGAGGTTTTTTGTATTTCCATACAAATTGTGAAATTATTTGTTCTAGCTCTGTGAAGAATACCGTTGGTAGCTTGATAGGGATTGCATTGAATCTATAAATTGCTTTGGGTAGTATACTCATTTTCACTATATTGATTCTTCCTATCCATGAACATGGTATATTTCTCCATCTATTAGTGTCCTCTTTGATTTCTTTCATCAGTGTTTAATAGTTTTCTATATATAGGTCTTTAGTTTCTTTAGGTAGATATATTCCTAAGTATTTTATTCTTTTTGTTGCAATGGTGAATGGAATTGTTTCCTTAATTTCTCTTTCTGTTTTCTCATTATTAGTGTATAGGAATGCAAGGGATTTCTGTGTGTTGATTTTATATCCTGCAACTTTATTATATTCATTGATTAGTTCTAGTAATTTTCTGGTGGAGTGTTTATGGTTTTCTATGTAGAGGATCATGTCACCTGCAAAATTTAGAGAAGGGCTAACACCTATCCTACTCAAACTCTTCCAGAAAATTGCAGAGGAAGGTAAACTTCCAAACTCATTCTATGAGTCCACCATCACCCTAATACCAAAACCTGACAAAGATGCCACAAAAAAGGAAAACTACAGGCCAATATCACTGATGAACATAGATGCAAAAATCCTTAACAAAATTCTAGCAATCAGAATCCAACAACACATTAAAAAGATCATACACCATGACCAAGTGGGCTTTATCCCAGGGATGCAAGGATTCTTCAATATCCGCAAATCAATCAGTGTAATACACCACATTAGCAAATTGAAAAATAAAAACCATATGATTATCTCAATAGATGCAAAGAAAGCCTTTGACAAAATTCAACATCCATTTTCTCTTAAATATCTTCCCTCCCCCTGTCTTTTCCCCTCTTATAGGAGATAGGAGGTTGGGTGGCCAGGCAGTAGGAGAAAGTGAGCCTGGGGCCAGAGCAGCTGAGGGTCATTAGTGCGTGTCCAGGGCCAGCGGTGGAGTGGGGTGTGGTGGGTGGGGCTCTGGCTGGTGGCTGAAGCCATCTTGCCAAGGAAACTTGGATGGAACAAATCGAAGGGAATTCTGCTTTGTTTGGATTTGGTTCTGTGCAACCCCCCTCAATCAGCAATTTGAATCTTTTTCACATTATAACGAGGCCAAGTCAACTGAAGCTTTAAATAGGAAATTATTCCACTCTGGAGAAACACTAATTTTCATCAGGAAAATGCCTTCGACCCAAATTAAAGAGCTGCCTTCAAATCCTTCCACCGCTTTCTCATTTCTCTATCAGTTAAATGACTTCTCTCAGCACAGTGTCTGAACGTGTTACTATTTTACTGTTTCAACACTATCAAAAGAGAGGCAGAGGAAATATTTATGTATCCTCTTAGGTACTTAAGAGTAGGACAACTATTAAAGGCTGGAATGCTATGAACATTGGAGTTTTTTAAAAGAAGGCCATTTTGGGGAAACATGGCTACTTTATGATCTTGTAGAAGTTTTTGTTTTTATGGTGTTTGTTTCTGTCTTTTTTTTTTCTGTCATCATTAATTCCTCTTCATGAAGGAAAGTACTTCCCTGAACCCAAAGCCCTGGCTGGTTGTTGGGAAGATCTGGGGCCGTTTTGCTCTCTGCTTTTGAAAGTTATTTTGCTTCCTTGGGTCTCAGCTTTTCTGTCTGGAAAATAAGAAAGTGGTGCCCAGTGAGGCCCAGTTCCTCTCCAATGCTGATTTTCTAAGATTTCATCAAAGTCATCACATTTGCTAAGACAGAAAGTTGAGCTGGACCAAGCTTCAGGTTTTTGGACAAGATTCTCCACATGGGCCTTCAGAACTGAGGGCTTCCCTGGTGTATCAGATGGTAATGAATCTGCCTGCAATGTGCGAGACCCAGGTTCGATCCCTGGGTGGGGAAGATCCCCTGGAGAAGGATGGCAGCCCGCTCCAGTATTCTTGCCTAGAGAATTCTATGGACAGAGGAGCCTGATGGGCTGCAGTCCATGGGGTCGCAAAGAGTCAGATGAGTGAGCGACTAACTCTTTCCAGAGCTGACCCAGGAAGATGACCAGGTAGTATGTCTGCTGGACAAGTGTGCTCGGTCCTGAGTCAGCTGTGGGATGCAGTGCGTCCCCTAGCCCCACCCCTCTCAGCCTGTCCTGAGTGGTCCACAGATGGCAGAAGAAGGGTGGCTTTCTCCAGGGATTAGACCTTACAGAAGTGGCAGTTAGCACAGATGGGGAATTCCAAACTACAGGACCTTCTCCAGCCACACATAGGGGGGTGGGGCAAGTCCTCCAGATGAAGGTAAAAGGTCGGCAGGAGGAGGGAGGGGTCTTTTAGAGCCTGCAGGCCCTTGTGACCACTTGACTTTCAGTCAGAATGAACTCAAGAGCCATGGGAGGGTCTGGAATAAAGGATTGATGTGATATTGCTTATTTGTAAAGGAAATGACTCTGACTTCCGAGTTGAAAATGGAAATTGGACTTTAGGATGATAAGGGCAAAAGCAGGGAGATGAGACAGGAAATAATCTAGGAATGAAAGGAGGGTGGCTGGCATCAGGTTGGTAGGAGTGAGGGGAAGGGAACTGCTTATCTTCTGGGGATATTTTGAAGTTAGAGCCCCCAGGATTTATTGATGCATCAGACATAAGTTTGCGAAAGAGCAGTCAAGGGTGAATCTAGTGAGATGTAGAAGGATGGGGCAGAGAAGACTGGGGAAGGGGAGTTGGGACTTTGCTTTTGGATAGATCAGATGTTTACGTTAGATGTTCAAGCAGAAATGGTAAGTGGATGACTGAACATAAAAGTCTGGCATTCAGAGGGAGTTCTCTTTTTATGAACTGTCCTTTCTTGTATTTTGGATCGCAGTTAATGCAATTCTTGTACATTAAGATAATGAATTCTTTGCTATAGATGTTGTCAATAGTTCTCTTTATCTGGTTTACAAAAGAGGAGTAAAATTTCCCCACTATTAAGTATTTTGCTGTTTCTTCCAGGGTTTTTTTTTTTTTTTAGCATTTGATACTCTATGTTCACTGACTTAATATGATTTTCAAGAATTTTTGATTCTTGATTTCATTTTGGGAATTTAGTTTGGCCTTTGGGTTGACATGAAGATCCAAATAGCTTTGGCGAATTTGGAGGATGGCTATTCTAACAGACTGAAATTCAAACAGAATATTTGTCTGGGACATGGCATTTAAATTTAACCTTGTCAAAAGAGGAATTAACATATGTAATGTGTGACTTCAAAGGCTAATGTGACTTTTGGCATTGTTGGTAATATATGATGTGAATATTAAGAAAGACTGCAGTCCTGTTTTTGGAGTGCTGGATTTGGTTAGAGGTTCGGAGGAACTGGAATTTGCTCAGAAGTGAGTCAACTCAGAAGACAACCTTGGGAGGGGCGAGGAGGTTACTGAGTAATCCTCACTGGGATTACTGAGGTGTAATCCCAGCGAGGACGCTCTTCTCAGTTCCACAATCCTCCAGAGTGGCGGTAGAGAATAGGAGGAAAGGAACACTAGGAAATAAAGAAATAAAATAAATAGGAACACTAGGCTTGCAGAGTAAGCTTGGCAGGGGCTGGGGGGATAATTAGTAATAGGACCCAGGAGGCAAGCTTTTTATGCTTTTTTCTTTTCAGACTCTGAACTGAATATGGTACCAATTGTGTACTCAGTCATTTAAGAACTGTGAGGACCTGGAGGCTGGGTGCTGTGGAGATGGGGGGGTCTGGAAAATGGGAGATGTTAGTGTACAAGTCAAAGGAATGGCTGTGATGTAGTTTGGGAAAGAGAATGACAGGAGGTGGACTTGTTATGAAGTGTTGGGGACGTTCTAGACGGAACAGTTTCTACCTGAGCTCTCCCTTCCCCTCAGTCTGTGTTCCCCGCCAAGCATGCTCATGGTCGCACTGTCTTCCGCTGCCACTAAACACACACACACACACGCATCCTCAGGAGTCTCACTGATAAGCTCAAATATGGACCGTTTGCCTCAAATGAAGTATGCAGCGCCTGGGCAGTTTATCTTCCTTTTTCTAATAAAATGGTACATAAAACTCACCTCTTCTGTAAAGCTTTCCTAGACAATGCTTAGTGGATTAGCTACTTCATTTTTTTTTCAACACACTCCTTATGTAAATCTCACATATGAATCTTTCCATGTTTATCTCATGCATCTCTTAAATAGATTACAATATATTTTATATATTATAGGTAGTGTGTACAATAATAATAATTGTGTATAATCATTATAGATGTGAAAGCTATTTGTATATTTAATTAAATTAAGGAATTGACACATCGAGCACTTGTGATTTTTTTTTAATTTAAATTTATTTATTTTAATTAGAGGCTAATTACTTTACAATATTGTATTGGTTTGTTTTTAGCACTTGTGATTTTAAAGGCCAATTCATGCCTACATTGTATCTTCTTCTAATTATAATCTGTCTGATTATAATCTGTCTGATTATAATCTGTCTGATTATAATCAGAGCTGTCTCCACTATTATTTTTAGAGCCCTAGGTAGTGGTGACTAGTTGGACACAATGTTTATATGTTTGTTTGTTTATTTGTTTTTTCATTCTTCCACTCACATACTAGGTATTTCATTGAGTGTTCCAGGGTAAGGGAATATAGCAATGAACAAAACAGAAAAAATACCCTGCTGTTTTGGACCTCACATACCGGTGGGGAGAGACAGATAATAAATTCACAATTATGAAATAATAAAAAGTAAGCAATATTATATTGTGGGAAGTACTATGAAAAAAAGCAGCAGAGCAAGAAATGGAGTGAGGAACTATTGGTCATAAAGCATAACTTATGGAGATTATAATAGTTACTTTGAGATTATAACAATTACTAAAATGGTACCAGTTACCTTTAAAAGTTGTGCATTCTCCTTTCGAAATAAGCTTAGTATAACTTTAAGTGTTACCTCATTCAGGGAATGAAGTAATTTACGTAAGTAAGTTTAATTGAATCTGTGAATCTGAGAACAGAACAGAGCTGTATCTGCAGAGATTATTTGTCAACGGAAGGCAGTGGTTAGCTCAAGGCGAATTATAATGGGAAAGTGGATGGTGTTGTTTTATGATTATCATTCATTCCTTTATCTAAGGTAGGGAGAACTAGATTTAGATTATGTTTCACTTGCAGATGTTGCTGCCCACTCCCCACCTTTAGATGTTTTAATGATTTTTCAACTTTTTAAAAAGGTGGTACAAAAGTGCTATGCATTCAATAGAAATTATACTTTGAATTTTGATCTTTTCCTGGACTAATGAGATGCAGTACAATGGTTTTGCCCAACTGTAGGCTAGTAGAAGTCTTCTGAGCATGGTGAAGTCTTCCAGGCTACCCATGATGTTGAGTAGGTTAGGTGTATTCAGTGCATTTTCAGTTTGTGGTATTTTCAATTTAAGATGGTTTTTTCTGGACATAATCCCATGGTAAGTCAAAGAAGATCTGTATAGTAAACGTAACTTGCTTTTATTTGAATTAGAAATTCTGTTTTTTATTCCTCAAAAGCATATAACTTCTTTTCTTTATAAGTCAATTTTATAGAGATATAGATTATTTACAATAAAATACAAATACACTCATTTCAAGTCTTGACAAATGTATACACCTGTCTAACCACCACTCTAATCATGATTCTAGGTTTCCATTCCTCTAAACTCTTCTCTCTTGCCTCTGTGCAATAATTTATCCCTTTCTGCCCTGTATTAAATAGTTCCATTGATTCTATGCCCTTCAATGTTAGCCACCAACCTATTAAAAATACTTCTGAAGTAGGTGGATTATAAAAAAACAAGTCTTCATAAATGAAATAACCTTTTCAAGCTCTAGGCTTTCTTCCTGTGACTTTTATTCAATTTACTTTTTTTTTAGTCCATAAAAATATTTTTCTAATGTTTGTGCTACTTAATAGTTGATCACCAATTAAACTGTATTTCCCCCAGAGGCCATCAGTCAATGGCAGGATCAGCCATCTCTCTGCACAAGCCAGAAACCTAGGCTTCATTCCATAAATTCCAACCCCCTCACCCCCTGTTCCCCACCTTCAGGTTAGACTAAACACCCCTGAGTAGGTTCAGGTTCTACCTCTCATCCTCTCCCCTGCAGGGAGCTTCCACTTCATGCATTTCCTGCCCCCTCTCATCTGTCCTCCAAGTAAGCTTTGCAGAGCTCCAGTCTGATTGTGTGACCCCCCTGGCTGAGCGGCTTGGATACGGATCGAAGACCCTCAATGCTGTGCACTTGGCTTCTGTCCGCTCATGCCGGTCCTGTTTCAGAGCCTGCTTCTTTGTGCTCTCTCTCTCTTCTCATGGATGCGGCTCATCCTGTCCACTGCAGGGCAGGCTGAAGGGCTCCTTCTGATGCACTGTGCTTCCTTGACTGTTCCTTTGAGCCTATCTCTTCGGGAAGCTTCCATGGACTGCCTACTCTTCACCCCCCATAGCATCATGGTTCTTTCTTAGAGCTCAGTGTGTGTGTAATTTTATAGATATTCATGTGATTTATTTATCAAGTCATTTTAGCAATCAGTTAAAGCCTATGAACTCTTTGGCTTTAGTGACAAACTAATTTCTATAATAGATATACCTGGAAAGACAATTTTATGAATATTGTTAGAATGTAGCTATGTAGAAAATTTAGTTGTGTGTAGAACTGAGTTGCCCAGAAGAATCCACAGCACACATTAAAAGTATATACTTGATTTTGGTTGCCTAGTTACCCTGGCTGGGTATCTAAGAGACTTTATTGGAAATTTGGGAAACACAGAAGAAAGTTATGTAATAGTGTAAATTTTAAATCACGTTCTTTTTTACATTTAAAAATGGGAGTAACAGCCAAAGAGATTTCTCTAGATTTCATTCTCATTTTTAAGTTTAGAGTATTTAAAGGAAACCAATGACTATCTTCATTACTGAAACAAAATTATACATTTAGATTGGCAGAATATTTTATGCTATAATTAGAACTGGGCTCAAAAGAAATTGTGACTCTTGCACAATGATTTTATTTTCTTAATTTCCTTTTCAAAGCTATACATCTTTCCTGGAGCATCAGAACTCTGAATCATGGAAGAAAGTAAATTGGTTCTCTATTCTTCAACCCTGAAATTTGGCAGCAAGAATATTTTTTCCTAAAAAATGACTCATTTACAAAGAGACTTTGTGTGAACGTGGAAAAGACTTTCATACTCTCAGAAATCTTGCAGTTGGGGGAAGGGTGGGTATCTGGACCTGCTAAAATTGCAAAAGGGCAAAATTAATGTTGAGTAGCATTAATTGGTCAATGATGATGTGAAAGTTGCAGTTCTACAAGAAAACACAGAAACACCTATATTCATAAAAAGAAAAACTCAGTAACCTATATGAAAAGCTTATCATTTGTCCTGTTTCAGGGCTTTTTTTTTTTTTTTTTTTTTGGTTTTAATGTACCCTGCTATGAGTCAGGCAATGTTTTATTTCTTGCTCCTCTTGGAAAGTGTTCTATGTTGTAATATTCCTCCCTGTTAACCTTTATTTTCCTGATTTTTAGTCCAAAATTTGTTTTACTGAATTTCATCCGACTTCTGGTGATTTGCCTTGGGATCCCCCAGGTCGGATGTGGTTTTGGTTTTTCTTTATTTTGTTGCTAATCATGTTTCCTCTAGCTCTAAAATAATCCTTGAGCTTCTTGATACAATTAAGTTTTCAAGAATGCATCTTGTATGTTAAGAAAACAGCAGTAAGCTGGTTCCTATATAGTGGGAAGCATTGATTATTCCTGTGCTGCTGTTTTTCTAAAGACAAAGCAAACAGGCCCCTGGAAACACAGGACTTGGTTACATGTTGAGCACTGGATCTGTACCTGTGCTGAGGAGAGCTTGAGGCGTGACCTGATGCCCCAGGCTCTGACGGTGGCCATTAAGGCTAAAGAATAAGGTTCTGCAGGAGCGATCTATGGCTTTGTACACAGTCACTGAGCCTGAAGAAAAGAAAGAAGCTTACCTTTGCTGAGATTCTAATAACTGCCAGACATTTTCACTGTGAGTCCTCCGTTGATTTATTATTATTCTGGTTTATGGTCAGAAGCTGAGGTTTAGCTCTGTACAATGGCTTAGCAGAAAGTCAAGGGAGGAGCAAAAATTCAGCCCCAGGTCTTTTCCAGTTTTAAAATTCATTGTCTTTCCACTTCACTGTGTTGCCTCCCAGGACGTGGGGATGTGATGAGTGTGCCTGAGGTCACACTATGAGTCAGAGGTGAGCTGGGAACACTGTCTGGGGTATCGCTACATTGCCTTAATCCATTAAAATGTAACACATTCACTTACTCCTTCCTCAGAGGGGAGAGATGCCATGGCAGCTTTTGATCTACTAAGGATTAACTATCTGAAAAAAGTAATAAAGCACATATGACATTTGTCTTGACTTTTGAAAAAAAATGTGAAAGCAAAAATTCATTAAATGAGAACCATTGCTGATGACCAATCATTTTGATACGTAGTCAATTTCCATGGTGACTTTCTTTTGAGGAATTTTATTAACATTTCTTTCCTCTGGGTCCTCAGAATTTTAAGGAATTTAAAACAAATCTGGGAACTTCCCTGATGATCCAGTGGTTAAGACTCTGTGCTTCCCCTGCAGGGGACATGTGCTCAGTCCCTGGATGAGGAACTAGGATCCCTCAAGCTGTGTAGCCAATGATTATAATAATAATACCAGCACATACTAGGCATGCAATAAATGTTAGCTATTAAAAATAAAGCAATAAAAATATGATCAAATTAGTCTGGCACATGGAATTCTTGAATCTGATTAATTGTTCTAGAGTCCTAGGACCGGATGTGCCACGAAGCATTTTCTGATGAGAGGCACATTTCTACCTGCTTGGTCTAGTTTCTAGCTATGTAACTTTTGGCAATTACTCAGTTTCCTCATTTGCAAATGGGGATAATGTACAACCGACCTTAAAAGGTGGCTGTGAGGATTAAGTGGATTAACATATATGAAGTATATAGTCTAGAACATGATTAATAGTGTATAAATCATTGGTACTATTGTTCTTTTTCCCAATAATAGTAGCATGTTGTAAGTCACGTCACCCTCTCCAGATGGTGCACACAGGGTTTTGAAGGATGTAAGGAGCCCCCTAAGTGGTGGCATTTTTAATGGACCTGGTTCTGTGTAGGCGCATGCTAGCAGTGGCAGCTGGAAAGCAATTCCAGGCCCATCTGATTCCAAAGGTAGAGAGAAGGAAATTCAGTGATGACTAGAGTGGCAGAGATTCCAGGCTGAACAAGCTGTGTCCATGGCTTTTCTTTCTCCTCCCTGATCTTGAGAGCATGAACCACGTGGTATTACTGCAGTTTCAATTCCAGAAGCCACACAAGCAAATGTGGTTCCTTGGGGAAAGAGAGTTTTTACACTTGCATTCTGTGTGGATGACTTGGAGGTGAATTTTTCCAACGTTTGGCTGACAAAATATGCAGCGGATGCTCTGTTCAATGATATATAGAAATAAATGATTCTTCGTCTTTCATCTCAAGGGGGCAAAATCCAGTGACGCAGAGACAGTGCCATTCTAAAGAGCGGATGGTGGGTTTGGAAATTGCAGGTTGCTTTGTATGGATTTTGAAGAAGTTCGTTTTGAGACTTGTTCATGGGGTGGAGTAAAATGTTTAAGTGTGGGGCCAGTGGACTCAAGATAAATATGTGAGTTTAAGGAATACTGGAGAAAACATAATGATACATTCTGTGAACAAGCAAATGGGGGAAGACTGATGGTTGGTGATAGAAATCATAGTCACCCCCATTCTGGGAGTAGCTGAGAGCACTTTACAAAATGAGAAAGTATAGAAAAAGAGAAAAATAATAATCTGAGACTGATCTTTCGAAGGCACCATTATTGTTGCTATTATTGTTATCAGAGTTAGCAAAGGATAGTAAAAGGAATATTTTAAAATTGGAATGGAAAAACAGGGACTTCTGGTGTCTCTAAAATTGCAGCTGAAAATGTACTGACACATGACTGGGTGGATACAAAGATCCATGCAGACACTCATGAATAGCCACATGGGAATGAAGCTTTTGGGTTTAAGAATTAGGGTGTTATTGGAGACATAAATGAAATCTGTGTTAATAATCATTGACAATAGAAAACTGTACCTGAACAGTAAGATCTAAGAAAGATGGGATGTGAATAAGAGAGGGAAATGTTTGCAGGTGCCAGGTGGTCCAAGTCAACCTGACACTGATCCGGGGAAACTTGGGCAAGTGTTGAGGGTCTGAAGTTTGTTTTGGAGTTTAGTGGCCATGGAGGGAGTGAAGATTGAATAGTCTGTGTCTGTCTGAAAAAGTTGTGTTTTACCAAGTTTCAAAATTCTGGAAGGATGTGTAGGACACAATGGATTTGAAAGTGACCTTAGCAGACAGCTCAGCCTTGGGAGGTAGAGGGACACATCATAGCCGTGTTTGTGGGGTGAACTTTCTAAATAGGCAACCCAAAGTCTGTTATAGACTGATCCTGAAGAATAGCATTCATAATTTATTGCAGATGACCATAATCTGGTTTTTCCAGTGGTCATGTAATGGATGTGAGAGTTGGACTATAAAGAAAGCTGAGCACTGAAGAATTGATGTTTTTGAACTGTGGTGTTGGAGAAGACTCTTGAGAGTCCCTTGGACTGCAAGGAGATCTAACCAGTCCATCCTAAAGGAGATCAGTCCTGGGTGTTCATTGGTAGGATGGATGTTGAAGCTGAAACTCCAATACTTTGGCCACCTGATGCCAAGAGTTGACTCATTGGAAAAGACCCTGATGCTGGGAAAGGTTGAGGGCAGGAGGAGAAGGGGATGACAGAGGATGAGATGGTTGGATGGCATCACTGACTCAACGGACATGGGTTTGGGTGGACTCCGGGAGTTGGTGATGGACAGGGAGGCCTGGCACACTGCAGTTCATGGGGTCGCAAAGAGTTGGACACGACTGAGTGACTGAACTGAACTGATAATCAGGTAGTTTTAAAATGTGTCACATTTGTTTAATCCTCCAATCCTAGATGCTTTTCTTTCGAATACATTGAATGTGTTTCTAATGTGCAGAACATTTCTCCAGGAACTCTGAACATTGACTCTGTATTTCCTGCTCAAAGCCTTCTTTTGCAGTGAAGCATTTCTCGATAATTTTATTGAGCTAGAGATAGTTAATACTGTTTTCCTAAAGACTGGACGATGTGCATTCCTTATTAAGCGTTTGCCCCTTGGTAGTTGTGGTTTCTCAAACTTCTTAAACAGTCATTAAGTGAAGTTGTAGGTGTGAGAACAGTGAGGAAGAGTGAATTCTGAAATGGAAGGCTGGGAATTCCCTGGCGGTCCAGTGGTTAAGACTCTGTGCTTCTACTGTAAGGAACACGGGTTTGATCCCTGGTCGAGGAACTAAGATTTCGCATGCTGCGTGGCGAAACCAAAAAGAAAATTGAAATGGAGGGCTTCCCTTTGTGAATATGATGAAATAATTATTTCTTGTTTCCTTCTCTTCAGGGATATCAGGGAATAGCAGGATCACCAGGTGTTCCAGGATCCCCGGGAATACAAGTACGTGGTCTGTGTCTTCTTATTTTAGAGGTACTGTTTCTAGTGAACCAAAGTACATAACTAACAGATTTTTATTTTGTGGTTAATTTAGGGAGCACAAGGACTGCCAGGTTACAAAGGAGAACCTGGGAGAGATGGAGAAAAGGTAAATACACACAAACAAAGGTGTAGCTGGTTGTTTCAGTCACTCAAAGACAAAGGCTGTTACCTGTGATGACCCCCATTCAATGGTGTTCATCTTGGTGAAGTCCAAGATTTTGGCTCAGAAACGTCAGGGACCATTGGCTGATCAAGCACACAGGAGGCTTTTATCACCAGAACTAAGTGGTTGCCCTAGATGACCACTGGCAAATGGCACCAGTATTTGCATTGCCCTGGTGCCGTGTTCTCTGTCTGTGGCTAAGCTCCATAGGGAGCTGCCTTCTTAGAAGAGAATTATATGAGTGGAGTATGTTCCCATGTTAGTCACCTATAGCCGTTTATCCATCTCCACAATAGAAACCCATTTTAGTCTAACTGGATGGACTTCTTTCTCCTGTAGGGATTCTGTGGGTGCAGACATTTGTCTGACTTTCCTTTTCTATAGCTCTGAGATTTGCCATGTTCATTTATTTATTTTTTGTTTTTTTTTTAATTTTAGGTGCTTGGGGATATTTAATTTATTAATGCATTCTTTGTTTAAATTGGAAGAACCACGTTCTTGAAATTTGTTCAATATTTTAGTACCTCCCCAAGGATCCAATCCTGGATCCAGGAAGCTGGCCCATATCTAAGATGGCCATTTGGATTTGCTCAGATCACCAAGATGATTTGTTGGCTTAATTCCTAAAGCACAATCTTATTTCTGCATTCTTTGCAGGCTCTTCTGCTGTTTGCACCTGATGAAAACTTATGCTTAATTTTCTAGCTACAAGCCTTGCAAAATGATTGCCTTTTAAAAACAGGGTGCGTGGTATTCACACCTGAGAAACACTGATCTGGACTCCATCCATTTTATATTTTTGTGGTTGTTCATACTGGTTATAGGAAATTGTAGCTGCTCAAGTACTATCTCTGGATGGACCCCCTGGCAGATCTCATGATGGGGGTGCTGCTTTCAAGCTGTTTGATCTTGGCATGTGATTTGATGTCTTTGAATCTTATTTTGTTTGTTGAATCAATGGGGATTTCTTTATAGGTTTATATCACAAAATAAGTGTGATAACATATGAAAAATACTTAGTGTGGTTCCTGGTACAGGATTTTCCTTAAATAAATGTTTGTTGTTTTATTGTTCTGGTCTGTTTATCAAGGAATGAGGTTGTGGTTGGGTTGTTGCTTGGGGGTGGCTGGCGTGTGTCCTGGGCAGGAAATGTTAGGGCAAACAGGACAATCGGTGACTGGAAAAGATACAGAGAAGGTGGAATCTGTCAGGGCAGCTCTGTAATGCTGGGGGGAGCCGGGGAAGACAGAGCAACAACAGCAGTTGATGGAATTCTCGAAGAAATGGTACAAAATATTCCTGCCTCTCAAGAGACCTGGGCCTCTGTGAATGTTTTTAGCCACTGGCAATCTCTGCCTATTTTAAATGATGAAGGTGCTTCTTAGGAGGTGACGGAGAGCAGGCCAGGCCCACAGGTATGGAGATGTTTTATATTTGAATGCTCTGGCATGAGAGACCCCAACTCCTCTATGAGAATGAGAATGAGGGATCCCATTGGGAAGCTGCAGATATTTGTTCTGAGACCACATGCCGGGCACCTCATTCTATTCTAGTGTACAGGATCATTGCTGTTTCTTTAATGTGTTCACAAGTAGCCTGATTCAGGCATGGGATGAATATATAAAAGTATGCATGCATGAATAAGTGTATTTAGGAATGGATAAATGAATATATTTATTTAAATATTTTTGGGTTTAAATGGTGGATTTTTATTCATTCACCATAAAAGAATTGGAGTAAAACACCTTATTTAAAAGTAAAGAACAGCAATCTACAAAACAGACAGACTCACAGACACAGGGAACAGACTTGTGGTTATCAAGGAGGAGGACGGATGGGGGAGGGAGAGAGTGGGAGGCTGGGGTTAGCAATGCAAGCTCTTATAAAAAGAGGAATAGATACAAGGTCCTACGGTAGAGCACAGGGAGCTATATTTAATATCTGCTGATAAACTATAATGGAAAAATATGAAAAAAATATATACACACACACACACACATACATATATGTATATACGTAGAGCAGCATCAGTATGCTGTACACCAGAAACTAACACAACATTGTAAACCAACTATACTCCAATAAAATAAAATTTAGGCGAAAAAAGAACAATAATTCTATTAGTTGCCTCTTAAGCTACCTGCTCTATCATTTTGAGTCATTGTATTATCTTTAAAATAGAAGCAAGTGACTCTCAGAAAGCCGTATATCCTAATGAAGAAGACAAAATGAATAAGATGTATGTTTATATACATTTCTGTGTTTTCAGCCTAGTAGTGATTTTGTTCAGTGTTGTTTTCTGAAGTTCATTGTTTGGGCGTCAACTCTGTTGGACATAACTATGGGCCTAAAATCCCAATGTATTGCCCCTAACTTCCCTCCTGACATCCCATGTGGTTCTGAGAATTTCTTTACTGGAGAGCTACAATAGTTTAGTGAGTTAAAGGCATTTCCTTGGTTCTTTCTCCAGAATGTTCAGCAAAGGGAAGGTTGAAAACATACCCTGGGGATGGCCTTGACTTGTGGTCAATCAGGGCATTTTTTCCAGGCATCACCCATGGCCTTCAGGGGATTGTTCCACATGTACTGTTCTCTGTTGGGATATTTTCCCAGAATAATTTCTATTTTGTGGATTTCCACTGAAAACTCCCATGGGAGTTTCCACTTAAGATAATTACAATTATATGCACTTTCTTGCTGACTGTAACATTTGTTCCTCACATATCAGGGAAGAGAATGTATATAGATTTTGTATGGTTTCTTTTTCCCTGAATTTACAAAATTAAGAGGACATCTTATCCACCAAATGGTCTTCAGTTGATGACTTTCAGTCCAAAGCTATTCTTTGGACTCTAAGAAATACTTTAACTACTTCAAAGCATTTCCCCAACCTTAAGGAAGCCTAATATATTTAAATCATGTGGAGAAATATATTTTGTTAAAAAACATTAAGCTGGGTTGATTAACTGATGTATATTTATGGGTTTTCTAATTGACTATGAAACTTGGCATGGCAAATGCAATTTTAGAGACACAGGAAACATTAATAATTTTTTTAAACTAGCCAGACTTTGTTCAAATTCATCATTTGGTTTTTCAGGGTTTAAGAAAAAATATATCTTAATTCTAACTAAGGTTATCTTTATGGTACCAATTATATACATTTTGTTTAGTATCTTCATCAGAGCATCAAACACTTGAATTGTCTTTTCAGGATCTCTTTGTCCACTTGCTCTCAGCATCATATCAGGGCGTCATGTGATGAGTGAGCCTTTCTTAGATGAATAAGCCTCATTATCTGGGCTTTGAAAGGCAAAAGCTGAAGTGATGTTACAGTGGTATCTATTACACCATCAAGGAATTCCAATATATATATGTTGAGAATAGTAATAAAGGACCCAGCTGAAAGGGTTATTAGGGAATAATATTTTAAAATTCAGCATTCCAGTGGCTTTACTTCTTCACCTCTCACCTCTAGCAGTGTTCCTGTAGATAAATTTTATTTTTTTTTAATAAAATTGAAACAAAGCCAGTAGTGACATAGGTGGGAGAAATAGAACTGGCTTAGGAAGGGGCCACTTTTTACTTCTTTCTTCTTTTTCCTTCTTTCTTAACTAATCTGCCCATGTAGATTTCTGAAAGCCCCGTGGCCCAAACGTGGGTGGGGGAAGGCTTAATGCAGTGACAAGTTTCAGGCTGTACCCTGAATTTAGACACCTTCCTAGTCATGCTTCTTTTTTTTTTTTTTTCCTAGTCATGCTTCTTAATCTCTTTAAATCTGTTTTCCCAAATCTAGAAGGTTGGGCTATAAGTATTTCTTCATAGCCTTGTTGTGAAGACTAACTAAGGCCATGCATAAGTTTGACCAGAATTAAACACTGTAAATTAGGGATGATGACCATGATCATCATGGTGATTTGTAAACTGCCCAAAAAAAAAAAAAAAAGTAGTTTATCCATTATTGTTTCTCTTAGTGTTGGATCGCACCTTCAGGAATGCTGTAAACCTTGTTTGGCTCCCTTTACCCTCGTTGATGTGTGTGTAGCTCTATTCTGCCCTCTCTTCTGTTGCCATGGTGAACTGTCCTTGTGTAACGCCCAGCCCTCCTATGTGCTCTAGGTCTCATCCTTCTCCATTACTGTGTTATTCATTAGTCCTGCTCTTCTGTGTCTCAAGCTTTTTCTTTTAAAAAAAAATTTATTGAAATAAAGTTGATTTACAATGTTGTGCTGATTTCTTCTGTACAACAGAATGACTCAGAATGAGCAGAATGACTCAGTTGTGTGTGTGTGTGTGTGTATATATACATATATGTTCTATGGGCTTCCCAGGTGGCGCTAGTGGTAAAGAACCAGCCTGCCAATACAGGAGACATAAGAGAAGTGGGTTCGATCCTTGGGTCTGGAAGATCCCCTGGAGGAGGGCACAGCAACCCATTCCAGTATTCTTGCCTGGAGAATCCACATGGACAGAGGAGCCATGTCCTCTGTCATATCCCTCTGTCAGGTATCTCTCTTTATAGGGTCACAAAGAGTCAGGCATGACTTAAGCAACCTGGCATGCAGACATACGTTTCACATGATGTGATATATGTAAGCATTCTTTTTCATATTCCTGTCCATGGTGGTTTATTTGTAGGATATTCAGTACAGTTGTCTGTGCTATACAGGAGGGCCTTGTTTATGCATGCTGTAAACAACAATTTGCATCTGCTAATCCCAGACTCCCGCTCTATGGCTCCCCCAGCCCCTTCCCCTCGGCACCCCCCAGTCTGTTCTCTATGTCTGTGACTTTGTTTCTGTTTCATAGATAAGTTCATTTGTGTCACATTTTGGATTCCACATATAAGCTATATTGTATATATATATATAATATTATATTTATATTCCACATATAAGTATATGTCTTTCGCTTTCTGGCTTACTTCACTTAGTGTGATAATCTCTAAGTTCATCCATGTTGTTGCAAGTGGCATCATTTCATTCTTTTTTTGCTGAGTAATATTCTATTGTAGATAGATAGACAGATAGATAGACCCCATGTCTTCTTTATCCACCCATCTATTGATGGATGCTTAGGCTGTTTTTATGTCTTGGTTATTGTACATGGCACTGCTGTGAACACAGGTGTGCAGATACTTATTCACATTAGAGTTTTGTTAGGTTACATGCCCAGGGGCAGGGTTGCTGGACCATATGACTACTTTGTTCTTTCTTCATTAAATTTTCCCAATTGCCCAAGGCATGACCCATCAGAAATGTACCAAGGTAAACCCACTACAAAGCTTCCTTCAGCTGGCCCCTATTTTTCTGTTTCCCATCACAATGTAAATACTCAAAAACTCTCTTGAACCCCCTCCAGGAGGTCGCCCATCCCAACCTTATGTTGCATGGTTAGATCATCAGTTTCCCCTGTCTTTGAAAGCCAGGAGTTGTTGTTTTCAGGTATCTCTCTTTATCTGTGTCTCAGCAGCATTTGACACAACTGTCTTTCTATTGCCTTCTTTTTGGAACTATTCTTCTCCTGGCTTCTGGGACCACATGTTCCTAGGTTTTCTCTTGCTTTCACTCGTTCCCTTTTCATGTTTTAATTGTTGTCTTCTCTCTCTGTTCTCTAGATATTGGGGAGTCCCAGTTTCAACCCCATGCCCTTCCTCTCCTCCAATGATAGTTTATTATTCTATTATTATTAAATATAAATGAATATGAATATCAATTTATGTGTCAAATATATGTCCACATCAGTGATAAGCATATAATGGTATCACTGTATGTTGGGGCTTCCCAGGTGGAGCTAGTGATAAAGAACCCCCTTGCCAATACAGGTAGATGTAAGAGATGTGGGTTTGATCCTGGGTCAGGAAGATCCCTTGGAGGAGGGCATGGCAACCCACTCCAGCATTCTTGCCTGGAGAATCCCTTGGACAGATGGAACCTGGTGGGCTACAGTCCATAGGGTTGCAAAGAGTCACACATAACTGAAGTGACTTAGCATGTATGCATGCATAAGTATATGTTATAAATCATAGAATAAATAATAAAGTATTATTAAATAAATATCCACACACACTTTTTTCTTAATGAAATGTTTTGTTTCATCTGAATCTGGAGAAATCGTGAAGTTGTTATAAGCAAGGCTCTTTTAGAAAAACTTTCTCTCCTTTGTAGAGAAGAAGTGGCACCACGGTTTCCTTCTCTCCTACCTCCTTTCCTTAGAAGCTTTTCCTCCACGGCAGCAGGACCCTCCAGAAATCTTCTCTGGAGTCAGGCTTGGCTGAGCTTCCCTCCCATCTGTCCATGTGGTGCTGACCTGTGTGTTTTGTCTTTCCCTACGTCTGCAGATGCTTTTGCAAACTCTCGATTGTTTCCCAATCCTTCACCCTCTTTCCTTGTAGGGCACTATGGTGGATTCAGCCTCTCAGTTCATGATGAATAACCATTCATTCTACGTCCTACCTCATTTCTTAGCTGCTCTGCCACTTCTTGTCCTGTTTCCTTTTTCTCTACTGCCTTCATTGGGAAGTTTAAAACTTTTGTTGAGTTTTTACAGAATGTTTCGTCTTTTCTTGATTTCAGACTCTCATCTCTTGTCTTCACTTGAGTGTGCCCTGTGTTGTGGTCACTGATAAACTGTGGCAGGGATGCTCCGGAAGGCGTAGTCCAATAGTGACTCCCAAGCCCAAGGGAATGCCCCTGTTAGAGAGGGAATGTACTAGTAGATTTAAACAGCTACCAGTAAATCTTTATGGCCTGAGCCCATGTGACACTTAGTGTCTGCTTTTATCTAAGAGGATAAGAAACAAAGAGGTATAAGACGTGTACTATCTTGGATGCCTGAAGGTGTTACTGTTGGGTCTAGTTTTTCTGTTTTATTTTTAGACATACTTGCGTGGATGTTATCCACATGCATTCTCTATCACATGCCTCTTCACAAAAAGTCCTATAAGGTTAGTAGCATAAATCATGCCTTGCCCATTTTACAGTAATTGTGAGCTAGATGATCCCTATTTTACAAGTTTGAAACTGAGAAATGAGAAACTTGTCATCTGCCTGAATTTACTCAAGAATTAAGGGTTGAAACAAAATGTCTTCATCTCAGTGTGGCTTTCTTTTCACCCTATTTTTTTTTTTTTGCTTTGACCAGAATCTTTTTTAACAGTGTGATTATTCGTTTTTTGCTCTGTTAGTTGCAGTATGGAAAGGCCTGTGAGCAGCTGAGGAGAAGGGGAGGGGAAAGGGGGGAAGGGATGAGGAAGGGGAGGGGAGGAGGGGGAGAAGGGGAGGGAGGAGGAGGCTGGAGGGATGAGTGATGGTTTGCACTGTTTGCACCATGCGAGTGGATTCATAATCTTACTTTTCCATGTGTGCCTGTAAGATGTTTCTGCCATATCTCAGAAATAAAGGCTTTAAGAAAGAAAAAAAAATCACTTTTGAGAAGGAAGGGGTTGTTCACTTTAGCTCTTAGTTCATCAAATTTTTAAACTGCAAAATCTTTGCAATGAAAATCTTTTGGGCATGTAGTCCCATGTATATATATGAATTATACACTGTGCTACTGAACAAAGGATTATATACATTAAAAACACAGACACATGGAAATTTTAAAAGAATGAGAGTTTTTAAATATTAGTTTTCATATTTTCTTGCTCCTCAAAGAAGTCATCTCAGCCTAACTTTGGAGACTGTGACTCTAAATCAACCTATCAGATTGACAGTCTCATCAAAGGCATGTTCATCAGTCATAAAAGGGTTGGAGGCAACCTGAAGAAAATGGAACTATTTTACTGCAAATCTTGGATTCTCTTTGATTCTAATCTCTTGTAAACTAAGTGGAAACCAAGAGTGTGACTCCTCAAAATAATTATTTTAATGGAATTTTCTTGGAGGACTCGAGTATGTACTGTATTTTAGAAAATGAAAGTATTTTATTTATTCAGTAAATTATCATGAATCATCATTAAGTCATCAGCTAGGACAGAGTAGGTTATGCTGCAATGACAGACAAATCCCAAATGCTGATGCCTTAAAACAAAAGATTTATTGCTCATTAAATTAAACTAAGTTCTTAGCAGACTCAGGCTAACAGAAGTTTCACTCTCTAGATTATAACTAATTATGCTACCAGGTCCTTGGAGAATCAAACAGCTGTTCTTAAACCACTTCCATTCATCATTATTTAGCCAGAGCAAATTTTGTAAACCACACCAACTTAAAGTGTCAGACAAGTGTGATTCCCCCATAAGCTTAGAAGTACAGAGAATATAAATATTGATAAATAATGATCACATCTACTAAGACAAAATAGGAGTGCATGGAGAATGGATGTTTTTCTCAAGGAGATTGGGGTCTAATAAAGCACATGACCCATACAAAGAACTGTTTTAAGCGAGATTATTGGCATTATGTGCCAAAGATGAGAGCTGAAAAAAACTCAAGGAGTTTAGTGGAAAGTTGAAAATTCAAAAAGGCTTTGTGAGTGAAACTGTAAACAGAAGCTTAATCACAGCTGTAGACTTATAGGAGCTGTTTTTTTTCCAACTTAAGGAACCTCTAACTTAGGGGTGCTGAGGTTCCTTAGTGTGGGTATATTATCAGCAAGACTGTAATGAACATCTTTGTATGTATTTCTCAGTAAATTTTTCTGAGTATATCCATAGGAAAATTTCTCAGAGGTGGAATTGATTAGAGAATCAAAGGGTTAATTTCATAACTAAATTTTAATGCAAATTGTTTACCTTCAAGAAGGTGTGTACTCCATCAACAAGTATGTGGAAAATATCTTTTCCCACACTTTTTTCAGCATTGATACTCATTAAAATTTCTGATTTTAATTACTATAAGTTCAAAATGATACTGGTTTGATTTGTAATTCTGTTTTAGTGAGTAAGGTAAAGTACTCTGTCATGTGATTTTGGAAACAGTATCCAGTTTAGTACAGTTCAGCCACTCAGTCATTTCTGACTCCTTGAGAGCCCATGGACTGCAGCACGCCAGGCCTCCCTGTCCATCACCAACTCCCAGAGCTTACTCAAACTCATGTCCATTAAGTCAGTGATGCTATCCAACCATCTCATCCTCTGTTGTCCCCTTCTCCTCCTGCTTTCAATATTTCCCAGCATCAGGGTCTTTTCAAATGAGTCAGTTCTTTGCATCAGGTAGCCAAAGTATTGGAGTTTCAGCATCAGTCCTTTCAATGAATATTCAGGAGTGATTTCCTTTAGGATGGACTGGTTGGCTCTCCTTGCAGTCCAAGGAACTCTCAAGAGTCTTCTCCAACACCACAGTTCAAAAGCATCGATTCTTCGGTGCTCAGCTTTCTTTACAGTCCAACTCTCACATCAATACATGACTACTGGAAAAACCATAGCTTTGACTGGATAGACCTTTGTCAGCAAAGTAATGTCTCTGCTTTTTAATATGGTATCTATGTTAGTCATACTTTTCTTCCAAGGAGCAAGTGTCTTTTAATTCCATGGCTGCAGTCACCATCTGCAGTGATTTTGGAGATTCCCAAAAAGAAGTCTGTCACTGTTTCCATTGTTTCCCCATCTATTTGCCAGGAGGAGATGGGACAGGATGCTATGAACTTACTTTTAAGAATGTTGAGTTTTAAGCCAACTTTTTCACTCTCCTCTTTCATTTTCATCAAGAGGCTCTTTAGTTCTTCTTCGCTTTCTGCCATAAGGGTGGTGTCATCTGCCTACCTTAGGTTATTGATATTTCTCCCAGAAATCTTGATTCCAGTTCATGCTTTATCCAGTCCAGCATTTTGCATGATGTACTCTACATATGAACTAAATAAGCAGAGTGACAATATACAGCCTTGACCTACTCCTTTCCCTATTTGTTGTTGTTCCATGTCCAGTTCTAACTGTTGCTTCTTGACCTGCATACAGATTTCTCAGGAGGCAGGTCAGGTGGTCTGATATTCCCATCTCTTGAAGACTTTTCCATAGTTTGCTGTGGTCCACATAGTCAAAGGCTTTGGCATAGTCAATAAAGCAAAAGTAGATGTTTTTCTGGAACTCTCTTGCAATGGATGTTGGCAATTTGATCTCTGGTTCCTCTACCTTTTCTAAATCCAGCTTGAACATCTGAAGTTCACGGTTCATGTACTGTTGAAGCCTGACTTGGAGAATTTTGAGCATTACTTTGCTAGCGTGTGAGATGAGTGCAGTTGTGCGGTAGTTTGAGCATTCTTTGGCATTGCTTTTCTTTGGGATTGGAATGAAAACTGACCTTTTCCAGTCCTGTGGCCACTGCTGAGTTTTCCAAATTTGCTGGCATATTGAATGTAGCACTTTCACAGCATCATCTTTCAGGATTTGAAATAGCTCAGCTGGAATTCCATCACCTCCACTAGCTTTGTTTGTACTGATGCTTCTTAAGGCCCACTTGACTTCACACTCCAGGATATCTGGCTGTAGGTGAGGGATCACACCACTGTGGTTATCTGGATCATGAAGATCTTTTTTGTACAGTTCTTCTGTGTATTTTTGCCACCTCTTCTTAATATCTTCTGCTTCTCTTAGGTCTATACCATTTCTGTCCTTTATTGAGCCCATCTTTGCATGAAATGTTCCCTTGGTATCTCTAATTTTCTTGAAGAGATCTCTAGTCTTTCCCATTCCATTGTTTTCCTCTATTTCTTTGCATTGATCACTGAGGAAAGCTTTCTTATCTCTCCTTGCTATTCTTTGGAACTCTGCATTCAAATGGGTTTATCTTTCCTTTTCTCCTTTGTCTTTTTCTTCTTTCCTTTTCTCAGCTATTTGTAAGGCCTCCTCAGACAACCATTTTGCCTTTTTGAATTTTTTTCTTGGGGATGATCTTGATCCCTGCCTCCTGTACAATGTCATGAACCTCCATCCATAGTTCTTCAGGCACTCTGTCTATCAGATCTAATCCCTTGAATCTATTTGTCACTTCCACTGTATAATCATGGAAATAATGTTACTTCTCTGCAATTTTATTTTTATTCATATGCATTTTTTTCCTTCTGGGCTGTTCATCTTTTTTAAAGAATGATTTTTATATGCATGTCATAAATTCTGTGAAAATGATTTTCCTGAATTATATTATGTGTTTTAATTTGTTCTTTAGAATTTTATTCATACAGAAATTTAAAATATGTATATAAATAATATATGTATATGTACATATATATAAAGTTTTACTTCTTTTCTCCTATATTTATATCTGTATAGAAAGATTCAGCATTCTAACATTTTGAATATAATTATGCATGATTTCATTTTTAAAATTTCTATTATTTTATATTTTAATCTTAAATTTTTTGATATTTGGAGTAAAATTAGATGAGTATTCATATTTTTACCTTTCTTTTTCTAAAAGAATAGCCAATTACTGCAACAGTATTTATGAAATTTCACTATTTCTCCATTTATTTTAAAAACCATTTCTAAACCAATTCACTATTTCTAAATTTCCATTTTCATTTGGGTCCAGTGTTTTTGGCTTTCCACTGTGTTCCACTTATCTGTCTACATCTTCTCCATGGCCAAATTGTTTAATTATTGTCACTTCATAATGTGATTTAATATTGGCAGGCCTAGTACTTCTTCATTACTCTTTATGATCAAAATTTTCCTGGCTATTCTTACATGCTTATTTTTCCAGATAAAGTCCTGTACCTTTTTTTCAATTTTTTTAAGAGGTTTCTATTTCTATTTTAATGAGGATTCCTTTGAATTTATGGATGAATTTTAGAGGCACTAACATCACTTCAATATTGAGTTTTCCTATTCAGGATTGTGATTTACCTTTCTTTTCATTTCAATCTTAAAACTCAATGGAATAATATTATAATTTATTTTGTATGGGTTCTCAATATTACCTAAGTTTATATGTAAGAGTTTTTGTCTCTTTTGGTCCTATTATAAGTAGAACATTTTATTTAATATATTTTTATATTGGTTATTGCTTATACATATAAAAACTGTTTTGTATGTTAATTTTTAGAACAGCAATTAACTGATTTCTCTTATCAGTTATTTCAAGGTAATAGGTATATTGGCAAATAGAGATATAATCATAAATAAATGTATTTTGTACTCTTCTTTCCAGGTTTTACCTCTTTTATTTTTATATTTTGTCTTAATTCATGGGCTAGTAAAAACTGGCAGAAAAACATTAAAAGTAGTGGTGATACAGGGCAACTTTGTTTAAAAGTTTTGCATAGTCATAGTCTCTTTTAGTCCAGATTTGTGGTTCTTTTGGTAGAAGAATTCTCTCAACAGCAAATATTTATTTGTAATTTTGTATTGTTGACTTGTGATTCCGGCCTGTAGCATCATCCACAATTTTATTTTAGTCACAGCCATTTCTGCATTCACTGGTTAGTTAATAATAAGTAGCAGTTTCTTTTTATTAAACCATCATGTCCAGCTTGAGAGAATGTTTTGAAGCAACTTTTAGTAATTCAGAGAATTTGAGAATAGTATTTCATGTTCATGGGGTTCTCAAGGCAAGAATACTGTATTGGTTTGGCATTCCCTTCTCCAGTGGACCACATTTTGTCAGAACTCTCCACCATGACCTGTCCGTCTTGGGTGGCCGTACACGGCATGGTTCATAGTTTTATTGAGTTAGACAAGGCTGTGGTCCATGTGATCAGATTGGTTAGTTTCCTGTGATTGTGGTTTTCAGTCTGTCTGCCCTCTGATGGAGAAGGATAAGAGGCTTATGGAAGCTTCCTGATGGGAGAGAGACTGAAGGGAAAATTGGGTCTTGTTCTGATGGGTAAGGCCATGTTCAGTAAATCTTTAATCCAATTTTCTGTTGATGGGTGGAGCTGTGTTCCCTTCCTGTTATTTACATGGGCCAAACTATGGTGGAGGTAATGAAGATAATGGTGACCTCCTTCAAAAGGTCCCATGCATGATCCACTGCTACACTCAGTGCCCCCAGCCCTGCAGCAGGCCAGTGCCAACCCATGCCTCTGCCAGAGACTCCTGGACAGTCACAGGCAAGTCTGGGTCAGTCTCCAGTGGGGTCACTGCTCATTTCTTCTGGGTCCTGGTGTGCACAAAGCTGGGCAAAGGCTAATAGAGTTTTGCCAAGAGAACGCACTGGTCATAGCAAACACCCTCTTCCAACAACACAAGAGAGGACTCTACACATGGACATCAACAGATGGTCAATACCAAAATCAGATTGATTATATTCTTTGCAGCTAACAATGAAGAGGCTCTATACAGTCAGCAAAAACAAGACTGGGAGCTGACTGTGGCACAGACCATGAACTCCTTATTGCCAAATTCAGACTTAAATTGAAGAAAGTAGGGAAAACCACTAGACCATTCAGGTATGACCTAAATCAAATCCCTTACAATTATACAGTGGAAGTGACAAATAGATTCAAGGGATTAGATTTGACAGAGTGCCTGAAGAACTGTGGACAGGTTTGTGACATTGTACCGGAGGCAGGGATCATGACCATCCTCAAGAAAAAGAAAAGCAAAAAGGCAAAATGGCTGTCTGAGGAGGCCTTACAAATAGCTGTGAATAGAAGAGAAGCTAAAGACAAAGGAGAAATGGAAAGATATACCCATTTGAATGAAGAGTTCCAAAGAATAGCAGGAAGAGATAAGATAGCCTTCCTCAGTGTTCAGTGCAAAGAAATAGAGGAAAACAATGGAATGGGAAAGACTAGAGATCACTTCAAGAAAATTAGAGATACCAAGGGAATATTTCCTGCAAAGATAGGCTCAATAAAGGACAGAAATAGTATAGACCTAAGAGAAGCAGAAGATATTAAGAAGAGGTGGCAAAAATACACAGAAGAACTGTACAAAAAAGATCTTCATGATCCAGATAACCACAATGGTCTGATCACTCACCTAGATCCAGACATCCTGGAGTGTGAAGTCAAGTGGGCCTTAAGAAGCATCAGTACAAACAAAGCTAGTGGAGGTGATGGAATTCCAGCTGAGCTATTTCAAATCCTGAAAGATGATGGTGTGAAAGTGCTACATTCAATATGCCAGCAAATTTGGAAAACTCAGCAGTGGCCACAGGACTGGAAAAGGTCAGTTTTCATTCCAATCCCAAAGAAAAGCAATGCCAAAGAATGCTCAAACTACCGCACAACTGCACTCATCTCACACGCTAGCAAAGTAATGCTCAAAATTCTCCAAGTCGGGCTTCAACAGTATGTGAATTGCAAAATTCCAGATGTTTAGGCTGGTTTTAGAAAAGGCAGAGGATCCAGATATCAAATTGCCAGTATCCATTGGATCAAACGAAAAAGCAAGAGAGTTCCAAAAAAACATCTACTTTTGCTTTATTGACTATGCCAAAGCCTTTGACTGTGTGGATCACAACAAACTGTGGAAAATTCTTCAAGAGATGGGAATACCAGACCACCTGACCTGCCTCCTGAGAAATCTATATGCAGGTCAAGAAGCAATAGTTAGAACTGGACATGGAACAAGGCTGGTTCCAAATAGGGAAAGGAATACTTCAAGGCTGTATATTGTCACCCTGCTTATTTAACTTATACACAGAGTACATCATGACAAACACTGGGCTGGATGAAGGACAAGCTGGAGTCAAGATTGCTGTGAGGAAGATCAATAACCTCAGATAGGCAGATGACACCACCCTTATGGCAGAAAGTGAAGAAGAACTGAAGAGCCTCTTGATGAAAATGAAAGAGAGTGAAAAAGTTGGCTTAAAGCTCAACATTCAGAAAACTAAGATCATTGCATCTGGTCCCATCACTTCATGGCTAATACAATGGGGAACATTGGAAACAGTCACAGACTTTATTTTTTTGAGCTCCAAAATCACTGCAGATGGTGACTGCAGCCATGAAATTAAAAGATGCTTGCTTCTTGGAAGGAAAGTTACAACCAGCGTAGACAGCATATTAAAAAGCAGAGATATTACTTTGCTGACAGAGGTCCATCTAGTCAAAGCTACAGGTTTTCCAGTAGTCATGTATGGATGTGAGTTGGACTATAAAGAATGTTGAGCACTGAAGAATCGATGCTTTTGAACTGTGGTGTTGGAGAAGACTCTTGAGAGTCCCTTGGACTGCAAGGAGATCCAACCAGTCCATCCTAAAGGAAATCACTCCTGAATATTCATTGGAAGGACTGATGCTGAAGCTGAAACTCCAATACTTTGGCCACCTGATGCGAAGAACTGACTCATTTGAAAAACCCTGATGCTGGGAAAGATTGAAGGCAGGAGGAGAAGGGGACGGAAGAGGATGAGATGGTTGGATGGCATCACCGACTCAATGAACATGAGTTTGAGAAAGCTCCAGGAGTTGGCAACGGACAAGGAGGCCTAGTGTACTGTAGTCCATGGGGTCGCAAAGAGTCGGACACAACTCAGCAACTGAACTGAACTGAACTGACTGAACTGAGAATGGTTTTTAGGGGCACACACTTGAGTTGTTCCTTCCCAGAGGCTGTGTTTTGATGAACTTCTTTTAAAGGCCTTCTCCAATTTCATTATTTGCCTATTAGAGATGGGGGTTTAAAGGTATATTCTCCCCATCCCAGTATTTTTAGACTTGGTCTATTCTTTTAATTGCATCTTGCAAACTGGTTGATTCTTTTCTGAACTGATCTCTTTTATAGTTACCTTTTCAAATGTAGCCAATACCAACTGATTCATGATACTGTCATTCTGTTTTTTCAGTTATTTAGCTAAGTTCATTGGATGCATTCTTTGCCTTTACAGTTTATTACAAGCAAAGTTTTCACCAAATATTCACTGCATTACACGAATCACTGTATGTCCAACCTCCAAAAGTTATTTTTCACTGGCCACTCCCTAGCCTCAGAGCCACCGCCATATTTATTTTTTTTTAAATATTATTATTTGGCAGCCTCTTTTTGCTAGCAGATAAATTTTTATATTAATCAACTTAGGCTAACCTTTCCTGCAGTAACTGATGATTCAACTGCTCAATGGCAAGCATAGAAGCATTTGTCTTTCACATTACAGAACCATTGTAGGTAGACACTGGCTTACTTTTACAACTTCTTTGCTACCTATTACTTTTAAACCTTGGATGCTACTTGGCTGAGAGTATTAGGTTTGAGTTTCCCTTTCTTGTGCTTTGTATTTTGTAGATATTGCCTTAGTAATCTCCAAGCATTTTACTGTTTCTCTGCTCCTCCCCTCTTCATTGCTGGATATTAATATGGATGCTGTGCCTTTTAATTTTACTTAAAAATCTTGCTTATGCACAGGAGGGTAGTTTTGTCCAGATTTTGTGTTTTCTTGGTTCCAGTGTGGGTTAATTTTCCTGTCTTCTCACTTCATCTGAGGTTGGTTTATCTTATCTCCAGGAAAATATCACCAGTTTGAAGATGGTGTCTTCTATAAGTAGTCAGAGAATGGAATTCTTAGGTGGGACTAGGTTCATCCTTAAAGGGAGTTCAGTTTACCCTTCTTTTTGTACTTTTATTAAGTACTGATTAGTCAGCTAAATTCCATCTTATCAAGAGTGTATCTTGTCTACCTGACCTTCAACTCTTGCTCAGTTCAGACAGTTAGTTCTCTCACCTTTAACTTTATGCTGGAAACTGAAAAATGGGCTATTAAGGTAACCATATGATTTGGAGACTTGGAATTTAGGGTGGAAAGAGTAGCCTTTCAAGGGTTCTATGCCTTGAATAACTGTCAACTCTTTAAAACGTTTGAATAAACAACCTTCATTAAAATTGCGATTTTTAAGAATTACATCTATCACAGATAATTGGTCACATCCTCTTCTCTCTCTACCAGACAGCTAAGGCAATCATAAATTTTTTGTATGCAGTGTCTTAATTTGCCTAAATAAATGTGAATTAACATAAATCTTGCTAAGTGAGCCATTGGGCTTCTCTTGAAACTGTGTCTTGACAATTAAGATTTTTGAAGCGAAGACAAACAGCACTAAGTCCCACGGAAATAAGTATTAAAATTATATCCACCAAATATCACACTGTTGTGGTTTTCTCCATCTCTCCTCTTTTGGAGATCATGTAGATCCTTCCCTCTTCATAGACACATATGAATAGACACCTACTGCAAACAATTTACTGAGATCTGCAATAGGAGAAAAATCCTCCACAGAATCCTAGACTTTCATCTCAGGTCTATCTGCACTGAGCTGGGACCTCAGAGGACGGCTCTCTCAGGAGAGTGTTAGCCTTCGGCCATTTCCATTAACTCGTAGGTCTTGCCACATAAGAGCCTAAGTGTTTTTAGAATGGATGACTGCTCTCTAAGGGCAGGGTAAGGACTGTTGATGAGATTCCCCTGGCCTCTCATGTTCTCCTTCTCTGATCATAAATGAAACTCTGCTAAAAGAGGATTAGTCTTTTATAGAGACAGGGCTTTAGTGTAGATGTATATTTAACTGTTTGCAGATTTGTTTCCAATAGATTTTGTCAAGAATGAGGTGGAAGAGTATATGTTGATATTTTTAGGCTGAAATGTGTTTTCTTTAATTAATTTGTTTTATTTTCAGGGTGACCGTGGACTTCCTGGTTTTCCTGGGCTTCATGGAATACCAGGATCAAAGGTTGAAGAAACCTATTCTTTATAAAATTAAGCAATGTTGCATTTTACTTCAAATTGAAATAACTCTATGTTATAAATGTGCTATCAATAAATGCTCATATATTAAATGACTAGGTTAAGATTAGTGTATAGTTTACATAAAGCTTTTACAAATTTCCTTTAAAATTTTCAGCCATAAATCTTATAGTATTATAAATCTTATAGTATTTAAAAATTGATGAGTAACTTTGATTATACAGAAATTCTCTTAACTTTTATCATATAAAGCCCTGTTAGAGTATCAAATGCCCTCACTTTTCCTTGCTTTTGCTTTATAAAGCCTGGGATATAAGACTTTTGTCAATAAACTTTAAACATTTTATTTCTACTTTACTTTGATGTTAGCATATTAAACTCTGTTGTGTATAATTGGTGTTTTTCTTTAATCTATAAGAGAAATACTAAACATTTCTCTAAAACTCAGGATTTATATTTTGTCTTTTAGGGTGAAATGGGCCCCAAAGGAGATAAAGGAGCACCTGGATTTTATGGCAAAAAGGGAAGTTTAGAGTATCATATTGAACTTTCAATATAATGGAAATAGAAAATTGGAATTTCAGTCCCAGTCCACTGTTCTGGCAATTAGCTTTTTTTACCTTTCTCTGTGGGGTTTATTGAGAACAACGAAATAATGGAAAAATGACTATTGACTGTTATGCTTGATTTTCTATAAGAATACTTTGTGTTATTGACCCTTCTGAACTTTCAAAATATTTATAGAGAGAGATTACTTGGAAGAAGTAGCTGTTTAACAGTGTGTCCATGGAGAATCTTATTCTTGCTCACTGAGGGGAAATTATGTTCTCTCTATATTTAAGATACACATTTCTTCTTAATTCTGCCTAGATGTGGTTTCTGTGTTTAGATGCTTTTAATAATTCTGCATCCACCTTATTCTCAATGTCATGTTGTGTCCTGGTAAAATAATGCTTTGCCAAAAGCTGCAGGGCCAACACAAGCTGTGATTCCATGAATTCTATCCATGATAATTTCCATGAGGAAATTATCTTTCTTTCCTATTTAAGTTTGAGTTGGAATTTCAAAACCTTGTAAAGATTGTTTTTGTTTGTTTTTAAAAACAGGGCGCAAAAGGTGAAAAGGGGAATGCTGGCTTTCCTGGCCTTCCTGGACGTGCTGTGAGTTTGACGGAAATTTTTCTTAAGTATTTTACATTAAATAAAATTTATCCTGAACTATCTTCTTTTAAAAAAGAAACATTAGTGCAAAAATATATTAAAATACTTGTCCTTATTTTTCAGGGAGAACCTGGAAGACATGGAAAGGATGGATTAATGGGTAGCCCTGGTTACAAGGTATTTACCACAGAAAAGATTTCTGTAACTAGTGAGTGAATATGAGAAAAATGTACAGATACCAGACTTTTGTTTACATATGACATTGGTATAAAATGAATGAACTAAAAGTTGTAATTTAAAGATCATAATCAATTTATTTTGAATATATCATGAATTCTTATGTGTTGGATAAGATCCCAGGATACTAGAAGCTTCTTCAGTGGGCCATTCAGATAGGTTTGTTTAGTGGATCTGAGCCGCAGGTACTTAGCTGTGTCTGCCAAGGGATTTGACTCTTTTTTCAGAGAGTAGGGGAATGAATCCTCAACCCTAACAGTTTTAACCTTAACCCTGGTAACTTGTGTGATATGAATATGGGAGAATTAGAGTAAGAAGAATGGGGAAATGCTAATCACTCATCAATCCTGAAAAAACTCAAAGGCGCATGCTCCTATGATGGTGGGTGAGCACCATCTTATTCTTACATAAAGAAGTTTTTCTGGGTCAGTTATCAAACAGAAACAGTCTTTCTATAGTGTGACCTATTAAATAGAAGGACATCAGGGACGTATATACATTCAAGTCAATATATCTGGAATAAGCCAACAGTCCACGTCATTATTCTGCTGTGTGTTTGTTTATTTGTTTTGATACCTAGGAGAGAATTTGTGTAAATCCGTCAGCGAGCAAGACCACTTGGTCAAGTGTTGGATTAGAGATGTCATCATGTTTCCTAATGGTCACAACTTGGAAGGCCTCACTTGCTCAAAAATTCAGTTCAGATTTCCTTGATCTATAGGTGTTTTCTTTTCCTTTGGAAACATTGTCCGTTTTTTCACTTAAATTTATGGAAGTTCTCCAAATGTCAAGTGATTCCTTAAAGATTACAGATAGTGCTTCCTGGATGTACAGCCCTGTTTTCAAGAGTTCAATCATGTGTTATTAATTATATTTGACTAGTTTTGTGTTTTATTTCCTATTTATTTATTGATTAAGCCAGTATTTATTTATACTTTGTAGGTACTAGACATACAGAAGAGAACAAAACTCTCATGGGTTTTGTAACCTAGTCTTTTGATGTTTTTAGACAACACAGATTCTTCTATATCTGCAACTTGGAGAGTTTGCACATAAGTATGTACAGTGTATCATCACCACAGTTGATGGCATAAACATATCTGTCACCTCCAAAAATTTTCTTTCTTCCCCTTTATTATTGTTTATTACTTTTTGAAATATGAGCACAATGTAAGACCTACCCTCATAGCAAATTTTAAAGTTTACAAAGCAGTATTGTTATCTGTAGGCCCTAAGCTGTATTGTACAGTAGATTTCTAGGACTTATTCATTTTGCATAATTGAATCTTTGTATTCTTTGACCAATACTTCCCTGTTTCCCTTTCCCCGGCCCCTGACAAAAACCAGTCTGTTCTCTGCTTCTATGAATTTGACCATTTTAGGTTCCTCATGAAAGTGGGACAGTGTAATGGTTATCATTTTACATATGCTTATTTCACTAGTGTATGTCCTCCAGGTTCATCCATGTTGTTGAAAATGGAAAGATTTATTTCTTTTTTGAGGTTGAAAAATGTGTGTGTGTGTGTGTTTATCTGTCTCACATTTTTAAAGTCATTCATCTGTTGATGGACATTAAGTTTCTTCCATGTCTTGGCTATTGTGAATAATGCTGCAATCAACCCAGTAGTTTGGATATCTCTTCAAGGTTTTCATTCTTTTTGTTATTTATGCAGAAGTGATATTGATGGATAATATTCAGTTTTATTAATTTTTTGAGGAACCTCCACGTTGTTTTCTATAGTGGATGTAGAAAAGAGCCATTTACATCCCTATAATAGTGTACAAGGGTTCCAGTTTTTCCAAATTCTTGCCAGCACTTTTGTATGTGTGTATATAAATATACTTATAATAACACCAACTGATAAGAGGTGATATCTCATTGTAGTTTTGATTTGCATTTTCTTGATGATTAGTGGTGCTGAGTACCTTTTCATTTACTTGTTGGCCATTTGTGTGTCTTCTTGGAGAAGTGATTACTCAGTTCCTTTGCCTATTTTTAAATGGGTTATTTTTTTTTTTTTCTATTGAGTTGTAGGAGTTCCTTATATATTTTTTATATTAACTCTTTATCAGATATATGACTTGCAAATATTTTCTTCCATTCCATAGTATGCCTTTTCTTTTCATCTTGTTGATGATTTCCTGTGTTGTGCAGAAGCTTTTAAGTCTGATAAAATCCCAGTTCTCTACTTTTGCCATCTGTGCTTTTGGTTATATGAATACTAGGATTGTTTTTGCTATTTATATAGAAAAATGCCATTAGGGTTTTGGTAGGGATTGCATTGAATGTATAGATCATTTGGGGTCGAATAAACATTTTAACAATATAAAGTATTCCAATCCATGAGCTAGGAATGCCTCTTCACTTATTAATTAAAGTCTTTAATTTCTTTCATCAATATTTTATCATTTTCAGCATTCAAGTCTGTCACCTCCTTGGCTTAGATTATTCCTAAGCATTTTATGATTTTTGATGCAATTTTAGGATTATTTTCTTAATTTCCTTTGTAGATGGTTCATTGTTATTGTATAACATGCACTGATTTCTATATGTTGATTTTGTACTCTGCGACTTTACTGCACTTGTTAGTTTTAGCAGTATTTTATGTAGTCTTTAGTGTTTTCCTTATGCAAGATCATGTTGTCTACAAACAGAGAGTTTTATTTTTCCTTTCCAGTTTAGATATTTTTATTTTTCTTGCATTACTGCTCTGACTAGCACTGTCAGTACTGTGTTGGATAGAAGTGGTGGATTGGGCTTCCTTGCCTTGTTCTTGATCTTAGAGGAAAAATCTTCACCTCTTTACCATTGAATATGATATTAGCTGTGGGCTTTTCATGCATCTATGGTCTTTATTGTGTTGAGGTAAGTTTCTTGTAATTTGTTGAGAATTTTTGTCATGAAATGGTGTTGAACTTCATCAAATGCTTTTTCTGCATTCATTGAGATGATCGTGTGATTTTTATCTTCATTCTATCAATGTGGTATATCCATACTGAACCGTCTTTGCATTCCAGAGATAAATCCCACTTAATCATGATGTATGATCCTTCTGATGCACTGTTGAATTCAGTTTCCTAATATTTGTTGAGACTTTTTGTATGCATGATCATGAAGGATATTGGCCTGTAGTTTTCTTTTCTTGTAGTGTTTTCTTGGGCTTTATTTGATACTGGCCTATCAAAAGTTTGAAAGTGTTCTGTCTTCTTTTTCTTGGAAGGCTGTAAGGTGGATTGGTATTAATTCTTCTTTAAGTATTTCGAGAATTTACCTGTGAAGTCATCTGTTCCTGGGACTTTCTTTATTGGAAGGCTTTTGATTGCTTATATAGTCTTCTTTATTTGTCATTGGTTTATTCAGGCTTTCTATTTATTCAGTCTTGGTAGATTGTAGGAATTTATCTTTTTTTCTAGTTTGTCCAGTTCTAGTTTGTCCATATAATTATTCATAAGAGTTTGACCCTTTAAAAAATTTCTTTTGAGTCAATTGTAACTTTGCCCTTTTTATTTCTGATTTTGAGTCTTGGCTATTATTATTTTTTTCTTAATTAGTCTCATAAGGAGTTATTCTTTTTCTTTTTTTCAAAAAATCCCAACTCTAGCTTTGTCTTTTTTTTTTAAATTACTATTGTTTTCCTATTCTCTGCTTCATTTATTTTTCTTCTAATTAATTATTTCCTTCCTTCTGCTAGGCTTCCCTGATAGCTCAGTTGGTAAAGAATCCACCTGCAATGCAGGACCTGCTGCTGCTGCTAAGTCACTTCAGTTATGTCCGACTCTGTGTGACCCCATAGATGGCAGCCACCAGGCTCCCCCATCCCTGGGATTCTCCAGGCACGAACACTGGAGTGGATTGCAATACAGGAGACCCTGGCTCAATTCCTGGGTTGGGAGGATCCCCTGGAGAAGGGAACAGATACCACTCCAGTGTTCTTGCCTGGAGAATTCCATGGACTGTATAGTCCATGGGGTCACAAAGAGTCAGACACAACTGAGCAACTTTCACTTTCACTTTCCTTCTGCTAACTTGGGCTAAGTTTGTTCTTCTTTTTCTACTTCCTTGCCCTTTCTGATATTAATCTAGGTGATACATGCACATGTATATACCCACAATTGTAAACTTCAGTTTACTCTTTTTAACAGCTTATTGATAAATAAGTCACATATCATACATTTACTCACTTGATGTATAAAATTCAATGGTTTATAGTATATCTAAGGAGAAGTCAATGGCACCCCACTCCAGTACTCTTGCCTGGAGAATCCCATGGACGGAGGAGCCTGGTGGGCTGCAGTTCATGGGGTTGCTAGGAGTCAGACACGACTGAGCGACTTCACTTTCACTTTTCACTTTCATGCCATTGAAGAACGAAATGGCAACCCACTCAAGTGTTCTTGCCTTGAGAATCCCAGGGACGGGGGAGCCTGGTGGGCTGCCATCTATGGGGTTGCACAGAGTCGGACACGACTGAAGTGACTTAGCAGCAGCAGCAGTATATCTACAAAATTACTCAATCAACACTACAGTTTAATTTTAGAACATTTTCATCACCTCAGAGAGAAACCCACTGGCAATCACTTTGACTCTACACATGGACATCACCATCTGGTGGTGTACTGGCATCACCATAGTCAGTACTGAAATCAGATTGATTATCTTCTTTGCAGTTGAAGATGGAGAAGCTCTATACAGTCAGCAAAAATAAGACCTGGAGCTGACTGTGGCTCAGATCGTGAGCTCCCAGTTGCAAAATTCAGGCTCAAATTGAAAACCAATGGCTTAGGGAAAACCACTAAGCCACTCAGGTATGACCTAAATCAAATCCCTTATGATTATACAGTGGAGGTAACAAATAGATTCAAGGGACTAGATCTGTTAGACAGAGTGGCTGAAGAATTATGGACAGAGGTTCATAACATTGTACAGGAGGTGGTGACCAAAATCATCTCTAAGAAAAAGAAATGCAAGAAGGCAAAGTAGTTGTCTGAGAAGGATTTACAAATAGCTGAGAAAAGAAGAGAAGTGAAAGGCAAAGGATAAAGGGAAAGATATACTTAACTGAATGCAGAGTTCCAGAAAATATCAAGTTTTAGTAGAGGTGAGAAAGCCTTCTCAAGGGAACAATGCAATAAAAGAAGTAAAAAATAGAATGGAAAAGACAAGAGATCTTTTTAAGAAACTTGGAGATACCAAGGGAACATTTCATGCAAATATGGGATCAATAAAGGACAGAAATGGTAGGGACCTAACAGAAGCAGAAGATATTAAGAAGAGGTGGCAAGAATACATATTAGAACTGTACAAAAAAGCTCTTAGTGACTCAGATAACTATGATGGTGTGGTCACTCACCTAGAGTCAGATATCCTGGACTGTGCAGGCAAGTAGGTCTTAGGAAGCATTACTACAAACAAAGCTAATAGAGGTGATGGAATTCCAATTGAGCTATTTAAAATCCTAAAAGTTGATGCTGTTAATGTGCTACACTCATTATGCCAGCAAATTTGGAAAACTCAGCAGTGGCCACCCTGCTCCAGTATTCTTGCCTGGGAAATCCCATGGACAGAGAAGCCTGGTGGGCTACAGGCCCTAGGGTCACAGAGAGTCAGACATGACTGAGCAACTAAGACTTTCACAGAATTGGCCACAGGACTGGAAAAGGTCAGTTTTCATTCCAATCCCAAATAAAGGCAATGCCAAACAATGTTCAAATTACTGTATAGTTGCACTCATCTCACATGCCAGCAAGATTATGCTCAAAATCCTTAAAACTAGGCTTTAACAGTACATGAATGGAGAACTTACAGATGTATAAGCTGATGTAAAAGGCAGAGGAACCAGAGATCAAATTGCCAACACATACTGGATCATAGAAAAAGCAAGGGAATTCCAGAAAAACATCTGCTTCATTGACTACACTAAAGACTTTGACTGTGTGGATCACAAGAAACTGTGGAATATTCTTAATGAACTGGAAATACCAGAGCACATTACCTGCCTCCTGAGAAATCTGTATGCAGGACAAGAAGCAACAGTTAGAACCTGACATGGAGCAATGGTTCAAAATTAGGAAAGGAGTACGTCAAGGCTGTATATTGTCACCCTGCTTAATTAACTTATATGCAGAGTACATCATGCAAAATTCAGAAGTGGATGAATCACAAGCTGGAATCAAGATTTCCAGTAGAAATATCAATAACCTCAGATAAGCAGGTGATACTACTTTAATGGCAGAAAGTGAAGAAGAACTAAAGAGCCTCTTGATGAAGGTGGAAGAGGAGAGTGAGAAAGCTGGCTTAAAACTCAACATTCAGAAAACTAAGATCATGGCCTCCAGTCCTATCCCTTCATGGCAAGTACATGAGGAAAATGTGGAAACAGTGTCAGATTTCATTTTTGGGGGCTCCAAAATCAACGTGGATGCTGATTGCAGCCATGAAATTAAAAGATGCTTGTTCCTTGGAAGAAAAGCTTTGACAGACCTAGACAGTGTATTAAAAAGCAGAGACATTACTTTACCAACTAAGTTCTTATAGTCAAATCTATGGTTTTTCCAGTAGTAATGTAAGGATGTGAGAGTTGGACCATAAAGAAGGCTGGGCCTGGAAGAATTGATGTTTTTGAACTGTGATGCTGGAGAAGACTCTTGAGAGTCCCATAGACACAAGAAGAACAAACCAGTCAGTCCTAAAGGAAATCAACCCTGAATATTCATTGGAAGGACTGGTGCTGAAGCTGAAGCTCCAATACTTTGGCCACCTGATGTGAAGAGCCAATTCACTGGATAAGACCCTGATGCTGGGAATGATTGAAGGCAAGAGGAGAAGAGAGTGACAGAGGATGAGATGGTTGGATGGCATCACTGACTCAATGGGCATGAGTTTGAGCAAGCTCCAGGAGACGGTGAAGGACAGAGAAGCCTGTCGTGCTGCAGTCCATGAGGTCGCAAAGAGTCGGACACGAGTTAGTGACTGAACAACAACAACAACATACTCAACCCCTCACCCACTTCCTTTCCACATGAATTTGCCCATATGGATATTTCATATATATTGACTCATCTGAATCACGTGGTCTTTTGTGGTTCATCCCTTGGCCTATCCTAACATTTGTGAGGTTCTTCGATGTTTTGCCCTATATTAGTACTTTATTCCTTTTCATTGCTGATAATATTTCATTGTTTGAATATATGGATATTATTCATTTATCAGTTCATAGACATTTGAGTTGTTTGTAATTTTGGGCTCTTATAAATAGTGCTTTATGAACATTTGTGTACAAGTTTTTGCATGGACATGTGTTTCCATTTCCCTATATTTATGATAGTGAAATATCTGGAGAATATAATTATGTTTAATATTTTTAAGTTAGTTCACTCTTGATATTTACTTTCTTGCTAGGTCCATGCTACCCTAAATATTTAACTTTGGTTATGTCCTGAATTTTCTAATTAGTGTGGATATTCTAATATAGTTAGGTTAATTTCTTCTTGTCTGTTTGAAATTTTTTACTGGAGTCATTCACAATTTTTTAAAAGTCTATTTAATTAAAAAGATAGACTCTATTTCTTAGAGAAGTTTTAGGCTCACAGCAAAACTGATCAGAAAGTACTAAATGTTTCCATATACCTCCTGTCCCCTCCTCCTATAGATTTCCCCAGAATTGACTTCTCATACAAGAGTGGCACATTTTTTTTATTTAACAATTGATGAATTACATTTACACATCCTATCACTCAAAGTCCATAGTTTACATTTGTGTTCATGCTTGATGTTGTACATTCTGTGGGTGTGGTCAGATGTATAATGACATATCCACCACTGCAGTCTCAAACAGAATAACTTTACTGCCTTAAAAATTCTCTGTTCTCTACTTATTCATCTTCCTCTTCCCCTAGCCTCTGACAGCCACTAATCTTTTTACTGTCCTCAAAGATTTTCCTTTCCAGAATGTCATAGAGTTGGAATTATATTGTGTGTAGTCTTCTCAGATTGGCTTCTTTTACTTAGTAATATGTGTTTAAGACTCCTTCGTGTCTTTTCGTGACTTGATAGTTCATTTGTTTTTAGTGCTTAATAATATTCTTTTGTCTGAATAGTCTGCAGTTTATATTTACTTTTTGGAATGTTTCAACAATGAATCATACCTAATTTTTTCTGACCTTATTAATCTGTTTTCTTCCTCCCATCCAGCTTTTTGTTTTGGAATTTTTCAGTCATACAGAAAATTGAACCACATAAATACATGAGTATCTATTTCTAAATTTTGTTGTTGTTGTTGAAGCACTGGAAAATAAATTAGACTCCGTGCATTTCTCTCCTAAACACTTCAGCTTATATCTCCTAAGTGAAAGTTGCTCAGTTGTGTCCTACTCTTTGTGACCCCATAGACTGTATAGCCTGCCAGGCTTCTCTGTCCATGGAATTCTCCAGGCTAGACTACTGGACTGGGTAACCATTCCCTTCTTCAGGGGATCTTCCCAACCCAGAGCCTGAACCCAGGTCTCCCACACTGCGGGCAGATTTTTTACCATCTGAAACACCAGGGAAGCCTGTATATCCTAAGAATATTTTAATTCCATCATGATGTTCAAGAGATTTAATGTCAATACAATACTATTTTCTAATATTCAAATTTTTATAATTGTTTAAAAACAGTATCCTAAATAGCTATTTTTACACTTGATACAATCAATATCTGTGCATTGCATTTGGTTGTGTATTGGTCAGGGTTGCTCTAAAGAAACAATATCAATAGGATGTATGTATGTGTGTTTATATTGTTTATATGTGTCAATATATAAATGTATATTTGTATATCAAAATACATATTTATGTTTTCATGTATGTGTGTATATATTTTATATAGAGAGGGATAAAGAGGTGTTGGTGAGGGAAAGGGTGAGGGAGAGGGAGGGATGGAGACTGATTAATTGATTCATTCATTCATTCAAAGGAATTGTCACATGTATTCGTGTGGACTATGCTTTCTGTTACTATAGTTTTCCTTCTTACAATGTCAAGTAAATATAATCATATAATATTTAAGGCTTCCCAGGTGGTGCAGTGATAAAGAATGTGCCTGCCAATGCAGGAGACTCAGGAGATGGGGGTTCAATCCCTGGGTCAGGAAGATCCCTGGAGGAGGAAATGGCAACCCACTCCAGTATTTCTTGCCTGGAAAAATCCCATGGACAGAGGAGCCTGGTGGGCCGCAGTTCATGGGGTCTCAAACAATTGAATCTGACTGAACAACAGAACACACGCACACACACCATATTTAGTGGTATGTATCTATGACAGTTGGTTTCTTCATTTATCAGCTGATGAACATTTGAATTGTTTCCTATATTTGGCATTTATGAATAATGTTGATATGAATATGCTTATACACATGTAGATTGGACATGGTTTCATTTCTCTTGGGTTGATACCTACTAGAATTGCTGCATTGTATGGTGAGTGTATAAAATATCCCAAAATATTTTCCAAAGTGATTGTATTATTCTCTATTACCATCAGCAATTCAAGAGAATTCTACTTTTACCACATTCTGCCAACACTTAGTATTTGGTATTTTAGCTCTTTTATTTGGTACATAATAGTATCTCATATGGTTTTAGTTTGCATTTTCCTGATGACTGACAGGGTTGGCATCTTTTTATGGGCTTCTTGGCCATTTGTATATCTTCTTTTGTGACGTGTCTATTCAAAACATTTGGCAATTAAAAAAAAAAACTTTGGGTTGTTTTCTTGCTAATGAGTTGCAAGAATTCTTTGTACAATAGGTCTTTTATTAGACATGTATTTGTGAATATTATCTCCTGACCTTCAGATTGCCTTTCATTTTCTTAATGGTGTTATTCAATGGGAAGAAGTTTTTAATCAGAATGAAGTCTAGCTTCTTAGAATTTCTTTTTGCTTATGTCTTTGTGTTGTATTTAAGAATATTTACCTAACTTAAGGTCAGAAATTTTCTTTTTTCTTCTAAAAGAAAATATTTTCAAATGTCTTAAATGCATATATAAAATATCATAGTTTCTAAGATTGTACTACCATAGTTTACAAATGGTGTGATCACTCACCTAGAGCCAGACATCCTGGAATGCAGTCAAATGGGCCATAGGAAGCATTACTATGAACAAAGCTAGTGGAGGTGATGGAATTCCAGTTGAGCTCTTTCAAATCCTGAAAGATGATGCTGTGAAAGTGCTACACTCAATATGCCAGCAAATTTGGAAAACCCAGCAGTGGCCACAGGAAGGGAAAAGGTCAGTTTTCATTCCAATCCCAAAGAAAGGCAATACCAAAGAATGCTCAAACTACCGCACCATTGTACTCATCTCACACGCTAGTAAAGTAATGCTCAAAATTCTCCAAGCCAGGCTTCAATAGTACAAGAACCGTGAACTTCCAGATGTTCAAGCTAGATTTAGAAAAGGCAGAGACCACAGATCAAACTGCCAACATCCACTAGATCATTGAAAAAGCAAGAGAGTTCCAGAGAAACATCTACTTCTGCTTTATTGACTATGCCAAAGCCTTTGACTGTGTAGACCACAACAAACCGTGGAAAATTTTTAAAGAGATGGGAATACCAGACCACCTGACCTGCCTCCTGAGAAATCTATATGCAGGTCAAGAAGCAACAGTTAGAACTGAACATGGAACAACAGACTGGTTCCAAATTGGCAAAGGAGTTCTTCAAGGCTGTATATTGTCACCCTGCTTATTTAACTTACATGCAGAGTACATCATGCAAAATGCCAGGCTGGATGAAGCACAAGCTGGAATCAAGATTGCTGGGAGAAATATCAATAACCTCAGATATCAGATGATATCACCCTTATGGCAGAAAGTGAAGAAGAACTAAAGAGTCTCTTGATGAAAGTAAAAGAGGAGAGTGAAAAAGTTGGCTTAAAACTCAACATTCAGAAAACTAAGATCATGGCATCTGGTCTCATTGCTTCCTGGCAAATAGATGGGGAAACAATGTAAACAGTGAGAGACTTTATTTTCTTGGGCTCCAACATCACTGCAGATGGTAACTGTAGCCACCAAATTAAAAGACACTTGCCCCTTGGAAGAAAAGCTATGACCAACCTAGACAGCATATTAAAAAAGCAGAAACATTACCAACAAAGGTCTGTCTAGTCAAGGCTATGGTTTTTCCAGTAGTCATGTACAGATGTGAGAGTTGGACTCTAAAGAAAGCTGAGCACCCAAGAATTGATGCTTTTGAACTGTGGTGTTGGAGAAGACTCTTAAGAGTCCCTTGGACTACAAGGAGATCCAATCAGTCAATCCTAAAGGAAATCAGTCCTGAATATTCATTAGGAGGATTGATCTGAAGCTGAAACTCCAATACTTTGGCCACCTGATGCAAAGAACTGACTCACTGGAAAAGACCCTGATGCTGGGAAAGTTGGAGGTGGGAGGAGAAGGGGACAACAGAGAATGAGATGGTTGGATGGCATCACTGACTCAATGGACATAAGTTTGAGTAAGCTCTGGGAGTTGGTGATGGACAGGGAAGCCTGGCATCCTGCAGTCCATGGGGGCTCAAAGAGTTGGACATGACTGAGCTACTGAACTGAACTGAGTTTACAAATTTAGTTCTATGATCCATTTTGATTATTTTAATTCCTCTGTGATATAAAAGTTAAAGTTATTTTCTTCCCTTTTCTCCCTGGAGACCTGGTCATTCCAACGCCATTTATTGCAAGGTTTTCATTTCCCATAGAATTACTTGAGCATTTTTGCTACGTATCAATTGATCAATATATGTGTTAACTGATTTTTGAACTCTTGATTCTGTTTTACTCATCTGTGTGTGTGCTAAGTCACTTCAGTGGTGTCTGATTCTTTGTGACTCCATGGACTGTATCCCGCCAGGCTCTTCTGTCCATGGGGATTCTCCAGGCAAGAATACTGGAGTGGGTTGCCGTGCCCTCCTCCACGGGATCTTCCAAACCCAGGAATCAAACCCATGTCTCCTGTGTTGCAGGTGGATTCTTTACTGTCTGAGCCACCAGGGAAGCCCAGAATAAGTCTTGAAATTAGGTAGTTTAAGTCTCTAAATTTGTTTTTCTTTTTAAAATTGTAATAAATAATTGAGGTTCATGTAAACTTCACATAAGTTTTAGTATCAGCATGAAATTTTCTAACAACAACAACAGAAATTTCTGGGGCTTGTTAAAGAAATTTTTTAGTTTGGAGTACTTTTGTATTTACAGAGAAGTTGTAGATAAATAGTACAGTGAGGTTTCCTTATACACCTTACCAAGTTTCTCATGATGTTGCTATGATGCATTTGTTAAAACTAAGAAATCAGTATTGTCAAATTCCTGTAAATTAATCTGAACTCCATACTTTATTTGGATTTCATTAGTTTTCCATGAAGGTCCTTTTTCTGTTCCAGGATCCAATCCAGAATACACCACATTCCTTTTTTTTTTTTTCCTTATCATGACTCCTTAGTCTCTTCTTATCTGTGATGATTTATTAGTCTTTTCTTACTTTTTATAACAGTTTTGCAGAGCATTGGTTAGGGTTTCTGTTAGAATGTCAGTCAGTTCACATTTGTCTGATTAGACTGGAATTATTTCAGGGGTGGTGGAGAAGGATAACACAGAGGTGAGTGTCCTTCTAGCAAGGAGAGATAAGAAAGCCTTCCTCAGCAATCAATGCAAAGAAATAGAGGAAAACAACAGAATGGGAAAGACTAGAGATTTCTTCAAGAAAATTAGAGATACCAAGGGAACATTTCATGCAAAGATGGGCTCAATAAAGGACAGAAATGGTATGGACCTAACAGAAGCAAAAGATATTAAGAAGAGGTGGCAAGAATACACAGAAGAACTGTACAAAAAAGATCTTCACGACCAAGATAATCACGATGGTGTGATCACTCACCTAGAACCAGATATCCTGGGGTGTGAAGTCAAGTGGGCCTTAGAAAGCATCATTACGAACAAAGCTACTGGAGGTGATGGAATTCCAGTTGAGCTATTTCAAATCCTGAAAGATGATGCTGTGAAAGTGCTACACTCAATATGCCAGCAAATTTGGAAAACTCAGCAGTGGCCACAGGACTGGAAAAGGTCAGTTTTTATTCCAATCCCAAAGAAAGGCAATGCCAAAGAATACTCAAACTACCGCACAATTGCACTCATCTCTCATGCTAGTAAAGTAATGCTCAAAATTCTCCAAGCCAGGCTTCAGCAATGCGTGAACCATGAACTTCCAGATGTTCAAGCTGGATATAGAAAAGGCAGAGGAACCAGAGATCAAATTGCCAACATCTGCTGGATCATGGAAAAAGCAAGAGAGTTCCAGAAAAACATCTATTTCTGCTTTATTGACTATGCCAAAGCCTTTGACTGTGTGGATCACAATAAACTGTGGAAAATTCTGAAAGAGATAGGAATACCAGACCACCTGACCTGCCTCTTGAGAAACCTATATGCAGGTCAAGAAGCAACAGTTAGAACTGGACATGGAACAACAGACTGGTTCCAAATAGGAAAAGGAGTACGTCAAGGCTCGTATATTGTCACCCTGCTTATTTAACTTACATGCAGAGTACATCATGAGAAACGCTGGGCTGGAAGAAGCACAAGCTGGAGTCAAGATTGCCTGGAGAAATATCAATAACCTCAGATATGCAGATGACACCACCCTTATGGCAGAAAGTGAAGAGGAACTAAAAAGCTTCTTGATGAAAGTGCAAGAGGAGAGTGAAAAAGTTGGCTTAAAGCTCAGCATTCAGAAAATGAAGATCATGGCATCTGGTCCCATCACTTCATGAGAAATAGATGGGGAAACAGTGGAAACAATGTCAGACTTGTTTTGGGGGGCTGCAAAATCACTGCAGATGGTGATTGCAGCCATGAAATTAAAAGACGCTTACTCCTTGGAAGAAAAGTTGTGACCAACCTAATTGAAAAGCAGAGATATTACTTTGCCAACAAACGTCCGTCTAGTCAAGGCTATGGTTTTTCCAGTGGTCATGTATGGATGTGAGAGTTGGACTGTGAAGAAAGCTGAGTGCCGAAGAATTGATGATTTTGAACTGAGGTATTGGAGAAGACTCTTGAGAGTCCCTTGGACTGGAAGGAGATCCAACCAGTCCATTCTAAAGGAGATTAGTCCTGGGTGTTCATTGGAAGGACTGATACTGAAGCTGAAACTCCAGTACTTTGGCCACCTCATGCGAAGAGTTGACTCATTGGAAGGCTCTGATGCTGGAAGGGATTGGAGGCAGGAGGAGAAGGGGACGACAGAGGATGAGATGGCTGGATGGCATCACTGACTCAATGGACATGAGTTTGAGTGAACTCCGGGAGTTGGTGATGGTCAGGGAGGTCTGGCGTGCTGTGATTTATAGGATCTCGAAGAGTCAGACACGACTGAGTGACTGAACTGAACCGAGTGTCCTTCTCATTATATCTGAGTAAATACCATCCACATGTCTGATCATTGGTATGTTAACCTTGGTCCCTTGATTATGGTGTTACAGTTTACCCTTGTACAACACTAGGGTTATGGGTATAACCTTCCCCACAGTTGAAAATCCAAGTATAATTTATAGTCTGCCCTTTGTGTTTATTGTTTCTCTGTATCCATGAATGTGAATCCATGGATGATTCAACCAACCAGGAATCATGTGGTGCTATATATATAAAAATTTGCTATTGTGTGAGATGTACGCTAGTCAGTACATTCTTTGGCATCACCCTTATTTGTGATGAATGAAAACTGACTTTTCTCAGTCCTATGGCCACTGCTGAGTTTTCCAAATTTGCTAGCATATTCAGTGCAGCACTTCAACAGTATCATCTTTTGGCATTTGAAGTAGCTTAGTTGGAATTCATTCACCTTCTCTAGCTTTGTTTGTAACGATGCTTCCTAAGGTCCACTTGACTTCTCATTCCAGAATGTCTGGTTCTAGGTGAGTGATCATACCATCATGGTTATCTGGGTCATTAAGATATTCTTTGTACAATTCTTCTGTGTATTCTTGCCACCTCTTCTTAATATCTTCTTCTTCTGTTAGGTCCATACAGTTTCTGTCCTTTATTGAGCCCATCTTTGCATGAAATGTTTCCTTGGTATCTCTAATTTTCTTGAAGAGATCTCTAGTCTTTCCCATTCTATTTTTTTCCTCTATTTCCTTGGATTGTTCACTTAAGAAGGACTTCTTGTCTCTCCTTGCCCTTCTTTGGAACTCTGAATTCAGTTGGGCATAGCTTTGCCCTTCTCCCTTGCCTTTCATTTCCCTTCTTTCTTCAGCTATTTGTGAAGCCTCCTCAGACAACCACTTTGCCTTCTTGCATTTAATTTTCTTGAGGATGATTTTAGTCACTGCTCGCTGTACAATGTTACAAACCTCCATCCAGAGTTCCTCAGGCTTCTACCAGATCTAATCCCTTGAATCTATTCATCACTTCCACTGTCTAATCAAAAGTTATTTGACTTATAGTATTATAAATCAATTATATTTCAATATATATAAATACATAGATGAGGGGAAAAGACATGAATATATTATTCTCAAAGCCAAAAAAAAGGTGTAAAGTGGCCCTTAAATGTACAGAGATGTTCAACTTCACTCATAATAAGAGAAATACAAATTGAAGTTTTACCAAGGTACAATTACCCACCCATTAGGTTGACAAAAGTTCAAAAGCTTGAGTTGAAAATCCAATCTTCTTGTCCAGACTGTGAGTAAACAGACAGTTTCATATATTGTTAGTGTCCAGGCAAGCAGTACAACCCTTATAGGGATATGTGACAATAATTGGGGCAGGAAGACTGGAAAGTGACCCCCACCTGCTGGTGCTCATGTCTTTTTTAATTCCCTACTTTTGAGTGTGCCTGGGACCTATGACTTGCTTGTAACCAACAGGTATCACTCCAGTAATGATGGTACATTATGAGGGGCTCCATTTAGAGCCTACTTGCTCAATTCTGCCAATGAAGTGAGTTAACGTGGATGTCGATACTTTTGCAGTCAGGCCTCCAGATGAGAACACAACCCAGCAGACCTCCTGGTTACCACTTTGTAAGACCCTATTCAGAGAACTGGGCTTCCCAGGTGGCATTAGTGGTAAAGAACCCACCTGTCAATGCAGGAGACATAAAAGGTGTGGGTTCAGTCCCTGGGTTGGGAAGATCCTCTGGAGGAGGGCATGGCAACCCACTCCAGTGTTCTTGCCTGGAGACTCCCATGGACAGAGGAGCCTGATGGGCTATAGTCCACAGTGTCACACAGAGTTGAACACGAGTGCAGGGACTTAGCATTCGTGCACGCACACAGATAATTCAGTAAAGTCATGCCCAGTCTTCTGGCCCGTAGAAACAATGAAATAATCAATGTGGGTTTTTTTTTTCCAAGCACTTAAAAAGTAATTCATTTTCCCTAAATTATAATGCCAAACCATAGCAGTCAAATAGAAAAGTAACATATTATTTGAAAATAGTGTAGCCTGAAACAAATCATAATAGTTAAAGAACTGTTAAAATTCCAAACCCTTTGATGGCAGTAGAGTAGCTAACTTTCCTGAATCTTCCCTTCTGTTTCTAGAGATGTTCAAGGCACTTTCACAAAGACTCTTATTTAATTTTCCTAAAAAGAAAAATCTATGAAGTTGAGAATATCAATGTCATTTTGAAATTAAAATCAAATTAAGAGCAATTAAGGAATTTACCCCAAAGTGTACTGTCCTTTACATGGCATAGCCTGAATTTCAGGCCTAGTTTGTGTGATCCCTTTATGCATGATGTCTTCCAAATTTCTTGTGTTTATTTGGTTAGCCTGGAGGAGCTTACCCAGTCTTACATCTTTAATATATTCTCTGGCATACTAGAGTTTTGTTTACGTACTAAGAATAAACCATGGAATAAGATCAAAGGTAAATTATAGTGTTTAATAACAAAGTAAGGATCTTCTTCAAAATTAAATTATATTTTCATGGTCACACACCTTCCACCAGATTTTGAGGGTTGCAATGGCCACATACTAAATTACACCTCATGCTTTCATTTTTGTGGGTAAGTACCAAAGACCACCACATGAAAAGTAATACACATGCGATGCAAGTTTCACATCTCTGTTTTTGGTTAAATTTGCTTTTTAAAAATAACTGGTTTGCTGTAGAATAAATCATCTTTGACATTAGCTGCAGAGACTGGATTGAGGAATAATGTTTAGCATGACATTTTCTATTTATCTTATATAAGGAAGGAATTAATAATAGAATAGCAAAATGATAAATTAGACGTTGAGACATGCTACATGACTTTTTTCCTACCAGCCAAACATATTGGTATATACCAGGATCTCCAGGTCATGAAAGGAATCAAGTAATGAAGTTAAGTTCTGGATACAGTACTGAATTTCATAAAATAGTTGTGTATAGCATTGGAAAATTTTATGGAAGAAAAATAAGCAGAAATCCTCCTTTCATGTCCCAATGAAACATTTTTAAAACAGTGAAGAGATCATTCATGGGTCAAGATTACTGGCCATCATCTTATTGTAATTACACTGCATAATCCTCCGACAGCATTTGCAATAGTTCTGTCCACAAATGCTCTATCCCATTTCCTTTTGCAAATAGCTCTATCCCATTTCCTTTATCTTCCCCAAATCGAGCATTTGACAATAAATCATCCATTTTGCCTACCTTGACATGCTCCAGCAATTGTACATATAGTCTTATATTATGTTCACCACAATTCTAAACATTCTGGGTGATTAAAAAAACTCCTATAGGATGTGTTTCTATCCTTTAAAGACTGTGCAAGCCAGGAAACCAGTGCCTACATAAATGAGATACTTGCTGAACAATCTGGCCATTATAAAACTCAGTACCAAGTGCAAAGCCAGACAAAGCCATTGTGGTTCACTAGGGATGGGTGGGTGAGTGCAGAAAGGGTGTAGAGTCTCTTCCTTGAGATCTGGGTTAGAACCAGTGTGGTTCTCAAAGTGTGGTTGCAAGACCAGCAGTATCAGCACCTGTTGAATTAGAAACTCTGGAGTGGGGTCCGCCATCTGCAGTTTATCTAACACTCCAGATGATTCTGGTACAGCTAGAGTTGGAGAATCTCTGCTATACATTATAAAGAGTAGATGCTGTTTTATTCGTATGATTCTGTATCCTTTTGACTATCACTCTTGTGATAGTCAGAAGAAGTACAAAGAATAAGAAGAAATTAAATTTTCAAATAATTGTGGAACTTCATTACTGATACATGTTGCTGATGGTGACTTTTTTTTTTAAAAAAAAAAAACCTCTTAATCAGAGTAACATATTAAGATGGAGTTAATGATCAAAGTAATGAAAGGGGAAGTCTTTACCAACCAAAGTGGTTATGTAATCCCAAATTAGTCGTTCCTACTGTTGGGCAAACCTGTATTCAAGACAAGAAGCAAAGTTAGAACTGGACATGAAACAATGGACTGGTTCAAAATTGGGAAAGGAGTACGTCAAGGCTGTATATTGTCATCCTGCTTATTTAACTTATTTGCAGAGTACATCATGCAAACTGCTGGGCTGGATGAATCATAAGCTGGAATCAAGATTGCTGGGAGAAATATCAATAACCTTAGATATGCAGATGACACCACTGTTATGTCAGAAGACGAAGAGGAACCAAAGAGCCTCTTGATGAATGTGAAAGAGGAGAGTGAAAAGCTGTCTTAAAACTCAGCATTCAAAAAACTAAGATCATGGCACCTGATCCCATCACTTCATGGCAAATAGATGGCGAAAAAGTGTAAACAGTGACAGATTTTATTTTCCTGGGCGCCAAAATCACTGCGGATGGTAACTGCAGCCAGGAAATTAAAAGACGCTTGCTCCTTGGAAGAAAAGTGCTAAAAAGCAGACATATTACTTTGCCAACAAAGGTCCATCTAGTCAAATCTATGGTTTTCCCAGCAGTCATGTAAGGATGCAAGAGTTGGACCATAAAGATGGCTGAGCACTGAGGAATTCATGCTTTTGAACTGTGGTGCTGGAGAAGACTCTTGAGTGTCTCTTGGACTGCAAGGAGATCAAACCAGTTAATTCTAAAGGAAATCAACCCTGAATATTCATTAGAAGGATTGATGCTGAAGCTGAAGCTCCAATACTTTGGCCACCTCATGGGAAGAGCCTACTCTTTGGAAAAGACCCTGATGCTGGGAAAGATTGAAGGCAGGAGGAACAGGGATGACAGAGGACGAGATGATTGAATGGCATCACTGACTCAGTGAATACATTGTTGTTGTTCACTCAGTTATCTCTGAGTCTTTGCGACCCCATGGACTGTAGCATGCCAGGCTCCCCTGTCCTTCACCATCTCCCAAAGTTTGCTCAGACTCGTGTCCATTGAGTCAGTGATGCCATCCAACCATCTCATTCTCCGTTGTCCCCTTCTCCTGCCTTCACTTTTCCCCTGCATCAGGGTCTTTTCCATTGAGTCAACTCTTCCTATCAGGTGGCCAAAGTATTGGAGTTTCAGCTTCTCTGGGAGATGGTGAAGTACAGGGAAATCTGGCTTACTGTAGTCCATGGGGTTGCAAAGAGTTGGACACGACTGAGCAACTGAACAACTGTTGGACAACTCTCCTGCCCCCTTTAATTTATATACAGATGATCTAAACTATGGATTTGCTTCAGTATGACAATCACATATGCTAATACCTGGAAGTTAAGTTACCTAATGACTCACAAGTCTGCCATGGTTCTCAAATCATCAGAATTTTCTGTTCACATAAATTGCTGGGCCCCACCATCCAGAATTTCTGACTCAGTGGGTTTGTAGCAAGGCCCCAAATTTTGCATTTTGGAAAAGTTCCCAAGTGAGGTGAAGCTGATCTGGCTTGAGTAGGGACCATCCTTGAGAACCACTGACATGGGTGGTTCCTCCTTACATGATCAAATTGGGTCCTGCTGCTCAACTTTTACAAAATCAATACTCACAAATGTTGGTGGGGAGGAAAGTCGCCTTTAATCAGAATGTCAGCTGTCTAGGGAGAAGGTGAACTTGTGTCTCCCAAAAACATCTCTGAAGATTCTGCTCAGCCATGAAAGCTTTCAAAAGAAGTAGGAAGCAATATCAGTCGATCACTGGGATGGGGGTCAGAGTCCTTGCCAGCCCCGCTGCGTGCCACTTGAGTGCAGGCTTGTCGACTCCTCATAATCTTTCTTTAGATCTTGTCTGGTTCCCACAGTTTGTTTGGAAGATTACTGAACCAGAAGCTGGGGAAGGTATCTGATCATCTGTCAAATGCTTATTCTTCACTTCTATTATACTTCTTTTATCTCCAGAAAGAATCAGAAAGTTAGGCAAAATATTGTGTGATCCAAAGATCTGAAAAGTGTGTCAGGACTGGAGATAAGTAGAACAAAGGGTTCCTGGTTTAAAGTTAGTGTCAAGACAAAGGGACATTTTGCTGAGAGCTCTTGCTTGCAAAGAGCTTTTTCCTGCCCAAAGCTGCAGTACTGATCCTCCAGTGTCAGAACTTGACATAGTTCTTTTCTCTAAATTTTCAGGCTTTTGAACTTGTTGCTTTTGTGAATCTGACAGCCATTTTTGTTTCTCTTTGGTATTTTTATAAACTTTTCTGTAGAAATATTGGGTTGGTAGGACCACCCTGACCTCTAGTTTGGTTAATTTACAGGAAAACATTATCTTTTGCCCCCTTCTATTCTCAACTGTCATCTAGTGTTTGTAAATAAAACTGGAATAGATGAAATATTTGGCTTTAGTTGTAACTGTGCTAATGGAATGCAAGAATTCATAAAAGTGGGAGAAGCAGTGTTTATATAATGTGTTATAGTTGGATTTTTTTCTAAGGGTGATTGTGTTAGCCAAGTGTTATTGGTTCTTCCTCTGTGGTTCATTTTTTACAATTTGGGGAGTTCATTAGGATATGAAGCTATGAAAAATGGTGCTGACACGTGCTTTAACACATGTATTCTGAGACTTCCCCCCCGCCCCCGCCTCCACCTTTTAAACTTACCTGGACTCAGATATGTGAGTTATTTACAAGAAAAATATTTTCATTTTGGTTCTACTTTCTATTTTGCTCTCATATCCAATGAAATGTACTCTCTGGTACAATTCACATGTGGCATAATTGTTTGCAGAGAACTTTGCTTGTTAAGACATAATACTTTGCCAAACAGACATACAACCTCATGGCTCTTTATGACCAATAGGTTTTAAGAAGCCTAAAACATCTATTTCAAGGGACTTTTCCCAACTGCCCTGTATTTTTGTCCAGACAGTTTAATGGCCATATTGATCTGTGGATATTATACCCTTTAGAATTAAATTCAGCTAATACTTATTTTTAGTAAGCATAATGTCATGATATGTTTTTGCATGCTAGCAATGGATTCAAAACTTAGAGCATGCCAGAAAGTGGATGTAAAATAAGGTGCATAAATAATTTGAGCAGAATAATTTAAAGATATATAACTGAAAACTATTATAATTTTAACAGCTACCTAAAATACACATTATATATGTTTATTTTAAACTAATACCAGATTAAAGTGCTGAATAATTTCAAGTAATAACCTATAGTAACTACATTCTTAATGAAAGCTTTGTTTTGATTTTAAAATGTAACTCTTGAGGGGTAAGGTCACATATCCAACAGGGTGATCAGTTTTAAAGTAAAAGTAAAACTATGAAAAGGACTGATGTAAATATAAGTCACATTTACTTTGAAGACAGAATCATCCTGTTCTCCTAAGAATGAGTATACATGTATCCCAGTTATCTTATGACTACTCCATTATCTTCTGTCATGTATAGGTTTGATGTTTATACAGTCACCTTATGGATTTCAGAATGAGTTATTTGATGTCAGGAAAAGTTGATATCAATAATCCAGACAACAAGGACCTATTGTATAGCCCAAGGAACTATATTCAGTATCTTGTAATAAACTATAATGGGAAAAAACCTCAAAAACTATATATATATATATATATATATATATATATATATATAATGGGAAAAAACCCTCAAAAACTATACACACACACACACATATATGTATATATATATGCCTGCATATGTATGTGTGACTGAATGACTTTGCTGTACACCTGAAACTAATACAGCATTGTAAATTAACTAAACTTCAAATTTTTTTAAATGAGGAAAGAAATCCAGAGGTAATTTTAATTTTCTGTATCTAATGTGCTTTGGTATATATGTGCTGTGTGCTTAGTCTCTCAGTCATGTCCAACTCTTGGCGACCCCATGGACTGTAGCCTGCCAGTCTACTCTGTCCATGGGGATTCTCCAGGCCAGAATACTGGAGTGGGTTGTCAGGCCCTCTTCCAGAGGATCTTCCCAATCCAGGGATCGAACACAGGTTTCCCGCATTGCAGGCGGATTCTTTACTAACTGAGCCCCTGGGGAAGCTGGTAATGTTGCATATACGTAATGCTGCATATTACTATTTTAGTGAGCATACCTGCAAATGGCATTCTCTGTTTCTTTTTATCATTAAAAGGGAGAAGCAGGACCACCAGGTGCTCCGGGGCAGGATGGATCTCGAGGAGAACCTGTGAGTACCTTCTGGATTCAGTTCTAAAGGATGATGTTCTACATCCATCATGAAATCCTTTGACTATTTAAGTTCTCCTCTTCTCCTCCCAGATGTATAGGAACTGTGGAATGCTGTAAAGTATTAAGATAGTCAGCCTTCTTTTACAAACTGGGTAAGGTTTTGCTAACAGGAAATTTATGTACTGAATGAATCTGTATCACAAAAATGACAAGCAGGTGCTTGACATGACAAGGAATCATGGCAGTGGATAGTGAAGGTATTTAGGTTTAACCTCTCCTCCTAAACCGGCAGATAGAAAGCTGGGAGTTATAGAGTGGGACTTCATCCCCTCCTCTGCCCATGCCATCAGTTCAGAGAAGGCAAGGAAAGATCATGTAATCCTTTTTCTCTGACTCCTCTGTCCTTCCTGCTGACTGGTGGGAAGGAAGCAAGGTTTGCTGCACCAGATGTACTCTGTTGGGAAAGCAATTAGAAGATTAAATATATAAAGTTTGCCCATGTTATCTGGATATAATTCTTCTGGTCTGTATTCTCTTCCAATTAAGAGTGTATATCATTATGTTTTTCTGTTATTTTGCCAGTCACTGAAACTTTGGTTTTTAGAAATATATCCCATGAAGATTGATCTTTACCAAAGATCAGATATTTTTTCGTGTGTGAAAAAGCTTTGAAAAACAGGAAAAAAAAATTGTATTAGATTTTGTGATGCAAAGAAATGAAGACTCCTCTGTTGTGTGTGATGCTGGTTTTAAGTATTTGTGATGAAGATATTTGGCCCCACTAAAAGGAATGTGTTCACTTTATTTGTTCTATAAATGTGGCAGCCAAGAAAATTAGTGGTGCTTAAGTAGGAAGGACAGAGAGCTTATATAAACGTTTTAAAGTTAAACACAGCTTGTAGAAGCAGGATGGTGATTCATCCCTGCAAACATTGATAAATGTGAACACTAACTCTTGTAATTAAAATTGAGGATAAAGGATGTATTTTACTGGGAAATGATGATATTGCTTTAAAGTACAACTGTATGCACAGGCCTGTTCTTTGAAACTTAAAGGCTGGTATTGATCAATCCTAAGAGTACTTTATTTATTTATTTATTTATTTTTAAATTTATTTATTTTAATTGGAGGCTAATTACTTTACAATATTGTATTGGTTTTGCCACACATTGACATGAATCCGCCACGGGTGTACATGTGTTCCCCATCCTGAACCCCCTCTATGTCCCTCCCCATCCCATCCCTCTGGGTCATCCCAGTGCACCAGCCCCGAGAGCCCTGTATCATGCATCGAACCTGGACTGGCGATTCGCTTCACATAAGAGTACTTTAGTCCTAAGGGTAATTTACTTTCTGAGTGGCAAATGATTCTCAGTTAACTTCAATCCAGGTAACAAACTCAGTTCTACCACTTGCTGGATTTATTAGCATTTGTTTCAACCATATATCACTGTGTTTAAGAATTATTATCTTTTGGTCATTCATTCAATAAGCGTCTACTGTCTGCTTTGTGCCAGACATTATATTAATTGAGGAGGAAATGAAGATGAATTTGTCATGGTCATGCCCTCAAGGAGTCAGATGTACCAATAGACAAAAACATTGTATAAAATGTTCTGGAGTGAGACACGAGGTGGGGATGGAGGAGGCTTGCAAAGTTGGCAGAGATGTATGTGATGCTAAATGGGACATCATTGAAAAGGATGTATTCTTATTTTAATAACCATTTATTGAGATATAATTCACATACTACTGTATAAAATTTATCTATTTAAAGAGTAAACAGGATGCTCTCTTGGCCAAATTCTGGAGGAAGAAAAAGAGTTGTCTAGTTGTTTGGCCGGGAGAAGGCAATGGCACCCCACTCCAGTACTGTTGCCTGGAAAATCCCATGGATGGAGGAGCCTGGTAGGCTGCAGTCCATGGGGTCACTAAGAGTCAGACACGACTGAGCGACTTCACTTTCACTTTCCACTTTCATGCATGCATTGGAGAAGGAAATGGCAACCCACTCCAGTGTTCTTGCCTGGAGAATCCCATGGACGGAGAAGCCTGGTTGGCTGCAGTCCATGGGGTCCCACAGAGTCAGACATGACTGAAGCGACTTAGCAGCAGTTGTTTGGCCTCCTAAGGCAGCAACCTGTAACATGTTTCAAAACATGAGAAAACTGACATTAGTTGACTGCTTAGAATAGATGGAGGGGATGGGATAGAAATAATAAATGAGGTTGCGGGGGTAGGTAGAGGCCAAATTAAAACGTGTCTTGCATGTCTGTGCTATTTGGACTTGAATCTGAGAGCTGTCAGGGTTCTAAGGAGGGAAGCAAGGTGTTCAGTGACATTTTAGGAATGTCACTCCAACAGCAGAATGAGAATGGGAAGTGGGCTGAGGTGGAGGGCAGAGCATGACAGGAGGCCAGCTGAGCCCTATAGCCCCACCTCCCACTAAAGCAGGGACATTCAGAGTTGGGAAGAGGAGAGGGTGTCTAATTTGAAATGAACTAAGAAAGCAACAATAATGCCCAGGGGTCAATTGGATGTGAGCAATATGAAAAAGGATGGTTCTCAAGGTCTTACCTCACAGATGGAGGTGCAGGAAGACCGAGCAATGAACAGGAAGTAGAGTCAAGAAGAATTTATTTCAGCTGGGGAGGTGATCCTATATTTTCAAATGGGACAGTAGCAAAGCCATTTAAAGAAGAGGCCCATGATTTGCATAATTAGCATAGATACAGAAAATGGGGACTAATGTAATTCCAATAAGAAAAAGTAGGTCAAATTCAAGACAGTTTTAGAAGAATCTCTATGAATCTACTAGGTAGATTTCTAGAATTTCTAAGAATCTACTAGGCATAGTAGACTGAAAAGTGTTCCCCGCCAGGGTATCAGATCTTAATAACTAAAACAGGTAAGTGTTATTGTATCTGAAAACAGGGTCTTTGTAGGTGTGATTAAGGATCTTTGATGTGGGCTATCCTGGCTTGTCTGAAGGGAAGCAGATCTAATCAGTCAAGAGCAGAACTGAAGTTTCTCAAGGGAGACAGTGATATTGGAGTGATGGGGCCGCAAACCAAGGGATGCTGGCAAGAAGGCAGAAAACGCAAGGGATGGTCTCCCCTGGAGCCTCTGGGGGAGTGCAGACTTCCAGCCTCTAGAGCTGTGAGCGAATAGCATTCTGTTGCTTTCAGCTACAAAGTTTATGGTATATTTTTATAGCAGCCTTTGGAGATGAGTACACTAGTCTAATCTTTAACTACCATTTATGTAACAAATCTATGTAAAAAGCCCATACTGATACACACCAAACTCTTCATAGCACATGTATTGATTAAAAATATTTGGGTTCAAAGCAAGTAGATAAACAGGTTTAAATGACAATTTGGTTAAAAGTGAAGCTCTTCAATCATTAGAATTTTCTGATTCATCAATTTTGTTAACTTCTCATGTGTTTTGCAAAACTTCTTTTGTCCACTTCATATTTTTCTACATTTTTGCATGATTTTGTTTAGTAACTTTCATCCCATCTGTCTGCTCTGTACTATTCATCATATTGAAAAATTGGAATAATTTAAATGTCTCTACATTATTGTGTTTGTAAACCATAGTATAAAAATATAATAGTCTATGTTTACATAAAATATAATGGCTTCCCTGGTAGCTCAGCTGGTAAAGAATCTGCTTGCAATGCAGGAGACCCCGGTTCGATTCCTAGGTTGGGGTGGTCTGCTGGAGAAGGTATAGGATACCCACTCAACTATTCTTGGGCTTCCCTGGTGGCTTAGCTGGTAAAGAATCCGCCTACAAAGTGGAAGACCTGGGTTTGATCCTTGGGTTGGGAAAATCTCTTGGAATATAATAAAGTCTGATACTTTATTAAACCATAGTATAAAAATATAATATTCTATGTTTACAGAAAATATCATACTCTCTGAATATGTATGCATAAGGAAGAGTCTACATGACAAAAGTTTGGTTTAATCACGTTTTGGTTACTCTGCTTATTTTTCCTCCCCAGTTTGCGTTTTGATGCCTGCTTTTGCCTGTCTGTGTTTTATTTTCTCCTGTAAGCATGATATGGTTATTATAATACATTATAAAAATATAAGGCCTGGCTTTTGCGTGTTTTGCAGTGTTTCTTTGTTTTTCAAACATATGAAGTTTGTCAGGTTGTATTTCCATTTTTGTGCCAAGGAATGGCACAAAATCAGATTGCTTCAAGGAATTCTCAGTTGTTGGAAATATGTTTTCTTAACTTCTTACTAAATCACTCTGAATTTACCTTGTGCAGTTAGGTGGATGGGGAGACAGGGCAGTAAGGGAACAGCATCATGCCAAATTTACTTGTAGTTGACACAATAACTGTGCACATTCATTTTTGACAAATTATCAAGTCAGTCAGCTACTTGGCTTTTGCTGGAAGTTGGTGACCAAGTTACCTGAACTGTCATCGTTTCCCCCACTGTTCATCATAGCTGTTCTGTGCTGGTTGGAACCCAGCAATGTCTTGTGTTTATCGTAGCTTTTCTTCTCAAGTGTCTGATCCATCACATCCTTAGTTCTCTGATCACCAGCCCACCCACTGTGCTCAGGGTGCAATGGCTCTTGGTGAGGACTTGCAGGCAGAACTTGGGTTCCACTCTTTGAGCTAAGATCTCTGGAGCCCCACGAGGATGAAAGATAGGATGCCACACTTTCTGGATCTATGGAGGTGAGCACATCTTTCTTTGTTAAGGATGCCTCAAGTCATTTTATTTTGCACACACTTGCCGTATCATTTTTCCAGAGATGCAGATGTGGGGATCATTGTATTGTATTTGAGGACATTGACTCATAGAGGCTTTTGTTTCATTTCCTCATACCTTTTGAATTTTCACTAAACCACATCTTATGCTTCTCTTTGTAGTGTGTGTTAACTGCTGAGGTGGTCCAAGTTATCATTTACTTAAGAGACAAGTAGGTTTTTTGTTTCCTCACCTTTTCTGTGGTGTAATTATTTGACATGCCATTTTATGCACAGAGGTCAGGGGCAGAAAATCCTTGAGGGAAGTTAATGTTGAATTGCTGTCGTGTTTCCCACATGGAATAATCCACTTTATTATATACTAGCAATGTGGACGTGTCTTTATTTGCTCACTTGGCTTTATTTTTTACTTAAAGGAGAAAGGTAAGAGGAAACAAAAACCCCACTAGTTTTGATGTTGCTCTTATTTGATTTGCAATTGTATGGCAAGCTTTTTAAAGTCAGTACATATTTGTAAGATTTTTTTTTCCCCACTCCTCTTACAGGAACCAGGAGTGGCACTTCCTTGGTATGTGTTGAGTGAAACAACCTTTTAAACCTGATATCTGCTGTTAAGAATTTCACAAGGCACTTAGGGTGAAGGCAACTCACATTTAACAACTGAGAACATTTTGAAAATTCAATTATCTTTATTATTGTAATAGTGCTAGTTCCAGGGTTATGTTTTAAAACCTATTGAGAATAACTCTTAGAGTGCATTTTGAATTAAAACACATAAACATCCCATTGGTCTACAGGTTTTAATACATTTGTAACCAGTATATGCAACTTTTTGGTCTCCCAAAGAATGATGTTTGGCATTGTCATGACCGCAAAATATTCTTTAATCTTAAAAGCAAGCGTTGGTCTGTTATCTACAAATTAGTTCATCAAGTCCCACTAGGTTTACTTATGAATATGTTTCTTTCCTATTACAAATGATTCCACTGATACAGTAAAATCTGACCACCATCGAAGAACTTTATAAAACAACACTGTGGATTTTAAATTTAGAAGCTCTGTGAATTATGGTACTGATTATGTTTCTTACTGATGTTTTGAAGAAATCTTTTAAAATCATTGTTAGACTGTTAGTAAGCATTTAAGAATTCTTTATTTGAATCTTCTTCTTGATTCATTTCTTTAATTTGAAAGAGGCTTTCTTGAATCCTGAAATGACAAGATGAATAAATTCAGTTGAACGTATGAAAGGATGCATGATTTATTCTCAGAAGAAGTGATGAATTCTTTGAGTCTATAGAAAGTCTTTGTTGCTTCCAGGGGGCTCTGTGTTTCTGCTGGTGTGGGGATTGGTGACACTCATCTCTGTTTTGAAGAGAGTGGTTGAAAGGAAACTGGCACTACAATTGGTACAGGATATTGAGTCTAGACTTCAAGGCTTTTAAGATTTTGGCTTTAAAATTATCTTCTGCAGTCATAATGGGACCAAGGGAGGTTTTGTATACTTTCATTAAAAACTTTTGCTATAAGGTTCTTATATGATACCCTTGAATTAGTCCAAATAAGTTCTTTTTTCAAGGCATGAAAATACATAATTAACAAAACAGTATTTTTCAAGACAAAGGCATATTTTATTGTAATTCTCAGTTCATGATCTATCTAGGTATGTTAGCAGATGAAATAAGGAAATTTCATATTCTTTCTACTTTCATAGGTGTGGTAGCTATATTTTTTTGTATGAGCTGAGGAATGCATCTTTTGGTAACTAGATAATTTCATTTTAAAGATCTAGTTCTTGGTTTCTGTTTTTTTAAAAAAGATTTCAAAATGCTTGAGTGTGTAACACACTGAAAACTGAATCAAATGTTCTGATGCCTTGAGAGTTGACACCAGAATATCATTGGTGTTCTAGGTATGTTTAAGGGAGGTGAAAACACAGATGGGGAATTTCTGAAAAAGCACTTGAAAAATTTTGCTTATATCAAAATACATTTGCTTATATCAAAATACATTTTTAAGCAAAGTACATTTGCTTATATCAAAATACATTTTTGCTTATATCAAAAATACATTTTTGTTTTTGAGAATCAGAAAAGAAGCTAATAATTAGTTAACTGATTGCTAATAGTTCTAGGTACTTAGTTTATAAAATGACTTTTGTAACTTTCAGTACTGAACTAAAGTGTTCCATTGTTTGAAATAGAAGTAGTTTAGTTGTAGTTAGGTGTTTTTCTTGGTCTTGATTTTATAAACTAACTAAGTACCTAGAACTATTGGCAATCAGTTAACTATTAGCTTCTTACCTGATTTTGATCTTGCTTCATTAAAAGATTATGGGTTTGAAATGCTTTTGGCAAAGATTCACACTTTGGAAGTTGTAGAAAAAAGGTATGTTTTAACAAAAGATTAATCATGAGTAGACTAGTATTTATTATTACATTCCAGAAGTCCTGTACTACTCTAATGGTTCACAATTAATCTAATCAATTGAAAATGATCAACACAAGATATTAGAATATGCATTTATTTTAGTAATTTAATTATAACATAAGTTTTAGACTTTTTCAATAAAAATATTTCTTGAAAATAAAGTATAAAGAGTAATTTATAAAGTAAAATTAAAATTAAACTAGAGTAAAGGAATTGCATAATGATTTATTTGTTCTTGGAACTATGAATAATTTTTGTTGTGATACAATATTCTTCCTTTCTGCTGTCTATGGAAAAAGAAGATGCTTTATTGGTGGATTTAGGTGAAATATGAAGAACTTCTGAACAATATATATCAAAACTGGATTAAAACCACTAGTGGAGAAGGCAATGGCACCCCACTCCAGTACTCTTGCCTGGGAAAATTCCATGGACGGAGGAGCCTGGTGGGCTGCAGTCCATGGGGTCGCGAAGAGTCGGACACGACTGAGCGACTTTACTTTCACTTTTCACTTTCATGCATTGGAGAAGGAAATGGCAACCCACTCCAGTGTTCTTGTCTGGAGAATCCCAGGGATGGGGGAGCCTGGTGTGCTGCTGTCTATGGGGTCGCACAGAGTCAGACATGACTAAAGTGACTTAGCAGCAGAGAGCTTTAGGGGCTTCCTAGGTGGCGCAGTGATAAAGAATCCACCTGCCAATGCAGGAGATGCAGGAGATGTGGGTTTGATTCCTGGGTCAGGACGATCCCCTGGAGGAGGAAATGGCAACACACTCCAGTATTCTTGCCTGAGAAATCCCATTGACAGAGGAGACAGGCAGGCTACAGTCCATATGGTGGCAAAGAGTCCGACAAGACTGAGCGACTGAGCACACATCCACAGAGAGCTTTAGAACTGTCGACGGCTCTTATTAAGATGGGTAGTTAGGTGCAAATATTTGCTGAGCAATCATGGAATTGCTCACTTGGTACAATCACGTACCAGTTGGTACAACACTGTACCAAATGGTTTTAGTTGGAACATTTATTCTGTAGATAGGAAAACAGAAAATTCACTCAAGAAACTTATATTGTACAGAAGAGTGTATCAAAATCCTACTGTGGATTAAGACTGTTCAGTTCACTTCAGTTTAGTTGCTCAGTCATGTCAGACTCTTTGCAACCCCATGAACTGCAGCACGCCAGGCCCCCCTGTCCATCACCAACTCCCAAAGTCCACCCAAACCCATGTCCATCGAGTCGGTGATACCACCCAACCATCTCATCCTCTGTCATTCTCTTCTCCTCCTGCCGTCAATCTTTCCCAGAATAACGGTCTTTTCAAATGAGTCAGCTCTTCGCATCAGGTGGCCAAAGACTGTTGAAAGCCATTAAAGACAAGTGAAGTTAGTTACGAAACGGAGAGTATGAAGATTTTTTTTTTTTTCTTTTTGATGAAAGGTTAAAGACTGGTGAGAGAATGATCTACAGTAGTTTTTAATCAGAGAGGCATATGAAAATTCAATTGGTAGAAATTCATAAATCAAAAATACTTCAACGCAAATAATTTTCAGGAGAGTTGTTTCTTAATGTCATGGCTGCAGTCAGTGTCCACAGTGATTTTGGGGCCCAAGAAAATGAAATCTGTCACTGTTTCCATTTTTTTCCCATCTATTTGCCATGAAGTGATAGGACCAGATGCCATGATCTTAGTTTTCTGAATGTTGAGTTTTAAGTCAGCTTTTTCACTCTCCTCTTTCAGCTTCAAGAGGCTCTTTAGTTCCTCTTCACTTTCTGCCATTAGAATGGTGTCATCTCCATATCTGACATTATTGATATTTCTCCGGGCAATCTTGATTCCAGCTTGAGCTTCATTCAGCCTGGCATTTCACATGATATACTCTGTACCTAAGTTAAACAAGCAGAGTGACAATATACAGCCTTGATGTACTCCTTGTCTAATTTGGAACCAGTCCTTTGTTTCATATCTAGTTCTAACTGTTGCTTCTTGACTGACATACAAGTTTCTCAGGAGGCAGGTAAGGTGGTCTGATATTCCCATATCTTGAAGAATTTTCCACACAGTCAAAGGCTTTAACATAATCAACGAAGCAGATGTTTTTCTGGAATTTCCTTGCTTTGTCTATGATCCAGTGGATTTTGGCAATTTGATCTCTGGTTCCTGACTTTACTAAATTTAGCTTATACATCTGGAAGTTCTCAGTTTATGTACTGTTGAAGCCTAGCTTGAGGGATTTTGAGCATTATCTTGCTAATGTGAAATGAGTACAATTGTGTGGTAGTTTGAACATTCTTTGGCATTGTTCTTCTTTGGGATTGAAATGAAAACTACCTTTTCCAGGCCTGTGGCCACTGCTCAGTTTTCCATGTTTGCTGACATATTGAGTGCAGCACTGTAAAAGCATCATCTTTTAGGATTTGAAATGGCTCAGCTGGAGTTCCATCACCTCCACTAGCTTTGTTGATTGTGAGAATTCCTAAGGCCCACTTGACCTCACACTCCAGGACGTCTGGCTCTAGGTGAGGTATCACATTATTGTGGTTATCCAGGTCAATAAGACCTTTTTTGTACAGTTCTTCTGTGTATTCTTGTGTATTTGTCCTTTCAGTTTAGTTAAGTTCATTCACTCAGTCATGTCCTACTCTTTGTGACCCCATGGACTGCAGCACACCAGGCTTCCCTGTCCATCACCAACTCCCGGAGTTTACTCAGACTCATGTTCATTGAGTTGGTGATGCCATCCAACCATCTCATCCTCTGTTGTCCCCTTCTCCTCCTGCCCTCAATCTTTCCCAGCATCAGGGTCTTTTCCAATGAGTCAGGTTCTTCGCATCCAGTGGCCAAAGTATTGGAGTTTCAGCTTCAGCATCAGTCCTTCCAATGAACACCCAGGGCTGATTTCCTTTAGGATGGACTGTTTGGACCTTCTTGCTATACTCCAGATCAACTATACTCCAAGAAAAAAAAAATTAACGTGTGAGAACACTAAAAAAAAAAAGAAAAATGACAATAAACGTGTGAAAGCACATTCAAATTTATTAGTCATTAGGGAAATAAAAATCAAGACCACAATGAGGTATTACTTCACACCCAATAAGATGGATGGTTATAATAAGAAAGACAGACAATAATAAGCATTGGTGAAGATTTGGAGAAATCAGAGTCTTAATATAATGCTGGTACAGCAACAAATATATATATAAATTTTATATATATATATATATATATATATATATATATATGTCACAAAGAGTCGGACATGACTGAGCGACTGATCTGACCTGATCTGATATATATATATATAATGATACAGCCATTGAGAAATCAGATTGGCAGTTCCTTGAATGGTTAAACACAGAGTTGTTATATGAGCTAGCAATTCCATGCCTAGGTGTATACCCAAGATACATGGGTATACTGAAAGCATGCATCCACACACAACTTGTGTACAAGTGTTCATAGTAGCGTTATTTATAATAACCAAAAAGTGGGAACAACCTAAATGCCTGTCAAATAATGAAATGATAAGCAAAATGTAGTATTTCCATACAATGGAAAATTATTGGGTCATGCTATGGACTAAATATTTTGTTTCCTGCCCACCCAAATTCATGTGTGAAGCTTTTACTCCAGTGTGATGATTTTTCCATTAGTGACTGTTAATTAATCAATCATCTCATTATGTTTCAATAGGAAAAATGGAGATATGCATTGTATGCACTGGTTACATGTAATAGTATACACAATATTTCAAAAATATTATTATAATTAAAACATATTAGTGGAAGTTGCTCAGTCGTGTCTGACTGTGATCCCATGGACTGTAGCCCACCAGGCTCCTCTATCCATGAAATTCTCTAGGCAAGAATACTGGAATGCGTTGCCATTTCCTTCCAAACCCAAGGTTGAACCTAAGTCTCCTGCATTGCAGGTGGACTCTTTATCATCTGAGCCACCAGGGAAGTCCATAAGATACATAGAAGATAGCAAATTTAATATAATTTTCAAATAAGTGGATTTTTTTTAACCATATAAATTAACTAAGGTTAAACATTCATCTGTTTTGTTCATCAAACTAGCTTCATCTTGATTTGCTGTTTTAAAATATTTTTTTGTTTGGTGACTTCCAGCATATGTGAAATTGCAAAAAAAAAAAAAAAAAAAAAAAGAAATACAATTTTCAGATTTTTCTGGAAAAAAAAAAAAAAGATGTACAGTTTTTACTTAGCCACTGAGTCAGCTAAAACGGTCTTGGAAAAATTCATTTCCTGTTTTCTCCTTAATGAGAAATTTGCCACAATTTGAGTTCCATGGAACCAAAAGTGTAGCCCGCACTTTATAGGTTTTCAGAGGGTCAGAGCTCACTTTAGAACAACTCTGGTATGATTTAGGAGCTTTATCTTTCAAGTGGAATTGTTTTTAGTTTTACGTACATCTACAGACATCTATCCTTTTACTAGGTACTGTACTTCACAGGCATGATCACTTTTGACTCACTTATGTCGACAGATAGGTTACTTTCCCAGATTTGGGGGCTCAGGAAAGCTACATGACTTTCCTGTGATATGGCAGTACAGTTTCTGCCCCTGGATCTCTCAGTTCTCTTCCTTGCATCCTCTGGGTTATTGGGTGTATTATTTCAATTTGATAAGATTTTTCTTGTCATGAAAAACAATACTTTAACAACAGCAAAATTCATTAGAATATCTTCTTGGATTAAAAAAACAGAATATTGGGATTAACATATATACTGCTGCTGCTACTGCTAAGTCGCTTCAGTCGTGTCTGACTCTGTGTGACCCCATAGATGGCAGCCCACCAGGCTCCGCTGTCCCTGGCATTCCCCAGGCAAGAACACTGGAGTGCATTGCCATTTCCTTCTCCAGTGAATGAAAGTGAAAAGTGAAAGTGAAGTCACTCAGTCGTGTCTGACTCTTCACGACCCCATGGACTGCAGCCTACCAGGCTCCTCCGTCCATGGGATTTTCCAGGCAAGAGTACTGCTATATAAAACATAGCTAACTAACAAGGACCTGCTGTATAACACAGAGAACTGTTCTCAATACTCTGTAATAACCTATACGGGAAAATAATCTGAAACAGAATGGATATATGTATATGTATAACTCAAGAATCTGAAACAGAATGGATGTTACATGTATAACTTACAAATAGCTGAGGAAAGAAAAGAAGTGAAAGGCAAAAGAGAAAAGGAAAGATATACCCCTTAGAATGCAGAGTTCCAAAGAAAGCAAGGAGAGATAAGAAAGACTTCCTAAGTGATCAGTACAAAGAAATGGAGGAAAACAATAGAATGGGAAAGACTAGAGATCTCTTCAAAAAAATCAGAGATATTCATGCAAAGATGGGCACTTATAATAAAGGACAGAAACAGTATGGACCTATCAGAAGCAAAAGATAATAAGAAGACGTAGCAGGAATACACAGAAAAACTATACAGAAAAGATCTTAATGACGCAGATAACCACAATGGTGTGATCACTCACCTACAGCCAGATATCCTTGAATGTGAAGTCAAGTGGGCTACGAACAAAACTAGTGGAGGTGATGGAATTCCAGCTGAGCTATTTCAAGTCCTAAAAGATGATGCTGTGAAAGTACTGCACTCAATATGCCAGCAAATTTGGAAAACCCAGCAGTGGCCACAGGACTAGAAAAGGTGAGTTTTCATTCCAATCCCAAAGAAAGGCAATGCCAAAGAATGTTCAAACTGTCACACAATTGCACTCATCTCACATTCTAGCAAAGAATGCTCAAAATTCTCCAAGCCAGGCTTCAACAGTACAAGAACTGAGAACTTCTAGATGTTCAAGCTGGATTTAGAAAAGGCAGAGGAACCAGAGACCAAATTGCCAACATCTGTTGGATCATTGAAAAAGCAAGAGAATTCCAGATAAAATCTACTTCTGATTCATTGACGCTAGAGCCACTGACTGTGTGTATCACAACAAACTATGGAAAATTCTTCAAGAGATGGGAATACCAGACCACCTGACCTGCCTCTTGAGAAATCTGTATGCAGGTCAAGAAGCAACAGTTTGAACCAGATATGGTACAGCAGACTGATTCCAAATTGGGAAAGGAGTACATCAAGGTTCTATATTGTCACCCTGCTTATTTAACTTATATGCAAAGTACATCATGTGAAATTATGGGCTGCATGAATCACAAACCGGAATCAAGATTGCTGGGAGAAAAATCAATAACCTCAGATATGCAGATGACACCACCCTATGGCAGAAAATGAAGAGGAACTAAAGAGCCTCTTGATGAAAGTGAAAGAGGAGAGTGAAAAAGCTGACTTAAAACTGAACATTCAGAAAACTCAGATCATGGCATCTGGTCCCATCACTTATGGCAAATAGAAGGGTAAACAATGGAAACAGAGACTTTATTTTTTTGGGCTTTAAAATCACTGCAGATGGTGACTGCAGACATGAAGTTAAAATATGCTTGTTCCTTGGAAGAAAAGCAATGATCATCCTAGACAGCATATGAAAAAGCAGAGACATTACTTTGCCAACAAAGGTACATCGAGTCAAAGCTATGATTTTTCCAGTAGTCATATGGATGTGATAGTTGGACCATAAAGAAAGCTGACTGCCAAAGAATTGATACTTTTGAACTTTGGTGTTGGAGAAGACTCTTGAGAGTCCCTTGGCCTACAAGGAAATCAAATCAGTCCATTCTAAAAGAAATCAACCCTGAATATTAATTGGAAGGACTGGTTTTGAAGCTGAAACTCCAATACTTCAGCCACATGATGCAAAGAGCTTACTCATTAGAAAAGACCCTGATATGGGAAAGATTGAAGGCAAGAGGAGAAGGGGATGACAGAGGATGAGATGGTTGGATGGCATCACCGACTCAATGGACATTGAGTTTGAGGAAGCTCTGAGAGATGCTGAAGGACAGAGATGCCTGGCGTGCTGCAATTCATGGGGTCAGAGTCACTGAGCGACTGAACACCACGACCAAATAACTGAATCACTAGCTGTACACTTGAAACAAATGCAACATTGTAGATCAACTATATGTCAATACAAATTTTTAAAGAAAAAGAGAAAATGAAGAGGTGACTTTAGGTGCAAAAGAAAAATGCAGGTCACATGAACCAACTTTGCACGGGCTCTCCCAGAGAGTCTTCCTATGATAGCCCTGGTCTTATTCTGTAGCTTATTATGTCAAACTGGTGGTATTTTCTGTTATATATAAACACAAGTAGATAAAAATTATTTACAAGGCATTTTTTGTTGAAATTATCTTTGGCTATTTTGAGTCCATCTCCAAGTGAGTCCTAGTCTGTAGACTAGGGAGAATAACTTCAACCTTTGTTTCTTAGATTCCTTTTCATCCCCTTAAAGATGAAAGGGAGTAGTAAAATTGTTTTAAAGGGTGTCATAAACTGATAATTTCCTTATAAGGATTTATTGCAAGTACTTGTATAATGGTTGCTTTTTGGTCTGGCAGCTATGATTATGTTACTTCTCTTCAGAATTATTTCACTACAAAATAACCTTTTGTACATCATTTGTCATGATCTGCCAGTTAGTGTGGAATTAATAAAAAATTGAAAACATTGCAGAGTTCCACTGCAAACATGTTTCTTTCTCAAAAATAGTAATGAAACATACTTAAAAAATATATATATATATATTTTTTTAATTTTATTTTTAAACTTTACAATATTGTATTGGTTTTGCCAAATATCGAAATGAATCCGCCACAGGTATACATGTGTTCCCCATCCTGAACCCTCCTCCCTCCTCCCTCCCTGTAGCATCCCTCTGGGTCGTCGCAGTGCACCAGCCCCAAGCATCCAGTATCGACTCGTTTCATATTCAATGCCATTCTCCCAAATCATCCCACCCTCTCCCTCTCCCACAGAGTCCAAAAGACTAAAAAGTCAATGTCATTATAGCATTTTCCCTTTTAAAAAATGAAGTATAGTTTGCATAGAATATTACAGTATTTTCAGGTTACAATATCACCATACTACATTATAATGAGACATTTCTGTTCTTTACAAATTGATAGCCTCAGTAAGTCTAGTAGCCATGTCACCATGCCAAGTTATTACAATATTATGTACTCTATTCCCTGTGCTGTACAGCACATCTGCACATCCCTGAGGCTTATTTGTCTTATAACTGAAAATTTGTGCCCGTTAATTCCTTCACCTGTTTTGCCCAGCACCCCACCCACCCCCTCTGGTGACTACCACTTTGTGGAATTGTTGGACCATATGGTAATTCTATTCTTAGTTTTTTGATGGACCTCCCTTCTATTTTCCATAGTGGCTGTAGCAATTTACACTCCCACCAGCAGCGCACAAGGATTCTCTTTTCTCTACATCCTTACCAATGCTTGTTATTTTTTGCCTATTTGTTAATCGCCATACTTACAGGTGTGAAGTGATATCTCATTGTGATTTTAATTTGCATTTCCCTGGTGAATAGCAATGTTGAGCATCTTTTCATGTGTATTTGGCCATCTGTATGCTTTTCTTGGAGAAATTCCTATTCAGGTCCACTTCCCATTTTTTAATTGGATTAATTATTTTTTTGATGTTGATATATGAATTCTTTGTATATTTTGAATTTTAACCCTCTATCTGTGGAAAATTCTGAAAGAGATGGGAATACCAGACCACCTGATCTGCCTCTTGAGAAATTTGTATGCAGGTCAGGAAGCAACAGTTAGAACTGGACATGGAACAACAGACTGGTTCCAAATAGGAAAAGGAGTATGTCAAGTCTGTATATTGTCACCCTGTTTATTTAACTTCTATGCAGAGTACATCATGAGAAACGCTGGACTGGAAGAAACACAAGCTGGAACAAGATTGCCGGGAGAAATATCAATAACCTCAGATATGCAGATGACACCACCCTTATGGCAGAAAGTGAAGAGGAACTAAAAAGCCTCTTGATGAAAGTGAAAGTGGAGAGTGAAAAAGTTGGCTTAAAGCTCAACATTCAGAAAACGAAGATCATGGCATCTGGTCCCATCACTTCATGAGAAATATATGGGGAAACAGTGGAAACAGTGTCAGACTTTATTTTTCTGGGCTCCAAAATCACTGCAGATGGTGACTGCAGCCCTGAAATTAAAAGACGCTTACTCCTTGGAAGGAAAGTTATGACCAACCTAGATAGCATATTCAAAAGCAGAGACATTACTTTGCCAACAAAGGTTCATCTAGTCAAGGCTATGGTTTTTCCTGTGGTCATGTATGGATGTGAGAGTTGGACTGTGAAGAAGGCTGAGCACCGAAGAATTGATGCTTTTGAACTGTGGTGTTGGAGAAGACTCTTGAGAGTCCCTTGGACTGCAAGGAGATCCAACCAGTCCATTCTGAAGGAGATCAGCCCTGGGATTTCTTTGGAAGGAATGATGCTAAAGCTGAAACTCCAGTACTTTGGCCACCTCATGCGAAGAGTTGACTCATTGGAAAAGACTCTGATGCTGGGAGGGATTGGGGGCAGGAGGAGAAGGGGATGACAGAGGTTGAGATGGCTGGATGGCATCACTGACTCGATGGATGTGAGTCTCAGTGAACTCCAGGAGTTGGTGATGGACAGGGAGGCCTGGCGTGCTGCGATTCATGGGGTCGCAAAGAGTCAGACACAACTGAGCGACTGATCTGATCAGATACATAATTTGCAAATATCTTCTCCCATCCAGTAGGTTACCTTTTCATTGTTTATGGTTTCCTTCAGTATGAAAGTTTTTTAGTTTGATATAGTCCCATTTGTTTATTTGTGGTTTTGTTGCTGTTGCTTGAGGAGCCGGATCCAAAAAATTTCTCCTGGAGTTTTATGGTTTCAGGTCTTACTTTTAAGTCTTTAATCCATTTTGAGTTATGGTGTAAGACAGTGCTCCAGTTTGATTATTTTGCATGTAACTCCAGTTTTCCCATCTCAGTTACTGAAGAGACTCCCCCCCCCCACCACTATATTCTTGGCTTTTTATTTGTAAATTAATTGATCATGCAAGTGTGGGTTTATTTCCAGGCTATCTATTCTGTTCCATTGATCTGTGGGTCTATTTTTGTGCCAATACCAAACCAGTCAATCTTAAACGAAATCAGCCCTGACTGTTCATTGGAAGGACTGATGCTGAAACTCCAATATTTTGGCCACCTGATGTAAAGAACTGACTCATTGGAAAAGACCCTAATGCTGGGAGAGGTTGAAGGCAGGAGGAGAATGGGATGACAGAGGATGAGATGCTTGGATGGCATCACTAACTTGATGGACATGAGTTTGAGCAAGCTCCAGGAGCTGGTGATGGACAGGGAAGCCTGGCGTGCTGCAGTCCATGGTGTCACAAATATTCGGACATGACTGAGTGACTGAACTGATCAGTCACTCAGTCATGCCCGACTCTTTGTGACCCCATGAATCCATCACCAACTCCTGGAGTTCACTGAGACTCACGTCCATTGAGTCAGTGATGCCATCCAGCCATCTCATCCTCTGTCATCCCTTCAGTCGTGTCTGACTCTGTGCAACCCCATAGACAGCAGCCCACCAGGCTCCCCCGTCCCTGGGATTCTCTAGGCAAGGACACTGGAGTGGGTTGCCATTTCCTTCTCCAATGCAGAAAAGTGAAAGTGAAGTCCCTCAGTCGTGTCTGACTCTTAGCTACCCCATGGACTGCAGCCTACCAGGCTCCTCTGTCCATGGGATTTTCCAGGCAAGAGTACTGGAGTGGGGTGCCAGTGCCTTTTCCGCTTCTCCTTCTAGAACCCCTATAATGTAAATGGTGGTTTGCCTGGTGTTGTCCCAGACATCCCTTAAACTATCCTAATTTTTTTTTTTTTTTTGGTTTCTTTTTCCTTTTTTCTACTCCTATTGGGTGATTTTCACTACTGTGTCCTCCAGATCACTGATCCATTTTTCTGCATTCTCTAATCTGTTGTTGATTCCTTCCAGTCTGTGTTTCATTTCATATTCAGTATTCTTCAGTTCCTGTTGCTTTTTTAAAAAAAAATATTTTCTATCTCTTTATGGATATTCTCACTGGGTTAGGCCATTTGTCCCCAGAGTTCAGTGAGCATCTCTGAGACCGTTACTTTGAACTCTTTACCTGGAAAATGTCTTATCTCCATTTCATTTAGTTCTCTCTCTGAGGTTTTATCTTTTTCTTTCATGCAGAAGGGCAGAAGGTATTCTTTCATCTCTTCACTTTGCCCAAATCTATATGTCTCTTTCTATGTATTAGGTATAATGGCTACATCTCCCGGATTTGAAAGGGCAGTCTTATGTACAAGATGTCCTGTGGAGCTGAGTGGTACAGTCTCCTCTGGTCACCAGAGTCAGGTGCTCCTGGGGTATCTCCTGTGTGGGTCACATGTGTCCTCCTCTTGTGATTGGGCTGTGATAGCTCCCTGATGTGTGGGTTGGCTCCCTGATGTGTGGGTTGGCTCCCTGGATCAGGAGCTGCTCTGGAGGGGTGCTGGGGCAGCCTGCTGTGTAGGATGGGGAGGGAGGAGCTTTACAGTAGGCAGCGAGGGCAGGTCCTCTGGGGAATGCTGGGGAAAGGGATGCATGGTATTAGCTAGGTTGATAGAAAATGACAGAAGTACCAGGCCAGCTAGGTGGAGAGTGAAAAAGAATGATGCCTGCCAGCACTTCTGATCCCAGAGAAGCTCCACCAGATCCCTGTCCCCCAGCACCTGCCATAAATTATTCAAAGGATCTCCTTCTCATATGACCCAGGAGCTTTTCAAGCTGCTGTATCTGTCCTGGGACTTGGAGCGAGTGTAACCCCACTGGTTTTCAAAGCCAAATGTTATGGAGCTCATCTTCCCAGTGTAGGGCCTCAGGCTGGGAATCTTGACATGGGGTTTACACCCCTCACTCCTCAGGGGGCACCTCTCCAGCTCTGATACCCCTCCCACTGGTGGGTCTTCACACTGGGGATGAGAATTATAACCAGATTGCTTCTCTGCCCCTGTGTAGCCTTTTCCTTTTGTCCTGAATTGTAGAAAATCTGTCTTGCTAGTCTTCAGGTTGTTCTCAGAGATGGTTGTTCCCTATGCAGTTGTGATTTGGTGTGTCCATGAGAGGGGATGAGCTCAGGATCGTTCTAATCTTCCGTCTTAATCTGGAACCTCATTATAGTATTTTTCTGCAGTCAGAATCAGCCAAACATGAAAAGGCAAAGTTATTGAATGAGCGGCAATGCTAACCTGTTGGTGCCCCCTAGTGGTAAGCCTTAGATTGCCAGAGTCATCTCGAACACAGTGTGAACTTTCGGGAATGAGGTAGAGGAAGGCAAGGCGGGAAGATGTTAAAAAAAGAAGAAGGAGCGAGAAAAAAAAAATCCTCAAAATGAAGGAAAACAAAAAATGAGTCTTGGAAAAGAATTGACTTCATTTATTTTGCGACTTTCAGGAATGAGCTCTGAAAAGTCACGCAAATTTGTTTATTTTAGTCCCAGCTCTGAGCTGTGTGCTGGGTGCTTATTTGATCAGTCAAGTCTGACTCTTGGTGACCCTATGGACTGTAGCCCGCCAGGCTCCTCTGTTCATGGGGATTCTCCAGGCAAGAATACTGGAGTGGGTTGCCATTTCCTCCTCCAAGGGATCTTCCTGACTCAGGGATCAAACCCAGGTCTCCCACATTGCATGCAGATTCTTTACCATCTGAGCCACCCAGGAAGCTCGAGCTAAGTGCTGGTGAGAACTCACTGACATAATATACCAACCATAGAGCTAAGTTCTGTTATTTTTCATCATGTATAAGATGGGGACACTGAGATTCTAATTTAAATATCTGGCCTGGAGGCAATCAGTATGAGATGAAGGTCTGACTGGCTCCAGAATCCAGACTTTCAACTGCTTCTATTCTGGCCTTTATTAATAATCATTTATAATGTCTGTAGCTAATAAGAATGATACTGTCAATATATGTGTTTTGTATTCATTGCATCTTTCAGATCAGATCAGATTAGTTGCTCAGTCGTGTCCGACTCTGCGACCCCGTGAATTGCATCTTTAGGAATGAGCAAATCCCTTCTTGATATAATAGAAGAAAACTTTATATACTTCTAATATTTTGATAATTGTATGATAATAAATATCTGTAAAACTCTGTAGAAAGGTTGAAATTTTTGATTTAAAAATTCCACTAGTTGATTAGATTTGTTTTTGTACATTGAAATTATTGCATTACTTAACAGCAGATTTGATCCAAGAGTCAACAACCATACCATCTGGAATGCACCCAATCTAGTCAGAGTTGACCCAAGATGCTCTAACTTCAGGAGTTAAATATTCCATTGCATGTGGAAAAGTATAAAGTGATATCTTGTCTTTTCTAAGTAATGCATCATGGACATATTTCCCTCATTATGAAGTGGTCTCTAGGAAATAGGCACCAAACCCTTTATTCTAAATCATGCATTTCTATTTTTAATGACTTTTTTGTTATACAGTAATGGTTTAATGGTTACAGAGAAGCTTCTAGAACATTTTTTCATGTCAGCATTCTTTCACCACAGCATTACACAGGATTTTCCATTTGATTTTCTGCTCTTCTTCAAGCCCAAACTGAAATCATAGAACTGGAGGGAACATGTTCCTTTATTCTCACCAAATAAAATTCTTGCTTCTGTCTTTACTTATACATGTTCACAGTAGCCTGAACCCAAAACCACACAGGCTGAATATGAAATATAAAATAGTTTGCTTGGAAAAACATTTACCCTATGAAGTAATTGTTACTAAATACTTTTGAATCAACAAACTGGTAACACTCAAATAGTTTTGAATAATATTTCTACTAGTGCAAAATTGGCAAAGTTTAGTCAATTTCAGTGAGCGTATTGGGAGACCCAGGAAAATACTGTCTAGGAGAATTTTATTAACTAATATAGCTCTGAGTGATTTCAGTTCTTCTCATGAACCTCTCTCTCAACAGTTTTTTATTCTATGCATGCTTGTGGTATTATATTAGTTTTGCCAAGAATTGCTTTTATAAATTGTTTTACATTTTATTTTGAATATTATATAGTATTATGTGTTTTGCTTGGTATTTATGAAGTAAGTATTTAATAATTCTTGATACAGTTGAACTAGAAGATATTATGACTTCTTTTCATATCTTTGACTGAATGTATTCATGTTTGACTAATTTATGAAGACAGGAAATAGGCAAAGGAATCTATTTTTCTTAATCTGAAATCCTCCCAAATACTCTCAATATTAGATATTGGATATGTTGAAATAATGTAAGATTTGTGGGTGTGTCCTAATGTAGACCATGCTTAGTATTAGAATTATTCAGATCAAAGGTATTGAATCAAATCCAGGGACTGATCTGGGTGGAATGGGGGCTCTTAAGACCTTCTAGGAGGTGAGGCCTGGGTGCTGCTCAGGGATGTTTGGGCATAGTTTTGTTTTTCCTTCAGAGTGAAAATGTAGCCTTGCTGACAGTGGGGTTGGCTGCAGAGACAGGAGTAACTAATAACTACTAATATAGATTGTGTAAGAGCATAGAGATTTGAACAGGGATGAAACCTTAAGTAACAAAAGTTTCTATGCGGCACAAAAGTCAGCTTCTCAGGTCTGACGGTGTCAGGGCAATTGCAGGATCTCTTTAGGAATTCTTGGGGCTAAGCAGCACAGCGCTGACGCAGCTGCAGAACTCTGTAAGTCCACCTTGCATCTGATAAGAGCTTACAGGCAGATTTTACTTGAATTTTGTTTACATTCAGACCTTCATCATCTTACTGAATTTGTGTGAGTGTGTATTTGAATAGGATATGGTTCTGGATGGTTTCATGCTGAAATGTGGACTGTTGAAGTGGACTTTGACTGACTGCTTTGAGAGTATGCATTTTCTGCCTTACAAGCACACAGTTCACATCACTCTGTTTTCTTTATACTCATCACTCAATTATTTACTTTTGATTTCTCTTTAAAGTGCTAATGGACATACTGTGCTCATGTATTATAATGTTACTTTAAATTTTTATGTTGTTTTATTTTTTCTCTAGTTAGTATGTTTATAAAGACTTGTGTTTTCAACTTGTGTGTGAGCCCCTTGTTGATGGTCATCGCTCTCATACAACTTTTGTTGTCTGCAAAGGGTGAACTGAATTGAGCCAAATAGGATCAAACTGAATTCCACTTTATGGAATTTAAGTTTGGGTTTTAAAACTAGAACTGTGTGCTGTATCTTGCACCATAATTGTGGCTACCACACGGACAAGTGTTAATAGTTAAGGTGTGACGTCAAAACAATGGCAGACTCTCCCTGCAGTAGAAAATACTTGATTTCATTGCCCTGATTTATGGAGGACCACTGCTGTTCTTTGAAAGCCTTGAGGATGCAGAGGGCTTTCAGAGAAATACTGATGGTGCTCAATTTCCCTGTCTTCCAAATCCCTTTTTTGGCCGGAGTCAATACATTTACATCAAAACAAATGATAGCCATTTGTTCAATTGAAGTGTCATCAAGAAAGGAGCTAGGAAAATGGAAAGGGGCTAGGAAGAAATAAATTTTGATTGATACCATCACTGTTCAATAAATATGTGTGATAAATGATCATTTTGGTAAATGCATCGAATGTCAATAGAACTACTTTCCTGTCAATAAATGTGCTGGCATTATTCTTAAAGTTAGACAATTAGCATTAATTTTCTCTGAATCTTGCTAGAGAACTTGTACATTTGGGTTGAACCAGGTGAATGAATTATCTTTCCTTCTCTCTTTGTGTCTCTCCACAAACTGCTCTGCATATGCTCCACAATTTTCTTGGCAAGGAAGTCATCAGGAGAAAGAGCACTGTATCTTACATAAGGAGTTAAGTTCCTGGGTGTTTCAAGGCTCAGTTTGAAGAGAAGTCTTTAGTTTCATTAGTTTTAGTTATAGTTGAGAAACTGTGAGGCCTTTGGACCTGTTTTGTTGCATTTGAACTCCTATGATTTGACAGTCTTTTTGTGTTAATCACTATAAGTAAAGTAAGAAAGTGGTCAAGTGAAATATCCTTATTTTATCACTTATGTTTCTCTGAAAGAAGAGCCAAGGTTAATATCCTCATAGTTTCTTTTCTTAAGTCTATATTTAAAGCTATAAATATCAGTACATGTTCATATAATATTAAATCCTATAAATTTTTTCTTTTCCAAAATTTAATTCCTATAAATGGCAGTTTCATGCTGTCCAGAGCTATGCTTGATGATTGGCATCATTTGCAAGTTAAAACTCCCATTTTGGCCCATTCTTCTTTAATTATACTGTCTAAATTTTTTAAATTAAAAATCTACTTTATTTCTTTTCAGGGAATCCCAGGATTTCCTGGAAACCAAGGATTAATGGGACAAAAAGTAAGTATGACTGAAAGTTGAAAGATTTGGGCCTGGGATCTGTTTATGAAAAGGGCAAAGTGGTGATGTCTCTTCACATAGAATATATTTTGTTGCATTTATGGCACTAGTTAATGGTTCAAATATGATTTAATTTTGGAAGCTATTATTTTGACCTTACAATTTGTTTTTGTTGTTTTATACAGGTAGTATAAATTTGAATTTATGCACACACTTTCTATTTTACTTGGTTACTTTCTATCTTGTTCTCTTAGACCACCCTTTCAGGGTAAGTTTTCTATTTCCTGAACTATATCTTTAGAAATTCCTTTAGTACAGATGTCTTGATTGTAAATGTTCAGTTTTTATTTAATTACTAATATCTTTATTTTACTCTGTGTTTGAGAAAGGATTTTTGTAGGGTATACAATTCAAGGCTGATGATTATTTCCTCTTGATACATTGAAGTTTTTCTACTATCATTTCCCGGCTTCCATGGTTAACTATGAAAAATCTGCTCTTGTTCTAATCACCATTCTTTTGCAAGTGATCTGTCCCTTCTTTTGGCATTCTTTAAGGTATTTTATTTGTGTTTAGTGTTCTTAAAGCTCAGCACAGTGTGTCTCGGTATGGATTTATCTGTATTCATCTTGGTGGGAATTCAGTTTCCTTCCTGGCTCTGTGTAGGTATTTCTGTTAACTCTGAGCAACGTGGGCTGTTAATCTCCATGTTACTTCTCTTCATTCTCCACTTTCCGCTCTTTCTAGAAAATCTAGTTAGACATATCTCATTCCTTCTAATTTTGTCCTCTCCATCTCTAAATTGCTTACTTTCATATCCTTGATCCTTAAATTCTGGTTAATTTTTTGGTTATGTTTCCAGTTTATTTTCTATTTATTCTTCCTTTACTGTGTCTAACCTGCTGTTTAAACCATCAGTTGATACAAAAATATAAGCAATCATAATTTTCATTTCTAGAATTTCAAATTTCAATGATATCTTTTTATTCTTTTTTCTTGAAGTACAGCTGATTTACAGTGTTGTGTTAGTTTCAAGTATGCAGCAAGGTCATTCAGTTTTATTTATATATACATATACATATATATATATATAAAACTTAATGACTTTTTAGATTCTTTTTCCTTATGTGACATGAAAGTTGCTCATTTCAGTTCAGTTCAGTCGCTCAGTCATGTCCGACTCTTTGCGACCCCATGAATCGCAGCACGCCAGGCCTCCCTGTCCATCACCAACTTCCGGAGTTCACTCAGACTCACGTCCATTGAGTCCGTGATGCCATCCAGCCATCTCACCCTCTGTCGTCCCCTTCTCCTCCTGCCCCAATCCCTCCCAGCATCAGAGTCTTTTCCAATGAGTCAGCTCTTCGCATGAGGTGGCCAAAGTACTGGAGTTTCAGCTTTAGCATCATTCCTTCCAAAGAAATCCCAGGGCTGATCTCCTTCAGAATGGACTGGTTGGATCTCCTTGCAGTCCAAGGGACTCTCAAGAGTCTTCTCCAACACCACAGTTCAAAAGCATCAATTCTTCGGCACTCAGCCTTCTTCACAGTCCAACTCTCACATCCATACATGACCACAGGAAAAACCATAGCCTTGACTAGACGGACCTTTGTTGGCAAAGTAATGTCTCTGCTTTTGAATATGCTATCTAGGTTGGTCATAACTTTCCTTCCAAGGAGTAAGCATCTTTTAATTTCATGGCTGCAGTCACCATCTGCAGTGATTTTGGAGCCCAGAAAAATAAAGTCTGACACTGATTCCACTGTTTCCCCATCTATTTCCCATGAAGTAATGGGACCGGACGCCATGATCTTCGTTTTCTGAATGTTGAGCTTTAAGCCAACTTTTTCACTCTCCACTTTCACTTTCATCAAGAGGCTTTTTAGTTCCTCTTCACTTTCTGTCATAAGGGTGGTGTTGCTCAGTTGTGTCCAACTCTTTGCAACCCCGTGGATGATACAGTCCGAGGAAATCTCCGGGCCAGAACACTGGAGTGGGTAGCCTTTCCCTTCTCCAGGGGATCTTCCCAACCCAGAGATCAAACCCAGGTCTCCCACATTGCAGGCAGGATTCTTTACCAGCTGAGCCACCAGGGAAATATTGAATATAGTTCTCTGTGCTAATAGCATGTTTTTAATTCTTCATAGCCTCTTGTTCTGTTTTCAGTCTTAATAGTCTTTGATGATTCTGTTCTTTCATTTGTGAAGATTTCAGATAATAGCTCCAAATTCAGTTTCTAGCTGTTCTAACATCTGCAGTTCATTGTTACTGCTCTTGATTCTCAGTCTTGTGGTTTTCTGCTTCTCTTGTCTTGATCGTTGATTCTGAGCTCATTGCTTCATCCTAGCAGGCAGGCATCCTGTCAGCCTAGCTGGGGCTTGGGGAGCCTAGCTGGCCCCTGCTTGGCAGGCCTGTGTATACCACTTCAGCCGCCTTTGAGAGCCTTAAGCCTTTGTAGGTGTTCAGCCGCCCAGTGTCGTTTCCTGAAACCTGAGCATGTACCCTCAACACCCCCAGCCCTCTTGTTTCCTGTATCTCTATCTCTAATGAGGTTTCCGCAGAGTTCCAAATCTTCATAATTATAGTTGTAATAGAGAGTATGTTTTATTAAAGGATCTTTGAAGACTTCCCCTACTTCTCATAAGACCAGCACTCTCTCAAAGACGATGAGGGCTTATGTTCTTGATTCAGAGAAATTCTTGGAGCATAAGGTCAACACTCAATCCCCAAAGCTGAAATCTAATGCTATGATATGCTCAGTCATGTCCCAGTCTGCGACACCATGGACTATATAGCCTGTCAGGCTCCTTTGTCCATGGAATTTTCCAGGCAAGAATACTGGAGTAGGTTCCCATTTCCTTCTCCAGAATGCTTTGCTAGGAAATTCCTAATGATGAATTGATTGTTTGCAATTTTAAACTTTATCTGTATTTGACTTTTAGGGAGACATTGGGCCTCCAGGACCTCTAGGGAAGAAAGGAGCTCCGGGAATACCTGTACGTTAGTGTCATTCTTTGGGGTGTGAAATAGTGTTGCGATGTACCCAGAGTTCTCATTCTCAACCTCATACAATGCAGGTGTTCAGCAATGAGACATACAGGCTCCACAACTGCCATCTGTTTGTATGAAAAAGATTTTGTCCATTTTTATAGAGGAGAATAGATTTCTTCAGCTGCTCAAAAAGTTGGCTATCTAAGACAAGATCAAGAACTCTTACTGTAGCTAAATCAGAAAACAAATACTCCAGCTCTTTATTTAAAAAAACAAAACCAAAAAAACTGAGCACCATGAAAAGGTCTAAAAATAAATGTTCTTTTTTATTTTTTAGATAATTTACAAATTTATACAAATAAGGAAGAATACAATAAATTCAGAACAGGTTGTTATAGGAAGCTCCTAAATTAGTGAGAAAATAATTTTGGAAGTTTTGGGAGTAAAGGGACATATGAGTTTGATACTAAAAGTTATGAAAATCCTATGGTATATAAGACTCCATAAAAAATTTCTGAAAGTTATTACTAAAAGTGATGTGGATTTTAACCTATGGATCAAATTGCCTGTAACAGCTTTTATTTTGGGTAAAAAATATCTGATAGTTTCTGACTTTTCTTTTTTTAATATAAATTTATTTATTTTAATTGGAGGTTAATTACTTTACAATATAGTTTCTGACTTTTCATTTAATTATTTAAATTTAAAAAGCAGGTATTTACCTTGTGAAAAGATTTGATAAAATTTTGGTGAAAGATTTGTATGAAATATTCTTCCTCTACCTCCATCATCATGATCAAATTATTTTTTCATTGAAATATTAAACTTAATTATTTACTAGTATTTAAGTTAGCTTCCAGAAAATGAAAGTATTGAATAGAACTTCATTGAACTTCAAAAATAAGTATATTTAATATTTCTAATATTTGAAATACTGTGCTATGAGTAGTATATTTTACATTTTATAGTTGTGATAACAGCCTAAATTGATAGCAAAGCATAGTAGTGATGACACGGTATTTTCAGTGTGACTATATTGAGATTCTGTTTTCTGATAATGCTAACTGAATATTTTTGCTTATCCCATTTCCTTTGCTATGATAAAGAGAAAGCAAATGTTTTTAATATATATAATAGTATATAAATTGAATCTAAATTAAATTAGTTCCTTGTTGCTAGAGTAGTTATTCAGTGTTTTATTTTGAATCAGATGATTAGTAAAAATATAGCCATTTGTAACTTACAGATTATTATATTCAGAGAATTTATTATATTTTAACACTGTTAAAACATTATTCAAGAAAATAAAAATGTAAGTAAAATTGACCAAAATAATATTTAGGAAGAAATTTAGATGTTGGTCATCATGAGAAAAGGAAGAAAGTGAGAGTGTTGGAAAAATAAACTTTTCTTTACAGTTGTTTTTTACTAGCTTTCCGGTAATTTTTGCTATTGGTAGGTGATTTAAGCAACCAGTTGTAAGGGCTTTTCTGGCCTTCATGTTATCTTGCATAACGTGATTCTTTATTCTCCTTTATTTGGTTGTGTGAAGGGAAGTTTCCCATATATTGCATTACACGTTAGTGGATTAATTATTATGGGACTGTATAACTTGATTGACTGCTTTTTAATATTCTTCTCTAAATTGCTCTTGCAATTCCCACTTAAAATGTAGGGTTTGATGGGAAGCGATGGCTCACCAGGTCAGCCTGGAGCCCCAGGATCTAAGGTAAAGAAAATGAAATTAATAAGACCGAGGACTCTGTGCAAAATGACCATTGATGTACTTCAGTCAGAGTTTTCACTACACTGATATTATTTTGAATGTGGTATGAATCTGTAAACAAGCACTTGGAGGAATGAAGTCTTAGGTGAAAACCAAGCATATAAAGCACAGTAATGTGAAGCAGCCCTAGTTTAAGCTGGAAGGAGTCCAGGATCCTCGTGACAGCCCTCCAGCCTCACTGGTAGCTCCGGCGCACTGAGCAACACCCAGAATTCTAAGGAACCAGTGCTCAAGCCTCTATCTAGAGCATCTCTAGTAATGAGGGAGGTAACTTTTCCAACTTTCAAGCCCTTCTTTGGTATTTTATTTTGTGGAATATATGTGGAATTTTTATTTGTAAGATGCCTTGTAACGAGTTTTATTAGGCGTTTCCTCCCTCAGGACTGGGCATTAGTTGGCATATTCTCTTCCACATTTTAAAAAAGTAAGGCAAGCTTGACAAATATGTTGAGATTTCAGGTGATGCTGTTTTTAAGTTAGAACTGAAATTCTTTGAGTTTCATGGTTCAACTATTTTCTAGGTGTTCAGAGTCAGGCGCTAAGAGAATTTCTTTTTTTCTTGGCTTATTAGAGGATCAGATTGGGTAGATTCTGGCTTGACTTAAGAAACTATTCTTGACTAATGAGTAGATTCTAGGATAGCTTTCTGAAAGAAAGTGATGGAATCTGCTCTTTTGAAAGCATTCATCCTTGAACTAGACCAGGGAAATAGATCCTGGCATACAACATGAGTAGATGGGCTTATCTATTCTACTTTTAATTTCTAAAGTACCTAGAGAAAGAGATAGGATAAAATGTCATGGGAACCCAGTGAGTCAGGGAAAGTAGCTGCCCTGTTCCCAGGGGTGAACTCTGAGGGTCCTTGGAACATTGTGGATCCTAGCAGTAGGAAGTGTTGCCTACCAAATGGGCCTTCTCCATCATTTCTCAAGGTCATTTTGCAAGAAAAGTAGAGTATTTGTATGCTCCTTAAATAACTGGGATACAATGGACTCTTCCGTGATTCTGGATGCTCTAATTCTTAAGAACTACAGCCTAAGATTTTATCAGTGTTTTAAAATTAGCCACTTCCCATCATTTGCTCACACTGAGCTGGAGGTCAGTTAAATCTGTTGGACTTTCCATAAAAGATTTTAGAGCGATGTATTTGTGGCATCCACCCCTTGGACAGGTCTGCTGATATGGCTGGTGAGTCAAATAATTCTAACATCCCAGTTTGTTTTTACATAAATTACTATGAAGTTTGATTTCCCTCATCTTGTACAATTTTTAAAATAGATTCAAGATGTTAAAACAGATTTTTTAGTATCTATTTTTGAACATATTTTGTTTCAAATAGACTCAAGATGTTAAAATTATACCTCTAAAATATAATCTATTCAGTGAAATGTTTGACCTTCTTTTCATGCAATGTATTAGCTCAGGTCTTAGAATGTTTTTCTGCCAAGGACCAGCCAGGACATGTTTTGGTCTTTGAGGGCCATACAGCTTCTGATGCGGTCACTCAGCCCTGCTCTTAGAATGTAGAAGCAGCTGCTGCGTGGGTGTACCCGTGTTCCTTTATTTATAAAAATAAACTTTACAACTTTATTTATAAAAACAGGTGTTGGGCTGACTTAGCCTACAGGTCGTAGCTTACCTGCCTCTGCATCAGGAGTCCCCAACCCCTGGGCCTTGGTACCGGCCTGTTAGGAACTGGGCCACATAGCAGGAAGTGAGGGGTGGGGGAGCAATGAAGCTTCACCTGCTGCTCCCCATCACTCCCCATCACTTGTGTTACCACCTGGACCATCCCCCGCCCAGTCTGCGGAAACCATGTCTTCCACGAAACCAGTCCCTGATGCCAAGAACTTTGGGGACTGCTGCTCTATATTACTGTCTTCCTCTGGTTGTGTCAACTAATGTATTTGGGAACAGTGCCTACAATATCAATGGATATAAGGTCAACAGTAGAACAATGAAGCTGTTGCAAGCAAGGCAGCTATGATGCTGAGAATCTGTGTAGATCTTTAGAGAACTTCCAATTTCCACTACACTACTCGTTTTTAGAATAGGTGTTGAACCACATGTAAGTCTTTTTTGCCATACCAGATTCCAGTTTTGTAAAGTATCACCTAAATCACATCAAAGTACATTAACATAATTAAGTCACGTCGCTTTCAGCCAGTTCTGTCACCCCTGTGAGTTTCAGCTTAACCATTTGTAAAATTAGAAATTTTAAGGAACCATGATGCTATGGAATAATCATGCTGTTAATGTGACAAATGCTTTAATTAAGTGCAAATATTATGTTTGTGTGGTTCTCAACATGAGCTGAGAATGAAGGTGGTTCTCCTTGCTGATCACTGCACCTGCCCTGACTCTGGGTGCTCATCACCCCCTTCTCCTGGGTGTCACACCAACCTCTTTAATAACAGGGTTTTGCCAGACATGGACTGGGTTATGATTTCAGGTGTCAGAGCATATCTGAAAGCCAGAACCACCTCTAACAATCTCTCCTGATGAACCAGGAGGCTGGTTGTCTCTTTTTATAACCAGTCCTGTTTTCCTATCTTACATGCTTTGCTCTAACAACTCGGTCTTGCTTTCCAAGTGTCTGTTAGCAAGGACTGTACTGGAATTCTGAAAAAGCATGCAAACTAAACGTTACCTGATTCATGTTTCTTCCAAAAGCCACTCAAAAGTGCATTTGAGGCTAATTTTCTTTCCTTAAGTTGCATACTGAAAATGAGCTCTACAGAGAAGGTGAAACAGGGAAGGATGATTTCTAGCTTGCTGCTGCTGCTGCTGCTAAGTCGCCTCAGTCGTGTCCAACTCTGTGCGACCCCATAGACGGAAGCCCATCAGGCTCCCCCGTCCCTGGGATTCTCCAGGCAAGAACACTGGAGTGGGTTGCCATTTCCTTCTCCAATGCATGAAAGCGAAAAGTGAAAGTGAAGTCACTCAGTCATGTCCGACTCTTAGCGACCCCATGGACTGCAGCCCACCAGGCTCCTCTGTCCATGGGATTTTCCAGGCACGAGTACTGGAGTGGGGTGCCATTGCCTTCTCCAGATTTCCAGCCTAGAGGATGCTATTAAGACACATGGGTCTGGCCTCTGCAACACAGACCTAGCTGATTAGGGCTGGTCCCTAAAGACTTTTTTACTTGGAGCTACCAGCTTCAAAAGGCTCATTGAAGACTTAATAAATATGCAGACTCACTTCCTTGCTTAAAATAGTTTTTCTTAATAAGATGACCTAACATATAGATTCTATTTTTCAAACAATTGAAAGTTGAAACTGTAAAAATTGTTTAAAATATGTTCCTTTAAATGTCTGGTGAGTATATAAATAGTGACTAAATTCAAAATTTAAAATACTTTTGATGCATTGACAGGGAACTAAAGGCGAACCTGGACTTCAAGGGCTGCCTGGGGCTTCTGGGCTCAAGGTAATTCATTGTGTTCTGATGCATTTGGAAATGTTTTCAACATATGCGGTCCTCTCATTTTTTGGTGAGATTAACGGTTGTATTAAGAAAAGATATGTGAAATGAAGGATGAAATTAAGGTACCTGAAAGCCAGTGGTGAATGTGGGCCAATTTCATTTCTGTGTTTTGGATATTTTATCATAGTTTGGATAATAAAGGCATGACATATACCTTGGTTTTTCTAGAACTGGTAAAAGTTGGTTGCTAATGTGAATATCCCCTCTGGTCCAGAGAATGTCACTGTCTTCTGTGGCTGAGCATCAGAGTGTGTGTGTCCCAGGCTGGTTCTGTCCCTTGGTTGATGATGGATGGGACTTTATTTTCAGTTTGGGAGTCACAAATGCCTTACCAGTTTCCTCCAAACCAAATAGTTGATGTCAGTCATTTTAAATTCTTTTCTAGCCTTTAAAAATCTAGAGTCATACTCAACAACTCACAGTGAGCAAAGAGAACAGAACTTAGTTTCCGCAAAAGAGAGTCATTTTTAGTTAATGTGACAAGAGTTTAGGGCTAACAGTAAAACAAACAAAGCAAACCCAAAGCACCATGAAGCATGTTTAGGAGTACATCTTATCTCTTAAAATTTTAACCTAAATGTTGTTGAGACATCATCATTATATACTTTCACATTGTAAGTCTTTCTTATTTAAGGCATTTAAAAGAAAGGAAATAATACCTGTGACATGATAAGGAGTAGAAAATTCAGTTAAGATAACACAGAATATTCTTTGCTCTGAAAACAGCTCAAGAATTTATGTTTAAGAAAATAATTTTCCAGATATATAAAGTAAAAATCATAAATGTGTATATTTAATGATAAGAATGTTCACCCCAATATTGTTTATAAAAATGGTGAAAATGAGTGTTTGGCAGTAGGAATTTTATTAAATATGGTAAATCAATACAATTGAATGATGTTCTATAATTAAAAAAATTTGGAATATAATGGTATATTAAAAATTTCAATATTAATATATTTTGAAGTAAATAATTTATTATAAAATTATGCATACATAGCACATTTTGGTAACTAAGTTGCCTATATGTTTGTGACAGGTAGAGGGAAAATATATAACCAAATAAAAATATTGGGTAATGAAATTATTAATAATTTTATTGCTTCTTTTTAATACCAGTTTTGTAACAATAAGTTTTTTAAAGGAGGATTTGTGAGAAAAAGCAATTTCAAGGATGAAGAGAAAATATTAGTAAATGCAAAGAGAGATACCCATGTTGATTATTTTCACTGCTTAATTTTTTATTGCTGAAGTTATAAATATAAGAAAAATACCAACTATTTATGAAGCTTTCAAATATCATATGCTTTCAGAATTTCTTAACTAGAAAAGATAGGAAGAAACATAAAAAATTTTATTAGGATATCCGTGTACTTTTCACTCTTTACTAGTTCTGTAATAATAACTCTGAATGTTCATAAAGTTTTTAACAATTGGTTTTAAATTTGAGATGTATGTAGAGATACAAGCAGTGGGGTTGTTCACAAGCAGTGGGTCTGAGATGTTCATGTGATTTCTGTGTTATTTAGGGAGAGCCAGGAGCGGTGGGTCCCCCAGGAGAACCAGGATACCTGGGTTTACCTGGAATTCAAGGGAAAAAGGTATGATTTTTAGGATACATAATTCAGTGTTAATCAGCTGTGAACATGTAGGTTTTTCTTTTGGGCAAGTAGCATAGGAGGACCAATGATACATTCAGCGGTGAGATGACCTACGTACTTGGCGCACACATAATGTGCTCAACCCCATGCCAAGAGCTGTGGCCTCTTTCGTGTCCCTGCATGGGTACTGTCTCCTGCGTGAGGACCTTGGATAGATCAGAAACATACAGTTAAGTAATATCCTGTAAATTCATATTGTTCAGTAGTCAACCCAGGTGAGTCAAGAATTTTTTAGGGAAAGTGTGACCGAGTTCAAGCTCGCTCTGCTCTCCACTCGACAAGTCAGTGAATCTGAGAGACGAGGTTTGAGGCAAGGAAGAGACTTTAATCGGGGAGCCAGCTGACCAGGAAGATCCAGGCTAGTGCCCCAAAAGAACCTTCTTGTCAGGGCCTGGATGCTGGGTTCTTTTATGGATCAGAGATGGGGGGAGGTGAGGAAACAAAGGAAAAAGACTATTCAGTCCTTCCAAGTATCCTATAGAATGGCAAGGCTCAGGTAGGGGATGTATTTGTATCACTTCCTGACAGTCCTTCACAGGTGGCTCAGGTTACCTCCCTCAGGCAGGCCATTGTGTATGCTAACAATAACAAAAAAGGGTTCAAGTCACAGAAGCAGATGCAGTGTAAATTTAAAACTAACCCTTCCAGGTTACCAGATATTCAACTCGAGCCACTCTTAACCAAAGTATGAATATCTTTCCCAAACTGAAGCAAAAGTCTGAAATGATAAAAATTACAACCAGAATGCTTGACCATGATATTCTTTTCTCTGAAACAATTATATTACATAATAGTTCATCTAAATTTAATTTGAGTTTAAAATGTAAGGCTTATATATTCACATAAAATATTTTGGTGAGATAAGATAGCATTCCCTTGGATTCTCTCTCTATCCCGTTAAATAAAAAAGCTCTGAGTTGTATCTGTATAAATATTATTGTCGGCTTGAAGGCTTTGAGCAAGAACTTAACTGGCTATCTGTCAGAGAAGTCCACACCCCTGAGTTAGTATCTAAACATCCAGATTAAAAGTGACTGTACCAGTTTTGTTCTGTAAAGGGTACAAATTCTTATGTCTCCATCTTTGTATCCCTTGCTGTTTCAAGTTTTGTATCATTTCATTTTTTCTATCCCTCATGTGTTATCTGTTCGGGCCCTAGGTTATTGTCCCCAGAGTGATCTTTTTTGCTCTGATGAGTGGCAGGCAGCACTTGCTGATGCAAGGATGGTCCACACAGCAGTGATTAAGTGTTGGACTCTTAGTGGATAGTATTTATTTAATACTATTGACTATAGTATTTACTTACTACTGCTGCTGCTGCTAAGTCAGTCGTGTCCGACTCTGTGTGACCCCATAGACGGCAGCCCACCAGGCTCTCCGTCCCTGGGATTCTCCAGGCAAGAACACTGGAGTGGGTTGCCATTTCCTTCTCCAATGCATGAAAGTGAAAAGTGAAAGTGAAGTCTCTCAGTATCCGACTCCTAGTGACCCCATGGACTGCAGCCTACCAGGCTTCTCTGTCCATGGGATTTTCCAGGCAAGAGTACTGGAGTGGGGTGCCATTGCCTTCTCCGATTTATTTACTAAATCTATGTGAATATATGTTTGGATTTAGAGAATTTCCTTGTTCAGAAACTTGCCAGTTAAAAGAAAACCTGTGTTTTATTTGCTGTAAGCACAAAACTCTATGTTTGGATAGCATGGCCCAAGTTCAACTTTCGGCAAATGCTTACCTTTCCTGATGTTTGTGTTAATTATAAAAGCAAAGACATTGAACTAGTTGGTTTCAAACATCTCTCCTGGCTGAGAAACTCCAGGAAACAATATTATGGTATATGACTTTACCCCAAAAGTTAATTTTTGAAGCATATATTTTCTAAAATACCATTTCAACATTGTTTCATTGTTTCTTATAAATCTGTGGCTACTGTTGGCTGAATAGTAAGAAGACTTTTCAGTTTGATTTCATAAAACAAGATTTGTCAAGTCTTCTATTTGTTTAACCTCAGATTGTCATCAATATGGAAAAGTTTTCTTCTTCCTTATAACAAAGAAATTGTAGTAAACTTTCTTTTGAATATAAGAGCACAAGAAAGTATTCATTTAGAACATCACTTTGACATAATGTGGTTTTACTCTCTTCCCAAATATTATGTTAGCTTCTGTATATAAGGCACTTGTGGAATTTGCATGAGACCATGTATTTTTCTTTGCTGAAGAAAAACATGTTTATTTGAAAAGTTACAGAATATATTATATTATGCTACATATAAAACTGCCTTTTTGCAGGGGGACAAAGGAAATCAAGGTGAAAGGGGCTTTCAGGTACGTTACTGGCTTTTTTTTGGCTTGCAATAAAATCAGGACTTTATGCTTTATTCTTGTAATATCTGTTCATTTATATACTTTGTGGTGTGTTGGTTTCCCCAGATGATTTGACATGATTTATGCCCAAATAAATTTGATAAGACACTATTCGCTCTACATATAAAACATATTCAAACTAATAAAAAGAAGGAGAATTATACCAGAAAATTAGATCAGGCTGAAGAAATCTAGGGTGATTTAGAAGGACATTTGGTTTCGGATGTCTTAGCGAAAAAGGTGAAGAGAAGAAATGTGCTACAGCTTTGAGAGGTGAGGACGGTTCTACCTCAGTGCAAGTGGCTCTAGAAGAGATTTTTCCTTAACTGATCGCTGGTCCATGGATAGGACACTGCTGGCTGAATCAGTGACACACTGATAAGGAATAAACTGTATCTGTCGGCCTTTCAGTCTTTCACGTTCTAGAAATATATAAGATTTTTCTGACCAAAATTATACATCTGGACAGACAGTATTTCAGAGATGTTTTTAAAATTATAAAGCTTAGTGATAGTGGCTGAGTTTTGCTCCATAAAATAAGTTTCACATAAAACAAAGACACTGCAAAATTTCCCAGAATGTTCAAAACTCTGGAATATCTGGAGGCATAAGAGAAAATTTCAGAATAAAAACCTGCTAGGGTCACAGTCCCAATGTGTTTCGGACAATGAAAGTTGAGTTAAGCCCCGGCTCTGAAATCCACCACCCTGGTCATTTCTTGTCATGGGTCCTGGGTGACTGAAGCATCATTCTAACTGGTCTTCTTGAGTCCAGTCACCCTTTCTCCCAACCACAAAAAATGTGTGAGTTGAGTAAGTTGAAGGTGTAAAAGGTGTTGGTTTGATCCATTTATATACTGCAATACGATTACTACTGTAGGGTCAGCTAATACCTTTATCATGCACATTTGTTTTTGTTTTGAGAACAGTTAAGATTTAGAATCTTAGCCACTTTGAAGTTTGGAATTTAACTGCATATTTAAGATATTAATTTGCTTAGTTTCTGCACTACACAGTAAGCAACTTGATGGCAACATAGGGACTCTGTTACAGGGTCCTGCCAGCAAACAGCGCCCCTGGGAATTCATGGGTATAACTAAATGAAAAAAAGAAAAACAACCTGCTATTCAGGAGTGATTTAAAATTTCAGTCACTAGATCTTGAACTGATTGTATATCTAGGTGTATGCTTTACTAGACTATATTAATTACCCTATCAACATAGGGATGAAATAGTGGTGTTTCAGGGTCTGGCCCAATGTCTTATACAAGATGGATGTCTTATACAAAATATTAATTGAATGGACAAATATGTTTGTATCTTTATCAAGTTTTCTTTATTTGTCCCAATTTAAAGATCTTCATTCAAAATATTTTTTACAGTGTAAATGTAGAAATGTCTTTTAAATTTAAAATGTCTGTAAAGTGGTCTTCTTGCCCTCACATGTGCATAATCCACACCAAACATAATGCCATTGAAATTAAGAAAATGACCACAGTCACTGGATTTTTAAACAGTTTTCATGCCGTGAGCATGGACTCTGCAGAACACCCTCAACTGTCTAACACGTTCTACTTACATGTTCCCCAAAGTCAGTAGTTTGTTCCTTGTCTCGGTCAATTTTAACTTTAAGGTTAGGCTGACTTTCCTCTCACTTCTTCTCTTCTCTTCTCTTGCATCATTTTGCATATTTGCATCACTGCTCTTGTGACCTTTGTTCTAGACAGCAGCAAAGTACATAGTATGCGTTGTATGTGTGAATGCATCATGTATGTGTGAACTAATAAATGACATTTATTCAATTTTAAAGGGTCAAAAGGGAGAAAATGGAAGACCAGGGATTCCAGGATTACAGGTATTTTTTTTTTTAATGGAAAATGAATTAATGAATCACATAACTGAACAAGACTGAGAGAGAGTTACTTGCAAATAAAAATGAGTGAGGAGAAGGGGAGGTGTGGTGTGCATTCTAAGTGCACAGGGACGAGAATCCTCGTGGTGATGGTGATCAGGGCTTGCTTTAATTGTTCGATTTATATTTTTATTTTCCCATGTTGATACTCTCTGTGGCTGGGAAACTTGACTTTCAATACTTATTTCTGACCAAGTAAATGACTAAAGGCCGGGGCGTCCCTGGTGTCCTGTGATTAGGCCTTTGCCTTCTCGTGCAGGAGGTGCTGTTTCAATCCCTTGTCAGGGAGCTGAGATCTCACATGTCTCTCAGCCAAAATCCAAAATGTAAAAACAGAAGCAATGTTGTAATAAACTCAATAAAGACTTTAAAAATGGTCCACATTTTAAAAAATGACTGAAGGTAGACAATTCCACATGCTTCTTGGAGTAGTAATGGCCCCAGGCAGCCGTTCATAGCAGCATCTCTGTACCTATTGCTGAGTTTTTATTTTCTTCTTAAAATGTGAGCAGTTGAGGCCCTGTGTAGTAAAAGAATTGACTTGTTTCCCTCTAGTTTGTTCAAAGACACAATTTGCTACCCTACGGATGTGTCAATCCCATCTCAGGGAACTGTCATGGAATGGATATATAATACATGCTTTTCTTCCTTTTTAAGAAAAATTTTAATAGGAGTATAATTGCTTTACAATGTTGTGTTGGTTTCTGCTGTCTGACAATGTGAACCAGCCATAAACACACATATATCCCCTCCCTCTTGAGCCTGCCTCCCAGCCCCATCCCATTGCTCTAGGCTGAGCTCCACAGCAAGGTCCCACCAGCTATCTGTCTTACACGTAGTAACCTGTGTGCTTCAGCGCTAACTTTCTTCCTCTTTGACTAAACTCCTCCTCTGAAGCCATGTTTCTGTGAGATTGTCACGTGGCGTGTAGGTTAAGTCAGAGCCGAACTGGACAAATAAAATCATCCAACTGATAGGGAGTGTGGGCATAAGGCAGATTCCGTAGTTGCACTGATTCTGGAGGTAGGGGGATGAAATCGTGAGGTGACGGCTCCAAGGGCAGAGTTTCTGGGTCCCTCTGTTGGAGGAATGGGAGGGGCCCTGGCGGGTGGGAAGGCATGTGTTTGAAAGCACAGGGCCCCGGGCGCGTCTTAGATGAAAGGCGAGCGCTGGGTGTCGGGAAATTGAGAGCCTAGAAGCTGAGCTTCAGAGCAGGCGTCACTGAGAGCGCACAGGACCGAGTCCGCCCGTGTGCAGTGACGGTCAGGAAGAAAGGTCTCCTCAGTTTGGGCCCCTTCACCCCATGGTAAACCGCCGGATGACAGGCAGCTCTGTTCCTGCTCCTCGCCTCCCTGCTCTGCTTCCCCGGGTTAACCACACAGCATCTGTGCACGGCTCTTCTCACAGGAGAGCCTCACCTCTCCATGCGTCAGCCTCCACGACCCCGGCCGGTCCTCCCACCTTTTACTCACAGAATCTCCGATAGGAGCCTATTTCCTTTGGATTCTGAGCGCACAATTTGGCGGCTAGCTCACTGGTTGACAGATGACACCCTTGGCAAGGTTCCCTTAACATCTTCTTCTTTTTTTTTTTTTTCTCACTTCCCAAGAGAAAAAGCAAGTCTGCCTCCCCCAAGGCAGGATTTGGGTTTGCTGGAAAGCTCTGTCCTGGGTGGGTTAGAAGCTGCGTTTCCACCGCCATGACCCGAGTCTGCAGAGGGGTCGGGGCAGCTGTGGGCTCTCAGCGGCTGAGCGGTTGTCCCACCCCTCTAAGTCAACAAAGCCCTAAGTTACCTGTCATCCTCCCAAGTGCTGCACGTGTATGATTTGATTTTTTTTGGCCTTCTTGTTATGAATGGGGTCCAAGCAAATGTTTCTCTCACAAGATCATCTAAGTGGATTCTCAGCTGACAGCTGTTTTCAGTTTCAGCTCTAATTTGCTTCTAGTCCTGGGAGCTTTTATCCTTTTATCTTTTATCTTTCCCCTTACCTGGATCCAATTGCAGGATTCTATCTGGTAGGGGACATCTCTGCATTTCTTCAGAAACCTCTATATTTAAAGAATGGCTTGACAGAGAGTGTTTTACTCACTGATTGATTTTTATATGAAAACTAAAATTTAGTGTCTTTATGCTCAAGTTTTGAGAATCTCCCTTATTCTGTGCCAAACATTGATTTTTCCCTAATTTTTTCTTCTGCCTCATTTGTATCTTCATGTTGAAGGAACCTGGAAATAAATCAACATAAATCCTCAAACTTCATTGTTATACATGGAAATGTTTGTTATACACTGAGTTTCATATTGAGATGTTATACACTGAATTTTATATTGAATTGCAGAACACGAATTTTTAACTTTAAAAGTTGATTAATGATCAACTATATTTCAATAAAAAATAATAAAGTTGATTAATGAAATCCCTCCTGTGTATTGTGAAAGCTCTACCCTTTGTTCTAAACTAATATTGGGTGATTTTGGAGCCTGAATGTACAATGAATTTCAAAAACAAAAAATTCTAGTGTATTTCCTAAAGGTTCTTATCATCTCTCAAAAATGTCATTGGAATGACTATGTAAAAGATAAGAGGAAAAACTTTAAAGGAACCATTCAGATGTATCCCATGATTGTGATGGTGAGAAAGCTTCAGGTAAAGGGTGCAATTTATATCATGGGAAGAAAAAACTGCCGTATTGGTCAACATGCACATATGCATGCTACGTTGCATCGGTCATGTCTCACTCTCCTATGGCTCCTCTGTCCATGGGATTCTTCAGGCAAGAATACTTGAGTGGGTTGCCGTGCCTCCTCCAGGGGATCTTCCCAACCCAGGGATCAAACCTGCATCTCTTGGGTCTCCTGCATCGGCAGGCGGGTTCTCTAGCACTAGTGACACTTGAGAAGCCCATTGTACAAAATTTGTGTTGTTCAGTCGCTAAGTCGTGTCTGACTCTTTGCAACCCCATGGACTGCAGCATATCAAGCTTCCCTGTCCTTAACTATACCCCAGAGTTTCCTCAAACTCATGCCCTTTGAGTTGATGATGACATCGAACCATCTCATCCTCTGTCGTCCCCTTCTCCCCCTGCCCTCAATCTTTCCCAACATCAGGATCTTTTCCATTGAGTTGGCTGTTCACATCAGGTGGTCAAAGTATTGGAGCTTTCAGCTTCAGCATCAGTCCTTCAGTGAACATTCAGGACTGATTTCCTTTAGGATGGACTGGTTTAATCTCCTTGCAGTCCAAGGAAATTTCAAGTCTTTTCCAGTGCCACAATTCAAAAGCATCAGTTTGACACTCAGCCTTCTTTATGGTCTAATTCTTACATCCATACATGACTACTGGAAAGACCATAGCTTTGACTAGTCTAGACCTTTGATGGCAAAGTAATGTCTCTGCCTTTTAATATACTGTCTAGGTTGGCCATAACTTTTCTTCCAAGGAGCAAGCATTTTTTAACTTCATGGCTGCAGTCACAATCTGCAGTGATTTTGAAGCCCAAGAAAATAAAGTCTATCACTGTTTCCACTGTTTCCCCATCTATTTCCTATGAAGTGATGGGACCAGATGCCATGATCTTAGTTTTCTGAATGTTGAGTTTTAAGCCAACTTTTTCACTCTCCTCTTTCACGTTCATCAAGAGGGTCTTTAGTTCTTCCCTTTCTGCCATAAGGGTGGTGTCATCTGCATATCTGAGATAATTGCTATTTCTCCCGGCAATCTTGATTCTAGCTTGTACTTCATCCAGCCCAGTGTTTTGCTTAATGTGCTCTGCATATAAGTTAAATAAGCAGGGTGACAATTTACAACCTTAATGTACTCCTTTCCCAATTTTGAACCAGTCCTTTGTTCCATGTCCAGTTCTAACTATTGCTTCTTGACTTGCTTACAGGTTTATCAGGAGGCAAGTAAGGTGATCTGGTATTTCTATTTCTTTAAGAGTTTTCCACAGATTTTTGTGATCCACACAGTAAAAGGCTTTCATGTAGTCAATGAAGCAGAAGAAGATCATTTTCTGGAATTCTCTTGTTTTTTCTCTGATTCAGTAGATGTGGGCAACTTGATTTCTGGTTCCTCAGCCTTTTCTAAATCCAGCTCATACACCTGGAAGTTCTCAATTCATGTACTGTTGAAGCCTGGCTTGAAGGATTTTAAGCATTACCTTGCTAGCGTGTGAAATGAGTGAAATTGTACAGTAGTTTGAACATTCTTTGGCATTGCCCTTCTTTGAGACTGGAACGAAAACTGACCTTTTCTAGTCCTGTGGCCACTACTGAATTTTACAAATTCGCTGCCTTATTGAGTGCAGCACTTTCACAGCATCATCTTTTACGATTTGAAATAGCTCAGCTGCAATTGAATCATCTCCACTAGCTTTGTTCATAGTAATGCTTCCTAAGGCCCACTTGACTTCACACTAACATGCTGCTTTCCTAATCTCTGAATTTCCAGCCATGAGTGACTTAAGCATAGGACAGTATGTTTTTCTTCCCTATGTTATCTTTTCTTTAACCCATTGTTTATCTATAGTACTCAAACAAAATTTAACTTTAAGAATACAAATTTGAAAAAAAATAGAATCTTAATCACTGAGTAAAAGAATAAATATTCCTTTATTTTAACTGATTTGAGCTTTTTATTGAAGTATAGTTAGTGTACAATTATATATAAGGTTTACAATATAGTGATTTGCAATTTTTAAAGGCTATACTCCATTTATAGTTATTATTAAATATTGGGTATATTCTCTGAGTTGAGTTTTAATTTTCCTTAAACTAGTAATATATTTTAAAATAAGAGTAGAGTTTTAAAAGAATTCAGATAGAATGCCATTCTAACCTACATATTTGACCTTCATCATATGAAAATATTCATATAGATGAATGAAAGTTATGTAGATTAACCCTTTTATATTATTCATTAGTGTATTTCCTGGTCATCTGTCTCCTTTAGAAAGGTCTGTTGTATATATAATTTTGCCACTATTACTATTGCTGTCTTCCAAACCAAAAATTAAAGTTTGATTAAATATGTCTAAAGGGTACATGCCACATTGCTAGTACTGTAACTTGCACATTTTTTTTCCTATTAATTTTTAAAGGGAATTCAAGGCCATCACGGTGCAAAAGGAGAGGTATGTTTCTTCTTGTATTATGCTGTCCAGTCCTCAGGGCTTAATTTTCAGTACTGTATAAATAAATCTAGCTGTTGACATTCCAAACAGAAAATATCTTTCATGTTCTTTAATAGTTCCTAAATAGAGATTTTCAGAATTTGCAGGTTCACTGAATTAGGTATGAAATGGTACGCATTTGTCAATAGTATTGATTCCTATTCTAAATTAGGAACTGTTTTTCTGCGTATTTTCCAGTGAGGACTATTGTGCATTTCTATGCCTACCACTAGAATTTAAACTCTGTGGGAACAAGACTGTCGCGGTCACTGATGTGTCTCTGGTACTATGCATATCGCCTAATCAATATATGTACTAAGTAACAGTTATTTGTAGGGTTGGATGGGTGGTTGATTGGATGGATAAATTGCTGTTTAATATGGTATGAAATTTCCCTCCTGATAAATTATGGTGTTTCCCAGCAGTTACCTGTATAATTTAGATATATGTTTGTATTTATTCATATCTGTGTTCTTGAGGACTTTTATGGTGCAATTATACCTCCTGAAATATTTAAATAGAACTTCTGACGATTTCTCTTGTTTTTAGTTGGGTGAAAAGGGAGAGCCTGGTGCCCGAGGTGCCACTGGAGCCAAAGGAGAGTCTGGGGTGGATGGTCAGATGGGGCCCCCGGGCCCCCAGGGGCCACCTGGCCAACCAGGTGATCCGGGCCCCCCAGGAATGGATGGGAAACCTGTATGTATTCTGCTTCTTTCACAGTTTTTATGTTTTCATTCTTTGTACTTGACATGTCCATGTTATAACCCCTAATAATTTGATGCAGGGGAGAGAATTTTCAGAACAGTTTATTCGACAAGTTTGCACTGATGTATTAAGAGGTAAGTCTCAAACATACAGATTTTAATAACTTTCAAATTTCAGAAGTAATATAAATATTTTTGTAGAAATTATAAAAGTATAAGTAAGATAAAGAAGAAAATAAAGGACATTTATCCATCTTTGTCTGTCCTAGATAAGTATTTTTACATGTAACGTTTGTAATCTTTTTCATAAAGTAATTTATCATTATTTCACCATTGATTAAATTTTATTTTCTGACGTAATTCTAGTAATTTTATTCCCCAATATGACACTTATAATTTAACAGTTTCTTTTAGGGAGGTACTTTTCCCCCTTATTTGAAGCAATTTCCACAATAAAATTATTGTAAATAGCAATGGATATTTCCTAGTTAAATTTCTAGAAATGAAGTTATTGGCCAAGAGTTAAGCATCTGTAAATCTTTTTTTAAAATTATGAGTGATATTATTAATGTCCATTCACCATTTAAACATAAGGGTGGGGGTTTCTTTGCTTTCAAGCCCAGTTACCTGTCTTACTTCAAAGTGGAAGAATTCAAAGCTGTGATCATTGCCAGCCCCAGCACGGCTCCCCTGGTATTCCAGGGCCACCTGGTCCCATGGGCCCAGAAGGTCCCCGAGGATTCCCTGGTTTGCCAGGAAGAGATGGTGTTCCCGGATTAATGGGAGCTCCAGGACGCCCAGGTGCCAAAGGATTAAAAGGTACTTAGTTTGTATGTGTAAGCAAATGAACAACAGAAAAATATATTTTTTTGTATTCACCTCTTAAAGTGATTTAATAGACAAGAGTTCATGTTTGTCTTCTTGAAGACAAAAAAATGTTTCTATCCCTACATCTTTAAATAATTTGTCAACTGAGTTAAAGAATAATTATTGTATTTTTTGAAAGCATATCCTAAAGTCAAGAGAGAAAGTTCAAGGTTATGAAGCATGTGAACTTGTAAATCAGAAAATGTTGACAATGAACTTAGAAATTTTGCTTGAGTCCAATAATGTCTTTTAATAGAACATCACAGACACCATTTCCTTTATTTTGACTTTGGTAACATCTGTTACTGTATTCAACATTGTTTTCTATTATAAGAAAAATTAGAGACTTTGCTGGTGGTCCAGTGGTTCAGGCTTAACCTTCTAATACATGGGGCATAGGTTCGATCCCTGGTCAATGAACTGCAGTCCCTCATGTCTTGGGGCCAAAAAACTAAAACTTTAAAAAAAAAAATAGTGATCATGGTATCTCCCCTGCCTTATGACCCAGCAATCCCACTGCTGGGCATACACACTGAGGAAACCAGAATTGAAATAGACACGTGTACCCCAATGTTCATCACAGCACTGTTTATAATAGCCAGGACATGGAAGCAACCTAGATGTCCATCAGCAGATGAATGGATAAGAAAGCTGTGGTACATATACACAATGGAGTATTACTCAGCCATTAAAAATAATACATTTGAATCAGTTCTAACGAGGTGGATGAAACTGGAGCCTATTATACAGAGTGAAGTAAGCCAGAAAGAAAAACACCAGTACAGTATACTAACGCATATATATGGAATTTAGAAAGATGGTAACGATAACCCTGTATGCGAGACAGCAAAAGAGACACTGATGTACAGAACAGTCTTTTGGACTCTGTGGGAGAGGGAGCGGGGGGGATGATTTGGGAGAATGGCACTGAAACATGTATAATATCATAAAAGAAACGAATCGCCAGTCCAGGTTTGATGCTGGATACAGGATGCTTGGGGCTGGTGCACTGGGATGACCCAGAGGGATGGTATGGGGAGGGAGGAGGGAGGGGTGTTCAGGATGGGGAACACGTGTACACCCGTGGTGGATTCATGTTGATGTATGGCAAAACCAATACAATATTGTCAAGTAAAAATAATAATAATAATAATAAATAAATGATAAATGGTTAAAAAAATAAATAAAAATGTTGCCAACCATAAAAAAATTAAGAAAAAAAATAGTGGAGGCAGTGTTGTGTCAAATGCAATAAAAACATTAAAAATGGTCCACATTAAAAAAAAATCTTAAAGAAAAAAAAATTAGGTTCTGCAACCAAACTTTCTAATAGTAGGCCATAACTTAACTGCTCTTTGCCTCTGAATGTTTATGTGAAATGTTGGTTGATAATTATTTCCTTTTAATTTAATATGATTTGAATAATTTAGATATTTCATCAAAGGAACTGCTATGATTAACAGAAAGGGCTAAATAATTTCAAAATTAATTCCAATAATTTTCCTTTCTTAATATTTAATCTCATTATGTTTCTAGACCATTAATCATTTTAAAACTTGTGGCTTAAAAAATTCTCTTTCCCATTAGTAATAATAAATAGGTGGTAAGTAATAATAAGTAGGTGAAACTTTTTTTAAAGATTTATTTTTCTTTAATGTATATATTAACAGCTTTGAAAGAAACAATCTAGGAGGAAGTGATTTTATGGGAAAAGTAAGCTTATTCACCTCTCTGACACTCTGCAGGCCTCCCTGGACGGAACGGGGCAAAGGGGAGCCAAGGACTTGGGTACCCTGGAGCACAAGGTCCTCCTGGTCCCCCAGGTAAGAACTGGTGATGCTCATAAGTGTCCTGCACATTTTGCTTTAGAAAAATCGCCATAGATCTATGTCCAAAGATTTGAAATCAAGACTTTTCTTTCCTTTTTTGAGTGATTCACATTCAGCACATTGAGATCTAACTACTAGAAGTTTTATCCTATATTACATTCATGAATCATTCAAGATTCCCTCTCATTTTTCATTTCGATTCTTTAGAATACCACTCCTTAGACTAGCTCTCATATGATTTCAGTTGCTCATGCCTATCTAATGTATATCACTGTCTGTATCACTATCTTATCTTTATGATTCTCAGGGACACAAAATAAAGCTGAAATGGACTCAAAAGCCAAACTCTGCTAGCTGTGTTAACTTTGCTTTCCCTCAGTTTTCTCATTTGTAAAATAGTGATAAGATGTTATTTCAGTTCAGTTCAGTTCGTTCGCTCAGTTGTGTCCGACTCTTTGCAGCCCCATGAACTGCAGCACACCAGGCTTCCCTGTCTGTCACCAACTCTCGGAGTTTACTAAACTCACGTCCATTGAGTCGGTGATGACATCCAACCATCTCATCCTCTGCTGTCCCCTTCTCCTCCTGCCTTCAATCATTCCCAACATCAGGGTCTTTTCATATGAATCAGCTCTTCACATCAGGTGGCCAAAGTATTGGAGTTTCAGCTTCAGCATCAGTCCTTCTGATGAATATTCAGGAGTGATTTCCTTTAGGATGGACTGGTTGGATCTCCTTGCAGCCCAAGGGACTCTTAAGAGTCTTCTGCAACATCATAGTTCAAAAGCATGGGCTTTCTTTGTATCATGACACTGTTGGATGATTAAATGAGTTAATATACGTTGTGCCTTCAGACAGTGTATGACAACCAAAGCTATGTTTTCAATAAATGTGTATCATCATTATTATTTTAGATGTTACTACTTTTTGAGGCTTTTAGGTGGAGCAGATGATTCAATAATTTGTATGCAAAGCGTTTTGAACAACTTTCATGCATTGGAGAAGGAAATGGTAACCCACTCCAGTGTTCTTGCCTGGAGAATCCCAGGGACGGGGGAGCCTGGTGGGCTGCCGTCTATGGGGTCGCACAGAGTCGGGCACGGCTGAAGCGACTTGGCAGCAGCAGCAGTAAGTGTCGAATAAACATTTATTAGTGGTAATAGCAGGAACTATTAGTGATAGAGAGTGCTCCCAAACCACATTGCTCCATCCCCAAACCTAAATATTTCGGTCACCAACTTTAAAAGGCCAGTGTCTTGATTTAATTTTCCTTTCTTTGAGCATGCTAGTTGAACTAAATTATGGTTTACAAATTGGTGTTATAATACCTTTGTGTATGGATTATTATGATATTATGCTAATGACAATGTATTTCAATGTGGAAACTATATACCTATAATGAAAATAATCTTTTTGACTGCAAATATGGCACAAAAGTGGCTTCATTAAAGTTTTCACTTACTGATATATTACTGGCAAATTTAAAATAATATTGGCAAAAGTAAGCTGAAAGTAAGAAATAGTTTAGCCACAAATTGAAATCTTAAAATGGAAATTTTTTAAATTGTGAAATCCACAAATTGAAATCTTAAAATGTTAGCTCTGTGTCTTCATTAGCTGCATGATTTCTGTAATAACACAGCTTGGCTTAGTTTTGGAAAATTATTTTTGGATAGTTCTTTTCCAAATGGAAGGCATATAGAATTATCAAGAGGATTCCTTCTCTTTCCACTTTGAGTGCAAATATGTAAAATGTTGAAGAGAGTCTTTTTTCCAGTTTACATGTCTTACAGATTCAGCTGTGTCAGCACCAGAAACGAACTCTGTGTTCATATGTTGCTAATGTTCCATCATAGGTCCAGAGGGCCCCCCGGGAATAAGCAAAGAAGGTCCTCCTGGAGACCCAGGCCTCCCCGGCAAAGATGGAGACCACGGAAAACCCGGAATCCAAGGACAGCCAGGCGCCCCGGGCATCTGTGATCCATCGCTGTGTTTTAGTGTCATTGTTGGAAGAGACCCCTTTCGAAAAGGACCAAACTATTAGTTTCTGGTGCCTCGTCCAGCAGCCTCGGCATGGTGCTCTTCTTTTGTGGTCTTTGCATCTCAGGAAGATAACAACAGTAATCCCTTGAAAAGAAACTCAAGTACCTCGGTGTTTTTATTATTCTTTTTTCCTTAAGGAAAAATATAGAAAAGGTCACGTATACTGATTTTAAAGGCTCCTCAGTTCTTCGGAGCCTTGAGATTGGTAGCATTAACTAAATCTCAAGGGTTTCCTGTGAGTCCATTTGTTTTAATCAAAGTTGAATATAAAAAAAAACAACCCACCATCGCCTGTCAGCCAGTCAGTTGCAGTCACTGTGAAAAGTTTCACGTTCAGCCTCCGTGCAGCAGAGTATTTGAGTTCAATTTCTTGTCTGTGTGAATTTCATGTTTCATAGCTCATTCTTCTACATTAGCTGAAACGTGCATCTGGCCGCGGGAAATGAGATCAGGGCTGATATTCAGCTTGGGAACAGACTGCATCACCACATGAGCACTATTCCAGTGTCTGTGCTTATCAGACAGGGGTGATGGACTGTTGGTCGTTCGGTGTTTTGAATATCACCTGTGAAAGAGATTAATGTGTTTCTTACTCCATTTGCAAATTCTCAGATGATTCAATGAATGATGATGCTGAAAAACAGTAATGATTGCATTGGGAATGGTCTAAATATGAACCATTAAAAACATTCTGGAGAAAAAGGTTCATTAGACCTGGTTAATATGTTCAAAGGAATCATGAGTTCAGAAACACTAAAAATACTTTCTTCTTCATACCTGCTTAGTAATTGGAATGTTTGTTGCATGCCTTCATTTTCCATTTCATTTACTATATGTGTATGTTCATATATGTTAACTTTTATTGTAGCAAAGCTAATGGGAGTCAGTGCTCTAGTTGACAGGAAAGGTAACTCCATAGATCCTAGGATGTCTTGATAATTTTTTAGCAGACTTTAAAATATTTTAAACAATCTTTGTGTACTGTACTTAATGCTTTTGTAAGGAATGTAACTTGAGATATTCCATCCTTATCATGCTCTAAATTTGTTACATGCTTGTTATTCAAAGTACAATAAAATTTTGTAAAAGCCTGAATGCAGCATTTTTTAATACTTACTTATAACTGATTTTGAGTTTATTATGCATCGCAGTGATCATTTATTCAGTGGGTATAATTTATTAAATTATTTACCCTATTTTTAAATGACTGATTCACATGAAATAAGAACATAGAAACTGGGTTGTGTGCCACTCGCCTGGGCAGATAAAGCCCCTGCTTCCTGGCCCAGGAATGGCTGGTGGACCAGAGTTTAGCTTAATTGATGACATGTCCTTCTGTGACTTTGATGAGGACCTTGGAGAGGCCTGAAGCCCATACATTCAGCAGCTGAATCAGCTTAAGGCTTGTTTTGGTGTTCTGTCTCCAGCAAAGCCCCAGGTGTCTCTTAGACCTGACCAAGCTACTCCCCCCTGCTAATTATACCATTTTCTGGGAGACCTGGTGAAGGGGCAGAATGGGAACTTCCTTCTGCCCTTGTTCCTTCAACCAGCTTGGAGCACACGTGATGCTGAAAACTCAGCCTCTGTTTTCCAGTGCTAAATTGAATCTCAGAGACAGAGTTTTGGGTAAAATAGAAAAGAATAGTTTTATTGCTTTGACAGGCAGAAGGGGACATAGTGGGCTCTTGTCCTCGGAAGCTGTGTGTCTCAACCTGGGAGGATTTGGTGAGGAGTTTTTATTGCAATGATTCAAAGGCAGCGTTGCTGATACGGTGCGGTGTGTGCAGGGTCTGCATTCCTCTAATCCAGTCTCAGGTGACCTCTTGATCTCTTGATGAGCTTCTCTGGTTCCTTTAATCTGGCCCCGGGTGGTCTTCTCTGGAATGAAGAATGCTGACATCTGCCATATATTGGGGGCTTTAGTTCCTGGGGGACCAGGACCCTGCCCCAGGGCTGTGCTGGTGTTTCCTGACTGCTCCTCCCTTGTCTCTGCATCCCTTCCCTTCCCTGATTAGTGACTGTTTGAACTTGCTGTTTGGACTCAGGGAAGGTCATGGAGGTTGGAGGCTGTCCCCTACAAACAAGAAACGGGACAGAAAAGCTTCCGTGTTCAGGAGCCCCACAAGATCCTGCTCAGTTTCACATGGCTGTGAAGTGCACAGAACTGGCCAGGGACACAGTGGGGACGTAGTCATGTGGTCTGGCATGAGGACACTCATGTCTAAAAAGAAACAGAGCAACAGGGGATTGCTCTATAATCATTCTAAAACAGGAGAAAGTGCTATAGAAATGTATGCACGCATGCATGCTAAGCCACTTCTGTCGTGTCCAACTCCTGTGATCCCATGGACCGTAGCCCCCCGGGCTTCTCTGTCCATGGGATTCTCCAGGCAAGAATACTGGAGTGGGTTGCCATGCCCTCCTACAGGGGATCTTCCCGGCCCAGGAATTGGACGCACATCTGTCTCCTGCATTGGCAAGTGAATTCTTTACCATTAACATCACCTGGGAAGCCCATATAAGTGTATAGGATGATGCTATTGACTAAACTGTGTCGATTCCAAATTCATGTGTTGAAACCCTAACTCCCTATGGGACTCTGTTTGGAAATTAAGGTTTTAGGCTGTGATTATGGTTAGATAAGTTCATAAGAATGGTATACTAATCCTGTACAATCAGTGGCCTCTTCTCATATGTCTGCCTGTGAGGAAAGCCCACGTAAGCACACAGTGAGAAGACAGTGATTTGAGAGCCAGGAAATTATCATACATCTGAATAAGCCAGACAGAAAATGATGAAACAATACCAATGAACTATTTTCAAACAGAAATATATTCACAGACAGAAAACAACCTTATGGTTACCAAAGGGGAAAGGAAGGAGGAGGGACAAATTAGGAGTTTGGGACTAAGAGACACACACTACTATATATAGAATAGATAACAACAAGAACCTGCTGGATAGCACATATCTTGTAATAACCTTCAATGGAAGAGATTGTAAAATATAATATGTATTTGTATATCCATGTATACTTGAATCACTTTGCTGTGTACTTAAAACTAACACAATAATTGTAAATCAACTGTATTTCAATGTTAAAAAAGTTGCATTAAAAAAAAAAAAGCCAAGGACTTCCCTGCTGGTCCAGTGGCTAAGACACCTTGTTCCCAGTGCAGGGGGCCCAGGTTCATTTGCTGCTGAGGGAACTAAACCCCACATGCCACAGCCAAGACTTCCTGTGCCGCAATAGCAAGATCCCACAGCCGCAAGGAAAACCAAAGGTCCTTATGCTACAGCTGAGACCTGGCATGGACAAACACATAAATACTTTAAAAGAAGCCAGGAGGATCACCAGCATTGATCTTGCGCTTTCAGCCTCTAGGACCAAGAGTAAATCCGTTTCTATTGTGTAAGCCACCCTGTGTGTGGTGTTACATATGGGAGCTGAAGCTGTGAAACAGATGAGGGTGGGGAAAACTCCCTTAAAGCCACGATTATAAACTGAGATTGGAAGGCTAGGAGACATTAGCAGGCCAAGTCGTGTAAAGGGAATGAAAATGAGCAAAATCTGGAGAACTGAAAACAAAACCTAGGGAACAAAAATCATATTTACTTTCAGTATCTGCTTTCAAAATTGTTATCTAAAGGTGAAATATTTCTGTAATTTATCATGGTAGAGAGTATGTGTTAATATATTCTTGCCTAACAAATTCAGTTCAGTTCAGTCACTCAGTTGTGTCCGACTCTTTGCGACCCCATGAATCGCAGCACACCAGGCCTCCCTGTCCATCACCAACTCCTGGAGTTCACCCAGACTCACGTCCATCGAGTCAGTGATGCCATCCAGCCATCTCATCCTCTGGCATCCCCTTCTCTTTCTGCCCCCAATCCCTCCCAGCATCAGGGTCTTTTCCAATGAGTCAACTCTTTGCATGAGGTGGCCAAAGTACTGGAGTTTCAGCTTTAGCATCAGTCTTTCCAAAGAACACCCAAGACTGATCTCCTTTAGAATGGACTGGTTGGATCTCCTTGCAGTCCAAGGGACTCTCAAGAGTCTTCTCCAACAACACCACAGTTCAAAAGCATCAATTCTTTGGTGCTCAGCTTTCTTCACAGTCCAACTCTCACTAATTTTAGACTAACTCATAAAATACAGATGTTGGAAGAATGAGGACGTGGATGAGTTTGTTCTACAAGTATTTTGACCACAACGGTGCACCAGTGTCTCGCATGCCTCTTAGTGTAGTTACAAGGGCATGGCTTCTGTAGTGAGGTTGCCTGGGTTCAAATTTCCACTTTCTTTTTCTAATAGGAGTCTTCAGGAAATGTCTTTATCTACTTGTGCCTAAATTTCTTCACATATTAAAAGAGGAATTTTAGTAGTATTTGTTGTTCAGTCACTAAGTTGTGTCCAGCTTTTTGTGACCCCATAAACTGCAGCATCTTTTAATTTCATGGCTGCAGTCACCATCTGTAGTGATTTTGGAGCCCAGAAAAATAAAGTCTGACACTGTTTCCACTGTTTCCCCATCTATTTCCCATGAAGTGGTGGGACCGGATGCCATGATCTTTGTTTTCTGAATGTTGAGCTTTAAGCCAATTTTTTACTCTCCACTTTCACTTTCATCAAGAGGCTTTTGAGTTCCTCTTCACTTTCTGCCATAAGGGTGGTGTCATCTGTATATCTGAGGTTATTGATATTTCTCCCAGCAATCTTGATTCCAGCTTGTGTTTCTTCCAGTCCAGCGTTTCTCATGATGTACTCTGCATATAAGTTAAATAAAGAGGGTGACAATATACAGCCTTGATGACCTCCTTTTCCTATTTGGAACCAGTCCTTTGTTCCATGTCCAGTTCTAACTGTTGCTTCCTGACCTGCATACAAATTTCTCAAGAGGCAGATCAGGTGGTCTGGTATTCCCATCTCTTGAAGAATTTTCCACAGTTGATTGTGATCCACACAGTCAAAGGCTTTGGCATAGTCAATAAAGCAGAAATAGATGTTTTTCTGGAACTCTCTTGCTTTTTCTATGATCCAGCAGATGTTGGCAATTTGATCTCTGGTTCCTCTGCCTTTTCTAAAACCATAGAAAAGTTGACTTTTCTATGACTTTTCGTGACTGCAGCCATGAAATTAAAAGATGCTTACTCCTTGGAAGGAAAGTTATGACCAACCTAGATAGCATATTCAAAAGCAGAGACATTACTTTGCCAACAAAGGTCCGTCTAGTCAAGGCTATGGTTTTTCCTGTGGTCATGTATGGATGTGAGAGTTGAACTGTGAAGAAGGCTGAGCGCTGAAGAATTGATGCTTTTGAACTGTGGTGTTGGAGAAGACTCTTGAGAGTCCCTTGGACTGCAAGGAGATCCAACCAGTCCATTCTGAAGGAGATCAGCCCTGGGAGTTCTTTGGAAGGAATGATGCTAAAGCTGGAACTCCAGTACTTTGGCCACCTCATGCGAAGAGTTGACTTATTGGAAAAGACTCTGATGCTGGGAGGGATTGGGGGCAGGAGGAGAAGGGGACGCCAGAGGATGAGATGGCTGGATGGCATCACTGACTCGATGGATGTGACTCTGGGTGAACTCCAGGAGTTGGTGATGGACAGGAAGGCCTGGGGTGCTGCAATTCATGGGGTCGCAAAGAGTCAGGACACGACTGAGTGACTGATCTGATCTGATCTGAACTGCAGCATGTCAGGCTTCCCTGTCCCCCACGATCTCCTGGAGTTTGCTCAAATTCATGGCCACTGAGTCAGTGATGCTATTGACCATCTCACCCCCTTTACCTTTCGCCTTCAGTCTTTCCCAGCATCAACTCCTTTTTCAGTGAGTCGGCTCTTTGCATCAGGTGGCTGAAGTATTGGAGCTTCAGCTTTAGTGTCAGTGCCTCCAATGAATATTCAGGGTTGATTTCCTTTAGGATTGATTGGTTTGAACTCCTTTCAGTCCAAGGGACTTTAAAAAGTCTTCTCCAGAACCACAGTTTGAAAGCATCAATTCTTTGGTGCTCAGTCTTCTTTACGTCCAGCTCTCACATCCATACATACATGACTATTGGAAAAACCATAGCTTTGACTCTACAGACCTTTGTCAGCAAAGTGTCATCTTTGCCTTTTAATAGCTTTCCTTCCAAGAGCAAGCATTTTTTAATTTTGTGGCTACAGTCGCTGTGTACAGTGATTTTGAAGCCCAAGAAAATAAAATCTGAAACTGCTCCACTTAACCCCCTTCTATTTGCCATGAAGTGATATGAACAGATGCCATGATCTTAGTTTTTTATAATATTGAGTTTCAAGTCAGTTTTTTCACTCTAATCTTTCACCTTCATTAAGAGGCTCCTTAGTTTCTCTTCACTTTCTGCCATTAGAGTGGAACCATCTGCATATCTGAGGTTGTTGATATTTCTCCCAGAAATATTGGTTCCAGCTTTTGATTCATCCAAGGTATTTTGCATGATACACTCTGCTTAGAAGTTAAATAAGCAGGGTGACAATATACAACCTTGACACACTCCTTTCCCAATTTTGAACAAGTCAGTGGTTCCAAGTCCAATTCTAACTGTTGCTTCTTGATCCACATATGGGTCTCTCAGCACAGGTGGTCTATATTCCCATCTCTTTAAGAATTTTACACAGTTTGTTTTTGACCCACACAGTCAAAGGCTTTCATGTACTAAATGAAGCAGAAGTAGATGTTTTTCTGGGATTCCCTTGCTTTTTGTCTCTGATCAAAGGAATGTCAGCAATTTGAAGTTAAAAGACACTTGCTCCTTGGAAGGAAAGCTATGACAAACCTAGATAGCTTATTAAAAAGCAGTGACATCACTTTGCTGACAAAGGTCCCCATAGTCAAAGCTATGATTTTTCCAGTTGTCATGTACAGATGTGAGTTGGACCACAAAGAAGGCTGAGCACTGAAGAATTGATGCTTTTGACTTGTGGTGCTGGAGATGATTCTAAAATCCCGTGGACTGCAAAGGGATCAAAGTAGTCAGTCCTAAAGGAAATCAACCTTGAATATTCTTTGGAAGGACTGATGCTAAAGCTCCAATACTTTGGCCACCTCAAAGGAAGAGCTGACTCATGGGAAAAGACCCTGGTGTTGGAGACCATTGAAGGCAAAAGGAGAAGGGATGTCAGAAGCTAGATGGTTAGGTCACGGATTCAAGGGACGGGGATTTGAGCAAACTCCAGGACGTCGTGGAGGACAGGAGAGCCTGGTATGCTGCTGTCCATGGGGTCGCAAACGTTGGATAAGACAGCCGCTGAACAACAAGAACAAACAACAAAGCCTTGGGGCTAATCACCTTCAGGCATTTTATCTGTATTTCATTTCATTAGTTCCATTTATATCAACTGTATTTTCATCCTGGTTCTTAGAGCTTTACCAGATAATTATTTCATTTCCATCATAAAGAGACTTTCAGTTGAGATGGAGCTGCATATAATGCCTTTTTCCTTTTTGTTTTTTTTGGTTGAGGTTTTGCTGCTTTACAAAATTGTGTTGCCGATCATTCCTTCTATTCCCAGTAGAGGGCAGCAAAATACACATGCACAAACACCCCCCCAACACAAAAACAAGCTATGAAACCTTACTACGTTAATCAAATAAACTATCGCTGTGTATAGTTAGCCTGAACATTTTTTTCAGTTTTGTAAGTACAGTTAGATTTATGTCCTTAAAATTGAATTGTTCCAAAGGAGAAAAGAATCACGAGGTTTTTATAAATTGAAAACCTAAGCCAGAGTGAATGAAGCCACTTACACCTCCATGTCTTGCCGGTCGGCTTTATCTTGGTGTGATTTAGTTTATTGAATTAGAGTACTCTGGCTAGGACCTTTGATGATATCTTCAGAGTGATAGCTTTTCAGGGAGAGGTAGAACTCACTTTTTGGAGTCTTCAATTGCAGATCTGTCTCTTTGGCTGCTGTCTTAGCTGTGTTGTGTCTGAGGAAGGCAAAAAACCGGCCTTGTCATTATGTAGTGATTCCAGTGAAGAGTCAAACGTCACACCCTCTAATCTGGGACAGCATGTGGTATAAATTGTTAACACAACAGATGATCAGCTCTGTGGCTAAAACATTAACAACCTAATTGTGGACGGTTATGAGGCATGATGGGGAAACAGAAAGAAACTCAAAGTCTGTTTGCAGTTTAAAAACAAAAGACCAGAAACAAACCCAGACTTTAGTTAAATTGAGCTGCAAAGGTTTTAACAAAACATTTTCTTAAGAGCTACATAGAAAATTTTCTTTTGCTCCAAATAGCATATTTGAAATAAGGAACGTTACTGTTCCTACACACTAAGGCACTTCTGAGCCCCACCTTACCTTCTGCTAAAGTAAGTTTTCATGTAAAAATTTTGAGTAAGTAGATTTCCAAAGGACAACTTGAAGTAGCTGACAGAAGTGTCATTCTGAATAAGAGAGTGACAAGCAGTGACAAGATGTTTTCCCCATCTTGACGGAGGAATCAGACAGAACAGGCTCCATCTTGAAAGCAGGAATCCGTCTTGGGCTGGACTGTGGACTTTGAGCTATGAGCCCAGTATCCACGGAAACCACATAACAACTGGAAAACCAGGCCCCCGGAAGGAAGAGCCCCAGTGCTCATACCTAGACTCTCCGTTGCCTAAAAGAATACCCTAATTATCTGTGTAACCGAATAGAATCATAGATTCTATTATGCTTATTGGGATATGACCACAGGCCTATTGATAATTGTCCACTGTTAACTACCTAGGCTTAAGGCTTATGAATCATGGGTTAACTTTGATCATATCTTTCTTTTCCTTTGTTCAGCCTAGTTTTAGAGAATTTGGGGAGGTGAGTTTGAGTACATACACTTAGGGTATATAAGGTTTTCACAGAAACTGGTCGGGGTCCTTGGCTAAGAGGAGACTCTGCCTTGGGCCCGCCGGTGTAACAAACTGCACTCCACTATCTGCATTGTCCTTCTGAGTGAGTTTGTTTCCCGGAATGCTTGGCTACAACAATCTCAGTGTCCAATTCAAAATAACATTACATCAAATTGGAAACATGTCTATAGATCTTACAGAGTCAAAGTCAAAGGGAAATTTTGAAATAAGTAATTTTGACCCCAAAATAATGATAATAATAATAATAATGTTACAGAGAGTCCCGTGATATGTGACCCTGGATGAATCTGATAACTTCCCTGAATTTTTTTTTTTAAATCTCTAAAACAAAGGGTTTAAGTTACCATGTTTTGCAACTCTGGCTGAATTAGAATCACCAAGGGAGCTTCAAAAATATTCTCTTGCCAGAGTTCCACCAAACATTCTGGGGTCACTCTCACTGCCTTGCCTTTGAGGCCTCCGGCCCGAGAACAGAGTCCTGTGAAAGTGATAGTTAGTCAATTTTAGGTTTTGGGAAGCTTGTGTTGAGGGTAGCAAAAGATAAGAGCAGAGATGTAGGGAATGGGGACAGGGCTGGAGAGAGAGAAGGTAGACACCCAAGAATCTTGCAGGATTGCAGGGAGGAAATAGCAGGAGGAGGTGTGCATTGCAGATAAATCACTGGCTACAGTGAGAAGACAGGTTATCAGGCAAGACTGGAAGTAGAAAAGCTAATTCAATGCCATTCCTGTGACCCTGGGGATAAAAGGATAAGACAGAGGCGGGGGGACAGGGGGAACGACTATCAGCATATTGATGCTGAAAACTCAGCCTCTGTGCAGTAGTGCTGAATTGAAATCAAAGACAGAGATTTGGGTGAAGTAGAAAAGAATAGCATTGTTGCTTTGCCAAGCAAAGAGGGAAACAGCAAGCTGTGCCCTCAAAACTATGTGTCCGGACCTGGGGGGATTTGATGAGGAGTTTTATAGCCATGGTTCAAGAGCTGGGGTTGCTGATAAGAATCCTGGTACATGCAGGTCCTGATCTTTTAATTTGGCCTCAGGTGATATCCTGTTGGGCTTCCCTGGTGGCTCAGATGGTAAAAGAATCTGCCTACAATGTGGGACACCTGGGTTCTGATGAACTTCTGTTGTTCTTGAAGGTATTAAGCTCTGACCTTCTCCGGAATAAAGTAAGCTTTATTAAGTAATTCAGTTCAATTCAGTCAATCAGTCGTGTCCGACACTTTGTGACTCCGTGGGCTGCAGCATGCCAGGCCTCCCTGTCCATCACCAACTCCCAGAGGTTACTCACTCATGTCCATCGAGTCAGTGATGCCATCCAACCACCTCATCCTTCCGTCATCCCCTTCTCCTGCCTTCAACCTTTCCCAGCATCAGGGTCTTTTCAAGTGAGTCAGTTTGATCTCTGGTTCCTCTGCCTTTTCTAAATCCAGCTTGAACATCTGAAGTTCGTGGTTCACATACTGTTGAAGCTTGGCGTGGAGAATTTTGAGCAATACTTTGCTAGTGTGTGAGATGAGTGCAATTGTGTGGTAGTTTGAACATTTTTTTGGCATTGCCTTTCTTTGGGATTGGAATGAAAACTGACCTTTTCCAGTCCTGTGGCCACTGCTGAGTTTTCCAAATTTGCTGGCATATTGAGTGCAAGACTTTCACAGCATCATCTTTTAGGATTTGAAATAACTCAACTGGAATTCCATCACCTCCACTAGCTTGGTTCGTAGTGATGCTAAGACCCACTTGACTTCACATTCCAGGATGTCTGGCTCTAGGTGAGTGATCACACCATCATAGTTTTCTGGGTCATATAGATCCTTTTTGTATAGTTCTTCTGTGTATTCTTGCCACTTCTTCTTAATATCTTCTGCTTCTGTTAGGTCCATACCATTTCTGTCCTTTATTGAGCCCATCTTTGCAGGAAATGTTCACTTGGTATCTCTGATTTTCTTGAGGAGATCTCTAGTCTTTCCCATTCTATTGTTTTCCTCTATTTCTTTGCATTGATCACTGAGGAGGCTTTCTTATCTATCCTTGCTATTCTTTGGAACTCTGTATGTATTCAGATAGGTATATCTTTCCTTTTCTCCTTTGCCTTTCTCTTCTCTTTTTTTCACAGCCTCCTCAGACATCCGTTTTGCCTTTTTGCATTTCTTTTTCTTGGGAATGGTCTTGATCCCTGTCTCCTGTACAATGTCACAAACCTCTGTCCATAGTTCTTCAGGCACTCTGTCTATCAGATCTAGTCCCTTAAATCTATTTCTCACTTCCACTGTATAATCATAAATGATTTGATTTAGGTCATACCTGAATAGTCTAGTGGTTTTCCCTACTTTCTTCAATTTAAGTCTGAATTTGGCAATAAGTAGTTCATGATCTGAGCCACAGTCAGCTCCCAGTCTTGTTTTTGCTGACTGCATAGACTTTCTCCATCTTTGGCTGCAAAGAATATAATCAATCTGATTTAAATATTGACCATCTGGTGATGTCCATGTGTAGATTCTTCTCTTGTGTTGTTGGAAGAGGTCGTGTGCTCTGATCAGTGTGTTCTCTTGGCAAAGCTCTATTAGCCTTTGCCCTGCTTCATTCTGTACTCCAAGGCCAAATTTGCCTATTACTCCGGGAATCTCTTGCCTTCCTGTTTTTGCATTGCAGTCCCCTATAATGAAAATGCCATCTTTTTTGGGTGTTAATTCTAGAAGGTCTTATAGATCTTCATAGAACCATTCAACTTCAGCTTCTTCAGCATTACTGCTCTGGGCATAGATTTGGATTACTGTGATATTGAATGGTTTGCCTTGGGAATGAACAGAGATCATTCTGTCATTTTTGAGATTGCATCCAAGTGCTGCATTTTGGACTCCTTTGTTAACTATTAAGTAGTTAACATCTTCCATTTGTTGGGGTTTTAGTTCCCTTAAAAGCTCAAAGATATTGTCGTGTGTATCCCTTGAATAGGAACCAAGGCCCTGCCTCAAGTCTGTGCTCTTGTTTCTTGGTTGCTCTTCCTTAGTCTCCTCAACCCTCCTTCCCTGATTAGCAACTGTTTGAACCTGCCCCTTGAAACTCCGGGAAGGTCATGGAGGCGCTCTCTGTTAGTCACTCAGTTGTGTCCAACTCTTTGCAACCACGAGGACTGTAGCCCACCAGGCTCCTCTATCCATGAACTTCTTCAGGCAAGAATACTAGAATGGGTTGCCATTCCCTTCTCTAGTGGATCTTCCCCACCCAGGGATAAAGCTAGGGTAGATTGCAGGTATTAGGGTAGAATCATTGCAGGTAGATTCTTTACTATCTGAGCCATCAGAGAAGCCCCATGAAGGCTGAATGAAGCCTCAGTTCATACAAACAGAAAACAGAGGACACAGATAAGTCTTCCAAGCCCAGGAGCCCCACAGAGTCCTGCTCAGTTTCAGTATTAGTCCTACTAAAATCAAGTATAACACTCAGAATCTAGCCACCATGTCCTCAGGGACCCAGGGGGGTGAGGTCTTATGAGATAGGCTTCCTAGGAATGGCTTTCCAACATGTAGCTGTGAGTGAAGCAGCATTCCTGGGTTTTACCCTTGCCACTTTCATGCCAGCAAGACCATTCACTGGTAGCACCTCTGTTACCTAAGCCACCTCTCTTTTTATACTAACTGAACAGGCTGCCTGTAGTCCAGAGGGAGGCTTCTGTGTCCTTGTCAGCAGTGGCAACAGGCAATGCTGCACAGTTCCTGGAAGAGGTGATGACATTTGTTCCTGAATAAATCCCTCTGAGTTGACTAAGTGATTAATCAAACCTCTTTGTTGCTGATCATTGCCATGATTTCTCCTATTTCATCTATTTATTCATTCAGTTCATTCATTGAATAACTCCTTGGAAGTAAGTTAGTGAACTTTCTTCTGTGCTTCTAGCAAGACTGGTTTCTTTTATTTGAGTGAAACTTGCTGCAGCTAGCTAACGAAAATGTAATTTTTTTCATTTTCTATTTTGTGAAAAACAAAAAGTGTTAAGCTGTGTTTGTTACCATCCCCCAAAATGCCATATTATTTTAGAGTCAATAGAAAAACAAGACATTGAAGACTTTTAAGTACTCAGGCTAATTAAATGCCTTGAAAACATTGGACACTAGATAGAGAATTAGTCAGCTTGGGGAAAAAGTGGGGGAGTGGATAATAGGAAAAAATAGGCATGTTGTTAAGGAAAATCATAATTCCCAATTCCACTTTTTGTGATGTGTGATTTAATATTGGTACTTTCTAAGGACATGACCACATTATCTAATTATCAGTGGAATAAAGTGGTTTTCTGGTGCCAAATGCTACATCCCATAAGACTAACTGCTGATGAGATTAGAAAAGTTTATTGACTGTTAGAGATTCTGGTCTTTTGGCATGGATTAAAGTAACTACATAACTTTTTAGGCCTACTATTATCTAATTTCTACATAGGAAATTGGCAAAGAAATATTGTTTCCCAAATGTATGTATTTATATGAAAATCTGCATTAATGCCTATTAAATGAAATTGGTACATAATATTACTCAGAGGAAAGAAAATTCTAAGAGAAAAAATGATTGAAATTGTTTTGTATTTCTCATTGCACAAAAAATCCTTCAAATAAAAATAAACAAATCAAATAACTATCCTCCTCATTTCACAATTTTAAAACTGCCTGAAATCAATTTGTATTCTGTCATTTTTTAATCTCCTGCCTTTCTCTATTCTCTCTCTTTCTTCCTGAAAGTCTAAAATATAAACTAAAACTTGATATTGTTTACTGTATATATTTAGCAAATACAATAGGCTAACTTTAAAAACAACTTCATGAGGTATAATTTACATACAATTGAAATACACCTGTTTTTAAGTATACATTTTGATCAGTCAGTTTAGTCACTCAGTTGTGTCCGGCTCTTTGCGACCCCATGGACTGCAGCATGCCAGGCCTCCCTGCCCATCATCAACTCCCGGAGCTTACTCAAACTCATGTCCATTGAGTACGTGATGCCATCCCACCATCTCATCCTCTGTCGTCCCCTTCTCCTCCTGCCTTCAATCTTTCCCAGCATCAGGGTCTTGTCCAATGAGTTGGTTCTTTGCATCAAGTGGCCAAAGTATTGCATGTTTTGATAGGTTTCGACAAATATACGTGCCCTGTGAAACCATCACAGTTAAGCTACAGAACACTTGTATCAGCCTCAAAGCGTTTTCTTGAGGCTTCCCCAGATAATTTACCTCTCTTCCAGCTGCACTTACCCCCACGCTGCTTTCTGCTGCTATCAACTGACAGTTTTCTTTTCTAGAGCTTTGTATACATGGAATCACGCACCATGTGCTCCTCTGTTTCTGGCTTCTTTCATTCAACATAACGTTTTTAAGGTCCATCCATTATGCTGGATCTACCTTATTTTTAATATTTAATATTTATTTGGCTGCACCAGGTCTTGGTTGCAGCCTGCAGGATCTTTAGTTGTGCCAGGCAAACTCTTAGCTGTGGCATGTGGGGTCTAGTTCCCCGACCAAGGACTGAACCAGGGCCCTCTGCATGGGGAGGACAAACTCATAGCCACTGCGCCACCAGGAAAGTCCCTTGAATCATATCCTTTTGAATGGCTATATTTCATTTTGATTATTCATTCACTTGTTCATAGACAGTTGGGTTGTTACCAGTGTGGGACTATTCTGAGTAAGTCTGCTATGAATGTTCATTTACAAGTCTGGATGGTGATGCTTTCATTTTTATTAGATATTAGCAGGAGGGAGAAAATTGACTCTAAAAGAAAGAGGGGAGAGAGAAACATTTGTTTGGAAATAGTGGGTTGGCCAAAAAGTTTGCTCAGATTTTACCATAAGGTACAGAAAACCCAAGTGGACTTTGTGGCCAGTTGAATACATTAAAAAATTAAGTTAAGTACCATCCCGTTTGTGATTTCAGGAAAAAGCAGGCGAGTTGGCTGACCTTTGGAACGAGGATACTGGGTGTTTCTGAAGTGGATTTGAGCTTCACAACACTGTATTTCAATCCGTGTGTGGGGAGAGTGGTGAAATTCACTTGGATGGGGCCGTGGCTGGAAAGAATGACCTTCGTCCAATGTGGAAGGCCACGGTTCCCTCAATGTTTACAGCCACCAAATGCATCATGTTCTGAAAACTCAACCTGATGAGCTTTTCTTTTCAGTTCAAAATTAAATGTTCCTGTCTATTGTTTTTGCAAAGAAAAGGAAAAGAAAAGAGTAGGTTAGAAAGCAGTTGTGTTTGTTGAAGACAGGTTATCTAAAACACAGTATGTTTGGGAGGAAAATGTTATTGCTATCTTTAGAGAAGTCTTACTTTACAGAGAAAGCTTGCACCCTATGAACAAAATAAAGTAAGCATTTTAAACTCATTTTAGAGAAGGAAGCTGAAGTAAATAATTGTTGACTTTGTGACTATCAGGTATCTGGTTAAAAACAAAGAAAATTTCAACACTTTGATCTCTTAATTCTCAGTGCAATCAAAGTATTTCCTTCCTTCTTATCTGCTGCCTCACTCTGTGCCCATGTGACAATAATCTTTAAAAATCCTGCATAAACCTATACGTAAGGCAGTCTAAGGCAATATCAATAAATATTTTAGTTTTAATAGCTTTTGAATAGCTGAACATTCCCTAGACCTTGAATTTGAACAATAAGAATTTAACCCTTGTACTGCATTCAAATTACTTTCTTGAAATAGTCTTGTTTCCATTGTGACTTTCATTGTATTTTTATTTCTTAATATGAGGATTAGAGCATATCTGATCATTTTTGTTGACAATTTTTTGACATTGTAGCACACTTGTTTGAACTTTGAAGCTATCCACGCTGAGGATTACAACTTTTTTTTTTTTTACTTAGATTTTCAAGAATTGAGAGTCTTGGCTTATCTTCTGTAGCTCTGCATTCCAATAAATACTCTGGATAATCATAATAGTGAAGGAAGATCATTCTTGGAACTAATTTTTACTTAGGCTTTTGCTTTTCCAGAACATGTACTCACAATTCCTCTGAAATGCTCATCATCCCTCAAGTTTTTGAAATGAAACTGAAAGAGTATGACTAGAGCTTGAAGGCTAGAATAAATGGGCCTTCAATTAATGAAGTTTCAAAGATGTAAGCGTGCCCCTGTATGCCAGCTGTTGTACTGTACTACTGTACTTTTCAAGGTACTGCATTGTAAGATTAAACACATTTTATTTATTTTTCACATTTGTTCTTTATGTATTGTTTGTGTGAAAAGTATTATAAACCTATTATAATACAGTACTATACAGTTGATTGTGTTAGTTGATTACCTAGACTAATTTTGTTGGACTTATGAACGTGCTCTCGGAATGGAACTTGTTTGTATATTGGGGACTTACTGTACTATTAATGAAAGAAAACCAGATATGTCACTTAAGAAATTTTGTACTTTTCTACATATGGGAAGATGCAAGAGTCTGGGCTCACTGAAATCATTCCTTTAGTATGCACCTAAGCTGTCTGGGGCCAGTATCCTGTGTTCTCACATCCTAAGTTTCCTCAGGGCTCACCATGGGGAGTGGCTGAAGTCTGATGCCTGCTAAATGGTAGGTGGTATTTCCTTCCTGGGCATCACCGACTCGATGGACGTGAGTTTGAGTGAACTCTGGGAGATGGTGATGGACAGGGAGGCCTGGCGTGCTGCGATTCATGGGGTTGCAAAGAGTCAGACATGACTGACCGACTGAACTGAACTGAACTGTTCCCTCAGGGCTCATCAGCTCACCATAGACGGCGGCTGCAATAGCTGATGACGGTGACATCCTTTGTTTACCAATATGGCAGGTAATATTCCATTCCTCAACATATAATATGAAGATTCCTCAGCCCATGGAGCCCAACGAGATGATTGGGGAGAGGGGCTGAGGCTTCCAGGGCAGCTAGGACAGTTGGCTGTGCATGCTTTTCGCTGACCCAAGAAGATCTCTTGCAGTAGAAGATAGGTGTGGAAACTACTTGGGTGGCTTCCCAACCAGGTTCAGTTTGAGTATCTGCATTGCTATGGCCTTCGAAAGCATTGCCTCCAAAATAACCAAGACCTGAAGATTTTTGAGGCTGCCAGGAGCTTCTTGAGAAGCCAGAGGAGGGGCCAGCTGGGTCCGACTTCCCTTGGGTCCTTCAACTCACAACAGGGCCAGGAGGCAGAGACTAACCATGTGTGTTTTCCTAGGGCAGCCCACCCCCACTGCTTCCTCTCACCCCTTCTTCCTCTTTTCAAAAAATGTATTTGCTTGTATTTTGCTTGTTTATGGCTGTGCTGGGTCTTCATTTCTGTGCACAGGCTTCCTCTAGTTGCAGTGTACAGGCTTCTCATTTCAGTGGCTTCTCATGTCAAGTATGGGCTCTAGGTGTGCAAGCTTCAGTAGCTGGTGGCACTTGGTCTTAGCTGCCCTGTGGCATGTGGAGTCTTCCTAGATCAGGGATTGAACCAGTGTCCCCTGCTTTGCAAGGCAGATTCCCAACCAATGGACCACCAGGGAAGCCCTGCCTCTTCTCTTTTATGTTTGTACTGGGGCAGAGTTGGGGGAAAGGTGGTGCTTCCAGACAAAATGACTTATCTAGTCATTGACAGAGAAAAAGGGCTCCTATTTCCTTTAAAGAAAGGAGGCAGGGGGGTAAGAAACATCTCAAGAATGTCCCAGCATCTAAGCTTCAGCTACTTCATGCTTTGTGCACACAACTGCTCTCCGCTGAAAAGCTTTTGGTGTGGAACAGTGGGATGAAGATCATGTTAGTCCTCTGAGGAGGAATTCTGATCTTAACTCAAAATGTAAAACCATAATACACAAGAATGTGTGTGTAGCCATTTGTATATCTGAAGATTTCCAGCATGCTTTGCTCATGACAAAATCATCCTATTTTATCCCCTCTTAAAAACAATTTTGGATCTTGTGTCAGAGACCACAAAATCTCCTCAGTCTATTTCTTCCTCTTTCACAAGAGGCCAATAAACTCAGAGGAGCCAAGGGGCGTGAGATGTTCCATGCTTTTGTGCTCATACCAACCCCTTCATGTCCCTGGTTAAATTTCTAACCCTGCTCACCTCTTTTGATAATTGTTACTTGAGGGAAAGGGTTGCAAAAGAAGGAATTGCTCCTATGAAGTGGAATGATGAGTAGCTACAGCAGGAGAAATTTGGTCTTTGCTTCTGAAATCATGCAACTCAGATTGGGACTTGTACCCACACTCTTTTAACTGAGGTCACACGCCTAGTCTCAGGACTTAATGAAGCTTAGGTTCTTGATGTCTCATCCCAGAAAGAATTCAGTGAGGGACAGTCATAGATAAGAAGTGGATTTATTTAGAAAGAAACACACTCCACAGAGAGTGTGGGCTCTCTCAGAAAGTGCGAGTGGTCCCAAAATAGGGCATGATGTTTTTATGGGATAATGTTATAGGCTAATGAGTGGAAGGACTAGGGGGAAGGATTTCCAGGAATTGGGCCACCATCCCCTTTTTGGCCTTTAATGGTTGACCTCAGAACTGTCATGGCATCGATGGGTGTGTCATTTAGACGTTAATGTATTACAGCGAGTGAATACTGAGGCTCACGGTCCACTGGAAGTCAAATCTTCTGCCATCTTGTTGGCTAGGACCTTGTTGGCTCTAATCAGTTTTTGTCATATCTTGGACTATGTCATTCTTTTAAAGGTTGTGCCCTGCTCCCCCTCCCTCCTGTTTCACTTCTGCCATGAGAGGTAGGGGTCACTCAAGTATACTCAGATGTCAGAGGTTCCTTCCCTGGAAGGGAATTTGTCCCCGCTTGCTAGCCCTCTTTGCCATTTCTTTCTCTCTTCTATTTTTAAAAGTGGAGAATGGGGGACTTTCATGGTGGTCCAGTGGCTAAGACCCTGTGCTCCCACTGCAGGTGGCCTGGGTTCTATTCCTGGTCAGGGAACTAGATCCCATATGCCACAACTTGAAGAGTCTCTATGCTGAAACCAAAGATCCTGCATGTTACAATGAAGATCAAATATCCCATGTGCCACAGCTAAGACCAGGTACAGCCACACCCAAAGAAAAAAAGTGGAGAATGGAGCCACTGGGAAGTGAAACTGCTTTCTACATCTAAAGGCATCTGAGATGATAGTCAGATCAGATCAGATCAGATCAGTCACTCAGTCGTGTCCGACTCTTTGTGACCCCATGAATTGCAGCACGCCAGGCCTCCCTGTCCATCACCAACTCCCGGAGTTCACTGAGACTCACGTCCATCGAGTCAGTGATGCCATCCAGCCATCTCATCCTCTGTCGTCCCCTTCTCCTCTTGCCCCCAATCCCTCTTAGCGATTTGCTTCTGAACGTGTTTGTAACATCAGCCTCCCTATTCAGAATCATGAGCTTTCTAGTTCTCTTGTACCAAGCTTTCTAGGGTGAGTTTTTGACCCCTGATGTTTGGCTAAAGTTCTGTCCTTATGAAAAGTGCAAGCTAAGTAAACTGCTGTTGCTTAAGGCTTTTATTTTTTTTTAAGATATTTAAAATCCAACATCACTTTTATAAACTCTCATTTTGTCCCATTTTGACTCCTACGCTGTGCCATGCTCCCCACAGATGACTTTCTGGACCATTGTTCTTTCTGTACCATAATGCTAATAAGGTATCTGTTGTTGCTGTTTAATGTCTCACTAACCAATGATGGAAAGAGCTGCTTAATGGAAGTTTGCTTTGCACCAAGAAGGGATTTATTTGAGGTCAAAGTTCTCAGCAAGGAGTTTGTCAATGGGTCTTGTGTGGGAGAGAAAGTCCCAGACAGAGCTAAAAATGAACAATTGCCTTTTCATGATTATTTAGTTGGCAGCATCCAGTCAACAGCTGGTCCTGAAATTTAGAGATGCTCATTCCTTGTGTGAAATTAGTTGCAGAAGTCTTCAGGCTGAATATCATTTATAGGTAAAGGGACCTCCCATTTTTATTATTCTTCTCAATGGAAGAGTCTAAAAGCATCTAAAATTATGTTTTACCTCAAGCATCTAATTTCATTTTGGGTTTCCTGGCAACACTGTAACTTCAGACAAACCAGTTGTAATATGGACCTTCCTTGGGAAGATTAAATGAAAAGAAACTCCTCATCAAGGGCTTAGTATGGTAACTAGGTGCTTCATAAACAGGTCACTCTGTAGACTGTCTTCTGTACTCCATCACCCTCCCGTGGTTCCGTGTGGCCATGTGACTGGCGCTGTCCCCTGGGATATGCTCAGATGTGAGCAGGGCTATTTGCAGGTTGTGCTCACATGGGAGGAGAACTTGCCCTCTTGGATCCCTTCCTCTGTCCCGTTGCTTGGAAGGTGGAAATGGTAGCAAGTCCTCAAACTATGTATTTCAGACCAATCTGCTAGGGATAGCAGACCAACAGATGACTAGGTGAAACACATTCTTCAAACTTGCTTTGGACAGTTCATGGCCAGACTGCTATAAGACAGAAAAAGAAACTTTTATCTTAATTTAGAAATCTCTTGTGTATGACCTAATGCATATTCTAATAAATGTTAAATTAACTACCAAAAAATATTTGGTTTGTCAACATACAAGTAATACTAATTGTTCTTTTATGTGAACCATACTACTTTTTTATACATGAAGTACAATAATACATGTGTATACTTTAAATACAACTACTTATTTTACTTGTGAAGTCAAGTGGGCCTTAGGAAGCATCCTTGTGAACAAAGCTACTGGAGGTGATGGAATCCCAGTTGAGCTATTTCAAATCCTAAAAGATGATGTAGTGAAAGTGCTGCACTCAATATGCCAGCAAATTTGGAAAACTCAGCAGTGGCCACAGGACTGGAAAAGGTCAGTGTTCACTCCAATCCCAAAGAAAGGCAATGCCAAAGAATACTCAAACTACCACACAATTGCGGTCATCTCACATGCTAGTAAAGTATTGCTCAAAATTCTCCAAGCCAGGCTTCAGCAATACGTGAACCATGAACTTCCAGATGTTCAAGCTGGATTTAGAAAAGGCAGAGGAACCAGAAATCAAATTGCCAACATCTGCTGGATCATGGAAAAAGCAAGAGAGTTCCAGAAAAACATCTATTTCTGCTTTATTGACTATGCCAAAGCCTTTGACTGTGTGGATCACAATAAACTGTGGAAAATTCTGAAAGAGATGGGCATAACAGACCACCTTACCTGCCTCTTGAGAAACCTGTATGCAGGTCAGGAAGCAACAGTTAGAACTGGACATGGAACAACAGACTGGTTCCAAATAGGAAAAAGAGTACGTCAAGTCTGTATATTGTCTACCCTGATATTTAACTTATATGCAGAGTACATCATGAGAAATGGTGGGTTGGATGAAGCACAAGCTGGAATCAAGACTGCCGGGAGGAATATCAGTAACCTCAGATATGCAGATGACACCACCCTTATGGCAGAAAGTGAAGAAGAACTAAAGAGCCTCTTGATGAAAGTGAAAAAGGAGAATGAAAAAGTTGTATTAAAGTTCAACATTCAGAAAACTAAGATCATGGCATCTGGTCCCATCACTTCATGGAAAATAGATGGGGAAACAGTGGCTGACTTTATTTTAGGGGGCTCCAAAATCACTGCAGATGGTGATTGCAGCCATGAAATTAAAAGACACTTACTCCTTGGAAGGAAAGTTATGATCAACTTAGACAGCATATTAAAAAGCAGAGACATTACTTTGATTACATTTGATTACATTACTTTGACATTACAAAGATCCATCTAGTTTTTCCAGTAGCCATGTATGGATGTGAGAGTTGGACTCTAAAGAAAGCTGAGTGCCTAAGAATTGATGCTTTTGAACTGTGGTATTGGAAAAGACTCTTGAGAGTCCCTTGGACTGTGAAGAGATCCAACCAGTCCATCCTAAAGGAAATCAGTCCAGAGTATTCATTGGCAGGACTGATGTTGAAGCTGAAACTCAAATACTTTGGCCACCTGATGCGAAGAGCTGACTAATTGGGAAAGACCCTGATGCTGGGAAATTTTGAGGGCAGGAGGAGAAGGGGATGACAGAGGATGAGATGATTGGATGGCATCACCGACTCAATGAACATGAGTTTGGGTAGGCTTTGGAAGTTGGTGATGGACAGGGAGGACTGGCATGCTGCAGTTCATGGGGTTGCAAAGAGTCGGACCCGACTGAGCAACTGAACTGAACTGAACTGAACTGAATTATTTTATTCACTTTGTATATGACACTTAATACATTTCTGTGTCCACTGTCATAACCGTTGCTTGTTATTCATATATTAACACACACACACATGTACCATAAATTATTACATATATATGCACCCAAAATTTAAATTGTTATAATCTTACCTTTCTGTATTTGATAGTATATAACTCTCATTTAGCGGGTTTGATCCCTCGATTGGGAAGATCCCTTGGAGAAGGATTTGGCAACCCACTCCAGTATTCTTGTCTGGAAAATTCCATGGATGGAGGAACCTGTCTACAGAGGTGGGCTACAGTCCATGGGGTCGCAAAGTGTCAGACATGACTGGGCACACACATATAATCCTTACTTAAGATAAAGTGTGCAGCTGACTTAAATTACTACAAATTATAAGCATTTTTTAAGTATTGCTTAATTACATGAAACTGATGTTTTAATACTTTATTGAATTAGAAATTTGTTTTAGCCAAGTTTGTATTATGCCACTTTCCAATAGTCTCACTCCATTTAGCCACATAATGTGGGCTTGGCACCTTACCAATTTCCCAACCCATCATTAGTTCAGAATCCCAGGGCTTCTATAATGAATAAAGATCAGCCATCCTTGAGAAAGTACACTGTGACACCATCACAAGAGGAGACAGGAGCAGGCTGCTACAGAGGGGGAGTCAGAGAGAGTCAGAGCATCAGAAGGAGTGGATCAGCCATTGCTGGCCTTGAAGATGGAGGGCGTCATGAGTCAAAGAGTGAAGGTGGCCTCTACAGGCCAAGAGTGACCCCTGTGTGAAAGTCAATAAGGACAAGGGGACTTCAGTTCAGCAAGAGTGTGGGAGTTAACTCTGCCAACAACTGAATACAGCCTGCAAGTGATATTTTGATTTTAACCTGATGAGATCACTGTCAGAATTCCACCCTACTCAACTGAGAGATTATAAAATTGGCTTTGCTTTAAGCATCGAAATATGTACTCATTTGTTATATCAACAAAAGAAAACTGATCCCAGAACAGCTTTCTGGTTCCCCAGTCATGACAAGACCAGAGATTAGATTATCACTGAAACTTTGGCTCAGGACCATGTCACACAGGGCCAGTAAGATGTGAAAATGCAGCTTTATATTATTCACTATGTTTCCTAAGTATATTATTGGACTAGATATACTCGGCAGATTTGCAAAATGACTTGAGGATTGTTACAGAGTCAAGTTGTAGATACTGTAATATTAGTTCCCTACCAAATACAAGCTAAAGAAATACTGCATCCCTGCATGGAGATTATATGTGCTATTGAAAACTAGGAGAATGTATTTGTGGTTATCCTTGTCACAGGCTCACTCCTGTTGTAGTTGGGCCTTGGAGAATAAGTGCTTGAATGCAAGCTTTATCAAGCAGGGACTGTATTGAAGATGTAGTTGTTTTACCCGGGTAAATTGACACAGCCCCTGGTTCTTGATATGGAGCTATTGATCTTGAAAATACACCTTCCTCCCCTGCATTCCAATAATTAAACTAGAAAGACTTGGCTTTATCCTGTAGAGATGGCTGTACCACTTGAGGGCAACAGGAATAGGATCTGGTACCATGATACCCAGATGTAATCATTGCTTCTTGATAATAATTATGGTTTCTTAACTCTTGTTTTGGGAGAAAACCAAGAAGCCTAAAGGTGATAAATGAAAACGGTGACAATAAACCCTCTGACTGAACTCTGCTCTATTACGTGATCATGTTTCATACTGTGCAGCAAACACACTAATGAAGTCTGGACCCAGTCTCTGGTACATTCCCAGACTAGTCTATGTGAAGAGCTTTCCCAGTTTTAAATATATGACGTTGGTATAGAGGGAAGTAGTTGAGCTTTCAAGAAGTTTGACACAGCTTTCAATCATATTTTTTTTTACATGCAGTTAGTATTCCCTTTTCTAGGAGATCTTAGGAATTTACACCAAAATCTGCTAAAAATTACTGATTCCTTGGCAATATTCTGATGGCTCTAAGTTCTTTCTTACTCTATAGCAAATTGAGTAAATGTTACTAAATAGTGAAATTCATGTCAAGTCGCTCAGTCGTGTCCAACTCTTTGCGACCCCATGGACTATACAGTCCATGGAATTCTCCAGGCCAGAATACTGGAGAGGGTAGCCTTTCCCTTCTCCAGGTGATCTTCCTAACCCAGGGATCGAACCTAGGTCTCCTGCATTGCAGAAGGATTCTTTGCCAACTGAGCCACAAGGGAAGCCCAAGAATACTGGAGTGGCTAGCTGATCCCTTCTCCAGTGGATATTCCTGACCCAGCAATTGAGCCAGGGTCTCCTGCATTGCAGGCGGATTCTTTACCAATTGAGCTATCAGGGAAGCCCTTGTATACCTATGGCTGATTCATGTTGAGGTTTGACAGAAAACAGCAAAACTCTGTAAAGCAATTATCCTTCAATAAAAAATAAATTAATTAAAAAAAAAGCCCTTACTAGATAAGTAAACCTAATTTTATTTCCTATGTCATGTCTTTGTATTCTGTCATCATCCATTTGAAATTACTATTAATATTTGCTAGCATGGTGGTTTCCTCGCTCAATGCAGATATTCTTCCACAAAAGCTGGCCAGGGTACTGGCAGTGCTCAGCACCTAGGTTTCCAGCAATAGCAGCCAATCCTGATGTCACTGCCCCTTCTTCTCCCATCCGGGCCGCCTCCACTCTGCCTGTGCATACCATGAGTACTGGCCTCCGACTGATTGCGGGCTGAGTTTCATGATACCTTCTATCAGGGACAGGAAAACATTTTGTCCTTGGTGGAATACACACTTGAAATAAGGTAAGCCTTTCCTGACCACCATCCCATCAGACAGGTCCATGTGGCCCTTGGATTCAGAAGTGAGCAACATGAGCAAGTGCTCTGGTCTGGGACTGTGCAGTGCCCAGATCTCGTCTTTGAAGACTCAGGCTCTCATCTCCAATGGAACAGGGAAGGACAGATCTAACTTCATGTTAGATCCTTTGCTTTTGCCTCTGTATTTTATTGTTTTTTCTATAAGTTAATCACTAGAGGGATATTGCCTATAGCTTGAAGTATACATAATGGCCCATCCCAGTGAATCCTGCCTCCCAGGTAATGAGGCTTAAGATAAAATACCTTTATTTAGCTCACAGGAAACACCCTGGCCAGACCATCTGTGAATGGCTGCAGGTAAGAAGAAATTAATACATCCCCTCTGGAGTCTGCCCAGAAACAGGAAATATTTGCAATAACTTATCATCTTTTTTTTTTACTCTCCCTCCTCACCTCCTTCTCTTTATTCTATAAAAGAAACTAGCATCCAAGAAATCCCATCTGGACAAGACGGATCTTTGGGACACTAGTCCATCATCTTCTCAGTATGTTGGCTTCCCAGATAAACTTGCTATTCTTTGCCCCAACAATTCATCTAATTTATTGGCCAGTCCTGTGGCGAGCAGTGCAAGCTTGGACTTTATAACACAAGTGGCCAGGGTGTTGCTGCTGATAGCCCTCAGCTGAGTTTGTAACCTTCTGGAATTACCCACAAAGTGCAGCCCAACCCCCCTCCCAAGAGACAACTTATACGCGTTAACTGGGGACTTTATTTGGGACCCAGATGACCAAGAAGTTGGCAGGTTAATGCTTCAAAAGAAACATCTTGTCTGGTCCTGGATGCCCAAATATAAGTGAGGTTCTTTTATGGATCAGAAGTAGGTGGAAAGTGAAGAAACAAAGTAAAAAGACTATTCAATCCTTGCAAATGTCTCGGCAAGCCTCAGGCAGGGGGGGGTGTTAGGTTCACTTCCTTACAGTCATTTCATGGGTGGCTTGAAATGGAATATCTCCTGTCATATCAACAAAGATGCCACATCCAGCTGTGATTCTGGCCTCCCCACATGTATATTTCTGGGCTTAGCTGGTAAGCAGCAGATGAGGGGGTGCCTGCCATTTGCACACAGAGAATTTAGGAAAGTCACGGTCCTTCACAGGCAGGCAGGATCAGGTTATTTCCCAAGGCAGGCATCATGTATGCCTGTAGTAACAAAAGCAAAAGCAGCAAGATAAGGGTTAAAGTCACAGCGCAGACCCAGTGTGAATTCAAATTAAACCTTCCCAGTTACACACACATACTCTCTGTGTCATGGGTGCTGATCTCAAGTGTATTTCCTCATAAACGTCTTGCCCCAAAGTCTCAAACCAAGGGATTTCCCCAATAACCAGACCTATGGCATCAGGTTAGCACAACAGCTGCGTACAGTGTTTTGGGGGAAGTCGTGTTGGAATGTACAGCATCTAGTCTGAGGCACTTGTTGCGATTTTAATATTCCATTTTTATTCATCCTCAAGGTGTACATGAGGTATTTTTAATCAGAGACAGATTTCACATTTATTACCTTACCATGAATGCCCGTGTGATTCTCTCTCACTTCAGCACGTACCCTTGAGGGGATGTGACGAGAGCCAGATGGAAGATCCTTCTTTGTAAGTAGCTGGACACTCCATCGGTGAGCAGAGTGGACTTTGTTCTTACACACAGGACAGTTGCCTTCTCTTTCCTCTCCTGAATAGACACCTCTGCTCTGTGGAGATGGGATGGGGAGGACCCTGGGTTCTCATTCTAACCTTCTGGAATGCATACACATGTCTCCAGAGGCTGCATGAACTTTGGGTATCTCTCTGACTTTTTATGACCTACATATGTCTCCATGGTCCTGGGCCTCATTTTCTCTTGAAATGCAAACACATACCTTCAGGATTAGGTCAGTCTTCCTGGAATTCTCTCATCATCATGTGCCAGGATCCCCAGTTTTCAGCAAAATGTATTTAGGAAGCCCAAACCTTGCAGAAACACAGAAAATATTTTCTCTATATTCCACAGAGACCACAGATGCTGTTTAGAAGCATCGATGTTTTCATTAAAGATTTTGTGATGTGATTGGATTGTGTAGTTTCACATTCTGCCTTTTTGAGAGTTGTGGAGATTTTATTTAATATGAACTACTTAATATTCAACATAAATTCCTTTCTGCTTAAACTAACCAGAATAGATTCTTTTGCATTTGCAACTGAGATTCTTGGTTTTTGAAGACACTATTTATATAGTGGCTTCCCTGGTGGCTCAGATGGTAAAGAGACTGCCTGCAATGCAGGAGACCTGGGTTCGATCCCTGGGTCGGGAAGACCCCCTGAAGAAGGAAATGGCAACCCACTCCAGTATCCTTGCCTGGAAAATCCTATGGTCAGAGGAGCCTGGCAGTCTACAGTCCATGGGGTTGCAAAGAGTCGGACACGACTGAGAAACTTCACTATTTACTATAAAATGCAAGCAAGTCTATACATTGTTTAAGGAAACAGACATGTTTAGTAAAACTATAAAAACGCATCGAGGAATAACTAACATCAGATTTAGGATTACTTGATAGTTACTTCAGAGGTTGAGTTAAGGAGATTTTTTGACTGGTAAAGATCACATAGAACTGTAACCATATTGATAACGTTTTATTGATTACAAGAGTAAAGGGTATAGAAGTAGTCTCTGCTTTATCACATATATGATGTTGCACAATACATCTACAAATACCTGCAGAAAATCTTATAATGCAAAATTTCAGTTGGTATAACAAAGAGCTTCTCAAATGCCACAGTTTAAAAGAAAACTTAATGTATTCCTTTCTTACATAAGAATTCTTACAGAAACAATCCAGGTTGTCGGGGAATCTCTGCTCCACAGAGTCATTGGGGGCCTTATTCCTCCAAGGCTGTGTCCTCATTGGCACAGCGCACACTGGGTCACACTTGTGCACTGAGAAAAGATCATGAACTTCATAGGCTAAAACGGCTCACACCAGAAAGGACAGATACCCATGGCCAGAACAGGCTGCAAGAGCACCTGGGAAGTCTTTCCGGCCCAGTGATGATCCCAGCTACAGCTTTCTTATAGTAGAAGAGAGAAGGAATATATTTTGATGAAAATAAGCCATCTTTCCCAAAGGGACTTTTTGAAAACTGTGTACAAAGAATGATTTAATAAGACATCAATACCTATGTACAATTTTATTTCTTGCTCGAGAATCTACAAATACTATAGATTACCATTTAATCTTCCTTGAGAAGAGAAATTTTGGATTTTAGTGTCAGATAAACTCCAGAGAATATTCCTTTTCTGGCTCTTAGTGGACTCAAGGACTTTACATGCAAACAACCTACTTAAGACTCAATAGGAAAATAGTTAAGAGCATTTATAATCCTCCTCACTGGATCTCTTGCCATTATTAACCAATGCTTTTTGTGAGGAAACTTGTGGTCTGCCACACGTCTTTTTCTGGTTGCTGTGTTTTAAGTTGATCTTTCAACTGCACGTTCTTATGTCTTCTCAAGACAAAGAAGATTGTCTCCTTGCTCTGCGTTTGAACTTGTGAAGGTCTTCCCCAAACTAGAAGTTACCTTGGCAATGGTGTGTCTAAATTGTTCTCTTCAACTAACTAATCCTGATTCCTATCTATGCTTAAAGAAAAGCAGTCTTTTGCTGGAACAGAATTAGAGCCGTTTTACAACTCATTTTGTGTATTCAGCACAAATCTTCTCTTTTAATATTTTTGGTTTTCTTTTTTAAAAATTAATTATTTATTTTAATTGAAGGCTAATTACAATATTGTAGTGGTTTTTGCCATACATTGACATGAATCTGCCATGGGTGTACGTGTGTTCCCCATCCTCAACCCCCCTCTCATCCCTTCCCCATTCCATCCCTCAGGGTCATCCCAGTGCACTAGTCCTGAGCACCCTGTCTCATGCATAGAACCTGGACTGGTGATCTGTTTCACATATGATAATATACATATTTCAATGCTATTCTCTCAAATCATCTCACCCTCGCCTTCTCCCACAGAGTCCAAAAGTCTGTTCTTTACATCTGTGTCTCTTTTGCTGCCTCGCATATAGCATATGCATTAGTATACTGTATTGGTGTTTTTCTCTCTGACTTACTTCACTTTGTATAATAGGCTCCAGTTTCATCCACCTCATCAGAACTGATTGAAATGTATTCTTTTTAATGGCTGAGTAATACTCCATTGTGTATATGTACCACAGCTTTCTTATCCATTCATCTGCTGAGGGACATTTAGGTTGCTTCCATGTCCTGGCTATTATAAACAGTGCTGTGATGAACATTGGGGCACACGTATCTCTTTCAATTCTGGTTTCCTCAGTGTGTATGCCCAGCAGTGGGATTGCTGGATCATAAGGCAGTTCTATTTCCAGTTTTTTAAGGAATTTCCACACTGTTCTCCATAGTGGCTGGACTAGTTTGCATTCCCACCAACAGTGTAAGAGGGTTCCCTTTTCTCCACACCCTCTCCAGGATTTATTGTTTGTAGACTTTTGGATCGCAGCCATTCCGACTGGTGTGAAATGGTACCTCATTGTGGTTTTGATTTGCATTTCTCTGATAAAGAGTGATGTTGAGCATCTTTTCATGTGTTTGTTAGCCATCTGTGTGTCTTATTTGCAGAAATGTCTATTTAGTTCTTTGGCCCATTTTTTGATTGGGTCATTTATTTTTCTGGAATTGAGCTGTAGGAGTTGCTTGTATATTTTTGAGATTAGTTGTTTGTCAGTTGCTTCATTTGCTGTTATTTTCTCCCATTCTGAAGGCTGTCTTTTCACCTTGCTTACAGTTTCCTTTGTTGTGCAGAAGCCTTTAAGTTTAATTAGGTCCCATTTGTTTATTTTTGCTTTTATTTCCAATATTCTGGGAGGTGGGTCATAGAGGATCCTGCTGTGATGTATGTCGGAGAGTGTTTTACTTATGTTCTCCTCTAGGAGTTTTATAGTTTCTGGTCTTACGTTTAGATCTTTAATCCATTTTGAGTTTATTTTTGTGTATGGTGGTAGAAAGTGTTCTAGTTTCATTCTTTTACAAGTGGTTGACCAGATTTCCCAGCACCACTTGTTAAAGAGATTGTCTTTAATCCATTGTATATTCTTGCCTCCTTTGTCAAAGATAAGGTGTCCATATGTGTGTGGATTTATCTCTGGGCTTTCTATTTTGTTCCATTGATCTATATTTCTGTCTTTGTGCCAGTACCATACTGTCTTGATGACTGTGGCTTTGTGGTAGAGCCTGAAGTCAGGCAGGTTGATTCCTCCAGTTCCATTTTTCTTTCTTAAGATTGCTTTGGCTATTCGAGGTTTTTTGTATTTCCATACAAATTGTGAAATTATTTGTTCTAGCTCTGTGAAGAATACCATTGGTAGCTTGATAGGGATTGCATTGAATCTATAAATTGCTTTGGGTAGTATACTCATTTTCACTATATTGATTCTTCCAATCCATGAACATGGTATATTTCTCCATCTATTAGTGTCCTCTTTGATTTCTTTCATCAGTGTTTTATAGTTTTCTGTATATAGGTCTTTCATATCTTTAGGTAGATGTATTCCTAAGTGTTTTATTCTTTTCATTGCAATGGTGAATGGAATTGGTTCCTTAATTTCTCTTTCTGTTTTCTCATTGTTAGTGTATAGGAATGCAAGGGATTTCTATGTGTTAACTTATATCCTGCCACTTTACTATATTCATTGATTAGCTCTAGTAAAATTTTCTTTCTCAATATTAGAACCATTTTAAAAATTAATAAGTAAGCTTATTTTTGGCTGCATCAGGTCTCAGTTGTGGCACCTGGGCTTTTCATTGTGGTGCATAGATTTAGTAGTTGCGGTGCATCAGCCTAGCTGTCTGGCAGCATGTGGGATTTCAGCTTCCAAATCAAGCATCTGACCTATATCCCTTGCATTGGAGGGCAGATTCTTAACCACTGGACCACCAGACAAGTCCTCTAGAATGTTTTTTTTTTTTTTTTAATAAAACAGTTTCTAGGTAGAAAAAATATGCATATTTCCATATACTTTATTCCTTTCAGCTATAAAACAACCAGAAAAAAGAAGATGGAAGTATAGAAGTTCTCCCCCATCACCTCCATTTTACCAATAAGTTTTCAGTAGTTTGAGACTTAAGTTGGAACATATTTTAAAGTTTGTGTCAACACAGATCAGTAGATACCTAGGGTTCAGGTTTGATTTAAAACACTTTATATTGAGACATCTTGCCATACTCACTAAAACCTTTATTTCCTTTCATATCTTGACTACATTTTTTCTACTTTTAAAGTGGAACATGATGTTTGGCAAAACTAATACAGTGTTTCAGGTTTAAAAATAAAATTAAATTAAATTAAAAAAAATAAAGTGGAACATGAACAAAATATTGATGGATCTGCACCTGTGATTAATAAGGTCTTCCAAATATGTTACATGTGGTATATAAATCCTGAATATCTAGGGAAGTACTGGATGGACGTGAAGTGTATGGATGTGAGAGTTGGACTGTGAAGAAAGCTGAGCGCCGAAGAATTGATGCTTTTGAACTGTGGTGTTGGAGAAGACTCTTGAGAGTCCCTTGGACTGCAAGGAGATCCAACCAGTCCATTCTGAAGGAGATCAGCCCTGGGATTTCTTTGGAAGGAATGATGCTAAAGCTGAAACTCCAGTACTTTGGGCACCTCATGCAAAGAGCTGACTCATTGGAAAAGACTCTGATGCTGGGAGGGATTGGGGGCAGGAGGAGAAGGGGACAACAGAGGATGAGATGGCTGGATGGCATCACTGACTCGATGGACATGAGTCTGAGTGAACTCTGGGAGTTGGTGATGGACAGGGAGGCCTGGTGTGCTGCAATTCATGGGGTCGCAAAGAGTCAGACATGACTGAGTGACTGAACTGACTGAGGGAAGTACTTAGACAGGCATATCTCTCAATGTTTCATGTTAAGTCGTGAGGCTTCTTTTTGGTATTATTCTTGCTACTGCTGTGAAAATAATAAACCATGTTTTCTTCTTGAAATATTTTGCCATTTTGTTTTTATACCTCCATGTATGGAGGGTGATTGTAATGTTACCCACTGAGCAAAAGCCTTAATAATCTTTTCCATCAGATTTTACAACAATCCTGAATTATATCTCCTCACTCATTTTTTTGAAGAAAAAACAAGAATTTGGGTTGTATATTTACAATGTTTTCATGTTCTCAATACTTTTAAGTGTTGATTTCCTAAAATGCATGTGTATATTTTGCACAGATTTAAAAGATATATATATTTGCTTACATACTGAGGCTGTGCTGGGTCTTAGCTGAGGCATGTGAACCCTCAATTGCAGCATGTGGGGTCTAGTTCCCACCAGGATGGAACCCCTGCCCCCTTCATTGGAAGAATGGAGTCCTAGCCACTGCACCACCAAGGAAGTCCCCTTTGCACAGATTTAAAATGATAAAACTGAAAATAATCTTAGATATAAAATTATCCAACACTGTTATTTTACAACTACTAAAGGTGAAAAAAAGACATGGGGAAAATCACAGAGCTGACCACCTGTGGGGAACGTTGCTTAGGACAGAGATGCTACACATGAAAGACTCCCACTCTCCACCCCTAAACAAGCTCCTTCCCAAACCCATCTATGTTAAAACTTGATAATCAGTATGGAAACGAAGCAGGACTCTGTAGGGCTCCAGGACACAAAAGCCTTTCCACGTCCCCTGTTTCTTGTCTGCAGGTAATAAGCTTCATTTGGGCCACCCAGGTGGCACAGCAGTAAAGAATCCACCTGCCAAAGCAGGAGATGCAAAAGACATGGATTCGATTCTTGGATTGGGAAGATCCCCTGGAGAAGGAAATGGCAACCCACTCCAGTATTCTTGCCTGGAAAATTTCATGGACAGACGAGCCGGGCAGGCTATGTCCATGGGGTTGCAAAGAGTCAGACAGCTGACCGACTGAGCAGGTACAGGCACACAAGCTTCATCCAGCCACCACGACCTTCCCTGAGTTCCAAAGGGCAGGTTCAAATAATTGCTAATCAGAGAAGGGAGCAGATTCAGAGACAAGGGAAGAGCGGTCAAGAAACAATAGTGCAGCCTTGGGACAGGGTCCTTGTTCCCCCTCAAGGGATACACATAAAAATAGTTTTGAACTGTTTTGCAGATACTGAAACTTCCACCCAGTTGTAAAAGTTAACTGTAGTCTGCCCACAGGAACACAGGCCCCAAAATGATTAGAACCAGAAGGTTGATGATACTGACTCCCTTACTTCACCACCAACCAATCAGAAAAACATCCACAAGCTAATCATGCCCTCTTTGGACTCTGACTGTAAAACTCCTCACTACCCTCTCCAGGCTGGGACACAGTTTTGAGGGCATTAGCCTGCTCTAGCTGCCTTTACCTGGCAAAGCAATAAAGCTATTCTTTGCAACTTCACCCAAAACTCAGTCTCTGAAATTTAATTTGTTGTTGGTGTACAAAGCCTGGATTCAGCACCAGTATTTGTCCTAGTGAATGCAGCTCTGGTCCGTAACTCACTCTCCACAAAGTGTCTCAGATGGTTTCTGTTATTTGGAATTAATACTTGAGCCAAAGCCAGAGCTTGTCTAATTCCTTGTCTTTCTACTGTAGTCTAATATGTTTATATTTGCTACACAGTAGTTTTCACTGCTATATAAGTGGCTTAGGTATTTTGTTTCAGGCTCTATGAATGTTTTCTATAAATCAAACTACTTTTGTTGTATCGTACTATCAGTTCAGTTCAGTCACTCAGTCGTGTCCGACTCTTTGTGACCCCATGAACTGCAGCATGCCAGGCCTCCCTGTCCATCACCAACTTCCGGAGTCTACCCATGCTCATGTCCGTTGAGTTGGTGATGCCATCCAACCATCTCTTCCTCTGTTGTCCCCTTCTCCTCCCGCTCTCAATGTTTCCCAGCATCAGGGTTCTTTCAAATGAGTCAGCTCTTCACATCAGGTGGCCAAAATATTGGAGTTTGAGCTTCAGCATCAGTCCTTCCAATGAACACCCAGAACTGATCTCCCTTAGGATGGACTGGTTGAATCTCCTTGCAGTTCAAGGGACTCTCAAGAGTCTTCTCCAAAACCACAGTTAAAAAGCATCAATCCTTCAGAGTTCAATTTTCTTTATAGTCCAACTCTCACATCCATGCATGACTACTGGCAAAACCATAGCCTTGACTACATGGATCTTTGTTGACAAAGTAATGTCTCTGCTTTTGAATATGCTGTCTAGGTTGGTCATAACTTTCCTTCCAAGGAGAAAGCATCTTTTAATTTCATGGCCGCAATCAACATCTGCAGTGATTTTGGAGCCCCAAAAAATAAAGTCAGCCACTGTTTCCACTGTTTCTCCATCTATTTGCCATGAAGAGATGGGACCAGATGCCATGATCTTAGTTTTCTGAACGTTGAGCTTTAAGCTAACTTTTTCACTTTCCTTTTTCACTTGCATCAAGAGGCTTCTTAGTTCTTTGCTTTCTGCCATAAAAGTGGTATCATCTGTATATCTGAGGTTATTGATATTTCTCCCAGAAATCTTGATTCCAGCTTGTGCTTCTTCCAGCTCAGCATTTCTCATGATGTACTCTGCATGTAAGTTAAATAAGCAGGGTGACAATATACAGCTTTGACGTACTCCTTTCCCTATTTGGAACCAGTCTGTTGGTCCATGTCCAGTTCTAACTGTTGCTTCCTGACCTGCATATAGGTTTCTCAAGAGGCAGGTCAGGTGGTCTGGTATTCCCATCTCTTTCAGAATTTTCCACAGTTTATTGTGATCCACACAGTCCCACCCCCCCAAGCATAATTATTTCATTGATAAAAATGTTAATTTTTTTCTTAAAGTTCAGGATTCTGACTCACAGTTTCTACACCTGAATTATATGTGTATTCCTTGAATACCATAAGTACCTTATGTATGAACAAGTTCCATTGTATGAGTGCATTTGTTAGTTCAATTCAAAATCCAACAAAGTTAGCCTAGGTATCCAGATAACACAATTGGCTATATAGTACTGTACTGTAATAGGTTTATAATACTTTTCACACAAATACATAAAAGGCAAACACAAAAAATAAAGAAAACATTTTAAATTTTATAGTACAGTACCTTGAAAAGTACAGTAGCATTGTATAACAACTGGCATATGGGACATGGCATCAAGTGAACAGTCAAGAGTTACTGACTAGGAGGAAAGAGAGGAGACAGAGAAACAGTAGAGCTGAAAGACTGTCAGAAATGGGAGATGGAGGGCAAGCTGCAGTTTCACTCACCTGACATTGATAACACAGGTTCTGTTCCTTGCTGGATTCAGTTCCATCTACCCTCTTGAAAAACTGATCCAGTGATGTCTGGGTAGTAGTTCTTTCTTTCTCGTCATGCCAATGCCAGCTATATCACGGTTGCTTTTATGCTTGCTTCTGGACATCTTGGGCTTGAAATAAGACACTGTACTTTGGGACTGTGTACAGTACTGTACACAAAAGTACAACAACTTGTAGAGGATGCGTGCATGCATGTGACAATGTACACCAGAAACATGAACTAACTTACATGATTGGATGTACATTCACATCTTTGAAAGTTCGCAACTTGGAGGTTCATATGTAGAGGACTTACTCTTCTTTCTTTTGCTCTTGAAATAAGTTTGCTTGAAATAACTTTGCTCTTGAAATAAATTTCTCTTCTGGAGTTATTTTAACAATATATGTCTTAAATAACTGGGTACCCTACAACCTTTAGGCTTCCTTGGTGGTACAGATGGTAAAGAATCTGCCTGCAATGCAGGAGTTGTTCAGTCACTAAGCTGTGTCCAACTCTTTGCAACCCCATGGACTATAGCATGACAGGCTTCCCTATCCTTCACTATCTCCCTGAGTTTGCTCAAACTCAAGTGCACTGAGTCATTAATGTCATCCAACCATCTCATTTTCTGTCACCAGCCCCCACTTCTCCTCTTGCCATCAATCTTTTCCAGTATCAGAGTCTTTTCTAAAGAGTTGGCTCTTTGCATCACATGGCCAAAGTATTAGAGCTTCAGCTTCAGCATCAGTCCTTCCAATGAATATTCAGGACTGATTTCCTTTAGGATTGACCAGTTGGATCTCCCTGCTGACCAAAAGACTCTCAAGAGTCTTCTCTAGCACCACAGTTTGAAAGCATAAATTCTTCGGTGCTCAGCCTTCTTTATGGTCCAACTCTCACATCCATACATGATTATTGAAAAAACCGCAGCTTTTGCTATAAGGACCTGCATTGCCAAAGTGATGTCTCTGCTTTTTAATCACTGTCTAGGTTTGTCATAACTTTTCTTCAAAGGAGCAAGTGTCTTTTATTTTCATGGCTACAGTCACTATCCACAGTGATTTTGGAGCCCAATAAATAACATTTGTCACTATTTCCATTTTTTCCCATCTATTTGCCATGAAGTGATGGGACCAGATGCCATGATCATAGCTTTTTGAATGTTGAGTTTTAAGCCAGGTTTTTCACTCTCCTCTTCCACTTTCATCAAGAGGCTCTTTAGTTCCTGTTCACTTCTTGTCATTAAAGTGGTACCAACTGCATATTTGAGGTTGTTGATATTTCTCCCAGGATTCTTGATTCCAGCTTGTGATTCATCCAGCAATGCAGGAGACCCAGTTTCAATGTGAGAGACCTGGGTTCAATCTCTGGATCAGGAAGATCCCCTGGAGACAGGAAAAGCTATCTGCTCCAGTATTCCTGCATTGAGAATTCCATGGACAGAGAAACCTGGGGGGCTACAGTCCATGGGGTTGCAAAAAGTTGGACACAACTTAGTGACTGAACATCAACAAAGTATATTTGCATAAACATGATCTAGTGAATATTAAAGTATATACAAGTCCACACACTATTGAAAAATATCCCTGAATGGAAAAATTCTTAATGTCTCCTATTTTCAAAATGTGTTGTATAACCCTACATTTTTGTTTCCCCCCCCAGAATATACTAACATTTATTGTTCAGTCACTAAGTCACGTCCAACTCTTTGCAACCCCATGGATTACTGCATGCCAGGCTTCCCTATTGAACCAGAAAATATGTGACAAACAAACAAAACTGGACCTGCCTAAAACAGGATATTGGGTCAAATTCTACCATAAATCCACACATGAGACTTTTTGTAAGGCATCCTTTTCACAATTAAGGGTATAATTTAGATTTTGGTGGTTACGTCTGTGTACAGCCTGAGGGGTGAAAAAAGGAGAGGTTGAAATAATTCAGAGATCACCATTGTTCTTGCTATGTTTTTGGTAGACTTTGCAAAGAGTTTGAATTAGATGCCAAGAAGAAAGACCACACAGAAAAACAATCTTGCATCTTATTTCAACTTTACAAGTCAGTTTCTCCGTCTCTTATGATAATACATACACATTTAAGACAAGGAAAGTGGCTATTCAAATTTCCATGCTCTCATCACCAAGCCAGGAATGTCATGCTAATCAGATTCCAGCCTCTCGAGTTGGAGTGACTGCTGCCTCCTTGCGGCTTGAATTAACACTGATGTTTTGAGTATCACTTTATGCCTCATTGTGAGCCCAGAAAGCTGCTTCTTTTAGAAAGGAAACTGAGGTTAACTTAAGGTCTCATTAGATTGTTGGTGATTTTCCTGTAGTATTAGTAATTGTGTTGATGGATGATGCGGGACTACTTATAAATCATGATAAATAATAATTCAAGCTCTACCTTTGATTTTGCCAACAAATAGCTTTCTAAATGTTTTATCTGAGTGTTTCTTGTATCCAAATGTCTTTCTTTTAATGTGGTTTATTTATGATATTCAATGAGAAGGCTTGCTGTCCTCTGTCCTCTTCCTTAGTGCTGTCCTCTTCTGGAGGAGGATGGAGTGGCAGCAATATAGATAAGTATCAGTTTTTTTTTTTTTTCCTTCTTTGTAGGGTCCTAAACAGTTATAGGTCGCAAAGAGTCGGACACGACTGAGCGATTGAAATGAACTGAACTGAACTGAACTGAAACAGTTATATCTTCAAAGGAGGCTGGGAGGTTAGGAACACATTCTTTCTAATCTTTTTATTTTACAAATAGAAAAGCAAATTTTTATCACACTTTATTCTTTCTTTAGTTTCTATTTCCTGAAAGAAAGAAGAAATCTGTGTATTTTCTATACATTCTTTCAAAATTAGAAGTAATTTTAATCTCCTTCACTTCCAGCTGAAACTCTGATCACTGATCACTTTCTTTAACCACTATCTCATGATTAGGGATGATGTCCTGTATTCTCCAGTTTCCACAATGCAAATTCTTGACTATATATATATATATATATATATATATATTCCACAAATTTAACTCAATTCTCTTAATATAAAATGAAAGGCTATGTTTATGGGACTAAGAAGCTTGGAAATTATATTTTTTCACACCTGAATTATGATTTAAAAATTTGTAAAGATGAAATCTAGCTTTTTGGCTAAATCTGTAGGAGATTCTTTGAAATTCATCCACTTTGCTATTGCCATTGACAGAGATACAATTATTGACTTGTACCCTCACCAAAGTATGTCATTTCAATCTTTTTTCTAGAGTGGCAGTGGCAGTGTGCCATTTTCTCTCTTTTCCAACTGTTGATTTCTTGGGAGACAGATTCTAAATGGCCCAGTTGAGGTCAGGAGATGACCCATGGATTAGCTAATATTGTGGCCAAAGTACCTGGTGTCTTAGCCCAAATATGACCTGTGAACACCCACATCTGCAGGGAAAAGACGTCCTCAGAGTAGAATGAGGACCACCTCGTAATACTATATATCTATTGTCCTATAATAAATTGTTACAAATACAGTGACTTCAAACAACACACATGCATTTTACTGCACAGTTTCTGTGGATCTCAGGAGTCTGGGTGTGGCTTCACTGGTTTCTCTGCTTCAGGGTTTCACACAAGGCTATAGTCAAGACGCCAGCCAAGTTGGGAGTTCCCTCCAAAGGCTTGACTGAGAAAGAAGAAACTGACTTATGTGGATAAGTCACAATTCCTCACCATGTGGATCTCTCCAACACCAGCATTTTGTCTACCACAGGATATGTCAGGAAAGCTACCTAGTCTGCTAGCAAGACGGAAGTTATCATCTTATCCAGCCTAAGCATGGAAATGAGTTTCCATCACATTTGGTGAATTTTGGTGGTTAGAAACAAGTCACAGGCTCTGTCTACACTCAAATGAAAGGATGTCACAGGGTATGAGCACCAGGAGGCAAAGGCCGTGTCTACCGGGTGATGTCTACCACCTGCCCTCATAAGTACCACAATCAGCCACTAAGTTATTTGGTTAGTTCAGCAAATTTCCTATATCAGGCACTATTTTAGTTGACTGAAGGTGGAAAAAGAAAACAGATGAATCCCTGCCACCACTCCCTTAAAATTTTTGTAATTTAGCACATGAGCCAATAGACTGAAAACAATATAAACATAATAGTTCAGGCCATATATTCCTCAGTTTAAACTTTTTAATTTCTTCATGTTGCTCTGAGGCTAGAATATGATTTCTTACCTTAGCTCAGCAGAGCCTGTGCTATCTAATTCTTTCCTGCTTTGATATTCTTATTGTATTTCTTCCATTTTTCACTAGGTTCTGCCCATTTTAGTATCTGATAAGTCCTAAGACATGGACATGTTAGAAAACATTTTAAAAATAAAGCTAACATGTTATGCCATTAAATTCCCACCATTAAAACCTCAATCATCCAATGAATGTCTAGCTTTAAACCTTTAAATTTCATATTATGACCACTAAGTAAACTAGTTGTCAAAATGTAACTTTTGATAATGAATTGTACTGAATTGCTTTGTAGGACTGATAACTGTATGCTGGCTGATAATTGAAAGCAGCCTTGAAAAGATGAATGTTTTAATTTAAAGAAGTAACCTCCTAGACTTCAGAGTTCTTAGAACATTCTGGAAGAGTTGGAAGATTCTTATAGATTACATCTACCAATATCTTCAACTTACTGTTTTTCTTTTTCCCCTGTGCATCACACAATATCTTCTTACTGAGCAACCACAGAAGAAATTATCTCCTTTTCAAGAGAAGCTTCTTTTCAGTAATTGTTTTTAGTTCATCTATGAGCAGACAAAGATGGAGAAGCTTTATACAGTCAGCAAAAGCAAGACCAGGAGCTGACTGTGGCTCAGACCATGAACTCCTTAGTGCCAAATTCAGACTGAAATTGAAGAAAGTAGGGAAAACCACTAGACCATTCAGGTATGACCTAAATCAAATCCCTTATGATTATATAGTAGAAGTGAGAAATAGATTTAAGGGCCTAGACCTGATAGATAGAGTGCCTGATGAACTATGGAATGAGGTTCGTGACATTGTACAGGAGACAGGGATCAAGACCATCCCCATTGAAAAGAAATGCAAAAAAGCAAAATGGCTGTCTGGGGAGGCCTTACAAATAGCTGTGAAAAGAAGAGAAGCGAAAAGCAAAGGAGAAAAGGAAAGATATAAACATCTGAATGCAGAGTTCCAAAGACTAGCAAGAAGAGATAAGAAAGCCTTCTTCAGCGATCAATGCAAAGAAATAGAGGAAAACAAAAGAATGGGAAAGACTAGAGATCTCTTCAAAAAAATCAGAGATACCAAAGGAACATTTCATGCAAAGATGGGCTCAATAAAGGACAGAAATGGTATGGACCTAACAGAAGCAGAAGATATTAAGAAGAGATGGCAAGAATACACAGAGGAACTGTACAAAAAAGATCTTCATGACACAGATGGTCACGATGGTGTGATCACTGACCTAGAGCCGGACATCGTGGAATGTGAAGTTAAGTGGGCCTTAGAAAGCATCACTACAAACAAAGCTAGTGGAGGTGATGGAATTCCAGTTGAGCTATTCCAAATCCTGAAAGATGATGCTGTGAAAGTGCTGCACTCAATATGCCAACAAATTTGGAAAACTTAGCAGTGGCCGCAGGACTGGAAAAGGTCAGTTTTCATTCCAATCCCAAAGAAAGGCAATGCCAAAGAATGCTCAAACTACCACACAATTGCACTCATCTCACACTCTAGTAAAGTGATGCTCAAAAGTCTCCAAGCCAGGCTTCAGCAATATGTGAACCGTGAACTTCCTGATGTTCAAGCTGGTTTTAGAAAAGGCAGAGGAACCAGAGATCAAATTGCCAACATCCGCTGGATCATGGATAAAGCAAGAGAGTTCCAGAAAAACATCTATTTCTGCTTTATTGACTATGCAAAAGCCTTTGACTGTGTGGATCACAATCAACTGTGGAAAATTCTGAAAGAGATGGGAATACCAGTCCACCTGATCTGCCTCTTGAGAAATTTGTATGCAGGTCAGGAAGCAACAGTTAGAACTGGACATGGGACAACAGACTGGTTCCAAATAGGAAAAGGAGTTCATCAAGGCTGTATATTGTCACCCTGCTTATTTAACTTCTATGCAGAGTACATCATGAGAAACGCTGGACTGGAAGAAACACAAGCTGGAATCAAGATTGCCGGGAGAAATATGAATAACCTCAGATATGCAGATGACACCACCCTTATGGCAGAAAGTGAAGAGGAACTCAAAAGCCTCTTGATGAAAGTGAAAGTGGAGAGTGAAAAAGTTGGCTTAAAGCTCAACATTCAGAAAATGAAGATCACAGCATCTGTTCCCATCAGTTCATGGGAAATAGATGGGGAAACAGTGGAAACAGTGTCAGACTTTATTTTTCTGGGCTCCAAAATCACTGCAGATTGTGACTGCAGCCATGAAATTAAAGGACGCTTACTCCTTGGAAGGAAAGTTATGACCAACCTAGATAGCATATTCAAAAGCAGAGACATTACTTTGCCAACAAAGGTCCGTCTAGTCCAGGCTATGGTTTTTCCTGTGATCATGTATGGATGTGAGAGTTGGACTGTGAAGAAGGCTGAGCGCCAAAGAATTGATGCTTTTGAACTGTGGTGTTGGAGAAGACTCTTGAGAGTCCCTTGGACTGCAAGGAGATCCAACCAGTCCATTCTGAAGGAGATCAGGCCTGGGATTTCTTTGGAAGGAATGATGCTAAAGCTGAAACTCCAGTACTTTGGCCACCTCATGTGAAGAGTTGACTCATTGGAAAAGACTCTGATGCTGGGAGGGATTGGGGGCAAGAGGTGAAGGGGACGACAGAGGATGAGATGGCTGGATGGCATCACTGACTCGATGGATGTGAGTCTGAGTGGACTCCGGGAGTTAGTGATGGACAGGGAGGCCTGGTGTGCTGCGATTCATGGGGTCACAAAGAGTCGGACACGACTGAGCAACTGATCTGATCTGATGAGCACTTAATTGTGTAACTGATCGGAATACTGTTTTTCTTTGCCAAGGATACATTTTGAGTCATAGCCACAACTGAAACCTACAAAGTGGCTGAAAAAGCTGTGATCTTTCTTTACATGGAGGTCACATCTTGTTGTGGCAAAGGGGCTTGCATAACTCAATGAAATGCTTTTGACTTGTTATGCTGGAGAAGACTCTTAGAGTCTGTTGGACTCCAAGGGGATCAAACTAGTCAATCCTAAAGGAAATCAACTCTGAATGCTCATTGGAAGGACTGATTCTGAAGCTGAAGCTCTAATACTTTGGCCACCTGATGGGAAGAGTTGACTCATTGAAAAATACCCTGGTGCTAGAAAAGATTGAAGGCAAAAGGAGAAGAGGGAGACCAAGGATGAGATCATTAGGTAGCATCATTGACTCAATAAACACGAGTTTAAGCAAACTCCAGGAGATAGTGAAGGACAGGGAAGCCTGGTGTGCTGCAAAAGGTCAGACACAACTTAGCGACTGAACAGCAACAACACATCTTTTTATGTACTGCCGGGAGCCTGCGAGAGACATTCCACTCATGACAAAGGTCATGAGGATGGAGGCTAGGCATACACAAAGGCGGGATCGAGCCTCGGGAGTCCCCCCGGATATTCTCGAGCATCTACCCCCAAATACCAGAGTCTGCCTACTTTATTGCTTTGTGCTCTCACCTCTGACTTTACTGGGGGCTGTCCCCCACCACCATCTCGCTCTCTGTGTCAAAGAGCTAACTTACAGCTCCAATTAATAAATTTCCTGGGCAGTTAGGAGTGTTTAAATCCAAACCCCTCAGATGGCTCTCTAACTCGCCTGATAAGTTTACCTGGTCTCCTACAGCTATGCATACGATTGTTTACAGTCTCCCAGCCTCGAGAGGCACGGGAAGCTTAAGATATTCAAATAGCTTAGAGCCTCTCAGAGAGTTAGAAACTGCCAGAATAAAACTAGTAAAAGATTTCATTGATGAACCAATGCTTGTTGCCAAGTTTTCACATCCCCTGAATTGTATCCTTGAATGTGTATTAATTAATATAGTTGGTATGTAGAAAAAATAAGTAGTGGCCTTGGTGTTAGTAACTTTAGACCCTTAAGGTAATAAATTCTTTCCTTTGTAAACCCATTACACATCCGCCCTATAGGAATGCAATTTTATCTTCGGAAGATGGCGCCAAACCTTAAAATAATTACTCTTAGAGAAAATAAGTCTTTGTGGATAAGTCTTTGTCAAGAGTCATAAAATGTTAATAGGCCTGGCCAGAAGATGATGTAAATCACCTAAACCATTTGTATACGATAAATTTGCAGGAAAGAAACCCTGATTTTTGATAAGGATCAAAGACTGCTGACTTTGCATCCCCTATTATCCTCTATGTGTAACTTAGGGTATATAAGCCCCTGTTGAAAATAAAGCTACGGGCCTTGCTCACCAACGCTTGGTCTCCCCATGTCATTCTTCCCCTCAACCTCCAGCTGAGTGTCCATCTGGAGCGCGGATATCCTCTGCGACCATTTATTTGCCTGGGCTTCTAAGACCCCCTTGAGAAGGTGTCTAAGGTGGGGCACCTTCCACTATTCGAGAGGGCGCCTGTGGCCTCCGTGGTCAGAGCTAACCTGGTATCACGGGTTATATTGATTTTCCGCGTAAACCAAGCCACTCAGCTTCTTTTCTCCACTGAATTTTCCTACTGAGCTATCCTCTTTTTATTACTCTTTATATCTCTAATTAACATTTGAATAGGTCGCCTAAGTCGTCTCTCCTTTGAATACCCTGGATCAGCCGGGGCTGGACCTCGGCAATGTACATTGCTTTGTTTTCATCTTAACAGTTCACCTAAGTCAATATACTATTCCTGCATTATGAAAGCCCCTTTTCCTTTCTAGTCCTTTTCCTCTCCAGTTTAAAGTTCCTAAAAGTATTATCTACCTAAGGTTCTGAAAGATTTGGGGTGACACACATGGTCTCTCTTACAGATTTACTCCATTTTTTTGTTTTGTCATTGTTACTTTGATGTGATGCTCCTTCCCTGGTGACCAGATTATAAAGAATCTACCCACAATGCAGGGAAACCCAGATTCAGTCCCTGGGTAGGAAGATCCCCTGGAGAAGGAAATGGCAACCCACTCCAGTCTTCTTACCTGGAGAATCCCATGGACAGAGGGGCCTGGTGGGATATAGTCCATGGGGTTGCAAAGAGTTGGACACGATTGAGCGACTAGCACTTTCACTTTTGATGTGAAGAGTTTGACTCAACAGTTATGAATGGATAAGTAGAGGTTTCTCTTTCCCCTCTTCCTTCCATCCCTCCCTCTCTTCTCTTCAATTTCCTCCTCCACCATCTATTAGATATGTAATATGTTTGTAATACCTATACTCAAGGTAGAATGCATAAACTTTGAACAAAACCCCCTCAGGTTCTATTAGAAAGTCTATAAAAAAGCTGGTAAATTGTACATTTACTTGTTGCCCTCTTCTTTCTCTGTATAAATACCTGTGTCACTTGGGGTGTTTTACTGTTTTACAGATGTCTCCTAGTATAATAGGTAAAAATACATCTGACCCCATGTTGGATCTGTTTCTTTTACTTTAACCTTTGTGCTCTGCTGTCTGTCATGCTGGCTGTACACCTTTTGTAAAAGAATGGTGCCTATAGCCTGAAATACACAGGATAGACTGTTCTCAAGGCTCTGATCTTTAAAGGTATAACACCTTCCCACTCATTCAGAGATAAAACGTTGCAGAACAAAGAATGTTGTTGCTGTTGTTCAGTCACTAAGTCGTGTCCGACTCTTTGAGACCCCATGGACTGCAGCACAACAGGCTTCCCTGTCCATCACCATCTCCCAGAGTTTGCTCAAACTCATGTCCATTGAGTCAGTGATGCCATCCAATCATCTCATCCTCTGTCGTCCCCTTCTCCTCTTGTCCTCAATCATTCCCAGCATCAGGGTCTTTTCCAGTGAGTTGGCTCTTTCGCATCGGGTGACCACAATATTGGAGTTTCAGCTTCAGCATCAGTCCTTCCAATGAATATTCAGGACTGATCTTTAGGATTGACTGGTTTGATCTTCTTGCTGTTCAAGGGACTCTCAAGAATCTTCTTCAGTAACTCAGTTCAAAACTATCAATTTTTTGGTGCTCAGCCTTCTTTATGGTCCAATTCTCACATCCCTACATGACCACTAGAGAAACCATAGCTTTGACTAGACAGACCTTTGTCAGTAAAGCAATGTCTCTTTTTAATACACTGTCTAGGTTGGTCATAGCTTTTCTTCCAAGGAGAAAGTGTCTTTTATTTTCATGGCTTCGGTCATCATCCACAGTGATTTTGGAGCCCAAGAAATAAAATTTGTCACGATTTCCATGTTTCCCCCATCTATTTGCCGTGAAGTGATGGGACCAGATGCCATGATCATAGTTTTTTGAATGTTGAGTTTTAAGAATAACATTTGTCTTGTTTGAGGCTTACTGGAACCTCATGACCTGATCTATAGGCACAGCTCAAGAATAAAGATTCTGGCAACAAGGAGTTTGCAACAACCAGTCATACCCCTTCCTGTTTTAGTGTAAAATAAGCTGGAATTCTAACTCAGGGAAGATGGTTTTCTTAGACATTAGTCTACCATTTTCTACATCTGCTGACTTTCTTTATAAAGTTCCTATTCCTTGCTCCAACAGCTGATCTCCCAGTTGGTCTGGGTTTATATTTGACTGTTATGAGGTGAGCAGAATGAGTTTAAACTTGGTAATACAGGTATGGGGTTTCCCTGGTGGTTCAGATGGTAAAGAATCTGCCTGCATTATGGGAGACCCAGGTTCAATCCCTGGCTTAGAAAGATCCCCTGGAGAAAAGGGAATGTCTACCCACTTCATCACTGGCATAGGAGGAGGGAGGAGGAAAAGAGAAGGAAAGAAAGAATGGCTTCATAATTAATCCGAGGAAATAGCCTTTCTGAGAGTGAGATACACAGGGAGCAGCATATCCAGTCAAGTGAGAACTGATTTGGAAATGGATTTAGCTACTCATCTCTAAGGGACTTAGATTTTCCTTCTGCTATGTAGAGAGGATCACTCTCTGGGTGAGCCAAGCTGAGCCCAAAAGAACACAGCTCCCTGGCTCTTCTGAAAGTGCTGAGATTTATTTCTCTGGGTGGCCCCCATGAGTCCTGCTTCATTCCAACTAATCTTTGTGTTTTCAGTTAGAGATGAATATGTTACCATATAACACCCAAATAAAACTGGTGGAATTTGTGATAATCTATTTGAGAGCCATCTCACCATAAAATAAATTGGAAACATAGGGCCTGTTGTATGTTTAGATATGCAGAGAATTGTATGGGATTGCCTAAAGGAATAATTTTGAAACCAAGGTCAGAGTGTCACAGAATTAAAATATCTCAGTTTCACCTAAGTTTACGGGAAACCACCAGAGGAGTTCCACTTAGGATGAACAAGCTGTTATACAGATTTCCACTTTGACTGTTGGCATTTATTTATTGCTTCCCACTTAAACATGATTTGCTCACTTATTCAGTCAATTAATTTAATAAATATTTATCATGTGCTAAGTGTGTGATGTTGCTTAGGATAGAAAGATTTATAAGATGTGACACTTGACTCAAGAAGTCTGCAGATGTTTGAAACTATTCATCTCTAAGGAAGCCGGTTCCCCTCCTTACCCACCTTCATGGGAGGAGTAGAGAAAGATAATGATGAAACAAGATTTAACGCTATAATAGTCCACTCATATGATCATATTGTTTCATTTTCTCAAGACCATTCATTTCTGTACTTACCTACTTTACTGCAGTTTCCTCCTGGTCTCTCCTTGAGACCTACGCCTATCATCAATGATTTCCCTGACGTCTTTCTTCTTCTAGCTGGTTTTACCAACAGGAGCCCCAGTGGGTCACAGGGAGGCACAGTGAGGTCAGCTCTGACTCTTTCCTGCCTGGGGGGATCATCTTGAGATGATGGTGACTTTCCACAGAAGGTCATTTCCCTTCCTCAGGCAGGTTTCCCTTGAAGATTCTGGTCCTGTGTCCTCTCCCTACTGAATCTGAGCTTTTTTTCTTTTCTTTTTCTTTTTCTGAGGAGGTAAACGGGCTAATGACATAATGTTCCTGTTCTTCCTTTTTACTCTGCCTACTCTTTTGAAAATAGTTTCTATGTAAATCAAATCTTCTCAGTCAGTTCAGTTTCAGTCACTCAGTCGTGTCTGACTCTTTGTGACCCCATGGACCACAGCAAGCCAGGCTTCCCTGTCCATCACCAACTCCCAGAGCTTACTCAAACTCATGTCCATCGCATCAGTGATGCCATCCAGCCATCTCATCCTCTGTCATCCCCTTCTCCTCCCGCCTTCAATCTTTCCCAGCATCAGGGTCTTTTCAAATGAGTCAGTTCTTTGTATCAGGTGGCCAAAGTATCGGAGTTTCAGCTTCAGCATCAGTCCTTCCATTGAATATTCAGGATTGATTTCCTTTAGGATGGACTGGTTGGATCTCCTTGCAGTCCAAGGGACTCTCAAGAGTCTTCTCCAACACCACAGTTCAAAAGCATCAATTCCTCAGGACTCAGCTTTCTTTATAGTCCAGCTCTCACATTCATACATGACTACTAAAAAACCCATAGCTTTGACTAGATGGACCTTTGTTGGTAAAGTAATGTCTCTGCTTTTAATATGCTGTCTAGATTGGTCATAGCTTTTCTTTCAAGGAGCAAGCGTCTTTTAATTTCATGGCTGCAGTCACCATCTGCAGTGATTTTGGAGGCCCCCAAAATAGTCTATCACTGTTTCCATTTTCTCCCCATCTATTTGCCATGAAGTGATAGGACCAGATGCCATGATCTTAGTTTTCTAAATGTTGAGTTTTAAGCCAACTTTTTCACTCTCCTCTTTCACTTTCATCAAGGGGCTCTTTAGTTCTTCTTTGCTCTCTGTCATAAGGGTGGTGTCATCTGCATATTTGAGGTTATTGATATTTCTCTCAGCAACCTTGATTCCAGCTTGTGCTTCATCCAGCCTGGCATTTCGCATGATGTACTCTGCATATAAGTAAAGTAAGCAGGGTGACAATATACAACCTTGATGTACTCATTTCCCGATTTGGAACCAGTCTGTTGTTCCATGTCCAGTTCCAACTGTTGCTTCTTGTCCTGCATACAGATTTCTCAGGAGACAGGCCAAGTGGTCTGGTATTCCCATCTCTTTTTAAGACGTTTTCCAGTTTGTTGTGATCCACAAGGTCAAAGGCTTTGGCATAGTCAATAAAGCAAAAGTAGATGTTTTGCTGGAACTCTCTTGCTTTTTCAATGATCCAGCGGATATTGGATCAAATCTCCTAGAATTTTTCCATTTTGAATGATGGATTGATTATGACAGCGGTCTTTCATCTTCTTATTGTATCTTATTTCAGTCTTACATTGTTCTAAAAAACATAAGAAAATCTAGTTGTATATATTTTGTTATTTTTAAGTACAAAATTATAATTTTTAAACTAACTGAATCTAACTAAATATTGCAAACATAAAAATGATGTTCTTTTCTTTAACCAAAGCATTTTCTCAGCCATTTTCATGTACATTACCAAGACTATCAGTATAAACCACAAAAATACATGTCTCACATACAAAATGAGATGGATAAAATTGTGTCTTAAACAGAAATAATTTATTCTTTGGGTTTTCTTGGTGTTTCTTGTTCTTGGTTTATTCTGCTTTCCGGTCTTCAAAACTGAAATGAAAAAATACTTCTTTGATTTCTTATTTCAATATTATAATGGTCTTCTCTGACTTTTAATGGAGCATGTGCACGCTTACAGTCTGACATCTGGGCATAACTCTTAAAAGTACAGAAGTAACACTTCTTGACCAACAGGTGTTCTGTTATTCTCTCAGGCCAGATCACATGACTGAGTTAGAAGTTCAAATAAAGTTTAGTAGACTGGCTTCAGGCTAAAGAACAGTTTTTTTTTTAAATGGGTCAAGGAAGACTTCTGAAAGTGGAGTATAAATCATGGCAGATTCAAAGACTTTGTAATTTTCATGATTTACAAATGTTTAATATATTCATTTATATTCTATGACATATCTTCATATGTTTACAAACAGATTAGGATTTATAGTCAACAGAATCACAGTACATTCTGGTTTTCTCAAAATACGACCTTCCAGTTCTATAAAATTTACAGCAACCTAAGATTTCTTCTGGCCCCAGAGCTATAGACATCAAAGGTATATAATCAGGGGCTCTTAACCTACAGTCTCTGGCCTCTGGTCCTTGGGGACACTTACAGGGGTTTCACAAGGCCTAGAATAGTGTATGGACAAATATTCATGTTTGTTACATATTTGTATTTTTCTAGGAATATATCACCAGAATTCAAAGTAGATTAAGAACCACTAGTTTAATTTCTATTAAGCATGAGAGATTTTATGATTGTTGAAAATATTCAGGAAATGTATATATATGGACCCTCCCTAACAGAGACCTATATCCGGATGAGAATAGATATGGGACTAGTTTTGATCAATAAAATATGAATAAACATCATGTGAGTCATATCTGAGAAGAAGCTGTACAACCTTTTGCAATGTCAGAACCTTCAGATTTGCCTCTGCCATTAGACTAACTATGCCCCAAATACAGGGTACTTTGTCAGCCTGGGTCCTAGCACAGAGAAGTAAGTGGAATTTGAGGGTTTCTTTGTTTTTGCAGCAAAGATTACCTTAAGCTGCCTGATAAGTAAGATGATCAATTTCCCCAACATTTCTAGAGCAGACTAAATCCATTTTCCTGATTAAACAGTAAATTAGGTAAATTTTATTCACTGTTTTTCATGCTATTCCACAAAGCCTGGTGTGCCAGCATCTATGATTATCTCAACTCAGGTTTTCCTTCTTCCACAAATGTTTCATGAATGCTCCTTTGTTAAAATCAGTTCAGTCACTCTGCTTCCAGCCTAGGAGGACTAATAAGGACCATATTTATCCCCCTCTTCCCCACCCCATTTTGAAAAAAGCAATAAGAAAAATATAGACAAAATGTATGACATAAAAGTTTTCAAGATACTGGACATCAGACAACAAAAGACAGTCGTCCCTAGAAACGGGAAACTAAGGAGATGAGTCCTATCTGACAAAAATCCTTCAAGTGATCATTGAGCTAATGATATTTGATGTTGCAAGTTAGCTTAGTCCATAGAATTGTATAAATCCAGAAACACTTATTTCTGTCATATTGAAGGTATTTTCATTGCTTGGCTAGCCTTATCAACAGAAACTCAAAACTGATGTAAACATATGTTGATTTAATATTAAAATAGCTGAAGTCATTTATTCTGCAGCCAAACAATTTGCAGTTTATTGAACTCTAGGAAAATTACATTCAGATGACAAACAGCTTCTGAGTGTGAGTGAGCTTTGAGGATTCTAACTTGAAACTCTCATCAAAAAGAACTTCCACAAGAGTTGGCTTGCAAAATCCAGCTTGTTTCTTGTTATTATGATTATTTGGAAACTCACATTTCATCCTAATAATACTACACTTTTACTATTAAAAAAAAGTAAGAACATTTGGAAACTTCATCACTAAATTTAAAAACTTGATGGCTCTGGGATTTTATCAGAAAATGAGACTTAGCATTTTCTACAAGAATATATTTAAGGGAATTCTTTTTCTCAAAAAAATATATTTTTTATTTGCCTGTACTGGGTCTTAATTGCGGCATGTGGGATTTAGATCCTTGACTGGAGATCGAACCCAGGCCCCCTGCACTGGGAGTAAGGAGTCTTACCCACTGGGCCACCAGGGAAGTCCTTAAGGGAATTCTTATTTTTATTTAGAAATTCACAAAAGTAGAATATATGCAAGACTTTTTGACTCTAGACTAAAGTTGCTCTCAAGCATGAAAATTATGTGTGTATGTTTCAAACAGCAGAAAGAAAAATTAGTTTTAAACTTTTGAGATTTATTTCAAAATAGGAAGATCTTTATAATGAGACATAAAGCTGGAGAGAGATGGAGGAGTAAGAATTTGCCTGTTTTCAGATTTGCTGCCTTCTTCTCTGAAGTTGTGAGCAAGACAGTTAATTTAGTGGTGATTTGTTTCTGTATTAAATTTATTTATTTTACTGAAGCATAGTTGATTTACAATGCTGTGTTAGTTTCAGGCATACAGAAACATGATTCAGCTATATATATGAATCTATTCTTTTTCATGTTCTTTTCTACTGTAGGCTATTACCAGGTTCTGAATATATTTCTCAGTTTATGTATTTTACACATAGCAGTGTGCATGTGTTACTCTCAAACTCCTACTTTACCCCTCCCCTTCGTTTCTGTATTCTTGACATTCCCTCCCAGTTAGAAAATGCTCTCACATTATAAAACAGTCTAAGAAAGCTTTGCAAAGGGATGAAATACAATTGTCAGCAGCGTCAAAGTGTGACATCACTTTCCCACAGCTGTCATGGCCTCGTGATATGTGAGAACAGGTAAATGAAGTCTGTATAATAGTTTGCATTTGGGATTCAAACTCTTTCTTATCCATAAATAGATTTTTTCTGAGCTAATTAATTCTAGTCATTATAATATGTGAACATGTTATGAAGGATGATTTCAACTCATACGTGTAAACATGTTAGGAAGGATGAGTTCTGCTTTCAGAGAAGGGAACCCCACTCACTTGCAGCACCCACGGGAGTTTTAGAAGGGCCAAGAAGTGTGGCTATGGAGATGCCTGTCTGTATTTTCTAGATGCCTTTCTGTCTTTGCATGAACATTTCGGAGGTTGCTATTACTTAAACAAATGTACAGCTACCAGAAATATTATCATCAGCATTTGGATGTCTTGCTCAGTCGCTTCAGTCGTGTCCCACTCCCTGCGACCCCATGGACAGCAGCCCACCAGGCTCCTCTGTCCAAGGGATTCTCCAGGCAAGAATATTGGAGTGGGTTGCCACTTCTTTCTCCCTTGGATGTCTTGTACAGGAGACAGGGATCAAGACCATCCCCATGGAAAAGAAATGCAAAAAAGCAAAATGGCTGTCTGGGGAGGCCTTACAAATAGCTGTGAAAAGAAAAGAAGTGAAAAGCAAAGGAGAAAAGGAAAGATATAAGCATTTGAATGCAGAGTTCCAAAGAATAGCAAGAAGAGATAAGAAAGCCTTCTTCAGCGATCAATGCAAAGAAATAGAGGAAAACAACAGAACGGAAAAGACTAGAGATCTTTTCAAGAAAATTAGAGCTACCAAGGGAACATTTCATGCAAAGATGGGCTCAATAAAGGACAGAAATGGTATGGACCTAACAGAAGCAGATATATTAAGAAGATATGGCAAGAATACACAGAAGAACTGTACAAAAAAGATCTTCATGACCCAGATAATCACGATGGTGTGATCACTGACCTAGAACCAGATATCCTGGAATGTGAAGTCAAGTGGGCCTTAGAAAGCATCATTACGAACAAAGCTAGTGGAGGTGATGGAATTCCAGTTGAGCTATTTCAAATCCTGAAAGATGATGCTGTGAAAGTGCTGCACTCAATATGCCAGCAAATTTGGAAAACTCAGCAGTGGCCACAGGACTGGAAAAGTCAGTTTTCATTCCAATCCCAAAGAAAGGCAATGCCAAAGAATGCTCAAACTGCTGCACAATTGCACTCATCTCACACCCTAGTAAAGTGATGCTCAAAATTCTCCAAGCCAGGCTTCAGCAATATGTGAACCGTGAACTTCCTGATATTCAAGCTGGTTTTAGAAAACGCAGAGGAACCAGAGATCAAATTGCCAACATCTGCTGGATCATGGAAAAAGCAAGAGAGTTCCAGAAAAACATCTATTTCTGCTTTATTGACTATGCCAAAGCCTTTGTGTGGATCACAATCAACTGTGGAAAATTCTGAAAGAGATGGGAATACCAGACCACCTGATCTGCCTCTTGAGAAATTTGTATGCAGGTCAGGAAGCAACAGTTAGAACTGGACATGGAACAACAGACTGGTTCCAAATAGGAAAAGGAGTACGTCAAGGCTGTATATTGTCACCCTGCTTATTTAACTTCTATGCAGAGTACATCATGAGAAACGCTGGACTGGAAGAAACAAAAGCTGGAATCAAGGTTGCTGGGAGAAATATCAATAACCTCAGATATGCAGATGACACCACCCTTATGGCAGAAAGTAAAGAGGAACTCAAAAGCCTCTTGATGAAAGTGAAAGTGGAGAGTAAAAAAGTTGGCTTAAAGCTCAACATTCAGAAAACTAAGATCATGGCATCTGGTCCCATTACTTCATGGGAAGTAGATGGGGAAACAGTGGAAACAGTATCAGACTTTGTTTTTTGGGCTCCAAAATCACTGCAGATGGTGACTGCAGCCATGAAATTAAAAGACGCTTACTCCTTGGAAGGAAAGTTATGACCAACCTAGATAACATATTCAAAAGCAGAGACATTACTTTGCCAACAAAGGTTCGTCTAGTCAAGGCTATGGTTTTTCCAGTGGTCATGTATGGATGTGAGAGTTGGACTGTGAAGAAGGCGCACTCTTCTTCCACTGAGCGCCGAAGAATTGATGCTTTTTTTTTTTTTTTACTTTTATTTTATTTTTAAACTTTACGATATTGTATTGGTTTTGCCAAATATTGAAATGAATCCACCACAGGTATACATGTGTTCCCCATCCTGAATCCTCCTCCCTCCTCCCTCCCCATACTATCCCTCTGGATCGTCCCAGGGCACCAGGCCCAAGCATCCAATATTGTGCATCGAACCTGGACTGGCGACTCGTTCCATATATGATATTATATGTATTCTAATGCCACTGATGCTTTTGAACTGTGGTGTTGGAGAAGACTCTTGAGAGTCCCTTGGACTGCAAAGAGATCCAACCAGTCCATTCTGAAGGAGATCAGCCCTGGGATTTCTTTGGAAGGAATGATGCTAAAGCTGAAACTCCAGTACTTTGGCCACCTCATGCGAAGAGTTGACTCATTGGAAAAGACTCTGATGCTGGGAGGGATTGGGGGCAAGAGGAGAAGGGGACGACAGAGGATGAGATGGCTGGATGGCATCACTGACTCGATGGATGTGAGTCTGGGTGAACTCCGGGAGTTGGTGATGGACAGGGAGGCCTGGCGTGCTGCGATTCATGGGGTCGCAGAGTCACACACGACTGAGCGACTGAACTGAACTGAACTGGAAGTCTTACTTAAAATAAACAATCAGGCAATTGAAACTTACACCTAAACTTACAAATAAGAATCTACAAATGCATTTTTCAGTTTAATCATGAGCATAATAGTGATTCTAATAAGGTCACTGTTTTGACTTTACCAAATATTTGAGCATTTCAGCTTAAAACTATGTTTCAGATAACTGTGATGGTAATATATTCATCTGGATAATAAATGCCAGCAACTTACCCCACCCTCCAAACTCAGTTGCTTAGCACAATAAAAGTTCATTCTTTGCCGACATCCAGTTTTGACTGAGGCGACTTAGCAGCAGCAGCAGTTTCATGACAGTGAGGCAGCATTTTTGCCACTAATTCAGGGGGTTCCTTTCGCCACTAATTCAGGGGGTCAGCTTTTTTCTGTTGGGAAGTGCCAGCACCCACCAGAGGAGGCTGTGTGTGGCGTACATAGCTGGAGGTTTGCACGGCAGACCCGAGAGTGTGGTTCTTTCCCTTCCACACCCCATTGGCTGAAAACTGCACAGATGGGTGGTCTCAGCCTGAACTCAAGGATGGACGGGAAGTGTTACCTTGGTGGCCACTGGCGAAGAGGAAGCAGCCTCAGAGAGTATCCCTTTAGCCTCTGCCACAAGGAATACAATGTTAGTATTTCAAAACAGATACTTTTCAATTCTTCTCTCCCCAAATTCACGTTCTTCCACAGCTGTTCTACCCTTCCTTGGGGAAAGGAGAAAAGCAAATGTCACTGTCGGGAAAGGGTGGGGGGGTGGTGACATGCGGGTGCCCTGACCACATAGGGGAGGTGAGTATCTCAAGTCACGCAGGGGCTCCATGGAAGGCAGGGAGATGGAGGGACACACGAGTGGTGGTTGGGGCTGGGGGAGGCTGTTCTCACAAGCATGTGAGTAGAAAGCCGAAAGTCCTCCTGGGAGGACACCCAGAAACGCCAGGAATGGCAGTTTTTTCATGAGGCTGCTGCTGCTGCTAAGTTGCTTCAGTTGTGTCCGACTCTGTGAGACCCCATAGACGGCATCCCACCAGGCTCCCCTGTCCCTGAGATTCTCCAGGCAAGAACACTGGAGTGGGTTGCCATTTCCTTCTCTAGTGCATGAAAGTGAAAAATGAAAGTGAAGTCGCTCAGTCGTGTCCGACTCTTAGTGACCCCATGGACTGTGCCTATCAGGCTCCTCTGTCCATGGGATTTTTCAGGCAAGAGTACTAGAGTGGGTTGCCACTGCCTTCTCATAGAGGAGCTCAAAAGAAAGTTAGTGAAGTATCTAGGAGCCAGAAACAAAGGCAGAACCAAATGCTGGAGCTTTGAGAGTCTACAAGTGATGCTCTGGACTCAAGTTTTGGTCTCAACATTTCGGGAGCTTGAGTATTGTATTCTGAGTGGGGACAGGAGACTGGGTCCATGGAAACAATGGAGCTGAAACTGAAATCTCAAGACAAAGCAAATCCCTTGGAAGACTAGAAGAAATTCACCCACTTGAGGAAGGGAGACGGTAAAGGAATTTGTCCATATCAGCTTGGACTCTGGGTGATATGATTTGTTAAATTAAAGCCTCCTATTCATCATCAGAATACTTTCTACTGATTTCATCACATATCTTTATTAGTTTTGTTTCTAGTTCCAGATGGAGAAGGTGCTGCAGTGGGGGGACAAGGAAAGAGAAGGTTAATACTAGTAAGGAAAGGAGTTGTGTCCAGGTTCAGTTCCATTTTGTACTAGTCACACACTCCCAAGCAAGGCAAGGTACCCAGTTTCCTCTTCTGTATGAGTGAGTGAGTGAATTCGCTCAGTTGTGTCTGACTTTTTGCGACCCCATGGACTGTAGCCTACCAGGCTCCTCCATCCATGGGATTTTCCAGGCAAGAATACTGGAGTAGGTTGCCATTTCCTCCTCCAGAAGATCTTCCCAACCCAGGGATTGAACCCAGTTCTCCCGCATTGTAGGCAGATGCTTTACCATCTGAGCCACCAGGGAAGTCCTCTTCTGTATAATGGGGCAATAATATGTCCATTTGAAAGGAAATCAACCCTGAATATTCACTGGAAAGATTGATGCTCCAACACTTTGGCCACCTGATGCGAAGAGCCAATTCACTGGAAAAGACCCTGATGCTGGGAAAGATTGAAGGCAGGAGGAGAAGCGGGGGGTGGGGGGTGGTGGTGACAGGAGAAGAGATGGTTGAATGGCATCATCAACTCAATGGACATGAGTTTGAGCATACTTCTGGAGATAGCAAAGGATACGGAAGCCTGGGGTGCTGCAGTCCATGGAGTTGCAAAGAGTCAGACATGATTGAGAGACTGAACAACAAAAAATATGTCCAGTAGATTTTCTTTAGTTTTTACGGGCAAAGGGCCTGGAACACTGCCTAGAATAATATAAATGTTAGATAGAAAATATTAGCATACTATGTGCTTTATAAGTATATAAAGTAAGAAAACATTAAAAAATTTACTGAATAGGACATTTCATCCCAAAACAATGAATTTCACCTTTTTCTCAAGCGCACATGGAACCTTCTCTAGGACAGATCACATCCTGGGCCATAAATCTAGCCTTGGTAAATTCAAAAAAATAGAAATCATTCCAAGCATCTTTTCTGACCACAATGCAGTAAGATTAGATCTCAATTACAGGAGAAAAACTATTAAAAATTCCAACATATGGAGGTTGAACAATACGCCGCTGAATAACCAACAAATCACAGAGAAATCAAAAAAGAAATCAAAATTTGCATAGAAACAAATGAAAATGAAAACACAAAAACCCAAAACCTATGGGACATTTTAAAAGCAGTCCTAAGGGGGAAGTTCATAGCAATACAGGCATACCTCAAGAAACAAGAAAAAAGTCAAATAAATAACCTAACCCTACACCTAAAGCAACTAGAAAAGGAAGAAATGAAGAACCCCAGGGTTAGTAGAAGGAAAGAAATCTTAAAAATTAGGGCAGAAATAAATGCAAAAGAAACAAAAGAGACCATAGCAAAAATCAACAAAGCCAAAAGCTGGTTCTTTGAAAGGATAAATAAAATTGACAAACCATTAGCCAGATTCATCAAGAAACATAGGGAGAAAAATCAAATCAATAAAATGAGAAATGAAAATGGAGAGATCACAACAGACAACACAGAAATACAAAGGATCATAAGAGACTACTATCAACAATTATATGCCAATAAAATGGACAACATGGAAGAAATGGACAAATTCTTAGAAAAGTACAACTTTCCAAAACTCGACCAGGAAGAAATAGAAAATCTTAACAGATCCATCACAAGCATGGAAATTGAAACTGTAATCAAAAATCTTCCAGCAAACAAAAGCCCAGGTCCAGACGGCTTCACAGCTGAATTCTACCAAAAATTTAGAGAAGAGCTAACACCTATCCTGCTCAAACTCTTCCAGAAAATTGCAGAGGAAGGTAAACTTCCAAACTCATTCTATGAGGCCACCATCACCCTAATACCAAAACCTGACAAAGATCCCACAAAAAAAGAAAACTACAGGCCAATATCACTGATGAACATAGATACAAAAATCCTTAACAAAATTCTAGCATTCAGAATCCAACAACACATTCAAAAGATCATACACCATGACCAAGTGGGCTTTATCCCAGGGATGCAAGGATTCTTCAATATCCACAAATCAATCAATGTAATATACCACATTAACAAATTGAAAAATAAAAACCATATGATTGTCTCAACAGATGCAGAGAAAGCCTTTGACAAAATTCAACATTCGTTTATGATAAAAACTCTCCAGAAAGCAGGAATAGAAGGAACATACCTCAACATAATAAAAGTTATATATGACAAACCCACAGCAAACAGTATCCTCAATGGTGAAAAATTGAAAGCATTTCCTCTAAAGTCAGGAACAAGACAAGGGCGCCCACTTTCACCATTACTATTCAACATAGTTTTGGAAGTTTTGGCCACAGCAATCAGAGCAGAAAAAGAAATAAAAGGAATCCAAATTGGAAAAGAAGAAGTAAAACTCTCACTGTTTACTGATGACATGATCCTCTACATAGAAAACCCTAAAGACTCCACCAGAAAATTACTAGAACTAATCAATGATTATAGTAAAGTTTCAGGATATAAAATCAACACACAGAAATCCCTTGCATTCCTATACACTAATAATGAGAAAACAGAAAGAGAAATTAAGGAAACAATTCCATTCACCATTGCAACGGAAAGAATAAAATACTTAGGAATATATCTATCTAAAGAAACTAAAGACCTATATATATAAAACTATAAAACACTGGTGAAAGATATCAAAGAGGACACTAATAGATGGAGAAATATACCATGTTCATGGATTGGAAGAATCAATACAGTGAAAATGAGTATACTACCCAAAACAATTTATAGATTCAATGCAATCCCCATCAAGCTACCAACGGTATTCTTCACAGAGCTAGAACAAATAATTTCACAATTTGTATGGAAATACAAAAAACCTCGAATAGCCAAAGCGATCTTGAGAAAGAAGAATGGAACTGGAGGAATCAACCGGCCTGACTTCAGGCTCTACTACAAAGCCACAGTCATCAAGACAGTATGGTACTGGCACAAAGACAGAAATATAGATCAATGGAACAAAATAGAAAGCCCAGAGATAAATCCACACACATGTGAACACCTTATCTTTGACAAAGGAAGCAAGAATATACAATGGATTAAAGACAATCTCTTTAACAAGTGGTGCTGGGAAAACTGGTCAACCACTTGTAAAAGAATGAAACTAGAACACTTTCTAACACCATACACAAAAATAAACTCAAAATGGATTAAAGATCTCAACGTAAGACCAGAAACTATAAAACTCCTAGAGGAGAACATAGGCAAAACACTCTCTGACATACATCACAGCAGGATCCTCTATGACCCACCTCCCAGAATATTGGAAATAAAAGCAAAAATAAACAAATGGGACCTAATTAAACTTAAAAGCTTCTGCACATCAAAGGAAACTATTAGCAAGGTGAAAAGGCAGCCTTCAGAATGGGATAAAATAATAGCAAATGAAGCAACTGACAAACAACTAATCTCAAAAATATACAAGCAACTCCTACAGCTCAATTCCAGAAAAATAAATGACCCAATCAAAAAATGGGCCAAAGAACTAAATAGACATTTCTCCAAAGAAGACATACAGATGGCTAACAAACACATGAAAAGATGCTCAATATCACTCTTTATCAGAGAAATGCAAATCAAAACCACTATGAGGTACCATTTCACGCCAGTCAGAATGGCTGCGATCCAAAAGTCTACAAGTAATAAATGCTGGAGAGGGTGTGGAGAAAAGGGAACCCTCTTACACTGTTGGTGGGAATGCAAACTAGTCCAGCCACTATGGAGAACAGTGTGGAGATTCCTTAAAAAACTGGAAATAGAACTGCCTTATGATCCAGCAATCCCACTGCTGGGCATACACACTGAGGAAACCAGAAGGGAAAGAGACACGAGTACCCCAATGTTCATCGCAGCACTGTTTATAATAGCCAGGACATGGAAGCAACCTAGATGCCCATCAGCAGATGAATGGATAAGAAAGCAGTGGTACATATACACAATGGAGTATTACTCAGCCATTAAAAAGAATACATTTGAATCAGTTCTAATGAGGTGGATGAAACTGGAACCTATTATATAGAGTGAAGTAAGCCAGAAAGAAAAACACCAATACAGTATACTAACGCATATATATGGAATTTAGAAAGATGGTAACAAAAACCCTGTGTACGAGACAGCAAAAGAGACACTTATGTATAGATCAGTCTTATGGACTCTGTGGGAGAGGGAGAGGGTGGGGAGATTTGGGAGAATGGCATTGAACCATGTATAATATCATGTATGAAACGAGTCGCCAGTCCAGGTTCAATGCAGGATACTGGATGCTTGGGGCTGGTGCACTGGGACGACCCAGAGGGAGGGTATGGGAAGGGAGGAGGGAGGAGGGAGGAGGGTTCAGGATGGGGAGCACGGGTATACTTGTGGCAGATCATTTCAATGTTTGGCAAAACTAATACAATATTGTACAGTTTAAAAATAAAATTAAATTAAAAAAAATTTACTGACATCAAAAACATTTCCAGGCATCGTCTCAGCTGAGTTATCTTCTTCTGCATGTGTGCTTTTAAGTATCTTGCTGTAGAAATGTCTTCTTATTGGCACTAGTTAATTTTCTAAGGCATAACGTTTAGGACAAGGGTGTAAACCTATATTTTAATGTTACTCTTGCACAGTAAAAATAATTTATAATAGCTTTTTGGCACCTACCATAAGATAAGCATTGTTTTACCTTTTAGTGAGGCTGGCTATACATTCATACTAGTAACTCTAAGCTTTCCTTTTTCTCTTTGTCTTGAGTTTGTGTGTTATTAAGATTTTATGTTTTGAAAATTTTTGTGGGAATATTTTAAAACCACATGCCATATAATTAGATTATATTATCCATGAATCAATCTGAAATCTGCTCATAGGATTACGGAAAGATGACTCATTTTGTTTCTCCTTTATCATCCAGATATTTCTGGTGCCAGATACCATAGGGCATTTTTTTTTTCTGGTGTTTTTCACCCTTGTGCCTTGATGTTGGGTGAGGTGGTTAACTCATACATACATAACCATCTCGTACACTGAGATGGTTAACAAGTATTTAACTATACTTGAGAGTCACTGCAAATCACATGAATATATCTCACCAAACCAAAACTAGAGGGATGTTCAGCTGCAAATCCTCTCTAACAGGTTCTCAGAATGCCCACAGCCCCTCCAGCATGACCCTGTATAAGAGTTGTGATGGGGTCTCAGCTGGCTGCAGCTAATTTATCAAAAAATATATCACTGTCCAGATATGGCTGGAGAACCTTCAAGAGGCTTGGAAAAGGCCCTTACACATGAAATATCCAAGTTTGGGGGTTTTATTTTCACTGCAGGGCATGCAGAATCTTAGTTCTCCCACCGGGGATTGAACCCTTGTCCCCTGCAGTGGAAGGGCAGAGTCTTAACCACTAGATTGACAGGGAAGTCCTTGAAGATGCTGGTGTTTTAGTTTACTAGTGTTGCAGTAAATATGTTTTGGGCTCCTCTGTTCATGGAATTCTCCAGGCAAGACTACTGGAGTGGGTAGCCATTCCCTTCTCCAGGAGCTCTTCCTGGTCTCCCACACTGCAGGCAGATTTTTTCCCATCTGAGCCACCAGGGAAGCCCTTTATAAATAAATAACAGGGTTTGCTAATTCCAGGCTTAAATTCCAGTTTAACTTGAACTGTCTGGAAGTATAAATTCCTAAAGATTAAGGCCAGGGTAGGACAGCACTCACCCTAGTGGATCCCTAGATTCATTTATTATTCTATTTTGTGATCTTAAACATTTTATTTTTATAAAGCCAAACGTTGGTATATTTTGTTACCAAATAGCACATCATGTTATGGCTATGATGGAGAATTTGTGATTTGGGGAGCCAGGGTGAACCTGTTTTTCAGTTACAATGCCCATTTGTGCACTGTAGTTGGTGGTAGGCTTTAGAAGATCTTCATAACGTTCTGCTCAGTGAATTTCTTGGCACTGAGCCTTGAGTGTTGACTTTATATACCTGTGTTTACTTATCAGATCAAATGGTTGAACACTTGATAGGATGGTTTCCAGGAGAATTTAAAAACTATATTGAAGACTTATTATTGGCATTGTTCTATGAACCTTGATTTTGGAAGGTGTTTTAGAGACTTTAAAAAACTTACATTAATTCTTCAAATATTATTCGAGATTATGGCTTAATAAAAATTTCAAAATTTGAGGAAGTCATAAAATGTATCAAGTATAAAACTTATAAAAGTATTAATCTGATTAGGAATTTTAACATGTTTATTCCTGATATTTCTAGTTACTTCCTTTTTTGTAGAAAACACCTGTGGTCAAGCATTAGACCATCATTGACCTCTGCCACGTAATAGTCCTATGCTCCAAAAGGAATTAAATCTCTTACGGGGTGACTGGGCTGCCTTGACTCCTTGAAAATGAAAGCTGCATCTCGCTGGAACTTATGGATCTAGTCCATAGATTTGGAATGATTATGGATCTTTTATATGGTGAGATATGTTATTACCCAAGACCTGCAAAGCCATTTTGAAATGAGAGGCCTCTGATACTTTTATAACTTAACTGTATGCACTATTCATGAAGATTACTGGCACTTGAAACTTATTTCTGATGAATCAAGATTATTTAAATGATGTCTCCAAAATAGTGAAAGGACAAATGTCAAAGACCTAGTGGCCAACTGCTCTTGCTTCTTTCTGGGATAAACCTTAGGCCAGTTGTTCGTGTTTTTGTAACATGTGGGGCCTCGTTCCCTGACCAGGAATCTAACCTGGGCCCCTGCACTGAGAAGCACAGAATCTTAGCCACTGGACCATCAGGGAAGTCCCTTGGGCCAGTGTTAAGACATCTTTAAGAATTTCCTTAAAGAATTTTAGAGATTTTTGTTAAACATTTAAGTGAGTACTAACTTAATCATGACACTCCTGGGAATCAATTTGAAATGACTAATCCCTCACTCAACAATTCCAAGGGATCTTTATACTATTGTTTGACCAATAGCTCCATCCTAAAGGGTCAAAGTTAATCACATTCACTTAACTGCATCATGTGAACTGTTTATGAGGTATACATTGATCAAATTACATTTTTAATGACAGAATATGTAAATTTTATCAAATACAATTAATAACACTTCATAGCACTAAACAATAAGAATGTTAAAATGTTTATTTCATATTTGTACTTTAACTCTTTTGCTCATCACAACCTTGAGCTTGTGGTTTTATTAAGAAATAAATGTCAAGAAATGATAAAAAAAAAAAAAAAGAATTCATGCTTCAGAACACTTACCTTTGGCCCATATATGCCAAGAAGATTGTCACCACTGATGGTTTGGGCCTGAGGAGTTAAAACAGAAAAGCTGGCTATTAGAGTGGAATTTTATTTTTTCATATCACCCACAGTCAGATGCTTTGTTTTCTCATGGGAAAATTACTCCAAAAACATCTCTACCCTGGGAATGGCTTTGGCATTCACACACCAAGGTTAACACAGAATGTCTTAGACAATGTTAGAGTTATTTTTAACACAGGACAGAAGTCATGCTGTGGGAATTCTGAAATGTGAGAGTCATTTTCTCTGCAATCACATCTTAGATAATATGAATAGGTGATGTTCATTCCTTGCATCCAATCTTGGCTTTATACAAATCCAAAACTAGCAAGTATATCTTGGGAAATATCAATTCGTCACCGCATTTACAAAACTCAATGCGATATGGTGCAAGAAATGTTTGATTTGAACGAATTAGATGGAATTAGATCTCAGTGTAGAATGTAAGCTCAATGTCCCCTTTTCTACTTCCTCTCTCACCATCCAAACACCAGCTTGGTAAGTGTGGAGAGAAAGGCTCAAACATTTCACAGGTGTTCTGTGCACGCCAACATATCAACAGAACTCAATCTCCACTCTTTTAAAAGGTAACAAATTTGTTACTTATTTTCTGACTGTAAAAGGGAACATATGTTTATGGCAGACACTTCTGAAAATAGAATAAAAGACCAGAAAGAAAATTTAAAAATCCCCTTTAAAATACTGACCAGAAAAACAAAATGAAACAAAACTACTGTTGAGGTACAACTTTACAGATATTTGTGTCTGCAGATACATGAAAATGTTGGTTCATTTGCAGATATTCTTGTGTGTGTGCATTGGAAAATGATGGTTTTTAAAGATTTGACATAAATTCATCTTATAGTATTATTTTAAAATTTAATTTCAGGAGATCAGGCTCTTTCTTTTGTTGATTGGTGTATCCCTACATCTGGCACATAGTAGTGAAAAAGTGAAAGTGTAAGTCGCTCAGTCGTGTCTGAGTCTTTGTAAGCCCATGGACTGTAGCCCAACCAGGCTCCTCTGTCCTTGGAATTCTCCAGACAAGAATACTGGAGTGGGTAGCCATTCCCTTCTCCAGAGGATCTTTCCAACTGAGGGACTGAACTCCTGTCTCTTGCAGTGCAGGCAGATTCTTTACTGTCTGAGCTACCAGGGAATCCCAGCAAGTGGTAAGCTATCAATAAATATTTGTTGAATTACCAGTACAGAATGACTTTTATTCACTATCAGTAAATACCCTTAGAAAGCATCATATTTAATAGTTGCCTGGCAGTCCATCAAGTAGTGAATTGTAACGTATGTAACAAGCATACTATTGCTGGGAATTTAGATTATTTCACATTTTTTTTTTCAGGATAAAATTACCAGAATATCTCTTGTCCATGATCCCTTTTAGTTTTGTACAACTTTGACTACTTGAAATAAAACAAAAAGTTGGGTTTGTTTGAAGTTCATTATTTTAAAAAGACTTCTGTAAAAATTCAGTTAATGGATACATTTCCTTCATGGGCCTATGTTGCCCATTTCCTTTGACGGGCCGTCCCTCTGACAGTCTCCTCCAGAGAGTGTGGGAGAGATCGGCTTCTTCTGTGCAGCCGCCCTTCTGGCCAGAGTGAACATTAGAGGACAGACCATGACTTAGGTCACTGAGGTGAGAAATATTTACTTTCCCAGGACTGTTGGAAAAATCATTCTCTTGGCTCCTTGATGGAAAGGAAGAACAGAGCTGTGGAAATGGTTGGAAGTGTTGAGGTATATGAGGAATCAACTTTGGGTAAAGTGGACATCACAGAAAGCTGAGAGGAGAGGCAGAAAGAAGGTGAATTTCTGTTCACTGGGGCCAGGCCTCCCTTGAAGTTTGACCTAACAGTAAGCTTTCCCAACGCCTGAACCAAAGTGTCCCCTCCATTCCCAGTTGAGATGAACTTTCTATTAGCTGCGATAAAAAGAAAATGATTCAATGAATATCCCTCACAGTATATAAAGGTTCATTTCCCCCAAATCTGCTCAATATTGATTATTCTTATATTGGCTGATTTCATAGGAAATACATTCTGTCTTGTATGGATTTTCATATCTTCAGTTGTTGGTGATGGTGAAAATTTTGTGTGTGACCATCATTGTTTAATTCTTCTTTTATGGTTCCAGTTCCTTGGGAGGCATTTCAACTACTTAGTTTCCATGAGACAAATCAGTATCCATTTTTGCTTATTTTTATATAACATCATTTGGAATAATCTCAGATTTACACAAAAGTCATAAAGGTATTTCATCAAGCCCATGTGTGTCATTCTCTCTCCTTTCCTGACACCCTACACAACCATGGTGCATTCACCAGAATGAAGAAAAACATTGGTACAATGCTAGTAAATAAACTACAGGCTTTATTTGGGTTTTAACAGTTCTTCCATTAATGTCCTTTTTCTGTTCCAAGACCCAATCAAAGTTATATTTAGACCAGTTACCCTTGGTAGTGAATTCCCTCATGAGGAGAATTCATAAATTCTTGCAACCCAATTCCACTTGGCTGAGTCAACATGAACTTACAAAGTGCTAAGTGACTTTTAACATCAGGCAAGTGAGAGGAATATTTCCATTTGCTCATGCTTACATTATTTTTTCTTTTATCATCCACAATACTGCTGCACGAGAATCCAGGTTGATATAGAGAGGACTGACTCAGTCTTCGCCAAATGAGTAGGCTAATTCAATATTGCGGTTACAAGATGAAACAGATGATTTCTGAAGCCCCCTCCAAATGTGCATTCCCTTTGGGAGAAGTACTGAACTTTAAATACAGTGAGTTCCCTACATATGAATGAGTTTCATTCTGAGAGTGCATTCGTAAGTCTACTTTGTTCATAAGTCAAAGGACGTTAGCCCAGGTACCCAACTAACATGATTGGCTATATAGTACTATAATGTAGTGGGTTTATAATACTTTTCACAGAAATAATACATAAAAGAACAAACACACACACACACATACAAAAACAGTTTTAATATTACAGTATAGTACCTTGAAAAATACAGTAGTACCATGTAACAGCAGGCATCCAGGGGCTGGCATCGAGTGAACAGTCAAGACGAGTTACTGATGGAGGAGGGAGAGGAGCTGGGAGATGGTGGACCTGAAGGATCGTCCCAGCAGGAGACGGAAGACAGGCTGTGACTTCACTCACGCCTGATGTTGATGGTACAGGCTCTGGTTCCCTGCTGGATTGAATTCTATCTACCTTTTTGATAAAATGATCCAGGGATGTCTGGGTACGTTCTGGGCTTGAAATAAAGATACTGCACAATAGTACTCTATACAGTACTGTACAATAAAGTACACAGAAGCACAACCCCTGGTAGAGGGTGCACACACATGACATCGTACTCCAGACGTGTAGGCTGCCTTGTGTAAGTGAACATGCAAACAGCACGTTCACATCTTTGAAAGTATGCAGCTTGAACGTTTGTATGCAGGGGACTTACTGTACTGGAAAATGTACCAGCTGTGTGTGACCCTGGGAGAGTTACCTAAAAATTGCCCTTCCTTGTAGATAATCACCTTATTAGGCCTTCCACATTGAACATCAGGACTAGGAACACTTGATTCCATCTCTCTTTCAGCTTGTGCTCCAAATTGTCCACTCCCTCCCCTTTGTAAGGTTTTCCCTGGTGACTCAGACAGTAAAGAATCTGATTGCAAAAGAGACCCAGATGTAAAGAACAGACTTTTGGACTCTGTGGGAGAAGGCGAGGGTGAGATAATTTGAGAGAATAGCATTGAAACACATGTACTGCTGCTGCTGCTGCTAAGTCGCTTCCGTCATGTCCGACTTTGTGCGACCCCATAAGACGGCAGCCCACCAGGCTCCCCTGTCCCTGGGATTCTCCAGGCAAGAATATTGGAGTGGGTTGCCATTTCCTTCTCCAATGCATGAAAGTGAAAACTGAAAGTGAAGTCGCTCAGTCGTGTCTGACTCTTAGCGAGCCCATGGACTACAGCCCACCAGGCTCCTCCTTCCATGGGATTTTCCAGGCAAGAGTACTGGAGTTGGGTACTCATTGCCTTCTCTGAACACATGTACTATAATATATTAATTAGACTGCCAGTCCAGGTTCAATGCATGAGACAGGGTGTTCAGGGCCAGTGCACTGGGATGACCCAGAGGGATGGGATGGGGAGCGAGGTGGGAGGGGGGTTCAGGATGGGGGACACATGTACACCCGTGGTGGATTCATGTCAATGTACGCAAAAACCACTACAATATTGTAATCAGCCTCCAATTAAAATAAATAAATTAATTAAAAAAAAAAGAATCTGATTGCAATGTGAGAAACCAGGTTCAATCCTTGGGTCAGGAAGATCCCCTGGAGGAGGAAATGGCACACCACTCCAGTATTCTTACCTGGAAAATTCCGTGGACAGCGGAGCCTGGTGGGCTCCAGTCCATGGACTGGAGAGTCCATGGCCACAAAGAGTCTGACACAGCTGAGCGGCCAACACATCATGCCCTTAGTAAACTGTATCCTCTTCCATTCCACTGGAAGCCCAGCCCAGAACAGAGGTGTCATCCCTCAAGTGACACTCCTGCAATCTGAAGAATCCCAGACAGTGGCTGCGTCAAGTCAAGGGACTGATCTGGCATCTCCCACAGTCTTCCTATCTCCCTTCCTTCCTCCATCAGGGATGGAGAAAGTGTCCACCAGTCCTACAAGGCACTGACAACACCGAATGAAGAAACTAGACGTGTTTTCTGCCCTCCCCCATGTATTGATATCCTACAGATAAAGGAGGGAGTAGGCATTGATCACAGAACTGCATGGGCACCTGATTGCAATTGGAGACAGATGGTCTGAGGGACGGCTCAAGCTGCACTAAGGATCAAAGCATCCAGCTTTCTGAGAGCCAGGCTCTGGCAGGGGTGGCAGGTGGTCTTCTCAAGAAAGCTGACATTTGCTGGGGATCAGAAGTCTGAAAGGGAGGTGCTATAGGTGAATGTGGTGTGGTACATACAGGTGAATGGGGTTGGGTGGCCATCGGGGGTTCTGGGATGTGTTCTGAGACATCTGCAGGCAGAGAATAGCAGGAGTGATGCTCTGGGGTCCAGGATCTGAAGGAGAGCCAGTGAGCCTGGGTGAACAGGGAGAGAGGGAGGCAGAGGACGCAGCCCTTAGAGAGGAGCTGGAGAGGCACGGAGGGGCAGGGACAACTTCGGGGCAGGGGCTGCAAGGGGCGAGGAGCATGAGGATGCAGAGAAGGACAGAGTGAGGAGGAGGCCAGGCAGTGAGACGACGGGCACTGCACTCCCTCTCCAGCTTCACAAAGGCCACCTTGCCCTTCCCTCCACGAGATGTTGCATTGGAAACTTTATATCTCCTCCTAAAGCTCACAACTTCAGTCATACCAGGAGAACATCAGACAAACCCAAACCGAGGGACAGGCTACAAAGCAGCTGAGAAGGGCTACTCATGGCTGTCATCACGCAGGGAGAGCCAAAGAAACTGTCAGAACCACGAGGAGCCTGAGCAGACATAGATACAGACCATGGGGCATCCTGGATAGTACCCTAGGGCAGAAAAAGGACATGTGGTAACAACTAGCAAAACAGGAACATAGTATGAATGTTCACTAATAGCAGTGTATCAATAGAATCCTATTAATTATAACAATTATGTTATACTGCTGCTGCTGCTGCTGCTAGTAAGTCGCTTCAGTCGTGTCCGACTCTGTGCGACCCCATAGATGGCAGCCCACCAGGCTCCCCATCCCTGGGATTCTCCAGGCAAGAACACTGGAGTGGGTTGCCATTTCCTTCTCCAATGCGTGAAAGTGAAAACTGAAAGTGAAGTTGCTCAGTCATGTCTGACTCTTCGCGACCCCATGGACTGCAGCCCACCAGGCTCCTCCATCCATGGGATTTTCCAGGCAAGAGTACTGGAGTGGGGTGCCATCACCTTCTCCGATACTGATGCTAAGGTGGTACAAATAGAGAAAACTGGGGTGGGCAATATGGAATCTCTGGGTACTGCTTAATTTTTTTTTCTGTAAATCTAAAACTATTTGAAAATGAAAAGTTATTTAAAATATCCTTTTATCTCAGAAAACTTACTATGAGAATTTCTGAGCTTTTGCAATCCAAATCCCCAAATTTTACTTGTAAAATTTCTGGACTTCTCAGATGAGGTACAATCATTCTGTTCACAGATTTGACCTCTGACTTTCCCCTTAGACAGATTAATATTGGTTACACATTCCAAGTTTATTTAAGGAAAATTGTTCACCTGAAGTTTGGTTTTCCAGTGATAGGAAGCCATTTTCAGTTTGTTCACTGTGCCTTTATAATCTTATCAGCTCATCCCTCCACCAGAACCAAAATAACTCTGACTCCTCCTTCTAGGACTTAACTCCACTTGCAGAAAGTAGGGAAAAACACTAGCGTATTCAGGTATAAATGGTTGTCTGTGGAGGCCTTACAAATAGCTGAAAAAAGAAGAGAGGCTAAGGGAAATGAGAAAATGAAAGATATACCTATTTGAATGCAGAGTTCCAAAGAATAGGAAGGAGAGATAAGAAAGCCTTCCTCAGTGAGCAGTGGAAAGAGATCAAGGAAAACAATAGAATGGGAAATACTAGAGATCTCTTCAAGAAAATTAGAGATACCAAGGGAACATTTCATGCAAAGATGGGCACAATAAAGGACAGAAATGGTATGGACCTAACAGAAGCAGAAGATACTAAGAAGAGGTGGCAAGAATACACAGAAGAACTATACAAAAAGGATCTTCATGACCCAGATAACCACGATGGTGGGATCACTCACCTTGAGCCAGACATCCTGGAATGTGAAGTCAAGTGGGCCTTAGGAAGCATCACTACAAACAAAGCTAGTGGAGGTGATGGAATTCCAGTTGAGCTATTTCAGATCCTGAAAGATGATGCCATGAAAGTGCTGCACTCAATATGCCAGCAAATTTGGAAAACTCAGCAGTGGCCACAGGACTGGAAAAGGTCAGTGTTCACTCCAATCCCAAAGAAAGGCAATGCCAAAGAATATTCAAACTACTCCACAATTGCACTCATCTCACACGCTAGCAAAGAAATGCTCAAAATTCTACAAGCCAAGCTTCAACAGTACATGAACCTTGAACTTCCAGATGTTCAAGCTGGATTTAGAAAAGGCAGAGGAACCAGAGATCAAATAGCCAGCATCCACTGAATCATTGAAAAAGCAAGAGAGTTCCAGAAAATCATCTACTTTTGCTTTATTGACTACACCAAAGCCTTTGACTATGTGTATTACAACAAACTGTGGAAAAGTCTTAAAGAGATGGGAATACCAGAGCACCTGACCTGCCTCCTGAGAAATCTGTATGCAGGTCAAGAAGCAACAGTTAGAACTGGAACAAGAGACTGGTTCCAAATCGGGAAAGCAGTATGTCAAGGCTGTATATTGTCACTATGCTTATTTAACATATATGCAGAGTACATCATGAGAAACACTGGACTGGATGAAGCAGAAGCTGGAATCAAGATTGCCAGGAGAAATATTAATAACCTCAGATGTGCAGATGACACCACCCTTATGGCAGAAAGCGAAGAAGAACTAAAGAGCCTCTTGATGAAAGTGAAAGAGGAGAGTGAAAAAGTTGATTTAAATCTCAACATTCAGAAAGCTAAGATCATGGCATCTGGTCCCATCACTTCAAGGCAAATAGTTGGGGAAACAATGGAAAGAGTGACAGAGTTTATTTTCTTGGGCTCCAAAATCACTGCAGATGGTGACTACAGACATGAAATTTAAAAGATGTTTGCTCTTTGGAAGGAAAGCTATGACTAAACTAGACAGCACATTAAAAAGCAGAGACATCACTTTGCTGGCAAACAGGTCCATCTGGTCAAAGCTTTGATTTTTCCAGTAGTCATGTATGGATGTGAGAGGTGGACCGCAAAGAAGTCTGAATGCTGAAGAACTGATGCTTTTGAACTATGGTGTTGGAGAAGACTCTTGAGAGTACCTTGGAGAGCAAGGAGATCAAACCAGTCCATCCTGAAAGAAATCAATCCTGAGTATTCACTGGAAGGGCTGATGCTGAAGCTAAAGCTACAATACTTTGACCACCTGATGTGAAGAGCTGATTCATTGGAAAAGACCCTGATACTGAGAAAGAATGAACGCAGGAGGAGAAGGGGACAACTGAAGATGAGATGGTTGGATGGCATCTCTGACTACTCAGTGGACATGAATTTGAGTAAGCTGTGGGAGATAATGAAGGTCAGGGAAGCCTGGCATGTCCAAGAGTTGAACAGGACTTGGCAGCTTAATAACAACTCCTCCTAGACCCCACTTGTGATGCCTCCTCTAGGAGGCCCTCTGTTGTTTCCTCAAGCTGGGGTTCAATCCCTTCCCCTCATGGCTCTTGTGTGGCCTCCATAGGGACTGGTGACGTCCTTTCCCTAAGCTCTGTAGGGGCAGGCATCTAACTCACTTCTGTCTCTCCCTGTGTTGATCACATCTCCCATACCCACTGCAAGACACTCTACAATAGATGTGTTGAATAAATAACTGAACACACGTTGGTAATTGTTTTAGAATGCGTCAAATCACATGTGCTGTAGAAACACACTGGAATAACTTCTAGCAAACCCATCCTTCATCCTATACTGAATGCCGCAATGAGAAGATTTGGCATACAGCAAAATCAGACAACTCAGGGAGGTACTGAATGGGCCAGCTGGTGTTCTAGAGTTGTACCATAATGGATAGTGGCCCTTTTTCCAAAAATGAAATAAGCAGAAATAGCAGAAATAGACCCCTTCTTCCCCCAGAGAGAAATTGAGAAAAAGGGTACTCGGCAAAGGGATTTATTGAGGTCTCGGTAGAACAATTAGCACCAGACTTCTTTTCTAAGGGATCCACCCTTGAGAAGTGCAGTTACTGCTGTTTAATAATGTGACTCACAGTATCAGGGGAGGCACTTCCCTGATTATTCAGAGGACAGTTAGAAAACTGTTTTACGCTTCCCTTACAGGTGCAAATGCTTTGAACAAAACTGTCTGACAGCATGTCTTTGTCCTGGAGAGGTGTGTCCTATGTCTAACAGGGCCGCCTGCAGCTTGGTGCCCAAACAGAGGACTCTAACGACCCTGTGAGGCCTGGGACACCAGCTGGCCTTGGTCCTCAACTCACCCAGAGGGCCACACTCAGGAAAGGAGGTCCATGTCTCCCTCCAACTGTCTGCTGGGACCCCTGTCCTTCCTTGAGGGCAACCTGGAGGGGAAGAACCAGATTTAGGGCCCTGGGCTAGCAGGCCAAGGGTGGGTAGGCATTGTGGCTTGACATTGAGAGCACACAACTGGATATTTTAAAAAATTGGAAAGGAGAATCTCACAGGGGTGCAAATAGACGACAGACAAAACAGCTCCAAGGAGAACTTGAGGTTTAGTTTCTCAGGATGTTCCCCTTTGACTCAGAGTGTGTGTAGTTCATAGCCTTGCTTCCTCTGGACCTGGTGTGGGCTGTGTCCAGGGCTTGCAGGGTGTCAGCCTCTCAGGCTTTGATGGAACAGAGCAGGACTCTCTGGGACTTGCCCCTCGCTCCTATGTCCTCTGCTGCCTTTTGTCTATAGAAAAACTGTAGCCAAAGAATAAGCTTAACAGATGAAGTGAGGAAATGCAGAAGCAAAGGAAAGCAGTCAAATAGGACAAAATAATAATAGTGCTTTCCTGGTGGCTGAGACAGGAAAGAATCCGTCTGCAATGCAGGAGACCTGGGTTTGATCCCTGGGTTGGGAAGATCCCCTGGAGAAGGGAAAGGGTACCCACTCCAGTATTCTTGCCTGGAGAATCCCCATGGACAGAGGAGTCTGGCAGGCTGCAGTCCATGTGCTGAACAACTTAGCACAGCACAACACAGCATTATATAATAGTTATTAAGCAAAGTCAAGGAACTTCAGTTCCTCCTCAAGAGCTGTAGATAACATTCAAAGCCATATCCTTTGAGCTGTCTTATAGATACTGAAACTCCCACCAGGTGGAAAAGCTAATTACATGATGACCAGAGTGTAGCCATGACATTGTTGTTCTGTTGCTCAGTCGTGTCTGACTCTTTGTGACCCTATGGACTGCAGCACACCAGGCTTCCTGGTCCTTCATCATCTCCCAGAGCTTGCTCAAACTCATGTCCATTGAGTCAGTGATGCCATCCAGCCATCTCATCCTCTGTTGTCCCCTTCTCCTCCTGCCCTCAATCTTTCCCAACATCAGGGTCTTTTCAAATGAGTCAGCACTTTACATTAGGTGGCCAAAGTACTGGAGCTTCAGCATCAGCCCTTCCAGTGAATATTCAGGGTTGATTTCCTTTAGGGTTGGTTGGTTTAATCTTCTTGCTGTTGGAGGGATTCTTAAGAGCCCTCTAGCACCACAGTTTGAAAGCATCAATTCTTCAGTGCTTGGCTTTCTTTATGGTCCAACTCTCACATCCATACATGACTACTGGAAAAACTATAGCTTTGACTACACAGAGCTTTGTTGGCAAAGTGATGTCTCTGCTTTTAATACACTGTCTAGGTGTGTCATAGCTTTCACTTGCCACAAATCTGAGAACTGGCATCAAAGCAATGGGAACAAATCAACTCTGGAACTAAAGACTAACTGTACTTAAAAGTAGTCAAGATGACCCTACTGCTACTGCTAAGTCGCTTCAGTCGTGTCCGACTCTGTGTGACCCCATAGATGGCAGCCCACCAGGCTCCCCTGTCCCTTGGATTCTCCAGGCAAGAACACTGGAGTGGGTTGCCATTTCCTTCTCCAATATATAACCCTAACCAGATTTCTAATCACCAACTTCAAAATGACTGTCAGAGCTGATTGCCCTATTTCTGCATGTAGCCCCCTCCCTCTGACTCTAAAGGCTCTTGCTCACTGATGGTCAGTAGGGGGCAGTTGGCCTTTGGACAGGTTTTCGCTCTCTGCCTAGGTTGCAAGCCTCTGAAATAAAGCAAGCTTTCCTTTCCACCAATCTTGCCTCCAGTGTATTGACTTTAGAGCAGCGAGCAGTGGGACCTCACTTTAGGTAACAGCGAGGTTCCTGGTGGGGCTGGTTTGAGAATGAGAACAATGCTATTGGGGGTGGAGGGAGTCTGCAATCTAAGCCAAAGGGAGACTCTGTGTTAGATCAACAATGAACTCACTAAAGTCAAGTTGGCATAAATCAGTATCAGACCTGAAGTAGTTAGGATGAGGCTGCCAAAGGGAACAAAAAACTATGGACAGTCTACATTTCTTTTGACTTTCCTAAGGATGCTTTTACCATCTTATGACTTTGTATTACCAAATTTGCATATCAACTTACTTCTCACTGTTAGAACCCTCAGCAGTGTGATTATCTGGTCAATAACTGAAACTTCAGTTACTAGATTTATAGTCCAAGAAATGCAGTATTTGGAAGCTCATCTTCATAGAAGGGAATATATCACTTATGAGCATGAAATTGTTTATTTGTTTAATGCTTGAGTTCTTTTTTAAAATGTTTTGTTGTTGTTGAAATATGGTTTATTTTCAATGTTGTATTAGTTTCTTCTATGCAGCAAAGTGATTCAGTTACATACATACATATATTTATATAGTATGGATTTATATTCTCTTCCCTTGGACTGCAAGGAGATCCAACCAGTCCATTCTGAAGATCAGCCCTGGGATTTCTTTGGAAGGAATGATGCTAAAGCTGAAACTCCAGTACTTTGGCCACCTCATGCAAAGAGCTGACTCATTGGAAAAGACTCTGATTCTGGGAGGGATTGGGGGCAGGAGGAGAAGGGGACGACAGAGGATGAGATGGCTGGATGGCATCACTGACTCGATGGACGTGAGTCTCAGTGAACTCCGGGAGCTGGTGATGGACAAGGAGGCCTGGCGTGCTGCGATTCATGGGGTCGCAAAAAGTCGGACACAACTGAGCGACTGAACTGAACTGAACTGAACTATATTCTTTTCCATTATGATTTAGTATAAGATATTGAACATAATTCACTGTGTAATGTTTGCCTTCTAATTGGCAGCCCTTGAAGATGGATCTTGGTAGTTTTGGGTCAAGGAAAAGACTAGAACTTGAGGCCATATTTGAAAGTAGTCTTCAAAGAGACTTTTTTCCTTTTTTTAGATTTTCTGATTATAAATCACCTGCTTCTCCTGGAAGTAGCTCTTCCACAGAGCCTGAAAACAACTACAATATTTCTGTATCTATCTTCTCAGGAAAGACATCTTGAAAACTTACATGTGATCCTTAGCTGTGCTTCCCAAGCTCCCATTCCCTGGTCAGCCTGCAGCACTGGGACTTCACCTTGACCACCCCCTGGCGTGACCTCCTGGAGATCATGTGCAGACAGATTTGTGAGCCCGTGTCACTGGGGTCTTCCCTGCTCCACTTGACAGGCCTTGGTTCTTACTGAAATTTTCTCTGGTTTCTCCTCTGCTCACCCTTCTTCTGCCTGTCTGTTCACTCTTCTCTTATCATGAAATGTTTCCCAAGGTACCAAGTTTTGTCTTATTCTCCTTGTACTTTCATACTTTTCCTGGATGAGCTCTTTGCTTATATTATTAGCTCTACACAGATGCCTCTAAATGTGTGAAGAGTCTAAACCCTCCTCCTGAGACTTCAGGACTACTTCTGACTGCCTTCTGGATATTTGCACGACTGTTACTCAGGTCCTGCACACAACTTGTTCCTCAGAGAACTTATTGTTTTCAGCCTGTATCCCAAGCCCATGCCTCTTCTTTGATGATATTTGATGACATTGTTATTCAACCAGGCCCCCAAGCCTGAACTGTAGGCACAGATCACTTATTGCTTTTAACCTTCTATCCAAACCATCACATAGTCAAGTTGGTTCCACATCCTTCATTTGACGATATTGTTATCCAACCAGGCCCCCAAGCCTGAACTGTAGGCACAGATCACTTATTGCTTTTAACCTTCTATCCAAACCATCATATAGTCAAGTTGGTTCCACATCCTTTAACTGTCCGTCTGTGTTTTAAAGAATATACAGTTAATCTGTTATTATTTAAAACTTATGCAATCCAGAAATAAAGGAATAAAGAGATAAAATTCTCCTTCAATTTCCCTCATACCTAAATCTCACCTCACAATGAAATTCTGTCCGAAGAAGTAGCTTCCTATCAGCTAGCCTTTGGGCCTGGGGTATCCACTCTCACAAGGAGAACCTACCCTGGGTTTGATGGGCTTGGAGGCCCTGGACATGCATGCTAGTGATTCTCTGTCTGAGACACCAGAGCATGAGGTCAAAGAGGGATCCTGGGTTACAGTGACCATGGGAAGCAGGAGGTGGTCCCAGACAGACGAGAGGGCTCAGCTAGAGAGCAAGATGGGCCTTTAAATTGCAGGGTCCAGGACAGGCACCTAGGGGGAGTACCAGTTAAGAAGGGCTCAAACTAGTAATTTAATTTTTTTCTTCACCAAATACTTAATGGATTGTCACTATAAACTGGAACCTAGTGCATATACTGAGCTTCCCAGGTGATGCTAGTGGTAAAGAACCCGCCTGCCAATGCAGGAGACATGAGATGCTGGTTCGACCTGTGTTGGGAAGATCCCTTGGAATAGAAAATGGCAATTCATTCCAGTATGTTAGCTTGGAAAATTCCATGGACAGAGGTGCCTGGCCAGGTACAGTCCATGGGGTTGCAAAGAATTGTACACAACTGAAGTGACTTAGTACACACACACATATACTGAAGAAACAGCTGGTTCACAGGACAATTTCTGTCTCCACGGGGTTCTCACCTGTGCACAGCAACTTCTGGTTTTAAAGAGGCCTTCCCCAATGTGCAGGAACATTTCAGCTGGTACTGGTTGTCTATATTTCTCTAAATATGCTAAATAAATGTTATGTGGCTAATAGCAGAACTATATTTTGTAATCATTACGGGGCTTAAAATAAATTTGTAATCTAATGTTACTCTTACATAAATTTGATCTTCAAGATAAAGTAAATTGGGCTTCATCTTAAGAAAATCGCAGAGGGCCATTATTTAGATTGCAGTGCCCTCTGGTGGTTACAATGCAGTATTTATTTTCAGTTTATCCCAAGACTCCCTAGAATGGAAAGTTCTTTGGGTCTTTGTGGGTAAGATTTTTGACATTCTGAATTTTCTCATTAAACTTATTTTTCCATTTTTTGTTGTTTTCTTGCAAAAAGTCTCAGAGTTGCTGAAATTATATTGAAGTAAAATCAGACAAAATAAATATTTCGTGGAGTTTTTTAAACAATATTCAGAAAAGCCCAGAAATAATCCCAAGAGATTAAGGGAGAAAAAGCTTTCATTTTAAGATTTATCAAGAAAAAACCCATGAAAGAATGATCTAGAAACTGGAATGCTCCACCTAAGAGACAGGAACCTCTTAAAATTTGAATACAAAAAATATTATAATACAAAAGTCATTATCAGTTCATAGCAATTTTAAAAAGGCCAAAATAAAAAGACAAACGACAAAGGTCACCTCAACTCCAAGTCCAGAGACAGTCACAATATTTTTTTGGTATTAAAAATGTAGTATTTCAAAGCCATTGGCCACTTTATTAACCATTATTACCATTTTCTTTGTACTTAGAATGTCCATATAAGAATTGCTTAGTGGATATGTGCTTTGAGGGTGAGAGAAAAACTTAAAAAAATTGTTTTTTTAATTTCAAAGACAAGGAATCTTGACAAATAGTAATTCAGATTTTATTCTAGTGTTAACTTAGCTCCAAATACATACCTATCAACTGTTAGATTAGTGCAAACATAATTTTGGTTTCAACAGTGAATTTTAAATCATTATAACTAGGCTCAGATATATCTTTATTAATCAAAATAAGAACAATTACAATCAACACATTTTTGCTAATGAGATATGTTTGTTTTTTCCTGTACCATAAATGATACAGGTGGAGTAGAAGGCATGCACTCATCTTCTCCCATGAGAAGTCCAAAATTACAACTCACTGCTGAACAACCATCAACAGGAGAATATTGGATCCCACCAACAAAAGATACTCCACATCCAAGGCAAAGGAGAAGCCCCAACAAGATGGTAGGAGGGGCAAAATCATGTTTAGAGTCAAATCCCATACCCGCCAGAGACACTTGGAGGGCTCAAACAAAACCTTGTGTGAACCATGACCCAGAGACCCCAGAGACTGAGTCAGACCTGTGTTTGAGTGTCTCCTGTAGAGGTACGGGTCAGCGGTGGCCTGCCAAAGGGGCAGGGGCTCTGGCTGCAGCAGATCTGGGTCACCTAGCCTGTGGCATGAGCCCTCTTGGAGGAGGTCACCATTAATCCCACCATTGAGCCACTGAGCAGACAGCCCACAAACTGCAGAACAATTATACCAAAGAAATTCTCGCACTGTTAAGAAAGTTCTAGGACCCCAAACAGATTTCCCAACCTGGGGATCTGGCAAAGGGACTGAGAACCCCCAGGGATTTTGACTTTGGAGGCAAGTGGGATTTGATTACAGAACTTACACAGGACTGGGGAAACAGAGTCTTGGAGGGCACAAACAAAACCATGTGGTCACCAGAACCCAGGAAAAGGAGCAGTGACCTCATGAGAGACTGACCCAGACTTGCCTGTGAGCGTCCAGGAGTCTCCGGCGGATGCGTGGGTCAGCGGTGGCCTGCTGCAGGGTCTGGGGCACTGAGTGTGGCAGTGCATGAACAGGACCATTTGAAGGAGGTCGCCAGTATCTTCATTGCCTCCACCATAGTCTGGTCTCAGGTCAAACAACTGGGAGGAAACACAGCCATCAACAGAAAATAGGATTGAAGATTTACTGAGCATGGCCCCGCCCATCAGAATAAGACCCAGTTTCCCCCACACTCAGTCTCTCCCAACAGGAAGCTTCCATAAGCCTCTTATCCTTATCTGTCAGAGGGCAGACAGACCTAAAACCACAATTACAGAAAACTAATTAAACTGATCACATGGACCACAGCATTGTCTAACTCAGTGAAACTAGGGGCCATGCTGTGTAGGGCCACCCAAGATGAATGGATCATGGTGGAGAGTTCTGAGAAAATGTGGTCCACTGGAGAAGGGAAGAGCAAACCACTTCAGAATTCTTGCCCTGAGAACCCCATGAACGGTATGAAAAGGCAAAAAAGATATGACACTGAAAGATGAGCTCCCCAGGTTGGTAGATGTCCATTTGCTACTGGAGATCAGTGGAGAAATAACTCCAGAAAGAATGAAGGGATGGAGCCAAAGCAAAACAACACCCAGGTGTGGATGTGACTGGTGATGGAAGTAAAGACTGATGCTGCAAAGAACAATATTCCATAGAAACCTGGAATGTTAGGTCCATGAATTAAGGTAAATTGGAATTGTTCAAACAGGAGATGACAAGAGTGAACATTGACTTTTTAGGAATCAACGAACTAAAATGGACTGGAATGGGTGAATTTAATTTAGATGACCGCTCGATTACTACTGTGGGCAAGAGTCCCTTAGAAAAAATAGAGTAGCCCTCATTAATAAAAGAGTCCAAAATGCAATACTTGGGTGCAATCTCAAAAATGACAGAATGATCTCTGTTCATTTCCAAGACAAACCATTCAATATCACAGTAATCCAACTGTATGCCCTGACCAGTAATGCTAAAGGAGCTGAAGTTCAATAGTTCTATGAAGACCTACAAGACCATCTAGAATGAACACCCCCAAAAGATGGCCTTTTTATCATAGGGGACTGGAATGCATAAGTATGAAGTCAAGAGATACCTGGAGTAATAGGCACATTTGACTTTAGAGTACAGAATGAAGCAGGGCAAAGGCTAACAGAGTTTTGCCAAGAGAATGCACTGGTGATAGCAAACACCCTCTTCCAAGAAAACAAGAGAAGACTCTACACATGGGCATCACCAATACCGATATCAGATTGACTATATTCTTTGCAGCCAAAGATTGAGAAGCTCTATACAGTCAGCAAAAAACAAGACTTGGAGCTGATTGTGGCTCAGATCATGAACTCATTATTGCCAAATTCAGACTGAAATTGAAGAAAGTAGGGAAAACCACTAGACCATTCAGGTATGACCTAAATCAAATCCCTTATGATTACACAGTGGAAGTGAGAAATAGATTCAAGGGACTAGATCTGATAGACAGAGTGCCTGAAGAACTATGGATGGAGGTTTGTGACATTGTACAGGAGGCAGTGATCAAAACCATTACCAAGAAAAAGAAATGGAAAATGGCTGTCTGAGGAGGCCTTACAAATAGCTGAAAAAAGAGGAGAAGCTAAAGGCAAAGGAGAAAAGGAAAGATATACCCATTTGAATGCCAAAAATAGCAAGAGTTCCAAAGACTAGCAAGGAGAGATAATAATGCCTCCTTCAATGATCAATGCAAAGAAATGGAGGAAAACAATAGAACGGGAAAGACTAGAGGTCTCTTCAAGAAAATTAGAGATACCAAGGGAATATTTCATGCAAAGATGGGCTCAATAAAGGACAGAAAATGTATGGACCTAACAGAAGCAGAAGATATTAAGAAGAAGTGGCAAGAATACACAGAAGAACTATACAAAAAAAGATCTTCATGACCCAGATAACTATGATGGTGTGTGATCACTCACCTAGAGCCAGACATCCTGGAATGTGAAGTCAAGTGGGCCTTAGGAAGCATCACTAAGAACAAAGCTAGTGGAGGTGATGGAATTCCAGTTGAACTATTTCAAATCCTAAAAAATGATGCTGAGAAAGTGTTGCACTCAATATGCCAGCAAATTTGGAAAACTCAGCAGTGGCCACAGGACTGGAAAAGGTCAGTTTTCATTCCAATTCCAAAGAAAGACAATGCCAAAGAATGCTCAAACTACTGCACAATTGCACTCATCTCCCACGCTAGTAAAGTAATGCTCAAAATTTTCCAGGCCAGGGTTCAACAGCACGTGAACCTTGAACTTCTAGTTTTTCAAGCTGGATTTAGAAAAAGTAGAGGAATCAGAGATTAAATAGCCAACATCCATTGGATCATCGAAAAAGCAAGAGAATACCAGAAAAATATCTACTTCTGTTTTATTGACTACGCAGAAGCCTTTGACTGTGTAGATTACAACAAACTGGAAATGACCTCAAGAGATGGGAATACCAGACCACCTGACCTGCCTCCTGAGAAACCTGCATGCAAGTCAAGAAGTAACAGTTAGAACTGGACTTGGAAAAACAGACTGGTTCACAAATTGGGAAAGGAGTACATTAAGGCTGTATATTGTCACCCTGCTTATTTAACTTATATGCAGAGCATATCATGTGAAATCTGGACTGGATGAAGCACAAACTGAAATCAGTATTGCTGGGAGAAGTATCAATAACCTCAGATACACAGATGACACCATCCCTATGGCAGAAAGCAAAGAATTTTTTGATGAATGTGAAAAAAAAAAAACTGGCTTAAAACTCAACATTCAATACATGAAGGTCATGGCATCGAGTTTCATCAATTCATGGCAAATAGATAGGGAAACAGTGGAAACAGTGACAGACTTTATTTTGGGGGGCTCCAAAATCACTACAGATGTTGACTGCAGTCATGAAATTAAGAGACACTTGATCCTTGGAAGGAAAGTTATGACCAACCTAGACAGCATATTCAAAAGCAGAGACATTACTTGGCCAACAAAGGTCCGTCTAGTCAAGTTTTTCCAGTGGTAATGTATGGATGTGAGAGTTGGACTATGAAAAAAGCTAAGCGCCAAAAAATTGATGCTTTTGAACTGTGGTATTGGAGAAGACTCTTGAGAGTCCCGTGGACTGCAAGGCAATCCAATCTGTCCATTCTAAAGGAGATCAGTCCTGGATATTCATTCTAAGGACTGATCCTGAAGCTAAAACTCCAATACTTTGGCCACCTGATGCGAAGAACTGACTCATTTGAAAAGACCCTGATGCTGGGAAAGATTGAAGGCAGGAAGAGAAGAGGGTGACAGGATGAGATGGTTGGATGGTATTACCGACTCAATGGACATGAGTTGAGCAAGCTCCAGGAGTTGGTGATGGATAGGGAGGCCCGGTGTGCTGCAGTCCATGGGGCCACAAAGAGTTGGACAGGACTGAGTGACTGAACTGAACTGTACCATAAAAATCCATGCTTCAGGCTTCAGTGAACTTGTGGAGAGCATTTTCTGCCTCCTGCTGGTTGTGGAAGCATTTTCCCTGCAAAAAGTTGTCAAGATGCTTGAAGAAGTATTTGTTGGTTAGTGAGAGGTCAGTTGAATATGGTGGATGAGGCAAAACTTTGTAGCAAAATTCTTTCCATTTTGAAGCATCAGTTGTGTGACATGCAGTTGGGTGTTGTCATGGAGAAGAATTGGGCCCATTCTGTTGACCAATGCCAGGTGCAGTCATAGCAGCTTTTGGTGCATCTCATCAATTTGCTGAGCATACTTCTCAGATATAAGGTTTCACTGGGAATCAGAAAGCTGTAGTGGATCAGATGGGCAGCAGGCCACCAAACAGTGACCTTGACCTTTTTTTTGGTGCAAGACTGGCTTTGGGTAGTGCTTTGGAGTGTGTTTGTGGTCCAACCACTGAGCTGCTCATCAGCATTTGCAGCAACATGGATAGACTTGGAGGACAGTATGCTAAGTGCGATGAGTCAGACAGAGAAAATACAACATAATAATACATAACCAAGATATGAGAAACTAGTGAATATTAAAAAAAGAAGCAGAGTCACAGATATGCAGAAGAAACGAGTATTTGGTTATTGTCAGGGGCATTATGGGGTGGGAGAGTGGGAGGTACAGGCTACTAGGATTAAGATAGGCTACAGGGATTTATTGTACAACATGGGGAATAGAGTCAATATTTTGTTATAACTGTAAGTAGACTGTAACTTTTAAAAATTGTATAAAAAGAAGAATTCAGCTTTTGTTGTCATACACACAGAAGCATAGCATGGTCCCAGCATGGTTATGCTTAGAGAAACATTGGCAGAAAAGATGGCAAAATGCAAAAATGTGTGACCTAGCATAATAGGTGGAGAAGGCAATGGCACCCCACTCCAGTACTCTTGCCTGGAGAATCCCAGGAACGGAGGAGCCTGGAGGGCTGCAGTCCATGGGGTGGCTAAGAGTCGGACACGACTGAGCAACTTCACTTTCACTTTTCACTTTCATGCACTGGAGAAGGAAATGGCAACCCACTCCAGTGCTCTTGCCTGGAGAATCCCAGGGACGGAGGAGCCTGGTGGGCTGCCGTCTATGGGGTCGCATAGAGTCGGACACGACTGAAGCGACTTAGCAGCAGCAGCAGCAGCATAATAGGAATACGAGTGATTACACATATCCATACTGTTTGCTTTGTCTTTTCAAATTTTGTAAGAAGTTTTCCAAGTCTCTGTTCAAGCAGAGGTCTGGGCTCCACAGCCCTGCTCTGGCGGGAAGGGAAAGACTGGTCATTGCCCTGTGGTGCAGGTCCTTCAGCTGCGGTGATGAGCACAAGAGCTGCAACCAGATCTGCTCTGGTCCCTTCACAGCAGGGAGAGTTCTTCCTCTCTCTAAGCATAAGTTTGTGGCTCGTCTACTTCTCTCCTTGTACTCCTGTCCTTCTCCTGGGGACTTTTCTATCATTAGCATCAACTTGTTACTTTCTTTTAAGAGTTGTAATCATTTATGCCTTTTGTGAATAAATCTGGTAGATTTAGAAATAATCAAATGTTTATTTCAAAATAAATATTTGTTTAAAAATCTATCATATTTACTCATAAGATCTTTTTTTGAATCAGCCATCTTTAATAGGCTGATTCAAAGTAATAATAGGCTAGAAATTAGGCTGCTGCTGCTAATTCGCTTCAGTCGTGTCCGACTCTGTGCGACCCCATAGACGGCAGCCCACCAGGCTCCCCCATCCCTGGGATTCTCCAGGCAAGATCACTGGAGTGGGTTGTCATTTCCTTCTCCTAACAACCAGTAAATAAAAAGTATGTATGAGTGGTTCTGTTCTTCTTGCTTAAAATTTATCAGAACGTATTTTATTTCATGATACTCACTTTTATATCATTTGTCAATTAATCAAGTTACATGAGCTGGAGTGGAAACTCACAGGCTTCCTGTGCCACCCACTTGGGGAGCTGTGAGTAGTGAACCACAGGGCATAGATTGTGAAAGTGAAAGCGTTAGTCACTCAGTCCTGTCCGACTCTTTGCAATCCCATGGACTATCGCCCACTAGGCTCTTCTGTCCATGGAATTCTCCAGGCAAGAATACTGGGGTGGGTTGCCGTTTCCTTCTCCAGGGGATCTTCCCCACCTGGGGATCGAACCCAGGTCTCCTGTATCTCCTGCATTCCAGGCAGATTCTTTCCCGCTGAGCCATTGGGGAAGCAAGATTGTCTTCAGAGAGGAGCAATATAGTTTCATTGGGAATCACTTCATATTCTGCAATTCACCCTATATTTCTTAAATTCTTTGCTTCTGAGTCTGCTGTTCTCTATATCTTACAATCTTCACCTCACCTCCCCCCTCAACCCCAAGCATATCCTCTTCTTAATTCTGTTTATTTCACATGTCAGTTTCTCCTGGGTTTCCTTAAGGATCTCTACTTCCCATGGCAAACTTTGCATTTATTTATTTTTTTTATCAGGCTTTAGTCAACTTTAGGGGAAAATTTCATTTGCTAAATTATCTGCTCTTTGGTTCATGCCTACCTGACTGCTTGTCATTCAGTCGAGGCTGTCAACAGCCTCTATCTTCAGCTCTTGTTACTAGAGTGTTTCTCTGTGAGGCTCCCATCCTTTTCAGTCTCCTCACCCCAGTGGTCTGATAGCTGACTGTTTATTTCATCTCCACCTATTTCCTTTCTTATCAGATATGCCCTGTGATTCAGAATCAGGATCAGGCTCCATCACCAGGAAAGTTCAATTATTCTGACTAATTTCACTCATTTTGTGAGCTAGAAGTTGCATGTCTGATTTAATATGGTTTGTTCACTAAACTCAGTATGTGGGTCATTTCAGTTGTCTGCTTCCAGCTATATGCTTTTCTTAAGCCCAGAATATTCTTCTCAAACACAAGGAACTGATACTTGAATTTTTCCTCATTAAATTTAGTTTTATGAGGGGAAACTTTGAAAATTTTATTGACTTCTTTTAAAAAGTAAATCAGCCAGAATAATAATAAATACAATATAACATAATACTGATTCTGTTATGTCCTAGTTAAGAGCACATTTAAGAAATTTAAGAAAACATTCTAACCTCATGAAAACTTTGTTATATCAGTTATAAATAGCTCACTTTTCAGCTCCCATCTATTGGTGATATCAAACGTATCTGTACCATGGATCATATAAGGTTTTACATCTTTTACTTTAAATTTCCAACATTTACTTATTACATAAACTGTGAATGAGATTCTTTTAAAAATGGCATGGAGGTTAATCTATTTCTTTAAAGTCTATGCCGGTGGTTCTCAAATGTCGGTATTTGTAAGAATCACCTGGAGGGCTCCTGACACCTCAGATTGCTGTTCTCCCCCACCTCTGCAGAGTTTCTGGTCCAATAGGCCCGTGGTGGAGGAGAAGAATTAGCATTTCTAACAAGTTCCCAGGTGATACTAATGTTGCCTGGTGTGGGGATCACATCAATTGTGCTAATGTAAAAAGTTAGTAATGCCTACCTTTGTGTTTATCCTCTGTTGGCTTCTCTATTTGTATAGTGGGAAACTATTCTCAGCTTTTCTAGACTACTGGTTTGGTTTCCTGACATCCTTCAGGTTTGTCTTATAGTCTTAAGTGGGTCTTACACAGCATTCTTCTGCAGACTCAGCTGTACCCAACGAGATACCTCCTTCCATAATGGAACCAAACTCGGTCCACTTGCCCATTCACAGTAAAGCCAATCTGCTGAGACATGGTTATGGTGGTATAAAGTGAAGTAAGGTGAAGCGTTTATTGCAGGCACCAAGCAAGGAAAGCAAGGAGTGTGTGGTCCTCTGATGCTCAGAAGACCCAATTCCCCAATGGCTTTCAGAGAAATGCCCTTAAAGACAGGGTGAAGGAGAGGATAGGAGGGTGTGTGCATCATGAGCTTGTGCAACATTCTCTGGTTGGTGTTAGGTAACCAGGAGTCAGCCATCTCAGTCTCCTGGCTCCAGTCATCCTGGGGTCCAAGTGCTGGTGATCAGCATGCAGTTAACTTCTTCTACCTGGTGGCCGTTTCAGTGTCTGCAAAGGAGCTCAGAATATTATCTAGAGCTCTTGAGGGGGCTTCCCAGGTGGCGCTAGTGGTAACAAACTTCACTGCCAATGCAGGAGAAACAAGAGACATGGGTCTGGAAGATTCCCTGGAGTCGGGAATAGCACCCCACTCCAGTGTTCTTGCCTGGAAAATTTCATGGGCAGAGGAGCATGGTGGGCTAGAGTCCATGGGGCCACAAAGTGTCGGACACAACTAAGCAACTGAGCATACACACACGATAGCCCTTGAGGAGGACTAAAGGTCCTTGACTTTGTTTCATGGCTAAATTATAACTTTCTCTCTTGCTTGACTGTTTTCCTTTGTGTCTCACTTCGCTGATTTAATTTTTTCTCTTTGAACTTATGGAGTTTAAAGTTTTTCTAAAAACAGGACGCAAGGGACATGGCAGGGGTGCTTCTGGATTATACCTCCACTGAAGGATTATGGTAATTGACAAAACAGGTCGGGGTTGGATCAGCACTTAAAGAGAAACCTCTTTAGCTGACTGATGGATGAGCTCCTGAATTCTCAGGTTTAGTTACCCAGTCACTCTGTCATAGTTTTCTCTCTATGAAATCCACAATATGTGGTTTGAAAGAGAAGAGGATCTTCTCTGGGCCCACCTCCCGAGTCAGTGTTAAGTCTGATTCTAGGGCACTCAGATGTCTCCATCTGGAGAACACGTGGATGCCAGTGGTTCTCTCTGTGCTGCTCTGCAAGCCTGTGTTTACCCAATATGCCTGAAGGCAATGGGCTGGCTGCACCATTCATTCTGGAGTCTGAATTGCCAGGTGTAATTTAATGTCCTTAGAATCTGTTGATTCTTTATATCCATGAATTCTTCCAGGTTCTCAGGGTCCTCCTTGGGAGAGGTCTTTTATCTCAGGTTTTTTCTGAAAGAGAAAGCTCTTTAATGTGTTAATTCTCACATTATTATGACTCCTTTTGCTTGAGTATTAAGCAAATACTTAAGAATTAAGTTCAGTTCGGTCACTCAGTCGTGTCCGACTCTTAGGGTTCCCATGAATTGCAGCACGCCAGGCCTCCCTGTCTATCACCAACTCCCGGAGTTCACTCAAACTCATGTCCATCAAGTTGGTGATGTCATCCAGCCATCTCATCCTCTGTCGTCCCCTTCTCCTCCTGCCCCCTATTCCTCCCAGCATCAGGGTCTTTTCCAATGAGTCAACTCTTTGCATGAGGTGGCCAAAGTACTGGAGTTTCAGCTTTAGCATCAGTCCTTCCAATGAACACCCAGGACTGATCTCCTTTAGAATGGACTAGATGGATCTCTTTGCAGTCCATGGGACTCTCAAGAGTCTTCTCCAGCACCACAGTTCAAAAGTATCAATTCTTTTGCGCTCAGTACAAATGTTTTTAAAAATTACTTTTAATTACATTTATATAATTATTTTACATGTTCAGCTATCAAAACCAACCAACCAACTCTTGAGTCTTCTTATTTTGCTATTACAGTCTTCCCCCGCTGCGTCCCCCAACCCCCCACTATCTCTAAGGGAATTGGTTCCAGGACATCCTGGGATACTAAAATCTTTACATACTCAATTGCTTATATAATATGGTGTGATATTTGCATATGACCTATGCACACCCTCCATATACTCTAAATCAGCTCTATTTACTGATTACTCATCATACCTAATACAGTGTATCCCACATCTCCCACAGCATTGGAGGCAGATTCTTTACTGTTTGAGCCATCAGGGAAGTTCTGAACTGCTACATAAGTGATAAATACAATGTTAATGTTATATAAACAGTTGTCTGCACAGCAAATTTCAAGTTTTGCTTCTTGAAACTTTCTGATATCTTAAAAAAAAGTTTTTTTTTTTTTTTTTTTTTGGATCCACAGTTGGTTGAATCTGCAGATACAGAAACTGTGGATGCAGAGGGCCAACTGAGTGTGTGGACTGGTTCTGATGCAAAAGAGCCAACTCATTGGGAAAGACCCTGATGCTGGGAAAAATTGAGGGCAAGAGGAGAAGGGGGTGATAAAAGATGAGATGGTTAAATGGCATCACTGACTCTGTGGACATAAGTTTGAGGAAACTCAGGGAGACATCGATGACAGAGAAGCCTAGTGTGCTGCAGTTCATGGGATCACAGAGTCAGACATGACTTAGCAACTGAACAACAAAAACAGCAACAACAATAATCAGTTCAGTTGCTCAGTCATGTCCGACTCTTTGCGACCCCATGAATCACAGCACGCCAGGCCTCCCTGTCCATCACCAACTCCTGAGTTCTCTCAAACTCTTCCAATGAACACGCAGGACAGATCTCCTTTAGAATGGACTGGTTGGATCTCCTTGCAGTCCAAGGGACTCTCAAGAGTCTTCTCCAACACCACAGTTCAAAAGCATCAATTCTTCGCACTCGGCTTTCTTCACAGTCCAACTCTCACATCCATACATGACTACTGGAAAAACCATAGCCTTGACTAGATGGACCTTTGTTGGCAAAGTAAAATCTCTGCTTTTCAATATACTATCTAGGTTGGTCATAACTTTTCTTCCAAGGAGTAAACGTCTTTTAATTTCATGGCTGCAATCACCATCTGCAGTGATTTTGGAGCCCCCCAAAATAAAGTCTGACACTGTTTCCACTGTTTCCCCATCTATTTCCCATGAAGTGATGGAACTAGATGCCATGATCTTAGTTTTAAAACCATTCAATATCACAGTAATCCAAGCCTATGCCCCCAAAACAATATTACTTAAGAGAAAAAGTACTTATTTTTCTCCTTATGCAGCTTCCATACCACAAGACAGATGGCAATAATGCTCTGTGAAACACACAAATACAAATGATACCCCACAAGTACAAAGGTTTGATTTTTAAAAGCACAGGGGTTAATATGAAAAGAAAAATGAAAATAGCTGCCCAAAGGAATACAAGTTTGTAATAACACTTACAAAAAACTCCAAAAATAGATGAGGCCCTTATCTGAACTCCTTGGAATTAGCTTGGCTAGAGTAAAATTACAGGTGAGACATGTAGATTGATTTAGAGGTCCAATTTACTACCAGTTTGCTGTTGCCGTTCAGTCACTGAGCTGTGTCTGACTCTGCAACCCCATGGACTGCACCAAACCAGGCTCCTCTGTCCTCCACTATCTCCAGAACTTGCTCAAATTCATGTCCATTGAGTTGGTGATGCTATCTAACCATCTCATCCTCTGATGCCCCCTTCTCCTCTTGCCCTCAGTCTTTCCTAGCATCACGGTCTTCTCCAATGAGCAGGCTCTTCTCATCAAGTGGCCAAAGTATTGGAGCTTCGGCATCAGTCCTTCTAATGAATACTCAGGGTTGATTTCCTTTGGGATTGACTAGTTTGATCTCCTTCCAGTCCAAGGGAATCTCAAGAGTCTTCTCCAACACCACAGTTCAAAAGCATCAATTCTCAGTGCTCAGCCTTCTTTATGATCCAACTCTCACACCTGCCGGTGCCAGCCGGCAAAGTCGATTAGGTCCCGAGAACGTGTATGGCGGGGCTGAGAAAAGAAACTAAAGCAAGAGAAATCTACAACAAAGATGGGGTCGAGAGGTTCAGACACGTCTCCACGAAGGGACGCAGTCTGACACCAACTTTATTTAGTATCTCATATTTATACAGAAGAGTGTGAGAAAGACAAGACAGTTAACATTTTTTTTGTTTGACCCACACATCTTACAAACAGTCACAAGAAATCTTGAGAGCATGGGAATGGCACCCTGTTATTATTTTTTACACCAGATAACATTTCTCTGTGCGTGAGAAGTTTGCACAGAACTCTAGGTGCCTATAGTAAATAAGCGCCTAATCTCAGGGGTGGCGGGACAGAGAACTATGTTTGCAAGCAAACCCTCAAGGACTGAGGCAGCTCCCAGAGCTGTGTCCATCAGACAAAGGACCCAGTTCTCACGGGCAGCTCCCCGCATCTCCCCCTTTCTTTTTATATAGGTGCACCCTTATGTTTTTTTTAACCGCAGACCATTTTCATAGATGGAAGCCTTTATCATCCATAGATCATCAATCAGTTTTTTAATTAAACAAGGTGCAAGAAATAAAACAGTTAAAATTATTAAGAATAGTCTTCTTATGGCCACTCCCAAGTACCAAATACTATTGACGGTAGGTACATGTCGAAAAAGTTTTTTAACAAAAGACTCAGCTCTTTGTAACATCCAAATCAGGTCTAGGTGCCTTTTCAATGTTTATTATTTTCTGATGTAGATGTAGCAAATCTAAGGAAATATTTTTATTATGCCAAATACCTTCTAAATGAGCTTTCACCTTATCCCAAGCAGTTATACTACCATTATATTTTTTGGGGGTAACACAGATCTATCGAAAATCTGCATGACATTGTACCCGTAATCTCAACTTTATACTTTGAACCCCTTTACCTAAAAATTTTACAACATCATAAAGGGCATTTAATCGATCTTCTAGCTTTTTGTCAATATCTTTTTGAGTCTCCAGGGTAATGGATACATTTTGTGCCAGATTATTAACAAAAGTTGTAGTTTGTACTGATTGTGCCAGGGTCAGGGCTGCAGTAATCGAGGAAGCAATAAGGGTTACCAAAGCTACAAATCCCAGGATTATTAACCCTATTCCCCTACAATAACGCATTAAAGCACCCTCTACTTTTTTCCAAAGTTCAGGTCCTCTTTCATCATACCAAGATCCATTAATCTTTACAGGAACCATAACAAAAGCAGGCTGTCTTAAGACTAGAACCCTAGTTTGATTAGTAATTCCCCTAATGTAGTTAGTTAAGGTACAATTGTTACAAGTTACATCATAATTTTGTAACCCAGGTTGTATGTTTACAGATCCTACTAGTAAAGCATAAGGGTGAGGCACACATGTACGAGGGTACCTCATGGTGAGATTCTATAAATAACCGTGTCTCACTTTTGATCCCACCTGAAGGTAGGAACCCTCACAACCAAGGGAAGCAGCTAATTTCCAAATTTCTGTTTGGAACACTTTAGAACCGCCCAAGTTCCAAATACGGGATGCAAAGTTCCTATTGTCCTGAGCTCCAGGGTTTTGGGCCGAGTCTGGAGACCAGTCCCACAATGACTCATTTGTCCCAAATATGTTATAAACCATAGCAGTTCCATCTCGACACAGTTTTCATGGTGCAGCAGTGACTCTTCTTCTTGTTTCAAAGTCGCAGAAAGGGATATCTAAAGGACCAGTTCCATTACGACGTTGAGGAGTTCCAGATTCTTTCGTTACTCCAGGAATGTATAGGCTCCAACCATTGTCATGATCAGCATATCTTGACTCCCCAACAAAAAGACATCCTGTTGAATTAAAATATCTAGACAGACAAATAGGTAAGCGATCAAACACTCCATGATAAGAGAAATTAACTTGATTAGGAATAATATGTTTATCTGAAAAACCACCCAAATCTACAGTATCATTAGTGTATATGGGAATGGACCGACCCTCCCAGCCCACTGGTTGGAGAAGGGGAAGATCGGGAAAATAAGCCCAGTAAGCATTTGAATATTCTTCAGAATGTGCAGTATTAATCTGATTTAAGATAATTAATAAGGTTATCAGGAAGTTTAAAGGCAATATCGGATCGCCCTGCACAGCAACACGATTCTGTGCCTCTCGCATCAATGCCTGAAGTTGTTGCCGAGATGGTAATTCATCATGCTCTTGAATCATCAATCTCCTCATCTGGTTTACTAGAGATCGTCTCCACCGTGCGTACCAACCTTTCCGGCAGCCAGCGCGGCGCTTCGGCATCCTGTGGGAAAACACAAACATGTCCTTGTCCCCAGATTAGTACAGGATCTGGTCTATACCATTTTCCCACAAGTGGGTCTTTCTAAAAGACTTTAGGTCTTATTGTTTGTGCATCAAAGTTCCAAAATCGCTGTGTTGCTGAATGGCCACATATATCCAATTGTAAAAAATTTAGAACAAATAAAGCATGGTTTAGAGAGTTGGAGGGGGTATTGGTATACAATTTTTCTTTTTTTAGTTTCTGTAATTGGTGTTTGAGAGTTTGATGTGTCCGTTCAATGATTTTTTGACCTTGAGGATTATAAGGGATACCCGTTTTATGTGAGATGGACAATTGTGTACAAAAGAGTTGAAATTTTTTTTCAGTGTATCTTGGACCATTGTCTGTTTTTATGGTCTTAGGGGTTCCCGTAACAGCAAAACATTTAATGTAATGAGCTATACAATGTTTGTTAGCTTCTCCAGATTGTAGAGAGGCATGTAAAAAGCCGGAGAAGGTGTCAATAGTAACATGAACAAATTTTTGTTTATCAAATTTAGGAATATGGGTAACATTCATTTGTCATATATCATTTGGCAACAATCTTTGGGGATTAATTCCATAATGGGGGACACTAAAAAATTGAGGACATGTTTGACATTGTTTAACAATCTGTCTGGCAGCTTTTCGAGTAATGTCAAATTGAAGTCTCAAGCTATTACTGTTTTGATGGTGTAAGCTGTGAGAAGTTTTTGCCATTTGTTTTAATAAAGGAAATATCACACGTGTAGCTTTGTCAGCCAAAGCATTGCCTCGTGTTAAAGGTCTAGGAAGCCCAGAGTGAGCATGAATATGACTGAAATAGCATTTATTAACTCTGGAACAAATTAAATGTTGTATATCACGAAAAAGAGTTTGGATAGTAGAATTTAGGGTACCAATAAATGGAACGGTCTCAATAGTGTTTAAGGTTCTTATGATATATTGACTGTCAGAATATAAATTAAATGGAGCAGAAATTTGTAATAGAGCCTGAAAAATGGCAAATAGTTTTACTTTTTGAGCTGACTTATAATTAGTACGTCAGGTGGTGGTATTGTCCTGTATAATCAAACTAGCTATTTTATTAGAAGAGCCATCAGTAAATACAGTTAGGGCGTCAGCAAGGGGCTGAGAAACAACGATTTTGGGGAACAGAAATTGGTGATAATGAGCAAATTGTAAAATTTTATCTGAGGGATAATGATTATCAAGCCGTCCACTAAAACCAGCTAAAGCAATAACCCAATTGTCGCTAAACTGAAACAGCCAGTCTTGTTGAATTTTAGAAAATGGAACACATATAAAATGTGGGTCTCTTCTTAGATATACAGTGGATTCTGACCGCCCAAGAGCTATTAGGGCAGCAACCAAATCATAATAGGGGGTTAGTACCCGAGAGGGAGAGGCAGGCAAGTGAAGCCATCTTAAAGGCAATCTTTGGAATAGGACTGCTGTAGGAGCATGTTTAGTAGGAAGAATATATAAACCCCACTCTTGACTATAGTTGCAATAAGTAGCTTGTTGTTTAGACAGGGCCTGTTTAACTTTATTTAAGGCTTGCCTTCTCTCCAGAGTCAGAGTTTGGGGGGAAGTTGGATCAGGATCACCCTTCAGAATATCAAAAAAGGGCTTTATTTTTCCTGTAGTTAGCTTTAAGTAAGGTCTTATCCAATTAATATCTCTTAACAGTTTTTGGAAATCATTTAAGGTAGTCAGGTTATCTTTACGAATCTCTATCTTTTGAGCTTGAAACCATTTATTTTCCAGAAAAAACCCCAAATAAGAATAGGGGGGGAAGCATTGCACTTTTTTGTTGTGATAATCAAACCATAATTTTGTAAGGTAGTTTGTATATAAGCAAATGTTGTTAATAGCAACTCTTCATCTTGATAAGCCAAAAGAATATCATCTATATAATGAATAATATATACTTGGGAGTATAAGGACCTAGTGGTTTTTAAAGTTTGAGCAACAAATTTTTGACAGAGAGTAGGACTATTAGCCATTCCCTGAGGTAAAACTTGTCACTGATATCTTTTTATAGGTTCTTTATAATTTGTAGAAGGGACACTAAAAGCAAATCTTTGACAGTCATTAGTGGCAAGGGGAATAGTATAAAAGCAATCTTTTAAGTCAATAATAATTTTGTAAGTATTTTTTGGAATGGCCATGGGGGTAGGCAACCCCGGCTGAAGAGGGCCCATCAATTTCATTGTTTTATTAACCTTTTGTAAATCTTGTAATAGCCTCTATTTACCTGTTTTTTTTTTTTTAATGACAAAAATAGGTGAATTTTAAGGTGAATTTGAGGGGGTTAATATGGCCGAGAACAAGCTGTTCTTGTACAAACTGATTGGCGGCCATGATTTTTTTTGTTGATAGGGGCCACTGATCAACCCATACTGGATCGTCAGACTTTCATTTTATCGGATCAGCATGGATTGCAGGACGATCAATGACCCCTCCTAAAAACATCTTATACTTTTTTTATGATTTTTAACTGTAGGGATCAGGGGTTGTAAAGGCCCTTGTGAATTTATCTCCAACCCCTGATGGGGTAAAAGGTCTTGGTCTAACAATTGATTACTAATCTTTTTATCTGGACTATAAAGATATACCCCCATATTTATCATAACATCTTTTTCTTATAGATTAACCAGCAGTCCTGGCAAAACATAAGGTTGAAAATGTCCTTTATGTCTTTTTTTGTCCCTCTATTTTAAAAAGGTTGAACTCTGTTCTGGGTTGTGTGATTGTCCAATGTCTTGCAAAGTAGAAATTACAACCTGTTTAGGCCATTCATCAGGCCAATGTTTTTGAGATATGATGGAAACATCTGCACCAGTATCCAAAATATCTTTAAAGGGCTTTTTTTGAATATACAGTAGAAGCTCAGGGTGCTGTTTTTTAATGGCCTGAATCTAATAAGTGTCTGAAGACCCTAAACCTCGGGATCTTCGTTTTTGTTTAATGGCTTTTTAAACTGGAATTGTAGGAAGTAGAATCAATTGAGCAACATGTTGACCAGATTGTATTACTGTTATGTCCTGTGGTGAATGGGCCATAATTTTTGTTTCACCCATATAATCAGAGTCTATGACTCCAGGGGCTACTAATAAACCTTTCATTTGTAGTATTGTTTTTCCCCAATAGGAGGCCCATAGTGTTTTTCAGAAGAGGGCCAAAAATTTCAGTTGGCAAAGCCTGTATGTCCATTTCTGGAGTTAATACTGTGTAGGTGGAGGAACTGAGGTCCAGTCTTGCACTCCCTGCAGTTGTTCTGAACAACTTGGCAACAGTTTTGTTTTTTGGCCCTGAAGCGTCTCTAATGTGGTCAGATTTTGTATCGCCCTATAACATTGTTTCGGGGCCTGGGGCTGGCCCCTCACCCAGTTTTCCGAGACCGGAGGAAGTGGCTTTCCCTGTAAGTCAGTTTTAGAAAGGCAATCTTTTGCCCAGTGTTTGTCTTTTTTACACCTAGGACAAATGTTAGGGGCTTGAGCAGGTCTCTGGGCTTGTTTCTGCAGGCAGTGGGTGGCCTGATGGCCCATTTGGCCACAAGAGAAGCAGCCGGAGCCAGGGACTTGAGACCGACCACTGGTTTTATCCCGCTTTTGTTGTTGATACAGTACTTTTTTGACTGTCTTTTCTTGTAATGTCGCGGCCAAAGTTATGTCTTGAACGTATGAAGGGCCGATATCGGCACAAATTCGTACATAATCGGATAAGCCTCCCTTTCTTTTGTAAAGTCTCAAGGCAGCTTGACAAGGCGAATTGGCATTCTCATAAGTAAGCTGTTTAGCCAACACCATCCCTGCCTGCTCATCTCCTATCACTTTACCAATTGTCTCAAGCATGTGGGCAACAAAATCCTGATATGGTTCATCTGGCCCCTGGCGAATTTTAGATAAATCTTCAGTCGTTTTATCAGAATTTGGAAGTTTTTTCTATGCTCATAGAGCTGCAGCACTCATCTGAGGGTAGGCTCCAGGCAAATAATTAAGTTGACTATTAGTGTCTGGATACTCTCCCTCTCCCACCATCATTTCATAAGTGGTATTCAGTCCCTGTCGCTGATTGATATCAGCTGTGATCCCACACTGTTCAGCAAACTCAGATTTCCATAGTAAATAATCTCTTCTAGATAAACAAGCCCGAGCAACCTGTTTCCAATCATTAGGTGGCAGATTTTGATTTCTTAAAGCCTCTATAATAGCCTGAGTAAATGGCGCAGTCGGGCCGTATTGTGCACAAGCCATTTTTAACTCTTTAAGTTGTTTAAAGGGCAGCGGTTCATAATACCTCTGCTGTTGAGCATTTTCAAATACTGGATAGATTCTTGAAAACCCGGAAATATGTTTTCTTTCTTTATTAGCTTGCTTAATCGCTTGTTGAAGAGGAGATAATAACATCTCACTTTTAATTTTTATGTTTTTACCGGGCAAAGAAGCAGGGATAGATATAAGCTCTAGCGGTTCTACAAAAGGCGGAGGTGGATTGAGTCCAGCAAGAACCGAGGGAGGACATGTTGGAGGCACAGGCTGGCTGGAGTGGGAGTCTCTCTGTGCCTCCTTTTTTACTGTTATAACAATTTTTTGAATTAAATTTTCCAGCTGTTCTTCAGAAAGCCCTGAATGCTTTAATTTTCCTTTTTCTGAGGGGGATTGCATGTTAACCATCATTTCCCAAGGCATATCTTCCCTATGGTACTGAGCTGCTTGTTCATTTAACTCTTCCCGTTCATCAGAGCTTAACACATCATCATTTTTTCCAGCCTTACAAGCTGTTTTCTCAGGCACAGCATAAAGCAGCTCAGGCGGAGGGGCGGAAGGCTCTGTAACTTTGGGTCTCGTGGAATCCCTGAGAGCCGTTTGAATCTTATGTCCCTCATGTTCAGGATCCAGACAGTCTCTTATGAGAGTCCACAAAGAAAAAGCATCCACAGGAACACGATTGGGACCATGTAAGGAATAATATGTCTGCAATTGTTTTCCTACTTTTTTACAAGTTTCCAGACTAACTGTTTTTTCTTCTGGAAACCAGGGACAAACCTCCTCTATAAAAAGTAAAAACTTTTCTAGCTGTAACTTATTTACATGAATTCCCCTACCTTTTAACATAGTTTTCAACATATGTACAAATAACTGGCGGCTATTGCCTTGTCCCATGATTTATTACTCTCGACAGTAACACTCTCTGCCCTTTACTTTAATTAATTAGGAATTCCTCTTTACTTACTTCAATCTTGGTGGGCAGCGGCCGTCGTCGTGCTCCAATTTCCGAGTCCCTGTTCGGGCGCCACCTGCCGGTGCCAGCCGGCAAAGTCGATCAGGTCCCGAGAAGGTGCATGGCGGGGCTGAGAAAAGAAACTAAAGCAAGAGAAATCTACAACAAAGATGGGGTTGAGAGGTTCAGACACGTCTCCACGAAGGGACGCAGTCTGACACCAACTTTATTTAGTATCTCATATTTATACAGAAGAGCGTGAGAAAGACAAGACAGTTAACATTTTTTTTGTTTGACCCACACATCTTACAAACAGTCACAAGAAATCTCGAGAGCATGGGAATGGCACCCTGTTATTGTTTTTTACACCAGATAACATTTCTCTGTGCGTGAGAAGTTTGCACAGAACTCTAGGTGCCTATAGTAAATAAGCGCCTAATCTCTGGGGTGGCGGGACAAAGAGCTATGTTTACAAACAAACCCTCAAGGACTGAGGCAGCTCCCAGAGCTGTGTCCTTCAGACAAAAGACCCCGTTCTCATGGACAGCTCCCCACACACACCTGTACAGAAAAACAATAGCTTTGACTATATGGACCTTTGTCAGTAAAGTGATGTCTCTGCTCTTTAGGTTTGTGATAGCTTTCTTTCCAAAAAGCAAGCATCTTTTAATTTTGTGGCTGCAGTCACCATCTGCAGTGAATTTGGAGGCTAAGAAGATAAAATCTGTCACTGTTTCCATTTTTCCCCCTTCTATTTGCCATGAAGTGATGGGACAAGATGCTATGATCTTAGTTTTTGAATGTTGAGTTTTAGGCCAGATTTTTCATTCTCCTCTTTCACCCTCAAGAGGCTTTTTAGTTCCTCTTAACTTTCTGCCATTAGGTATCATCTGCATATCTGAGGTTGTTGATATTTCTCCCAACAATCTTGATTCCAGCTTGTGATTCATCCAGCCTGGCATTTCAGACGATATACTCTGCATATAAGTTAAATAAGCAGTCAATATATAGCCTTGTCATACTCCTTTCCCAATTTTGAATCAGTCAGTTTTTCCACGTGCAGTTCTAACCGTTGCTTCTTGACCTGCATACGGGTTTCGCAGGAGGCAGGTAAGGTGGTCTGGTATTCCCATCTCTTTAAGAATTTTCCACAGTTTGTTGTGATCCACACAGTCAAAGGCTTTAGCGTAGTCAATGAAACAGAAATAGATGTTTTTCTGAAATTACCTTACTGTCTGTATGACCCAGCAAATGTTGGCAATTTGATCTGTGGTTCCTCTGCCTTTTCTAAACCCAGCTTATATATCTGGAAGTTCTCAGTTCACATAGTGCTGAAGCCTAGCTTGAAGGATTTTGTATATAACCTCACCAGCATGTGAAATGAATACAATCATTTAAACATTCTTTGGCATTGCCCTTCTTTGGAATTGGAATAAAAACTGTCCTTTTCCAGTTCAGTGGCCACTGCTGAGTTTTCCAAGTTTGCTGGCAGCAGCACCTTAAAAGCATCATCTTTTAGGACTTTAAATAGTTCAACTGAAATTCAGTCACCTCCTCTAGCTCTGTTTTTATTAATGCTTCCTATTGCCCACTTGACATCACACTCCAGGATTTCTGGCTTTAGGAGAGTGACCATACCATTGTGGTTATCTGGGTCATTAAGATCTCTTTTGTATAGTTCTTCTGTGTATTCTTGCCACCTGTTCTTAATCTCTTTGCTTCTGTTAGGTCCTCACTGTTTCTGTTCTTTATTGTGCCCATCCTTGCATAAAATGTTCGCTTGATATTGCCAATTTTCTTGATGAGATGTCTAGTCTTTCCCATTCTACTCTTTTCCTTTATTTCTTTGCGATGTTCATTTAAGAAGGCCTTCTTATCTCTCCTTGCAATTCTTTGTTTTGCAACCAATGCACATTACTAATACCAAGTTCTTAGGATAAGCTTCATAATTTTGAGGTTTCATCCATAGTTATCCATAAGGCAATGAAACAGTCTCTTGGGAGCAATTTTAGCTGACAATCTGAAATAGCTCAAGTGCATACACTCTGCTGGTATATAATCATGCTCACTTTTTGAGCATTTCAGCATCCAAATTCAACAGATGGACCAAGAGAGAGCTGCCAAAGGAAATAAGTTGACAAGCCTGGGAATGTTGCCATGACCAATGAGGACACATTTAAAAGGAGGACTTTTGTCTACTTCCCTCCATTCTGTCTAATGACTGTACATCTCTATTTTCACAGCCTTGTGGTACTCAGATGATATGTCCAGTCTGTGTCTTCTAGGGTTCATGAAGGATGCTGAGTACAGTGATTGCTTCTTTTAAATCACATATCAATGTAATTCGAATTAAAATGAATGACACTTCAGACATTTTCTATTCTTTCAATCATTTCAAATCACTCATTCATTAGCATTTATTGAAAACCAAGAGGTACTAAACACATCATAACAGAAAGCTATATGACATTATCTGCTCAGTCAATGAATTTGCAGATCCTTTGGGGAGATAGGCTTGCAAAAAAACTCAATTAAAATGTGTGTATATATAAAGTTTAATATGTAATATGCATTACCAATTAACTCAGGAAAACTGAGCAAGATTTTCATAAAAATAGAGGTAACAAATTTTTTATAATAAGCTCCTGTAACATTCAAATACAATCTCTAATGTGTTATGTAGTATCATTTTTCAGATGATAAATTTTTGATAGTATTACTAATGGGTGAAAATTGTTTACTTAAATATATTTATTACAGAGAAGAAAGTTGCTAAGGAGTAAAGGTTTTGTGTGTGTGTGTGTGTGTGTGTGTGTGTGTATGTTTTTGTTGTTATTTTTCATGACAGAAAGAGACAGTGTAATGCAAAAGAAACCCACAATAACTACCCCCTGACTCTAACAGCAAACATTTTCAAGCAAAGCCCAAGGTCAAATTTTAGGATTAAGCTGATAGGTTTTATGCTTTAATTCTTTCCTGTGGGTTTTAAAATTTAATAATTATGAGATTAAGTTTTGCAAAAAAATGTGAGGCACTTCCAGATTATGCTTCTATGGTGTGAAACTGAAAAGATTCACAATGAGAAGTCATAAAATTCTGGTTTCTTTGTTCCGAAGGAGCAGTTTACAGGCCAAGTTGTACCAATGATTATTATTCACTAGATGGCAGAATGCTAAAGGAATGCTTTGGCATGAAACAGTTGGTTTCATAAACGTGCTGGGTAATTTGATGTAAGTGTCTTTGTCTTCATTTTGTGGCTAACGTCAAGGATTTACTGACATTAAATACAGTGAATATTCTGAAATAGCCCCTGCCACAGAGGAAGGCAGCTTCTCTAAGTAAATAATAGAATCTCATATTTGTAAGGGAACTCTGTCGTCCTCTGTCACGGCTCCAAATCTTTGCCTTCTTTGTATTTCCTAGGATGGTTGCTTTCATTACAATCCTCGTGGCTTCTTAACTCATAAACCTCAGAGATATTTTGGAATCCTTCCTCCTTCTTACCCATCTCTAGCACAATATCGAATATCAGCTGGCCTTTTTGCTGGGGCCTCCGCCCTTGTTCATTCCTCCTGACACATTCACAGCCGTGCTCTGTGTAAGTTCTGCTTGTTCCATGCAGTGCAGTGTGTGGTCACTGCCTCCTATCTGTCCTTTCTGTTTGACTCTTGGTGTGACCATGCTAGCTTCTGTGCTCTGTCAGCGTGATCTTTCCCAAACATATGTTTCATCACATCAGTCTATTTAAGAATACTGTGGGGATCACTTTTCACTTATCAGATGGGCAGAAAATTTAAAAACAAAATTTGATGAAAACTCACCTTTAGGGGAAATGTTGGGTGACAGATGGGAGGGCTGTTGAATATCTCCATTTACAACAGGAAATTTTGCCATATTTTGAATATTTAAAATAAATCTTTCCTTTGAACAATTCCTCTGCTATTATTTTCATGCAGCGTTATTTCTATGATCCAAACCTGTAATTATTGCTAACATTAATCAATATAGATGTGTTTAAGTATAGTTTGGAATGTTGACATAACGAAATCCTGCACAATCTTTAAGAATTAAGTGGATCAGAATGGGTTGACAGAAAACACCTTGAAGGTATGTTACTATTTAATAACTGAAAGAACATGGTGCAGGGTAAAAGGAGAGTATGAGTCATTTGTGTTAGAATACTTATTTCATGTTCATGATTTTTGCATGCATACATGGAAACTCAGTAAGTACTGGAGACAAAGTAGCCTAGTGGTTAACAGCATAGACTGTGGAGCTGTATTGGCTGAGTTCAAAAGCTCACTTTATCCTTACTAGTTCTATGACCCTCGGCGGGTTGGTTAGTCTTTCTGGGCCTCAATTTCCTCTTTGTAAGATGGAAATGTTAATCAGGTCAGATCAGATCAGTCGCTCAGTCATGTCCGACTCTTTGCGACCCCATGAATTGCAGCACGCCAGGCCTCCCTGTCCATCACCAACTCCCGGAGTTCACTCAGACTCACGTCCATCGAGTCAGTGATGCCATCCAGCCATCTCATCCTCTGTTGTCCCCTTCTCCTCTTTCCCCCAATCCCTCTCAGCATCAGAGTCTTTTCCAATGAGTCAACTCTTCGCATGAGGTGACCAAAGTACTGGAGTTTCAGCTTTAGCATCATTCCTTCCAAAGAAATCCAGGGCTGATCTCCTTCAGAATGGACTGGTTGGATCTCCTTGCAGTGCAAGGGACTCTCAAGAGTCTTCTCCAACACCACAGTTCAAAAGCATCAATTCTTCGGCGCTCAGCCTTCTTCACAGCCCAACTCTCACATCCACATATGACCACAGGAAAAACCCTAGCCTTGACTAGACGGACCTTTGTTGGCAAAGTCATGTCTCTGCTTTTGAAATGTTAATAGTGACTCCCTTATAAGGCTGTTGTAAGGATTATATAGGTTAATTAATATAGCTTACTTTGTTTTTTTTTTTAATTTTATTTTATTTAACTTTACAATATTGTATTGGTTTTGCCATATATCAAAATGAATCTGCCACAGGTATACATGTGTTCCCCATCCTGAACCCTCCACCCTCCTCCCTCCCCATACCATCCCTCTGGGTTGTCCCAGTGCACCAACCCCAAGCATCCAGTATCGTGCATCGAACCTAGACTGGCGACTCGTTTCATATATGATATTATACATACTTCAATGCCATTCTCCCAAATCATCCCACCCTCTCCCTCTCCCACAGAGTCCAAAAGACTGTTCTATACATCAGTGTCTCTTTTGCTGTCTTGTATACAGGGTTATTGTTACCATCTTTCTAAATTCCATATATATGCGTTAGTATACTGTATTGGTGTTTTTCTTTCTGGCTTACTTCACTCTGTATAATAGGTTCCAGTTTCATCCACCTTATTAGAACTGATTCAAATGTATTCTTTTTAATGGCTGAGTAATACTCCATTGTGTATATGTACCACTGCTTTCTTATCCATTCATCTGCTGATGGACATCTAGGTTGCTTCCATGTCCTGGCTATTATAAACAGTGCTGTGATGAACATTGGGGTACACATGTCTCTTTCAGTTCTGGTTTCCTCAGTGTGTATGCCCAGCAGTGGGATTGCTGGATCATAAGGCAGTTCTATGTACAGTTTTTTAAGGAATCTCCACACTGTTCTCCATAGTGGCTGGACTAGTTTGCATTCCCACCAACAGTGTAAGAAGGTTCCCTTTTCTCCACACCCTCTCCAGCATTTATTGCTTGTAGACTTTTGGATCTCAGCCATTCTGACTGGTGTGAAATGGTACCTCATAGTGGTTTTGATTTGCATTTCTCTGATAATGAGTGATGTTGAGCATCTTTTCATGTGTTTGTTAGCCATCTGTATGTCTTCTTTGGAGAAATATCTATTTAGTTCTTTGGCCCATTTTTTGATTGGGTCATTTATTTTCCTGGAATTGAGCTGTAGGAGTTGCTTGTATATTTTTGAGATTAGTTGTTTGTCTGTTGCTTCATTTGCTATTATTTTCTCCCATTCTGAAGGCTGCCTTTTCACCTTGCTTGTAGTTTCCTTTGTTGTGCAGAAGCTTTTAAGTTTAATTAGGTCCCATTTGTTTATTTTTGCTTTTATTTCCAATACTCTGGAAGGTGGGTCATAGAGGATCCTGCTGTGATGTATGTCAGAGAGTGTTTTGCCTATGTTCTCCTCTAGGAGTTTTATAGTTTCTGGTCTTACATTGAGATCTTCAATCCATTTTGAGTTTATTTTTGTGTATGGTGTTAGAAAGTGTTCTAGTTTCATTCTTTTACAAGTGGTTGACCAGTTTTCCCAGCACCACTTGTTAAAGAGATTGTCTTTAATCCATTGTATATTCTTGCCTCCTTTGTCAAAGAAAGGTGTCCATATGTGTGTGGATTTATCTCTGGGCTTTCTATTTTGTTCCATTGATCTATATTTCTGTCTTTGTGCCAGTACCATACTGTCTTGATGACTGTGGCTTTGTAGTAGAGCCTGAAGTCAGGCAGGTTGATTCCTCCAGTTCCATTTTTCTTTCTCAAGATCGCTTTGGCTATTTGAGGTTTTTTGTATTTCCATACAAATTGTGAAATTATTTGTTCTAGTTCTGTGAAGAATACCGTTGGTAGCTTGATAGGGATTGCATTGAATCTATAAATTGCCTTGGGTAGTATACTCATTTTCACTATATTGATTCTTCCAATCCATGAACATGGTATATTTCTCCATCTATTAGTGTCCTCTTTGATTTCTTTCACCAGTGTTTTATAGTTTTCTATATATAGGTCTTTAGTTTCTTTAGGTAGATATATTCCTAAGTATTTTATTCTTTCCGTTGCAATGGTGAATGGAATTGTTTCCTTAATTTCTCTTTCTGTTTTCTCATTATTAGTGTATAGGAATGCAAGGGATTTCTCTGTGTTGATTTTATATCCTGAAACTTTACTATATTCATTGATTAGGTCTAGTAATTTTCTGGTGGAGTCTTTAGGGTTTTCTATGTAGAGGATCATGTCATCTGCAAACAGTGAGAGTTTTACTTCTTCTTTTCCAATTTGGATTCCTTTTATTTCTTTTTCTGCTCTGATTGCTGTGGCCAAAACTTCCAGAACTATGTTGAATAGTAATGGTGAAAGTGGGCACCCTTGTCTTGTTCCTGACTTTAGAGGAAATGCTTTCAATTTTTCACCACTGAGGATACTGTTTGCTGTGGGTTTATCATATATAGCTTTTATTATGTTGAGGTATGTTCCTTCTATTCCTGCTTTCTGGAGAGTTTTGATCATAAATGGATGTTGAATTTTGTCAAAGGCTTTCTCTGCATCTATTGAGATAATCATATGGTTTTTATTTTTCAATTTGTTAATGTGGTGTACTACCACATTAATTGATTGATTTGCGGATATTGAAGAATCCTTGCATCCCTGGGATAAAGCCCACTTGGTCATGGTGTATGGTCTTTTTAATGTGTTATTGGATTCTGATTGCTAGAATTTTGTTAAGGATTTTTGCATCTATGTTCATCAGTGATATTGGCCTGTAGTTTTCTTTTTCTGTGGGATCTTTGTCAGGTTTTGGTATTAGGGTGATGGTGGCCTCATAGAATGAGTTTGGAAGTTTACCTTCCTCTGCAATTTTCTGGAAGAGTTTGAGTAGGATAGGTGTTAGCTCTTCTCTAAATTTTTGGTAGAATTCAGCTGTGAAGCCATCTGGACCTGGGCTTTTGTTTGCTGGAAGCTTTCTGATTACAGTTTCAATTTCTGTGCTTGTGATGGGTCTGTTAAGATTTTCTATTTCTTCCTGGTCCAGTTTTGGAAAGTTGTACTTTTCTAAAAATTTGTCCATTTCTTCCAAGTTGTCCATTTTATTGGCATATAATTGTTGATAGTAGTCTCTTATGATCCTTTGTATTTCTGTGTTGTCTGTTGTGATCTCTCCATTTTCATTTCTAATTTTACGGATATGATTTTTCTCCCTTTGCTTCTTGATGAGTCTCGCTAATGGTTTGTCAATTTTATTTATCCTTTCAAAGAACCAGCTTTTGGCTTTGTTGATTTTGCTATGGTCTCTTTTGTTTCTTAATATAGCTTACTTTGGACAGCATCTGGCATATAATAAGATCTATGTTACTATCACTTCATGGCAAATAGATGGGGAAACAGTGGAAACAGTGGCTGACTTTATTTTTCTGGGGTCCAAAATCACTGCAAGTGGTGATTGCAGCCATGAAATTAAAGATGCTTACTCCTTAGAAGGAAAGTTTTGACCAACCTAGACAGCATATTAAAAAACACAGACATTACTTTGCCAACAAAGGTCCATCTAGTCAAGGTTTTTCCGTTAGTCATGTATAGATGTGAGAGTTGGACTATAAAGAAAGGTGTGCGCTGAAGAATTGATGCTTTTGAATTGTGGTGTTGGAGAAGACTCTTGAGAGTCCCTTGGACTGCAAGGAGATCCAACCAGTCCATCCTAATGGAGATCAGTCCTGGGTGTTCATTGGAAGGACTGATGTTGAAACTGAAACTCCAATACTTTGGCCACCTGATGCGAAGAGCTGACTCATTTGAAAAGACCCTGATGCTGGGAAAGATTGAGGGCAGGAAGAGAAGGGGACGATGGAGGATGAGATGGTTGGATGGCATCACCGACTCAGTGGACATGGGTTTGGGTGGACTCCAGGAGTTGGTGAAGGACAGGGAGGCCTGGCATGCTGCGGTTCATGGTGTTGCAAAGAGTCGGACACAACTGAGTGACTGAACTGAACTTATATTAGTGTCTATTGCAAATTTATGCTTTTTTCAACCATTTTTTGGAAGAAAATGTAAGGAACATTTCCAGAAGGTGGGTCTAGAGACTGAGGAATATATATATAGAACCAGAGATCAAATTGCCAACATCTGTTGGATCAACGAAAAAGCAAGAGAGTTCCAGAAAAACATCTACTTCTGCTTTATTGACTATGCCAAAGCCTTTGACTGTGTGAATCACGATAGACTGTGGAAAACTCTTAAAGAGACGGGCATTCCAGACCACCTGACCTGCCTTCTGAGAAGTCTGTATGCAGGTCAAGAAGCAACAGTTAGAACTGAACATGGAACAACAGACTGGTTCCAAATCGGGAAAGGAGTATATCAAGGCTATATATTGTCACCCTGCTTGTTTAACTTATATGCAGAGTACATCATGAGAAATGTCAGGCTGGATGAAGCACGAACTGGAATCAAGATTGCTGAGAGAAATATCAATGACCTCAGATATGCATATGACACCACCTTTATGGCAGAAAGCAAAGAAGAACTAAAGAGCCTCTTGATGAAAGTGAAAGAGGAGAGTGAAACAGTTGGCTTAAAACTCAAGATTCAGAAAACTAAGATCATGGCATCTGGTCCCATCACTTCATGGCAAATACATGGGGAAACAGTGGAAAGAGTGACAGACTGTATTTTGAGGGGCTCCAAAATGACTGCAGATGGTGACTGCAGCCATGAAATTCAAAGACACTTGCTCTTTGGAAGAAAAGCTACGACTTGCTCTTTGGAAGAAAAGCTACGACCAACCTAGACAGCATATAAAAAGCAGAGATATTACTTTGCCAACAAAGGTCTGTCTAGTCAAAGCTATGGTTTTTCCAGTAGTCGTGTATGGATGTGAGAGTTGGACTATAAAGAAAGCTGAGCACCGAAGAATTGATGCTTTTGAATTGTGGTTTTGGAGAAGACTCTTGGAGAAGACTCTTGAGAGTCCCTTGGACTGCAAGAAGCTCCAACCAGTCCATCCTAAAGGAGATCAGTCCTGAATATGTGTGTGTATGTGTACATATACATATGTGTATATATATATGCACACACACATATGTACACACATGTGTATATATACATATGTGTATGTATACATATACATATGTGTATATATATATAGATATGTATATGTGTGTGTGTACACTAAGTGTGTACACTAAGTCTTGTCTGACTCTTGCAGCCCCTTGAACTGTAGCCCATCAGGCTCCTTTGTCCAAGGGATCTTCCAAGCAAGAATACTGGAGTGGGCTGTCATTTCCTTCTCCAGGGTATCTTACTGACCAGGGACTGGATCTGGGTCTCCTGCATTGCAGGCAGATTCTTACCAACTTGAGCCATAGGCTTCTCTGGTGGCTCAAGTTGGTAAGAATCTGCCTGCAATGAAGTGAAGTTGCTCAGGCATGTCCAACTCTTTGTGACCCTATGGACTGTAGCCTACCAGGCTCCTCTGTCCATGGGATTTTCCAGGCAATAGTACTGGAGTGGACTGCCATTTCCTTCTCCAGGGGATCTTCCCCAGATCGAACCTGGGTCTCCCGCATTGTAGACAGATGCTTTACCGTCTGAGCCATCAGGGAAGTCATATATATGAGTAATATTAAAACAGAGTGACTTTAAAAAATCTGTGGTTCTCAATCACTTTAAGGTGGATATGAATTTAATTGGGTGTCCTGTCTTCTGCTTGACATTTGAAGTGATTATAGATAGTATGCATTTACTGCCGTTTCGTTACTTATTTCCTGCTTGATTTTGTAGTCTTATCTGCTTTCTTCTGGAGAAGGCAATGGCACCCCACTCCAGTACTCTTGCCTGGAAAATCCCATGGATGGAGGAGCCTGGTTGGCTGCAGTCCATGGGGTCGCGAAGAGTTGGACACGACTGAGCGACTTCACTTTGACTTTTCACTTTCATGCTTTGGAGAAGGAAATGGCAACCCACTGCAGTGTTCTTGCCTGGAGAATCCCAGGGACAGGGGAGCCTGATGGGGTGCCATCTATGGGGTCACACAGAGTTGGACACGACTGAAGTGACTAAGCAGCAGCAGCTCTCTTCTGCTTTTAGGGGTCTTCTCGCGTTGTTTGGTGAGGGCCAGAGCCAGCATAAGCTGGTGCTTCTCCCGTAGTGCCCAGGCCTACTGTGGGGAGGGTCTGGGCGCAGGTTGCTGGAACAGAAGGCCCAAGGGTCAGGTCTCAGTGCGCCCGCTCCCTGGTGCACTCTCCCCGCTCCTAGCATGACACCCTCACTCCAGAGAGGACCAGCGCTGGAGCTGAGGGCCTGCTATGGGCCCTCGGCGTGGACCCAGGCATGGGTCGTGTCGCCCGGCTGCAGCCCGTCACCTGGCCTACTTTCTGCTCTGCTGCCGTTTCAGCAGCAGCAGCGGTCCTCCCACAGCTAGGGCTGAGGCCCCCATGTGCCTCACAGCTGTGGCTCAGCTCTCACCCCGTGTGGACCTAGGAGAGAGGGAGATGTTCGGGGAAGCATACTGACTGCAGCCGCCCGCCCTGGCCAGGCACCACGGTAACTGTCCACGTGAGTTATTTCATGACGGGAGGTCTGGGTGAGGAACATGGAATTGAAAAGCTGCCACCAACCGGAAGAATTTGGGAAAGGTCAAAAGGAGGCTCCACGTGTCCAGCCACCTCCCAGAATCTTCCTTCCTGGAATCCATCTTAGCTGAGCAGTGTGTACACCGCCAGGAATGACCAGAGTAACTGGCCAGAGACAAGCTGGAAACTAACCCCATCCCCATAAAACCCGGGACTGCGAGCCTGGCAGTGCAGTCCTCCTGGATTCCCTTACCACTGCTCTCCGCCCGGGTGCCTCTTCCCGGTAAAGTCTCAGACTTTGTCAGCATGTGTGTCTCCTCAGACAATTCACTGCTGAGTGTAAGGGCCCCCTTTCAGGGCCTGGATGGGTTGTGAGGTTCTGGCTGGGGTGTGCGCGTGCCAGGACAGTCGCGGGAGACCAGCCAGTGACTTTTTGTGTGTCGGTTTCAGACTTACCCTCTCTGCCCTGTGTTTGGGAGTAAGCAAAGCTGTGCACATTCTTCAGGAGCGGAGTCCAGGCTTCCTACAGCCCTCCCATGAGTCCCATGGCCCTTCAACCAGCCAAGAGGACTCATCTTTCCAGTGGTGGACCCCAGAGCTGGAGTCTTCAAAATGTGTGGCTTGAAGCACTCACCGCGCAGGACTGGCTGCTGCCCATGTAATCGGCTTCCTCTTTGTGTCCCCTCCGCCACGTGATCGCTTCTTTCCCCTTCCTACCAGGTTATGCGTGGGTTTTTCTTACTGCCTCGGGTGTATGAGTCTTATGCCAGTCTCCCGTCAGTGTTCAGTGAGACTTGCTCCACGTGTATGCTTGATGTTACTGTTTTTATCCTGGAGTATAGCTGACTAACAATGTGATAGTTTCAGGAGGACAGCAAAGGGACTGAGCCATACATACACACGTATCCATTCTCTCCCAAACTCTACTCCCATCCAGGCTGCCACATGACACTGACCAGAGTTCCCTGTGCTCTACAGTAGGACCTTGTTTTCTGGTTATTCATTTTAATTATAGCAGTGTGTACACATCCATCCCAAACTCCCTAAATGCCCCTTCCCCTATCCTTCCCTATTGGCAACCACAAGTTTGCTCTCTAAGTCTGGGAATCTGTTTCTGTTTTGTAAATAAGTTCGTTTATATCCTTACTTTTCAGATTCCACATATAAGGAATGTCATACGGTATTTCTCCTTTTACATACATTCTTAGTTGGAAGTAGCTCCCCAAATTCCTACTCTGCCATCTTGATCTCCTCCCTTGCTTTTTTTTTTTTTTTTTTTTTTTCAGTTTCTGTGTGGAAAGACTTGTGCTTGGAGATGTAAATAAAATTGGCCCAAGCCTCCAACCCTCATCCTATCAAATACACAGTGATTTTCCTGTGACTTTTGTGAATTCTTAGGTTCCTGAGAAGTCTTAGTCCAAGTTGAGTTAGCCACATCCAATCTGAGAAGCAATACAAATATTGGGGAATTTCTTCTCATGTGTCCAGAAGTGAGATATTTATTAGGGAGTGAGATTACTCATCCCATTGACTTTTCTTTATTTTCAACTACATCCAAATAAATAGACTTTCCCCACACCCTCGTTTTAAGAGTCCCCCATGGTGAGATTGTTTTCATTGTTCGAAGTATGCAGATGGACTCTTGATAACTGAAACAGATTAGATTTAATTATAAAAACTATCTCAGAAACCAGTTCCACAACATATCTCTATTAAAATGTTAAAAGTATTTTTTTAACATTTAGAAAGGAGTTTTGAAGAATGTACAGAGTTAAAAAAATTTTAAGAATTTAGAAGACACTTTGGCATGAAGTTGTATGTATTCAAGTTCCTAATTTAGTAATTAAATTGTGTGACTTTGTAAATTAGTGAGCTTTATTAACTACTGAGCTTACCTTTATAATATTTAGACGAAATCTGAAACCAATAATAAATCACCCAAGGACATGTTAGGTATCTTAGAAAATTAATTAAACCTTCATTCAAAAGATTTAATTAAGTCATTTGAGAATATCATCTACTTTTTTTGTTTGTTTGTTTGTCAAAGTAAGAGATAGTATAGTCTCTTTATACATAACACCTTTCCTTAGTCCTGATATGCAGTATGAATGTTTGAATGTAGGCTTGATTCATTTGGGATCAGTTCTAAATGAAGTGAAAAAATCAGTAGCTTAGACTATTAAGGCACTTAAAATGTATTATCAAATAAACCAAGTAAAAACAATACCTAAGCCTTTTAGATTATATACAATATAGTGGGTATTGAGTAGATATCGTGAGTAGGATGAAAACCATTTAAAATCCCTTTGAAGACTAAGTCAGCCATATATTGCGAATGTGCATGCTCAGCTGCTTAGTTAGGGCCAATTCTTTGCGACTCTTTGAACTGTAGCTGCCCAACTCCTTTGTCCGTGGCATTTTTCAAGCAAGAATTCTGGAGTGGGTTGCCATTTCCTCCTACAGGGGATCTTCCTGGCCCAGGAATAGAACCCATGTCTCCTGAATCTTCTGCATTGCAGGCAGATTCTTAACCCCTGAGCCAGCAGGGAAGTCCCCAGAAGTATATTAAAGAAAATGAAAAACAAAAATGAGTAATTAATATGTCTGTTGAAGCTGAGAGTTTAAGCTGGGTGTTAATAGTGACTTCATCTTTGATTGCATAATGGAAATTTAACAGCTCAGTGCATCTTCAGTAATAATGATGCAATTTGATAATATAATTCAAAGATAAAATACATGAAAATGTTGACTGAAATAAGACTATACACCCTATTTTATAAGGAAAATTAACTCCTGGGTAATATGCCAAATTTGTAATTTGGAGTATTTAATTGGACATTAATCAAGCATAACATAGCACATTAGCTATTGTACACTTTAAATAAATACCCCGAAAGAGAACATTTAAGCAAATCATCTAAAGTTTATTTGGATGGTTCATGGGATTTGAAACTGAGAACTAAAATTTATTATATAGGATCTTTAAAGCTAATGCCTGCTTTGAATTGTGTTGGTGGAACCATGTAAGCTTTAGTCAGAGAACAGTTATTGAATTCCCGGTTTCCAGATGAAATAGAAAGAGGAAATGGAGTGAAATCTATCTCTACATAAACAAATCATGCCCCTTATTAATAACGCTTCAGCTGTACAAGATAAACTGGTAGGATTTGTAATACTTCAGTCCTCTTATTCAGTAAAAATAAGGAAAATGCAAATCATAATCCAGGATTTTTCTTGGATAAATGAGATTATTTGTTTAAAGGGACCATTGTGCGGAAGAAGAGGAGGAGAAATAGAATTTCTAAGCAAGAACGTCCGGAGAAGGTGGAGGAGGGGAGGGGAAGGTATACTTTCACCTTATCACATTCAACCTAGGAATACACAGGAAAAATGCAGAACACAGACCAAGGGATGGTGTTTTTCTAGCTCACCTTGCAGACTTCTCACCTGCATTTCATCAGGATGAGGATGAGATGAGGATGAGGTAGATGTCTGTCTTTGGAAATTTCCCAGTGACCTTATTTTCTAGAAATTCTCAGGTAAGAGTTTAAAGAACTGAGCTCTTTTCTGAAATTTTCTGGTGATTTGGTCTCTGCTGACACAGGTCGGTGGCTTGAACATTTTCTAGTTCTAGGTGAAGGACAGGAGCATTCAGGCATCACTCAACTGCTGCAGAATCATCCAGGCCTATAGATATCCATTCTATGATGTCAGCACTTCCCAGAACATGTAATTTGATCTAAAGCATAGACCAAATATCAAGTGTAGACTCCATAGCCATTTCGAATTTTAACATAAAATTCCCTGACCTTCAGAATCATGTAAACCCTCTTTACACTTCACTAGTCAACCCCTTCTTTTTCCACTTCGAAATCTGTCAGAAAACTGCAGAGAGTTGAGTAAATAAACAGAGATGCATGTCTTCAACAAATATCTACTGATAACCTACACAGCAGGCAATAGGGTGATGCTGAAAAATTGTTTGAATTCTTCAGAAAACTTCCAAAAGCCATGCCTCAAAGATTTGTGATGGAGGGAGATATCCTGTGCAAAAAATCATGAAATCCACACCAAACCTGACTCATTTCTGCTTGGGGGAAACCAGCAACAGTGTACATAAAACTAAAGCAAACTTTTCAGATGTCCAACAGAAAGGGGGTTTCTTCTCTGTTTTCCAATATTCCAATATTTTAGTCTAATCAGTCCACATTTTAAGTAAATCTCTCAGCTTTTTAAAAAAATTTTGGCTCTTAAGCAAATTTTTACTTTTTTATTTAAAAAGAATTTTTCTTTATTTGGTTTCCCAGGTGGAATTAGTGGTAAAGAACTCACCTGCCAATGCAGGAGACATAAAAGACACAGGTTCAATCCCTGGATCGGGAAGATCCCGTGGAGGAGGGCATGGCAATTCACTCCAGCATCTTTGCCTGGAGAATCCTATGGACAGAGGACCCTGGTGGGCTATAGTCCATGGGGTCACAGAGTCAGATACAACTGAGTGTCTAAGCATGCACTGGTCCTTTTATACGTTCATGACTTCTCAAGGTCTTTTAATATACTGGTGCTAAAAACTATTCATTTGTTCATTCATTCATTCTTCTACAGAATTGATGCCAAATGGGACTGTCTGCCCTTTGCTTTCCTCTAAGGCTTGCAGCTTCCTCTGCTTAAACTGCGCTAGAGAATCTGGGCTGGCAATCAATCAAAGCAGGCTTTCCAAACAGTGAAAAACTGTAGCATTTAAAACCCTTCTGCCAGTCTACCGGTAATTTTTTTGAGTGGGCTGAAGAAGTGAACAGAGGGGGAAGAAAAGAAAGAGAGGCCAGAGATGAACCCAGCAGAGACGGAGAGAGCCCTGACTTCATTCAGATGCCAGCTTCCAGCTGAATCTAAGACCCAGCTCTGGTGCCACTCTTGGAATTGTGACAAGTTCCTGCATCTGTTCTATAAATACAAATTCCCTTGCATTTAATCTTGTCTCAGTGGGAGCCTCTTACTTGTAAACAGTTCACCTCCAGCCAGTCCAGTTCAGTATTACTGAATGGGCAGGACCAGAAGGGGGTGACAGAGGGTGAGATGGTTGGATGGCATCATCAACTCAATGGACATGAGTTTGAGCAAGCTCCGGGAGATAGTGAAGGATGCGGAAGCCTGGCGTGCTGCAGTCCATGGGGTCACAAAGAGTTGGACAGGACTTAGCAACTGAACAGCAGCAAAATGGATATCACTGGGCTGCTAATAGTGACTGGGTTCTGTAGTAGGCACTAGAAACAAAGAGAAATCAGACATGACCACGAATCTCAAGATGTCAAGTGCCCTTGATTTACACAAACACTCACAAACACTAGGGCATGCAAGGAAGCATTATCCTAGTTGTGGATTTCTCATAATACCTGAAAAGGTCAATAGGGGTCTCTCCTGATTCACTGAACTGCTGTTCACTATGACTTACAAACCACCCGAGTATTTATGGACTTACTTACTTTCTTTTCACGATCTTGGGAATAGATTATACTAAGCAACTGTAGATGGCTAAATGAGACGGATTTAACTTTATAGTGCTAAAACAGCTTTTACAGTCCCATGCAATTCTAAAGATATTTTCTTAGTAATCAACGAGTCAAAGTTTCCATTTCAAAGACAGTTATTAGAACCAGCATCTTAGTCATTACAGGTGGGATTGCAGTAGACACAGGGTGTGCAAGAAGGCACAATTAAGATGAGAGACTCTCCCACACAAGGTTCTTATCAAGACTAGGGAACAAATAATCTGCAAGAAATAGAAAACAGAGATGAAAACAAAAATGTTGCCAATATTGCTGTTGACAATATGCTCACTGGAAATAAGACGAGTTCGTTTTCTTGTTTTCCTCTTCATGTGGTTTTAAACTGGGGTTATGTGAAGTTCTTAACTACTGAAGAGAGAGCCTAGCCTTTGATTTTCAAAAATATTTTGCTGATTCCTCTTAATCAGTTAGTTCCTATTGTCTGAAGCTGTGTGTATGCTGTGGGCTCAAAGTCAGCTTGACTGTGTTGCCTTCTGCAGATGACCAGCTGAGCAGGCGATGAAAGAAAACAGGTAATGTGACTGGTGGTGTGATGCTCTGGGCTAGGACTCAAGGAAGCAGACCTTCCTGTATACGCTGATACAGATACACCATTGATCTTCTTGGGCTCTCATAACATTTCACTGGTCTTCTTGGGCTCTCATAACAAAGAACCACAGATCGGGTGGCTTGTTCAACAGAGAGTCTCACAGTTCTGGAGGCTGCAGGTTTGAGGTCCAACTGTTGGCAGGACTGGTCTCTTCTGAGACCCCTGTCCGTGGCATGTAGACAGCTGTCATCTCCCTGTGTCCTCACAGGGCCTTCCTCTGTGCTCCCCGATGCCCAAGTCCCAACCCTCCTCTTCATACAAAGAGGCCAGTCGCATTGGATTAGGGCCCGCTCATTGTCTCAATTGCTTCCAACTCCAATCACATTCTGAGGTCCTTAGGGATTAGGACTTCCACATATGAGTTTGTGGTGGGGGAGGGAGGGGTACACAATTCAGTTCAGGATGGGCTGTACTGCCATCTGTGGGTTATAGCAGGGAGGTGATTAAAGAAAACGGGTTAATGAGGCTGTGTTATGTGATGGACCCTGGGGCAGGAATCCCGGACACCAGCCCTGACCTGTTGCTACATTAAGAAGAGAGTCAGTAACTGGACCTGTGGTTACCCAGGCCTGGACTCACCCAGGCCTGGACTCAGGCTTTAAAGCTGTTTGGGAATATTGGTTTTTCTAAGATTTGGCTCTGTTTTAACTCACATGTAAAAATGTATTTCTTTCTTAATCCTTGCACATGTAAAAAAATATTGACAAGCCTAATTAATGTCATGGGTTAAAGTGTGTGTGTGTGTGTGTACAACTTCAAAACTATTTCTTGGATGTTCATTAATAAAAAACTCTTCAAGCTTTAGCAAATACAGAATTTACTACTAAAATACACCTAGGTAGCTTTTGTATTTCTCCTTAAGCATGGATCCTTGGAGAATTATATTCTCTGTTAAACACTAAAAACAGTCCACTCAGAAGAGGGACTGCTAACCATCAGCTATTAAGTAGTACTGCCTCTAAAAAATGAAAAAAAAAAAAGGGGGGGCCATCTGGGATACAAGAGCATGTTTTTATGGGTCTCCACAGGATCCTTGCAAGAATGCATGCAGTATGAGTGGAGTCCAAAGTTTTGGAAACCAAAGAACAATTCAGAAAAAAAGAAAAATATTTTTCTGAAAAGAAGACAGACAAAAATCACACAATACTCCCCATGTGATAGGTATTTTGAAGTTAAAAATCAGTTATGTTTTTCATCACTTTGTCTATTTAATGTTTATTTCACGAGAGAAGTATTTCATGTTTTATTTTCAGCTTTCCAGTGTTTGCTCCCAAATTATTTGATACAATATGCCACGGATGGACATTAAAGTTGCAAACAGTCAGGCGGTGGGTGAATTTACACCAACTAAGCCACTAGGCTGGGTAAAGTGACCCTGAGAAGTTATATATATAACTGTGTTAGTCGCTCAGTCGTGACCGACTCTTTGCAACCCCACAGACTGTAGCCCACCAGGCTCCTCTGTCCACAGAATTCTCCAGGCAAGAATACTGGAGTGGGTTGCCATTCCCTTCTCCAGGGGTTCTTCCCGACTCAGGGACTGAACCTAGGTCTCCTGCATTGCAGGCAGATTCTTTACCATCTGAGCCACCAAGAAGTGCTTTATAATCTCCACTATCTTTATTAGTTTTGCTACAAAACTATAGTACATCAACAAGCATTTGAGGAATTGAATATCTTCCATTAACACTAGAAAGACAATATAAAGGCAACTATTAATGCAATACATATTTTACAAATCTTCTATAAAAATGGAGCATCTTCCATTTAATCAGTCATTAAGTGTGAGTCTGGAAAATAATAGGATAAGCTATCTTATAGGTAAAGGTGGAAAATTGGTTAAATGTCATTTCTTTGAAATAGTAACTCTTCATCATTTGTAAAAAGGTAGACCTGAACTGAAGGAAAATCAATGTACAATCTTAGAAGGTTGGACTGGTTGCTTAGAAAGATTATCTGTACATGTTGACTTTCTAAGAGTATTCCTGTCCTCTGCCTTGGCTCACTCACCAGCAGCGAGGAGGGGAGGGCTGAGTCTCCATCTGAGCACAGCTCCTGAAGGACTCTGATAATAACGCGCACCGAAGAAGGCAATGGCACCCCCCTCCAGTCCTCTTGCCTGGAAAATCCCATGAATGGAGGAGCCTGGTGGGCTGCAGTCCATGGGGTCGCAAAGAGTTGGAGACGACTGAGCGACTTCACTTTCACGCATTGGAGAAGGAAATGGCAACCGTCTCCAGTGTTCTTGCCTGGAGAATCCCAGGGACCGGGGAGCCTGGTGGGCTGCCGTCTATGGGGTCACACAGAGTCGGACACGACTGAAATGATTTAGCAGCAGCAGCAGCAGCAGCAGTGTGTTACCTGTAGGAAAGTGAGAGGCCAACCCCAGCTCCCTGTTGCATCCAGCACTTCATCCTTGTATCTCAGACACTCCTTACTGTAACTCCTGGCTGCTCAGTTCTCAGCTGGTTCTTAATTTGTACGTGTGCATATGTGTGTTTCGTTTGGCTCGTGTTATAAACAAATATGAAATAAAAACAATTTGTACAAAGAGTTGTGGAAATCAGTGATGGATAGTGATTCCATATGAATGGATGTCAGTAAAAGAGACATGGGCACAGCAGTGAGGAGATGGGCTGTGAAGTCAGAATGCCTGTGTTCACCCACTGCCGGCCCCCGACGCCCACTGCCGCCCCCCCAGGCCCACCAGCCGCCTCCCCCACGCCCACCCCCCACCCCCCATGCCCATCGCTGTCCCCCCTCACGCCCACCGCTGCCCCCCCACGCCCACCGCCAGTATGTTCTGAGGAGCTTATGTCACTTCTACAGTTTCTCCCTCTGCAAAATGGTTGCCTTGTATGGTTGTAAGAATCAAATTGATTAACACATGTAAGAAACTCAGAGTAGCATTTATCACACTGTGAACATGATAAAAGTGATAGCACTGTTTGCCAAATAGAATGCCTCTGGTTAACTGGTGTCGCTGATCTCTCCTGCTGGTTTTGATGAGGGCTCCCTGTGGGTCTGACATGTTTGCAAGGACCTCTGGGACTATCTCCAGATCTCAGCTGCTCCAGAGAACCAGGTTCCTCCCTCCTTCCTTCCTTTCATCTTCTTCTCTTCCTTCATCATCAAATATTTATTAACCAAATGTTAGGCATGATGCTAGAGTTACATGAGTCAGGCAACTTTGCAACTTCAAGGAACTGACACTTTGGATTGAAAGAGGAGAGAATTCGAGGTACTGAAAACTAAACAGACCATTTCAATGCAGCCTGGTATCACTGTGCTAGAATTAAACACAGGATTCTAGTGGGCTGCCTAGAGGGGCATCTGACCCCCAGTGTGAAGTGGTCTAGGTAGGAGAGGAGATGGACTTGGGCAAAAGCTACCTGGAAAGGTGAAATCTGATTCAGCCTGAGTACTGAAGCATCTTTCAGGAATTAGCCAGACTTGGATGGAAGAGAGGCTGAGGGTGGAGAGAAACGTGCATTAGCCTGTTGAAAAGTTTAGAGGTGGCACATTTGGAGGAGATAAGTAGACCCCCGAGTCTAGTGAGGTATGAAGGGGATCAACTGGCAAAGGCCTTTCAGTCCATGCTAAGGTGTTTGGAAGTTTCTCTAAAGCTTGGGAGAGCCACTAGAGATCTTAAGCAGGAAAATGTTAGTAACTGATGTGAGTTTCAGCAAACTCCTACATAGTGGGGAATGGATTAGAGGGAGCCCAGATGAAGAGAAATGAGGCTGGCTGTGAGGATATTCTAGCGAGGCATGGGAAGGCAGTGGTAGGAAGTCTATGACGTGGGTAGCATAAGGAAATGCAGTTTTCAGAACTCAGTGGCTGCTCAGGTTTAGAAAATGAAGAAAGAGGGGACACATCAGGCTGACGTTTATTGACAAGACTTGGACAGCTGAACGGTGGTGAAGCCTGTCACTGAGATAAACAGCTACAGGTGTGGGGCCACATATAGTCCTTTCTCAGCCTTTCAATATGAACTGCTTGCAGAATGCTTCAATGGAGGCATTTATAGTGTCCAGGAATCGAAATATATGGAATAGAGAAATAGATTTAGGGGGCTGGACATGTGGGTTGTAACTGACAACCTGGGATTATAAGCCAGCCAGCAGGACACGTGTACTGAGCAAGATGCGAATAGACCCAGACAGATTTAGCAGCATCAGCATTTACAGTGTGGTGGGCTCTGCACCTGACAGGTGGGAAGGAAGGAGTACTACAAGTCTGACGGCAAAATATCTGGGAGAATATGGGACTGTCCTGGTCAGGTGAGCAGGAAAGGAGCTTAAGCTTCAGAGGAGCAGAGACCCTGCATGTGAACATGCAGCAGTGAAGAACTAGGTTGTGGAGAGGAAGTTACCACCAGGGAGGCTGTGGCAGGAACTAGGCAGGCGCACAGCACGCTGGGGAGGGTTGATGAGGGTGCACACGGTTTAAACAGAACGAAGGTCTGCACGAAACACATACAGCTGACCCTTGAGCAACACGGAGGGGACGGGCACCTGCCCCAGGAAAATCCAGAATCTACACGCAACTTTACAGTCAGCACTCCACATGCACCTCATCTGCATCCTCAGATCAAACCAACCAAGAGTAGTATAGGTCTGTAGTATGCAGTCAGTTAAAAACAAAACAAAAAAGTGCATATTAGTGGACCCAGCGCAGTTGAAACCTGTGTTGTTCCAGAGCTAACTGTAGTTGATTGTGAAGAGGATGGTGGAAAAATGGATTGTGGTGAAGTACCTAACCGTGTAAAGATGATCACACAGGAAGAGGAAAGACAGTCACAGAGGTGAGTGTTTAGCAGTGACCCCAAACTAGCAGAGGTCTAATATGAGGACGCTCCCAAGGAGCACAGGCTGAAAAGGAGGTGGATGAATTTTGTTTTGATTTTTTAATTTTAAACTTTCTTTATTTTTGCTGTTGCACATTCGTCACTGACTATATTCCATGCATTTAAAATGTTTTAATTAAAATTTTATTTTATTGTGGTAGTTTCAGGTACAGCAAAGTGATTCAGTTGTACATATACATGTATCTGTTCTCCTTCAACTTCTTTTTCCCTTTAGGTTGTTACAGAATATTGAGCAGAGTTACCCGTGCTGTACTGTAGGTTCTGGTTGGTTACCCATTTTAAATAAAGTTGTGTGAGGTGGATGCATTTTGACAAAGGCAGTGTGAGCCTTGGCATCTTGGCACTGAAGAGTTCTCTCCTGGCAATAGAGGCTTGCTTTAATAAAACGTTCTTGTGCTTGGATTGAATTAGAGGCCTTTCCTTTGTCTCACTGTCGAGAAGCTTGGCAGAGAGTGACTGTAACAGATCCATTCTGCCTCTGCCTGGCCCCTACTTGTTTAGGGATGGGAGTTGTTCATTTCTATGGTGCAATTAAAAGGAGGAAGCAAAGCTTTTTTGAGTACCCACGATAATCCCAGCACTTTGAGGCTCTTGTGTCACCTCATTATATTACACATAGGGAAACAGGTTCATCAGGTGTAAAATGCTCAGACCCCCCGGCTATGAGGTCACAGAGCAAGAATGGTGCCCCGAGACGTCCTTTATTAAATCTGCAGTTTAGTCACTAAGTCGTGTCCAACACTTGCGGCCCCATGGACTGTAGCCCGCCAAGCTCCTCCGTCCATGGGATTTCCCAGGCAAGAATACTGAAGTGGGTTGCCATTTCCATCTCCAGGGGATCTTCCCAACCCAGGAATCGATCCTGGGTCTCCTGCATTGCAGGAGAACTCCTGTACTGCATGTGGATTCTTTACCAACTGAGCTACAAGGGAAGCCCAAATCTTCCAAAATTTACTAAATCGAACGTTTACTCAATCTTCCTGATTCGCAGCTGCATTCTGGGCAAAACACAGTGCTCAAATGTCATGCATGTTTCCTGGACATCTTGGGAATCACTGAAACCATCTCAGAAGACATGTGCACAGAACTAGAAACTGAATTACTAAAACTTGGCCTCTGCTGTGTCGCTTTAGTTGTGTCCGACTCTGTGAGACCCCATAGACGGCAGCCCACCAGGCTTCCCGTCCCTGGGATTCTCCAGGCAAGAACACTGGAGTGGGTTGCCATTTCCTTCTCCAATGCATGAAAGTGAAAAGTGAAAGTGAAGTCACTCAGTCGTGTCCAACTCTTAGCGACCCCATGGACTACAGCCTACCAGGCTCCTCCGTCCATGGGATTTTCTAGGCAAAAGTACTGGAGTGGGGTGCCATTGCCTTCTCAAGCTGGGGGCCATCCTGACACTCCTGAGAATTATCACTGTTACCAAAGAACCAAATGGCTCATAACTAGGCTGTTTTTCATTCAGCTGTGAATTCTATGAACATTTCCTAAGTGCCATCCAGCCGTCATGCTATTAACAAAAATACTGGCAATACTTGTAACAACTAGCATTTATGGAACAGTTACAGAGCTCTAGACACTATTGAAAGTATGTTACATGTTTTAACTCATTGAATGCTTTCAGCTACCTTTAAAGCAGGTCCCATGACAACCTGCATTATTTTAAAGGTGAGGATACTCATCTTTTTATATTACATTGATACATAGCCCTTTATATATTATTTTCATTTTCTGCTATAAGCATGTGCTAACTTTGTAATGAGAGAAAAACAAGCCAAAGGTAAAGCGATCATTCAGCAAATAATATTAGATCCAAATGTATGAGCTCAAGACTTGTGAGCCTGCCCAGGAGGAAGGAGGTTCCGGAGGAGCTTTTCCACCAGGTGCTTTTTATCACATAATTGGCACTTCACTAAGCTCATTAAACACCTTGCTGATTGGCCCAATAGTCCCTAACAGGAATACCAGATACTGGTTGTAAAAATAACACTAGGACAAAATATTCACTTTGTTTTTTTTTTTTTTTTTTTTTTTTTAGATCATTGGCATTTGTATTGTAATTGTGCTACTCATCCTACCTTCTCGTATGAATAAGCCTGTATTTTTAAGAAATAATAGTCTACTTTCAGGTTTCTTGGCTTTCTGTGCTTGAATTCAAAGCCATAAATGATACTCTAATGGATTTTACAGCTGTTCATTAAATATTCTGGGAGGAGGCCAGTGTGTTCAAAAGATAGGAAAACTGGAGAAGAAAAAATATTTACCTAAATATAAAATAAGAAGTGTTACGGGTGATGCAGAAAATTTTAGAGAAGCTATTCAAGTTTTAGGGGTTTCTTCCAACCCTGAGGAGTCACGTATGAAGTAGAGTGCTTCTCACTTCAACGTGTTGTTGTGTCTGATATTTCAGTCTATTCTTTCTTTTATTGCACTGGAGTTCCATATCATTGTTAATATTTTGAGCATTACTTTGTCATTAGTTGTAAAATAAGATTTCTGTTTCCTCTTAAAAATATGCAATCTAAAAAGATGTCCTGTGTTCTTCAACATGGTTTAATTAAATTTCGAAGTCATAATATTTAGTAGAATATATTTCTGGTTTGCCTTTACACATGAGACATATTTTTATGGAAGTAGCTTGGAGAATATATAATCCAGGAAATAATTCAAAGTCTATCTGACATACTGAGAAACAGAAGGAAGTAGATGTTAATTAAGGACATATCCTGATAGAAAAAAGTACATATAACCCAGAGAGTGCAGATAGATAATATGGATTATTCAAGGACTCCAAAATCTGCTTGCATTCTCTATCATTTATTAGCTGTTAATTATCTTAATAGTTTACTTTTGCTATATAACCTTTGTTTAAATATTATTACATTAATGCAATATCTTTTATTAACCAAAATCTTTATCATTTTCAGAACAATTTTACATTTATTATCTTATTTGATCATTACAAAAACACTTTTGAGGACTGAGAAAGTACTACTATTTGTCCCAAGTTATGTAATTATCATTATTTAAAGTTCTAAACTTTATTTCTGGGCTCTGTGTTCTGTTGCATTGATTTATGTGTTTGTTTTTATGCCAATACCATACTGTTTTGATGACCATAGCTTTTATCAAGATTGCTGGGAGAAATATCAATAACCTCAGATATGTAGATGACACCACTCTTATGGCAGAAAGTGAAGAAGAACTAAAGAGCCCCTTGATGAAAGCGAAAGAAGAGAGTGAAAAAGCTGGCTTAAAACTCAACATTCAGAAAATGAAGATCATGGCATCTGGTCCCATCACTTCATGGCAAATAGATGGGGAAACAATCAAAACAGTGACAGACTTTATTTTCTTGGGCTCCAAAATCATTGCAGATGGTGACTGCAGCCATGAAATTAAAAGATGCTTGCTTCCTGAAAGAAAAGCTATGACCAACCTAGACAGCATATTTAAAAGTGGAGACATTCCTTTGCCAACAAGGGTCCGTTAATCCTGTATGGATGTGAGAGTTGGACTATGAAGAAAGTTGAGCGCTGAATTGATACCTTTGAACTGTGGTGTTGGAGAAGACTCTTGAGAGTCCCTTGGACTGCAAGGAGATCCAACCAGTCCATCCTAAAGGAAATCAGTCCTGAATATTCATTGGAAGGACTGATGCTGAAGCTGAAACTCCAATACTTTGGCCACCTGATGCGAAAAACTGACTCACTGGAAAAGACTGATGCTGGGAAAAGATTGAAGGCGGGAGGAGAAGGGGGTGACAGAGGATGAAATGGTTGGATGGCATTACCAACTCAATGCACACGTGTTTGGGTAGGCTCCGGGAGTTGGTGATGGACAGGGAGGCCTTGCATGCTGCAGTCCATGGGGTCGCAAAAAGTCGGACATGACTGAGGTACTGAACTGACTGATAATATAGACGGAAATTAGGCATCCTCAATACTTTCAACTTTTTTCTTTTTTCTCAAGACTACTGTGGCTATTTGAGGTGTTTCATGGTTCCATATACATTTTAAGATTGTTCTATTTCTGTGAAAAATGCCATTTGAATTTTGATATGAATTGTATTAACTTTATAGATTGCTTTGTGTTATATGGACATTTTAACAATATTTATTCTTCTAATCTCTGAGCATGGATAGCTTTCTATTGATTTATATCTTCTTCAGTTTCATAAAATCTTACAGTTTTGGTTGTATAGATTCTAAACTTTAAAAAATACAAGAGAACCTACGTATAAACTCACCACAACTATTCCCATATATTTTGATGCTCCCCAATTCTTTTACCACATATGTGTGTAATATGGAGCTTTTGCAGGAAGATATAGTATAGCTCATGTATTTGACAAATGTTTCTTGTGTGCTATAAATGTGGAAGAACAAGATAGATCGTGTTTCTGCCTTCATGGAACTTATGTTCTTGTAGGTAATATAATATGCAGATAAATACATATCTATTACCTTCAGTTCAGTTCAGTTCAGTTGCTCAGTCATTAGGTAACAATAGATGTTTTGAAGAAAAATAAAAGCAGCAAGAGGGTACAGATTGAAGGGGGTTCTATTTTATAAAACGTGGTCCAAAAAATGCTTTTCTGATGGACTAATATTTGAACAGAAACCTGAGTGAAGGGAGTGTGATAAATCTGTGATCTATGAGGTAGAGGACATTTCAAGCAAAAGGAACAGCATTTGCAAAGGCCCCGAGGAAGGTTTATTTATTTATTTTTGTAGAGAAATCAAGAACACCCAAATGGTTGGAGAGAACTGAGGGTTAAGACATTTCTAAGGGGAACTATTTATCTAGTTTTGCTGCCACTAGCCACCAGAATTTTGACTCTAATTGTCAGATCTATTTACCCAGTGTAAGTGTTTATTTATAAAAACTTTTGAAGAGGGAATTTAACCTTAGATTTTCAAAGACTTCTAGACTTCTAGATATGTTAAGAGTGACTGAATACACACTCTATATTTATATAAATTTTATTAAATCCCCTAAATGTATAAAAGGGCATGCGATGGGTTCTTTTTCCTCATAAAGTCTTTATTGGCTTTATATATTATGTATAAGAAAATAATTTCTGTAACCGTCTGTGACAATTCAGTCAGGTGTTTCTTCCATCTGCCCCACTTGCATTTGTATTAACACTCTAAACTGCATCTGACGTCTTTGATCGAGTTTGCTGGTAAGCTGCTCAGAGCAGCCTCTGTTTGTGACTTTATGATGCGTTCACTTCACCTCTATAAGCAGGGAAGTAGATTCCATGGACGGAGGAGCCTAGTAGGCTGCAGTCCATCTGATCACTGAGAGTCGGACACGACTGAGTGACTTCACTTTCACTTTTCACTTTCATGCATTGGAGAAGGAAATGGCAACCCACTCCAGTGTTCTTGCCTGGAGAATCCCAGGGATGGGGGAGCCTGGTGGGCTGCCACCTAGGGGGTCGCACAGAGTCAGACACGACTGAAGCGACTTAGCAGCAGCAGCAGCAGCAGCAGCAGGTATCCATTTCCCTTGGAAAGCTGTTACCAGTGTTTACATTGTTACCCAAATTCAGGGTAACTCACATTGGGACTTCAGTCTAGGTGGCTGGGACTCAAACATAGCCAAAAGCCAGATTGGGAGTTGAACCTACAGTCTTTTAACTGAGATCACACATCTGGTTTCAAGGTTTAATGAGGCTCAGGTTCTTGATGTCTCATCGCAGAAAGGATTCAGTGAGAGACAAAGTGATAGGTAAGAAGTGGATTTATTTGGAGAGAAGCCCTCCTCACAGAGTGTGGGCCCTCCTAGAAGGAGAGAGCAGGCCCAAATATGGCCTGGTCAGTTTCTGTGGGCTGGGTAACTTTATAGACCAGCTGTTTCGGGAAAGGGGTGGGGATTTTCAGGAACTGGGCTATTTCCCACTTTTTGGTCTTTGATGGTTGGCCTTGGAACTGGCATGGCGCTGGCGAGTGTATCCTTTAGCTAATAATGTATTACAGTGAATGTATAACAAGGCTCAAAGTCCACTGGAAGTGGAAAATTGCACCAACTTGGACCCAGTTCTCACTAGTTTTCTTCCCCTTGTATGGCTATGGTATTCTTTTAAAAACTGGGGCCTGCTCCCTTCCATCCTCTTTCAGAACAGTGAAGTCCCTTCTGCCAGGAGAAGAGCCTTCAGCATCAGTTACCTTGTTTCTTCTGCAACCTCACAAGTATTCTGCACTAAGGCTCATTTGCAGCCAAGAAGAATATATCATGGGGCAATTCTTATCTTACAGGGAAGGAGAATGGAAGTCCCATCCCCTGCGGGGTGGGCGGAGGGTGCTGGAGAGAAAGAGAGAGAGGGCAGGGATTCAGACAGTGATAAAGAATTCAGGGTCTATGCTTCCTCTCCCTGTGGGAGGAGGCAAGGTACAAGAAAATCTTGGGGAAGCAAGGTTGATGTTCATGTCTGGACAGACCTTGGGAAATTTTGAGCTCTCTACTCAATATGGTTTGAGAATGATGAGCAAGGGCAAGTCCTTAGAACTGGTCGAGGTAAATGTTTGGGCTGAAATGAGGTCCCACCGCCTCGCAACCGAGCATGGTGTCCCAGCCACCCACAACTTCCCCGCGCTCCCTGCCGACTGACACAGATGTGCTTCCAAGAGCCAGGTTATGTGAGGGCATGCTCTGGTAACTGATGGCGGCATGGAGACCAAATTAAGCAGGTGGGACCAAGCTCATCTCAGCAGATGTGGGCAGAAAATCCTCGGTGACATGATTCTTTGGGTTAAGCGTGATTGTAGGGGGAGGTAGCTTAACCTCTGAAAGCATAAGTTCTCTTGGGAGGGAAACAGGAAGAATGATGGGGAAGAGACTAATTAAAACCTCAGTGAGTTTGTATAATGAAAAAAACTCAGTTACTAATAACTCAAGAGTCTGGTGAACCTATAAGGACCAAGTTTCCTCAAAAGTATTTGCAAGATTTTTTTGTCTACTAAGTGGCAATGAAAACTTGAGACAGGCGACATCATCTTTGAATTGTAGAAGTGCAGCTTTTGTGTATGCAAGTTAGAGTGTGCAGATTTTAACTCTGGCAGGATTAGTGTATTTGACACCCCACAGAGTAAAGGACTTGCCATAAGGCATATGAGCTGCCAAGAGCCCAGATGGATCCATCTGTAGCTTTGAAACCACAAACCATCCTCAAGAGTGGAGGCTTAGGAATTTTCCTTTAAACTCTTCTTTATTTTCATGTCTTCAAAAATTTCCATTTTCACCATTGTGTGGTCAAACGATGACACAGATGCCTCTCAGGGCACCCACAGGATCTTTGTAAATCCTGAAGTTTCCAGAAAGTAGCAACATCTTCTCTGGTTGCCTTGGTTCTTTAAATGTCTGCCATGGCTCAGCCGTTCCCAGATGCTCAGGTGACCTCCTGCATATAATAAGGCTGCTGCAATAATATACTGTCCAGGTTTGTCATAGCTTTTCTTTCAAGGAGCAAGCATCTTTTAATTTCATGGCTGCAATCACCATCTGCCAAGCAGTCTGTTGTTCCATGTATGGTTCTGTTGCTTTTTGACCTGCATACAGATTTCTCTGGAGCCAGGTAAGGTGTATCAGTATATCAGCCATGGACCTGCTTTTCTCCTCAAAGCATGTGCTAACTTAGAAAAATTGCCTATTCCATATTCAGTCCAGGACAGCCACTCCTGTGTTCCATGTCTTCCACCACAGTTCAGCGCAGTTACTCAGTCATGTCTGACTCTTTGTGACCCCATGGGTACACCAGGCTTCCCTGTCCGTCACCAACTTCTGGAGCTTGCTCAGACTCATGTCCATTAAGTCAGTAATGCCATCTAACCATCTCATCCTCTGTCATTCCCTTCTCCTCCTGCCTTCAATCTTTCTTGGCATCAAGGTCTTTTCTAATGAGTCACTTCTTCCCATTAGATGGCCAAAGTATTGGAGGTTTAGGTTCAGCATCAGTCCTTCCAAGGAATATTCAGGACTGATTTCCTTTAGGATGGACTGGTTTGATCTCCTTGCAGTCCAAGGAACTCTCAAGAGTCTTCTCCAACACCACAGTTCAAAAGCATCAATTCTTCAGCGCTCAGCTTTCTTTATGCTCCAGCTCTCACATCCATATATGACTACTGGAAAAACCATAACTTTGACTAGATGGACCTTTGTTGGCAAAGTAATGTCTCTGCTTTTTAATATGATGTCTAGGTTGGTCATAGCTTTTCTTCCAAGGAGCAAGCATCTTTTAATTTCATGGCTGCAGTCACCATCTGCCAAGCAGTCTGCTGTTCCATGTACGGAGCTGTTGCCTCTTGACCTGCATACAGATTTCTCTGGAGCCAGGTAAGGTGGCCTGGTATTTTCATCTCTCAAAGAATTTTCCTCAGTTTGTTGTGATCCACACAGTCAAAGGATTTAGCATAGTCCATGAAGCAGAAGTACATGTTCTTCTGGAATTCTCTTGCTTTTTCCATGACCCAATGGATGTTGGCAATTTTATCTCTGGTTCTTCTGCCTTTGCTAAATCCAGCTTATAAGTTCTTGGTTCATGTACTGTTGAAGCCTGGTTGGAGAATTTTGATAATTACTTTGCTACAGTGTGAGATGAGTGCAATTGTGGGGTAGTTTGAGCATTCTCTGGCATTGCCTTTCTTTGGGATTGGAATGAAAACTGACCTTTTCCAGTCCTGTGGCCACTGCTGAGTTTTCCAAATTTGCTGACATATTGAGTGCAGCACTTTCACAGCATCATCTTTTAGGAATTGAAATAGGTCAACTGGAATTGTATTAACTCCACTAGCTTTGCTCATAGTGATGCTTCTTAAGGCCCATTTGACTTTGCATTCCATGATGTCTGGCTCTAGATGAGTGATCACACCATCATGGTTATCTGGGTCATGAAGATCTTTGTCGTATAGTCCTTCCATGTATTCTTGCCACCTCTTCTTAATATCTTCTGCTTCTGTTAGGATCATACCATTCTGTCCTTTATTGTGCCCATCTTTGCATGAAATGTTCCCTTGATACTTCTAATTTTCTTGAAGAGTCTCTAGTCTTTCCCATTCTATTGTTTCCCCCTATTTCTTTGCATTGATCGCTTATGAAGGCTTTCTTATCTCTCCTTGCTATTCTTTGGAACTCTACATTCAGATGGATATATCTTTCCTTTTCTTCCTGGCTTTTCACTTCTTTTCTCAGCTATTTGTAAGGCCTCCTCAGACAAACATTTTGCCTTTTTGCATTTTTTTTTCCCTTGGCGATGGTTTTGATCACCACCTCCTGTAAAATGTTACGAACCTCTGTCCATAGCTCTTCAGGTACTCTGCCTCCCACACCTGCCTCCTGGCTTCTCCTTCTCTAAGGCTGTGGGCCAGTGGTCCTCTGGAAGGAGGTTGTAAGTCCATTACAGGTTTATTTGCACTCACGCTTAACCCCCAGTAACATACTTCTAAAAGTTTAGTGTCGATGGTGGATCACACTTTGTTGGTTCAGGTACAGGGCATATGACCTGCTCTGGGACAGCCAAACAACTTGCTTTGTATTATTGAGTAAATAACATCAACTTCTCCATCATGTCTGAGTGGTCTATTTCTCATTGCAATCTGAGACCAACTGAGTGGCTATCTTCACATTGGCCACTCAGGGACTGTGCCTCCATTCACCTGTGACTCCATCTCAGAAGTTTTTGGTCCCAGGCATGAAGATAAAGTTGAGCGGATTCAAGAGACATTTGAGGTTAGACTTAGAAGCAGCATCAATTCTGCATATATGTGCAGGGATCTCTCAAGAGATGATACAACTTTTTCAAGAAAGTTCATATCTAGGCTACCTGATGGGAAGAGCCAACTCTTTTGAAAAGACCCTGATGCTGGGAAAGATTGAAACCAGGAGAAGAAAGTGACAACAGAGGACGAGATGGATGGATGGCATCACTGACTCAATGGACATGAGTTTGAGCAAGTATCAGGAGATGGTTAAGGATAGGGAAGCTTGGCGTGCTGCAGTCTATGGGGTCAAGAGTCAAACATTGCTGAGCGACTGAGCAATAACAGCAAAAGAAGGACTAGAGATAAGATAGCGACACATGGGTATGAATGAGGCCTTCACTGTGTCCACTGGACACCAAAACTTAGGTGGATTCCCCTCTGTCACACAGACCACACTGATGCTCTGCTCCAGGGGGCAGTGTGGAACCCCAGGCAGTGACTGTATCATCCCGAAGCCCAGGTCCACGGGGCTCTGTGATCTTTTCCATGAAGTCCTCATATGCCTCCTCTTGATTCTTGTGTGCCTGTTAACTTGCTTCAGTCCTGTCCGACTCTTTGTGACCCTATGGACTGTAGCCTGCAAGGCCCCTCTGGCTATGGGATTCTCCAGGCAAGAATACTGGAGTGGATTGCCGTGCCCTCCTCCAGGGGAGCTTCCGAACCCAGGGACTGAACCCAAGTCTCTTTATATCGCCTGCACTGGTGGGCGGGTTCTTTATCACTAGTGCCACATGGGAAGCCCTTCTCGGTCCTTATCTATGCACTAACATAACACATCACCCCTCCCTCTCCTCACCCCTGCACCTGATGAACAGGATAAGATAAGTTTAGCAAACCTCTTATTGGAAAAAGGGTAGAAAGGATGAACCCTGAAAGTCACGGGTTCACAGCAGCACCGGAATCCTGTGCAGAAGGCTTTTTTTGTAAAGTGCACTTAACCACATCAATCTTATCCATGTTTGAAGTGACTGCTTTAAAGGTGGCTGCATATTCTCTAACACCTGCCACTTCCTAGTGAAAGTTTAGAGCCCAATAGGGACTTTTTCTTTTTTGGAGTATAGCTGGTACAATGTTGTATCAGCTTCAGGTGTGCAGCAAGGAGAATCAGTATACATATATCCACTCTTTTTTTTTAAGATTCTTTTCCCAAAGAGGCCATTATAGAGTACTGAGCATAGTTCTCGTGCTTTACAGTAGGTTCTTATTACTTATCTATTGTATATGTAGTAGTAGTGTGTATTTGTCACTCCCAATCTCCCAATTTATCCCCCTGCCCACTTATTCTCTGGTAACTGTAAGTCTGCTTTCTATATCCATGACTCTGCTGCTGCTGCTAAGTCGCTTCAGTCGTGTCCGACTCTGTGCGACCCCATAGACAGCAGCCCACCAGGCTCCCCTGTCCCTGGGATTCTCCAGGCAAGAACACTGGGGTGGGTTGCCATTTCCTTCTCCAATGCATGAAAGTGAAAAGTGAAAGTGAAGTCACTCAGTCGTGTCCGACTCTTAGCGACCCCATGGACTGTGGCCCACCAGGCTCCTCCGTCCATGGGATTTTCCAGGCAAGAGTGCTGGAGTGGGGTGCCATTGCCTTCTCCGATAAATAAGCAATATCATAAGATATTTGTCTTTCTGTGTCTGACTTACTTCACTCAGTGTGACAATCTCAGGTCCATCCATGTTGCTGCAAATGGCATTATTTTGTTCTTTTTATGCCTGAGTGATATTATTCATATGTTTATTTTGTGCCTGAGTGATTGTTGATATGTACCGCGTCTTCTGTCTCCATTCATATGTCAATAGACATTTGGGTTGCTTCCATGACCTGGCTACTGTAAACAGTGCTGCAATGAGCATTGGGTGCATATTTTCAAATTATGTTTTTCTCCAGGTACATGCCCAGGAGTGGGATCGCTGGGTCATATGGTAGTTCTACTGTTAGCTTTTATTTTTTAAAGAAACTCCATAGTGTTCTTCATAATAGTTGCACCAATGTACATCCCCACCAAGAGCATAGGAGGGTTCCCTTTTCTCCACACCCTCTTCAAACAGTTAATGAAGCTCAGTATAAAAAAAGTGACCCTATAAAAATGAGTGGTAGATTTAAGTAGACATTTCTCCAAAGAAGACATAGAGAGAGCCAAAAAGCACATGTAATGGTACTCAACAGAACTAGTTATTAGAGAGACGCAAGCCAAAACTACAACTACCGGTCAGAATGGCCATCATCAAAACATCTATAAACAATAAATCCCACAGGGAATTTTAAGTCTCAGTCAATTACTTTTCTTTTTCATCATCTGGATTTTTTTTGTTTAGATAACACATTTTTCTCCAAATCCCTTTGGGTTTCTGAGCTCCTTGCATCCACCCCTTTCTGTCTGCCTACCAGCACACTTAGAGTTCTTTTCTGCACCTACTTCCCAAGCGGATTCAAAGTTTTGCTTTCTTACCGGCCTTCCTGACCACTGAATGGGTGCTTACTTGACGCTCTCTCAAATGTTGTGTCTGGGCGGGAACGGCATCGAACTAGGTCTACATGTTATTTTGTTAAGACTTGTTTCTCATAAACTTTTTCAGTCTTATCTTTTACTGTTTGAGGTTCAAAAAGCAGAGGGTTTTCCAACTCTTAGTTTGTACCTTTTTCCAATTCATTGCGAGGGAGAAATCTTGGAGGTATGAACCCTGAATTTGAATGGTGGTTTCACAGACTTAAGGAAAATACCGATGAAATTGTTGTGGGTTGACACACAGGCATTGCCTTTGCCCTGAGGACACATGCCTGAAAAGTTTATAGGAGTTTCTAAATGTGAAAGTGAAGGAGAAGCAGTACCTTGAGAAGCATAGCAAGGGCATGGGATATTTCATTACGGGCCTGAGGTACCAGCATCCTTAGTCACTGCCATTCACAAATCTTGACTCTGATTCTGCAGTTGAAACAAAGGCAGGACACTGAACACCTTCTGCAACTGATTACATATGTTAAGAAACTGAAAGTTGCTCAGTCATGTCTGACTCTTTGAAACCCCATGGACAGTATTCTGGCCTGGAGAATTCCATGGACTGTAGAGTCCATGGGGTCTTAACACTTAATATAAAGAGTTGGACACAACTGAGAGACTTTCCCTTGACTATATATATATATATATATGGGTTAGTATACACATACATATTTCTTTACTCTGTTAGCTGGGAGGGCCTAGAAGGTAGAATACCCCAACAGCCATGCACCTAGTATCCAGGTCATGGTTTCTAATGCCATGCTCCAATGAAAGCAACCCGGGATCCTTGAAGAAATGACTGATTTAAAAACTGGAGCAGGTAAATCAAAAAAAAAAAAAACTGGAGCAGGAAATATATAAGAACATTTATAGTACCAGAACATTTTGAAGTGCCAGAGAGTAAGAAAGTCCTAAAAGAAAAAAGACAGAATTATGTCAAAGGGACACAATAGCCAACTGAAGGAGCTGGCCAAAGCTAGACCCTTTAAGCAATACAATAAAGCAGTAATGGATTACAACTCAAAAAAGTCCATGGGATTCTCCAGGCCAGAATAATGGAGCAGATAGCCTTTTCCTTCTCCAGGGGATCTTCCCAACCTAGGGTTTGAACCCAGGTCTCCCGCATCGCAGGCAGATCCTTTATCAGTTGAGCCAACAGGGAAGCCCAAGAATACTGGAGTGGGTAGCCTGTCCCTTCTCCAGTGGATCTTGCTGACCCGGAAATTGAACTAGGGTCTCCTGCATTGCAGGCAGATTCTTTACCAGCTTAAGTTAAGAAAATTTCTAACAAGAATAGAGACACATTGTGTCTTGTGGTTTATTTTAAAATGCTCACTTCCTTCCCTCCTCCCTGCATTCAAGCTCTTTGTGCATTAGAGACACTCACATTCAAAAGTTACCAAATGTAAAATGAAACAAACTGTCAACATGGAAAGGTAAATGGAAACAACAACAAATTAGATTGTCAAGGACCTAAATTATGAATTATTTGAAGAAATAAAAGACAAAATAGAAATCGGGAAAGGAAAAATAATCAGCAAAAATAAAAAACCATGAAAGGAACATCTATAAATGAAATTTTTGAAATTAGAAATTCAATGAATGGGTTAAACAGTATGTGAGGCATAGCTAAGGCAACAATGACTGAACTCACAATGGCACTAATATTTGCTGATGTTGGCACTGAATATTATTACCATTAAAATATTTCTTAAGACAGTATGGTACTGGCACAAAGACAGACATATAGATTAATGAAACAAAATAGAAAGCCCGGAGATAAACCCACATGCCTATGGACACCTTATCTTTGACAAAGGAGGCAAGAATATACAGTGGAGAAAAGACAATCTCTTTAACAAGTGCTTCTGGGAAAACTGGTCAACCACTTGTAAAAGAATGAAATTAGAACACTTTCTAACACCATACACAAAAATAAACTCAAAATGGATTAAAGATCTAGACAGAAGACCAGAAACTATAAGAGTCCTAGAGGAAAACATAGGCAAAACACTCTCTGACATAAATTACAGCAGGATCCTCTATGACCCACCTCCCAGAGTAATGGAAACAAAAACAAAAATAAACAAATGGGACCTACTTAAAAGCTTTGGCACAACGAAGGAAACTATAAGCAAGGTGAAAAGACAGCCTTCAGAATGGGAGAAAATAATAGCAAACACAACAACTGACAAAGAATTAATCTAAAAAATATACAAGCGGCTCATGCAGCTCAATTCCAGAAAAATAAACGACCCAATCAAAAAATGGGCCAAAGAACTAAACAGACATTTCTCCAAAGAACACACACAGATAGCTAACAAACACATGAAAAGATGCTCAACATCACTCATTATCAGAGAAATGCAAATCAAAACCACAATGAGGTACCATCTCATGCTGGTCAGAATGGCTGTATCTAAAAGTCTACAAACAATAAATGCTAGAGAGGGTGTGGAGAAAAGGGAACCCTCTTACACTGTTGGTGGGAATGCAAACTAGTACAGCCACTATGAAGAACAGTGTGGAAATTCCTTAAAAAACTGGAAATAGAACTGTCATATGACCCAGCAATCCCACTGCTGGGCATACACACCAAGGAACCCAGAATTGAAAGAGACACATGTACCCCAGTGTTCATTGCAGCACTGTTTATAATAGCCAGGACATGGAAGCAACCTAGATGTCCATCAGCAGATGAATGGATAAGAAAGCTGTGGTACATATACACAATGGAATATTACTCAGCTATTAAAAAGAACACATTTGAATCAGTTCTAATGAGATGGATGAAACTGGAGCCTATTATACAGAGTGAAGTAAGTCAGAAAGAAAAACACCAATACAGTATATTAAAGCATATATATGGAATTTAGACAGATGGTAATGATGACCCTATATATGAGATAACAAAAGAGACACAGATGTAAAGAACAGACTTTTGGACTCTGTGGGAGAGGGCAAGGGTGGGATGATTTGAGAGAATAGCATTGAAACATATATATTACTATATTGAAACAGACCATCAGTCCAGGTTCAATTCATGAGACAGGGTGCTCAGGGCTAGTGTGCTGGGATGACCCTGGGGAATGGGATGGGGAGGGAGGTGGGAGGGGGGTTCAGGATGGGAAACACATGTATACCCATGGCTGATTCATGTCAATGTATGGAAAACCCACTACACTATTGTACAGTAATTAGCCTCCAATAAAATATATAAATTAATTAAAAATGTTAACCATATTTAAAATATTTACCATATGTATGTATGTATATATGTAAGTATGTATACCGTATGGGCTTCCCTGATGGCTCAGATGATAAAGAACCTGCCTGCAATGCAGGAGACCCAGGTTTGATTCCTGGGTCAGGAAGATATTCTGGAGAAGGGAATGGCTACCCACTTCAGTGTTCTTGCCTTGAGAATCCCATGACAGAGGAGCCTGGCAGACTACAGTCTATGGGGATGCAAGAATCAGACACCACAGAGTGACTAACATGTAGACAAAGAATATTAATTATCATTTTAGGAAGGAAGAATACATATGACCATTAAAGAAAGTTGAAAAATTACAATCTCACTTGTTTTTAAAGAAATGTAGGTTAAATAACAGCATATTTTCTTACCTTAGCAAGGATTAAATGTTGATACCTAGGTGGACATAATTGTAGGGAAATGCTCACTGCTCTTAGGGTAAAAATTGTCATAACCTTTCCAGAGTTTCCAAGTGTTTAATGGGCAAAATCTTTCACTCAAAAATTTCACTTGAAAATTTTTTCCCTTAGCAAATAATTATGTAGAAAACTGTTCCTTGAAAGATTCTTTGTAATAGGAACAAATTGTAACTATTATAAACAGTCAAAATATCCAAAAAAGGCTTTGCTAAACAGATTTTGTTTTACATTGTGATAGTAAATGGCTATGAATAATAATCACATGGATATTTATTAACATAAAAAGATATGGTATATTAAGTGAAAATTTATGTGATGCTTTGGGAAAATATATGTGATACATCTACATATTTCTAAATATGGGCATGCATTTATACATGTGTATGCATAGGAAAAATTTGAAAGCAGATACAGCAAAGTTTAAAAAGTGACTATCTCCATGTGTTGAATTTCAAGTGGTTTTGAAATTTTTTGCAGCATTTTTATTTTTAATAGTTTTATTAGATGAATATATATTGCTCACATGGTCATTTTTATAGAAGAAAACAATGTGCTGATTTAAGAGGCAGAAATAATTTGTTGACTTTTATTATTAGATTCCTGATTAGTTGAAGAATTTCCCCCAGTTTTTTCTTTCTTTTTTTTCTTCTATGATTAGTATGCTCACAGGTTTTACACATTTACTATTTTAGTTTTTTCTTTTCTTATACAATTTAGAAATCTTCCTATGTTTAAATTAATAAACTTGGTTTCTCATTGCAACTGCATTTACATTACATCATGTGACCACATCTTGATATATAGTATTAAGAACCTAAGTTAGTGCATCTCTCTGGCTTCATAACATAGAAAATCCTTTCATTTACTAATCTCAAACAGCCTACTGCCCCGCTGAAGTCAGACTGTGCCCCTTTCTCCCCTCACACTCAGCAGATAATCTGCCCTTTTATGGACTGAAACTCCTCTAAACTCCTTCCTGTCGCCCTCCTCCACTCTTCCCACTCAGTCCCGGAGACCCTTGTCTGCATCTACACACGTCCTTATCTCCATCACGCCTCCCTTCCATGGAAAGAATTCTTCTTCTATCTGGGCCTCAGATCCCATCCTCTGTCACCTTCGTGGTGGTCTTGGGCTGTCAGCAATCTCTCCTTTTCTTCTCTGCGTTTCTCGGGTTGTTTCATTTTCATGTTTCTCTTTGTTGTTTCATTGTTGTATAAGAAGTGAAAGTGAGGGTGGGTCACTCAGTCCTGTCCGACTCTTCAGTGATCCCGTGGACTGTAGCCCATCAGATTCCTCTGTCCATGGAATTCTCCAGGCAGGAACACTGGCATGGGTTACCATTCTCTCCTCCATCGTGTGTTCCTGACTCAGGGATCGCACTGAGGTCTCCTGAATTGCAGGCAATTCTTTACTGACTGAGCCACCAGGATTGCTTCATAGAAGCAAATTAAATTGCCATTCGGCTACAATAAAAACAAAATAAACAACCCTGAAACCCTTTGTTGAGCTGTTTATTTTTTCGATATCATTTTGTGATACAAATGATCACATGATGATGTTGAGCCCTAAGCATTTCCTGAAGGCTCCAAAATGGCCCTGTAACAGCTTCTGAAGCTACAGAGGTAAGTCGCACAGCTTTGAAGAGCTTGCTGTTGTCCTTTATGTCCTTAGAGCTCTGTATATGATTGAGATAACTGCGTAACAGTGGAGCTTCATGCAGGTTGGGGCACCGTCTTTGAATTCTGTTGGGGAATCTTTGAATATAATGGGAAATGACTAATTAATTAATAGGAAAGATCCCAGATCCCCTTCCATTCTTCAGGAAAAAAACAAAACACTATAGATGTCAGTTGGCTCACAGACACCATTCCGTCTCTTTCTTTCACATTAAAAATTCTGAAAACAACTGTGTGTGATCGTCACCTCCACTGCCATCAAGCTTTTGTTTAGATTGAACTAAAATGAGAGCAGACAGTTTCTGTTCTCTTCTGCTTCCTGACTTCTGGAAGACACCCTCTTTCCTTTCTGAAACACTTTTCTCCCTTTTCCCCACTGCTTCAGGGCTTCCTCCTCCATATCTTTGGCTTTTTTCCCCCAGAGACCATCTGTGGATGTGTCTGTTTCCCCCTCTGCCCTGTTCAGCCTTCATTCTTTCCCTGGCCTGTTTTGTATTCATCTATAAATTCTTCTCTCACATGCATTTTAAATGTATTTAGGAAAGAGTAAAGACTTATTTGATCAACAAATAAATCTTAAGGAAATGGAGGAAAGGGAAACCTAAGTGTCATTTCCAAGAGCTCATGTCCATTAAGAGCTAGAAAGATCCACCCTAGATTTCCAACCTCCAAATTCCTATCCAATTCTTCTGGAAACAGTGTAGGAACCATAGAACATCAGGTCCTAGGAAGTTGTATCAGGAATATTTAAGTAGGCACTTTCATCTTCCTCAAGTAGCTCTCCTGGCTTTTTAAAAATAACCCTGTGTACAAGACAGCAAAAGAGACACTGATGTATAGAACAGTCTTATGGACTCTGTTGGAGAGGGAGAGGGTGGGAAGATTTGGGAGAATGGCATTGAAACATGTGTAATATCATGTATGAAACGAATTGCCAGTCGAGGTTCGATGCACGATACTGGATTCTTGGGGCTGGTGCACTGGGATGACCTAGAGGGATGGTGTGGGGAGGGAGGAGGGAGGAGGGTTCAGGATGGGGAGCACATGTATACCGGTGGTGGATTCGTTTTGATGTTTGGCAAAACTAATACAGTGTTTGAGGTTTAAAAATAAAATTCCCCCTGGAAGACATAATGTGCAAATATAAAATGCTTTTTTAAAATTTATTTTTTAAATTGAAATATATTTGATTTACAATCACTCTACAAAGTGATTAGGTTCTGTATGTTTGTATGTATATGGGGCTTCCTGGTGGCTCAGTGATAAAAGAATCTCCCTCCCATCACAGGAGATTCAGGTTCAGTCCCTGGAGTGAGACAATCCCTTGGAGAAGGAAATGGTAACCCACTCCAGTATTCTTGTCTGGACAATCCCATGGACAGAGGAGCATGGTGGGCTGCAGTCCATGGGATCACAGAGTCAGAAACTTCTTAGCAACTAAGCAACAACAGATGTATATACATATTTATTTTCTTTTCCATTATGGTTGACTACAGGATATTGAATACAGTTCCCTGTGCTATACACTACCCCTTTATGGATCATAGATGTGTTGGAGTGAAGGAATTGCATAACTCAATCAAACTATGAGCCATACCCTTCAGGGCCACCCAAGATAGATGGGTTATAGTGAAGATTTCTGACAAAATGTGGTCTGCTGGAGAAGGAAATGGCAACCTACTCCAGTACTCTTGCCTGGAGAACCCCATGGGCAGTATGAAAAGGTAAAAAAAGATATGACACCAGAAGATGAGTCCCCCAGGCCAGAAGGTGTCCAATATGCTCATGCGAAGCATAGAAGGCAATTACTAACCACTCCCATAAGAATGAAGCAGCTGGGCCAAAGCAGAAACAACACTCAGCTATGGATGTGTCTGATGGTGAAAGTAAAGTCCAATGCTATAAAGAACAATATTGCATAAGTACCTGGAATGTTAGATTCATGAATCAAGGTACATTGGGCATGGTCAAGCAGGAGATGGCAAGACTGAATGTCAACATCATAGGAATCAGTCAACTAAAATGGATGGGGATGAGTGAATTTAATTCAGATGGCCATGTATCTACTACTGTGGGCTGAATTTAATTCAGATGGCCATGTATCTACTACTGTGGGTTACTCCATTTCTTCTAAAGGATTAGTAGAAATGGAGTAACCCTCATGGTCAACAAAAGAGTCCAAAATGTAGATTTGGTGCAATCTCAAAAATGACAGAACAATCTCCATTCCTTTCCAAGACAAACTATTCAATATCACAGTAATCCAACTATATGCTCCAACCACTGATGCTGAAGAAGCTGAAGTTGACCAGTTCTATGAATAACACCAAAGAGAGGGAGAGAGAGAGAGAGAGAGAGAGAGAGAGAGAGAGAGAGATGTGCTTTTCATCACAGAGGATTAGAATGCAAAAGTAGGAAGTCAAGATATACCTGCAATAACAGGCAAGCTTGTTCTTAGAGTACAAAATTAAGCAGGGCAATTGCTAACAGAGTTGTTCAAGACACTGTAGCAAGACACCATGCTGGTCATAGCTGGTCACGCTTTTCTAACAACATGAGATGACTCTACACATGAACATCACTAGATGGTCAATACTGAAATCAGATTGATTATGTTCTTTGCAGCCAAAGATGGAGAAGCTCTATACAGTCAGAAAAAATAAGACCTGGAGTTGACTATGGCTCAGATTATGAGTTCCTTAACACAAAATTCAGGCTTAAATTGAAAAAAGTAGCGAAAACACTAGACCATTCACATATGATCTAAATCAAATTCCTTATGATTAAACAGTGGGAAGGACAAACAGATTCAAGGCAGTAGATCTGGTAGACAGAGTGCCTGAAGAACTATGGGAGGAAGTTTGTAACACTGTACAGGAGGCAGTGACTAAAACCATCCCTAAGGAAAAGAAATGCAAGAAGGCAAAATGGTTATCTGAGGAGGCTTTACAAATAGCTGAGGAAAGAAGAGAAGTAAAAGGTAAGAAAGAAAAAGAAAGATATACCCAACTGGAGGCAGAGTCCCAGAGAATAGCAAGGAGAGATAAGAAGCCCTCTTAAATGAACAATATAAATAAACAGAGAAAAACAATAGATGGGAAAGTCTAGAGATCCCATTAAGAAAATTGGAGATGTCAAGGGAATATTTTATGCTAGGAAGGGCATGGTAAAGGACAGAAATGATAAGGAAGCAGAAAAGATTAAGAAGAGGTGACAAAAATACACAGAAGAACTATACAAGAAAGGTCTTAATGATCCAGATAACCACTATGGTGTGGTCACTCACCTAGAGCTGGACACCCTGGAGTTTGAAGTCAAGTGGGCCTTAGGAAGCATCACTATGAACAAAGCTAGTGGAGGTGATGGAATTCCAGTTGATCTATTCCAAATCCTAAAAGATGATGCAGCTAAAGTACTGCACTCAGTATGTCAGCAAATTTGAAAAAACTGAGCTGTGGTCACAGGATTAGAAAAGATCAGTTTTCAATCCAATCCCCAAAATGCCAATGCCAAAGAATGTTCAAATAACCATACAATTGTGCTCATTTCACATGCTGGTAAGGTTATGCTCAAAATCCTTCAAGCTAGGCTTCAGCAGTACATGAACTGAGAACCTCCAGATTTCAAGCTGGGTTTCAAAGAGGCAGAGAAATCAAAGATCAAATTGCCAACACTCATTGGATAATAGAGAAAGCAAGGGAATTCCAGAAAAATATCTACTTCTGCTTCATTGAGGACACTAAAGCCTTTGACTATGTGGATTATAAGAATCTGTGGAAAATTGTTAAAGTGAGATGGAATACCATCTTATCTGTCTTCTAAAAAACCTGTATGAGGGTCAAGAAGCAACAGTTAGAACTGGACATGGAAAAACTGACTAGTTCCAAATTGGGAAAGGAGTACAACAGTCTGTATATTGTCACCCTGCTTATTTAAGTTATATGCAGAGTATATCAAGAAATCTGAGCTGGATGAATCACAAGCTGGAATCAAGATTGCTGGGAAAAATAACAACCACAGATTTGCAGATGATACCACTCTAATGGCAGAAAGTGAAGAGAAACTAAAGAGCCTCTAGGTGAGGGTGAATGAGGAGAGTGAAAAAGCTGACTTAAAACTCAAGTCCCATCACTTCATGGCAAATGGAGGGGGAAAGTGAAAGCAGTGACAGATTTTTTTCTTGGGCCCCAAAATCTCTGTGGATGGTGACTGCAGCCAAGAAATTAAAAGATGCTTATTCCTTGGAAGGAAAGCTACAACAAGCCTAGACAATGTATTAAAAAGCAGAGACATCACTTTGCTGACAAAGATCTGTATAGTCAAAGCGATGGTTTTTCCAGTAGTCACATATAGATGTGAGAGTTGGTCCATAAAGAAGGCAGAACACTGAAGAATTGATGATTTGAGAGAAGCATCTTAAGAGATTCTTAAGAGTCCTTTGGACTGCACAGAGATCAAACCAATCAATCCTAAAGGAAATCAACCCTAAATATTCATTGGAAGGACTGATGCTGAAACTGAAGCTCCTATATTTTGGCCACCTGATGCAAAGGACTGACTCATTGGAAAAGACCCTGATGCTGGGAAATATTGAGGGCAGACAGGGAAGAGGGCAACAGAAAATGAGATGTTTAGATAGTAGTTCAATGGACATGAATTTGAGCAAACTCTGAGACAGTGAAGGCTAAAGCAACCTTCTTGCTACAGTCCATGGGGTCTCAAAGAGTAGAAGATGACTTAGTGATTGAACAACAATAGATATACAACAGACCTTGTTGTTTATCTATTTTATTTATATTGATAGTAGTGTGTATCCGTTAATCCCAATCTCTTAATTTTTCCCTCCTCCACCTCTTTTCTTCTTTGGTAATCATAAATTTGTTCTCTATATCTGTAAGTCTGTTTTCTAAATAAATTCATTTGTATCATATTTCAGATTCCACATGTAAGCAATATTATATGATATTTATTTTTCTCTGTCTGACTACTTCATTTAGCATGAGCACCTCTAGGTCCATCCATGTTGTAAATGGCATTATTTCATTATTTTTTATGACTGAATACTATTCTATTGTGATCCACACAATTAAAGACTTTAGCTTAGTCAATGAAGCAGAAGTAGATTTTTTTTTTTTACTATTCCCTTGCATTTTCTATGATCCAATGGATGTTGGCTATTTGATCTCTGCTTCCTCTGCCTTTTCTAAGTCCAGCTTGTACATCTGCATTTCTGTTCATATACTGCTGAAGCCTAGCTTGAAGGATTTAGAGCATAATCTTGCTAGCCTGTGAAATGAATGTAATTGTATGGTAGTCTCAACATGCTTTGCCATTGCCTCTCTTTGGAACTGGAATGAAAACTGACCTTTTCTAGTCCTGCAGCCACTACTGAGAAGGCAATGGCACCCCACCCCAGTACTCTTGCCTGGAAAATCCCATGGATGGAGGAGCCTGGTAGGCTGCAGTCCATGGGGTCTCGAAGAGTCAGATACGACTGAGTGACTTCACTTTCACTTTTCACTTTACTGCATTGGAGAAGGAAATGGCAACCCACCCCAGTGTTCTTGCCTGGAGAATCCCAGGGATGGGAGAGCCTGGTGGCTGCTGTCTATGGGGTCACACAGAGTCGGACACGACTGAAGTGACTTAGCAGCAGCAGCCACTACTGAATTTTCCAAATTTGCTGGCATATTGAGAGCAGCACTTTCACAGCATCATCTTTAAGGATCTGAAACAGCTTAACTGGAATTCCATCACTTAAATAACTTTTGAAATAGCTTAACTGGAATTCCATCACCTGAGCTAACTTTGTTTGTAGTAATGCTTCCTAAGTCCCACTTGACTTCACACTCCAGGATATCTGCCTCTAGGTAAGTGACCACACCACCACACAATCAGTTATCTGGGTCATTAAGCCCTTTCTGGTATAATTCTTCTGTGTATTCTTGCCACCTCTTCTTAATCTCTCCTGCTTATGGTAAATTCTTGCTATTTGTGTCCTTTATTGTGTCATCTTTGCATGAAAAAATATCAAGGGAGATAGTTCCTTTGCTACCTCCAATTTTACTGAAGAGAACGCTACTCTGTCCCATTCTATTGTTTTCCTCTGTCTTTTCATTGTTCACTTAAGAAGGCTATCTTTTCTCCCTTGCTATTCTCTGGACTCTACGTTCAGTTGGGTATATCTTTTTCTTTCTCCTTTGCTTTTACTTCTCTTATTTTTTCAGCTATTAAGTCCTCCTCAGACAACCACTTTGCCTTCTTGCATTTGTTTTCATTGGAAGTGGTTTTTGTCATTGCCTCCTGGACAGTGTTATGAACCTCCTCCTATACTTTTTCAGGCACTTCGTCTACCAGATCTAATCCCTTGATTCTATTTGTCACCTCCACTGTGTAGTCATATGGATTTTATTTAGGTCATACTACACATCCTAGTGGTTTTCCTTACTCTCTTCAATTTAAGCCTGAATTTTACAATATGGAGCTGATGATCTGAGCCATAGTAAACTCCGGGTCTGATCTTTGCTGACTATATAGAGTTTCTCCATCTTCACTTGCAAAGAATATAATCAGTCTGATTTCCATATTAGTTAGCCATCTGGGGATGTCCATGTGGAGAGTCTTCTCTTGTCTTGTTGGAAGAGGATGTTTGCTATGACCAATGTGTTCTCTTGACAAAACTCTTAGGCTTTACCCTGCTTCATTCTATACTCTAAGAACAAACTTTCCTATTAGTCCAGGTATCTCTTGACTTCCTGCTCTTGCATTCCAATCCCCTATGATGGAAAGAACATCTTTTTTTTAGTGGAAAGGACAAGAAGCAACAGTTAGAACAGGACGAGAAACAGGACTGGTTCAAAATTGGGAAAGGAGTATGTAAAGGATGTATATTGGCACACTGCTTTTTTAACTTCTATGCAGAGTACACCATGTGAAATGCCAGGTTGTATGAAACACAAGCTGGAATTAAGATTGTCAAGAGAAATAGCAATAACCTCAGATATGCAGATGACACCACTCCATTGGCAGAAATTGAAGAAGAGCTAAAGAGCCTCCTGATGTAGATGAAAGAGGAGAGTGAAGAACCTGGCTTAAAACTCAACATTCAAAAAACTAACATCATGGCATCTGGTCCCATCCCTTCATGGAAAATAGATGGGTAAAAATGGCAATAGTGAGAGACTATCTTCTGGGGCACTCAAATCACCATGGATTGTGACTGTAGCAAGGAAATTTAAAGAACTTGCTCCTTGGAAGAAAAGCTATGACAAACCTTGTTGTTCTTCAGTTGCTCAGTCGTGTCCGACTCTTTAAGACTGCATGGACTACAACACAGCAGACTTCCCTGTCCTTTACCATCTCCCAGAGCTTGCTTAAATGTGTGTCCACTGAGTTGGTGATGCCATCCAACCATCTCATCCTCTGTCATCTCCTTCTCCTCCTGGCTTCAATCTTTCCCAGCATCGGGGTCTTTTCCAGTGAGTCAGTTCTTTGCATCAGGTGGCCAAAGTATTGGAGCTTCATCTTCAGCATCAGTCCTTCCAATGAATATTCAGGACTGATTTCCTTTAGGATTGACTCGTTTGATCTCCTTGCAGTCCAAGTGACTTGTAAGAGTCTTCCCCAACACCACGGTTCAAAAATATCAGTTCTTCAGCTCTTAGACTTCGTTATGGTCCAACTCTCACATCCATACATGCTTATTGTTGGCAAAGTAATGTCTCTGCTTTTTAATATGCTGTCTAGGGTTGTCATAGCTTTTCTACCAAGGAACAAGCATCTTTTAATTTCATGCCTGCAGTCACCATCTGCAATGATTTTGGAGCCTAAGAATATAAAGTCTCTCACTGTTTCCATTGTTTCCCCATCTATTTGCCATGAAGTGATGGGACCAGACACGATCTTCATCTTTTGAATGTTGAGTTTTAAGCCAACTTTTTCATTCTCCTCTTTCACTTTCATCAAGAGGCTCTTTAGTTCCTCTTTGTTTTCTGTCTTAAAAATGGTGTTGTCTGCATATCTGAGGTTATTAATATTTTTCCCACCTATCTTGATTCCAGCTTGTGCTTCATACAGCCCAGTATTTTGCATGATGTACTCTGAATGTAAGTTAAATAAGCAGGGTGACAATATACTGTCTTGAAGTACTCCTTTCCCAATTTGGAACCAGTTCCTTGTTCCATGTCTGGTTGTAACTGTTGTTTCTTGGCCTGCAATACAGGCTTCTCAGGAGGCAGGTAGGTGGTCTGGTATTCCCATGTCTTGAAAATTTTTCCACAGTTTGTTGTGATCCACACAGTCAAAGGATTAAGTGTAGTCAATGAAGCAGAAGTAGATTTTTTTTCAGGTATCGTCTTGCTTTTTCTATGATCCAGTGGGTGTTGGTAATTTGATCTCTGTTTCCTCTGCCTTTTCTAAATCCAGCTTGAACATCTGAGAGTTCTCAGTTCATGTACTATTGATCCCTGGCTTGGAGAATTTTGAGCATTAATTTGCTAACGTGAAATGAGTGCAACTGCGGGGTAGTTTGAGCATTCTTTGTCATTGCCTTTCTTTGGGATTGGAATGAAAACAGACCTTTTCAGTCCTGTGACCGCTGCTGAGTTTTCCAAATTTGCTGGCATATTGAGTGCAGCACTTTCACAGCATCATCTGCAGAATGTGAAATAACTCAGCTGGAATTCCATCACCTCCAATAGCTTTGTTTGTGGTGATTCTTCCTAAGGGCCACGTGAATTCACACTCCAGAATGTCTGACTTTAGGTGAGTGGTCACACCATCTTGGTTAGCTGGGTCATGAAGATCTTTTTTGTATAGTTCTGTGTATTCTTGTCACCTCTTCTTAATATCTTCTGCTTCTGTTAGGTCCATATAATTTCTCTCCTTTATTGTGCCCATCTTTGCATGAAATGTTCCCTTGGTATCTCTAATTTTCTTGAAGAGGTCTCTAGTCTTTCCTATTCTGTTGTTTTCCTGTATCCCATTCTCTTGTTTTCCTGTATTTCTTTGTATTGTTCACTGAGGAAGGCTTTCTTATCTCTTCTTGCATTTCTTTGGAACTCTATATTCAGATGGGTACACCTTTCTTTTTCTCCTTTGCCTTTCACTTCTCTACTTTTCTCAGCTATTTGTAAGGCCTCCTCAGAACAGCCATTTTACCTTTTTGGATTTCTTTTTCTTGGGGATGGCTTTGATCACCACCTCTTATACAATGTTACGAACCTCCATCCATAGTTCTACAGGCACTCTGTCTATCAGATCTAATCCCTTGAACCTAGGCAGTGTATTATAAAGCAGAGACATCACTTTGCTGACAGAAGTCTGTATAGTCAATGCTATGTTTTTCCAGTAATCGTGTATGATTGTGAGAGTTGGACCATAAAGAATGCTGAGTGCTGAAGAACTGATGCTTCCAACCTGTGGTGCTGGAGAAGACTCTTGAGAGTCTGTTGGAGAGTAAGGAGATCAAACAGTCAATCCTAAAGGAAGTTGACCCTGAATATTTTTTGGAAGGACTGATTCTGAATTGAAGCTCTAATACTTTGGCCTCCTTATGAGAAGAGCTTACTCATTGGAAAAGTTCCTGATGCTGGGAAAGACTGAGAGCAAGAGGCCATCAGGGACAGAGGATGAGATGATTGGATGGCATCACTGACTCAATGGGCATGAGTTTGAGCAAAGTCTAGAAGATAGTGAAGGACAGGAAATCCTGGCATGCTGCAGTTCATGCGGTCTCAAAAAGTCTGATAGGACTTAGCAGCAGAACAGCAACAGCAATGTTTTACTGTATATATGTACCAACAACAAAATGTAGCATGTCTTCTTTATCCATTCATCTGTCAGTGGACATTTGGATTGCTTCCATATCTTGGCTATTGCAATTTGTGCTGCTGTGAATATAGCGGTTCTTGTATTTTTTTTTTTGAATTAAAAGTTTTCTGATATTATACCTGAGAGTGTAATTGTAAGATAATATGGTAATTCTAGTTTTAGTTTTTAAGGAAACTCCATACTGTTCTCCGAAATGACTGGATTAATTTACATTCCCATCAACTGTGTAGAAGCATTCCTTTTTCTGTATACCCTGAAAAAATAAAATTCTTAATATAAGTGAGAGTAAGTTAATACAATGAGCATCATAAAGAATAAATATTAAAAAATTAGTTTGCATAATCCAATCTTATAATTAAACATATATAAGTATACAGATAAATATATTAATATGCAATCCTATTTATTATATGGTATTTCATCAGCACACACATTCTATGATCAATGTACATGTATAGTTTTGAACAGAGGTAATTTTGCAGAATGCTTTTAAGGTGTTTTGTAGAAGGACACCAGGAAAGGGCAGATTGCCATAGCCTTGAAAATGTGCTTTGGTTTGTCCTTGGTGCTGCTGGCCCCATTGTCTTGCAGACAGAGACCTGACTCAGCCTTCCGTGTTGTCCTGCTCTTTGATGCTCTCGTCTTGTTTGCTAAGGAAGCTCTGTGAAGCCCTCAGCTAACTGAACAGTTGACTCAAGCTTTGCTCCTACTGTACATGCTTCTTGCATGGTGGAGTCAGGGCAGGATGAGGGTAGGCTGAGTGGCAGATGACCATAGGTTTTCCTGTACAGGCAGCCTAGTTGGGACACTTATGCCCATAAGGGGCACTCATGTTGATGATCACAGTGTGCAGGGCTGGCTGAGACCCAGTAGGTCACAGTGTGTGCAAGGGAAGCCCAGCCCCTTCTCCCCACCACTCATCCAGGCACTCAGCTTATCCAGGCTTGTAGGGTGAGGAACTCTTGCTTTTGGCCCTGCAGAAGGATTGGTGGGGGGAAAGGCCTGCTCTGGACAAGAATGCATGGGTCTTCTTGGAGGCCTCCCTGCACTGTCATCTTCTCATCTACCTCGGCCCATCTGAACTGTAATAAGGAAACTTTGCAACATGTGTTTGGTATATATGTGTGTATGTATGATTTTAATTCTTTGCAAATATAACCTGATCTATTTACATGTACTGTTTAAAAATTTGATTATTTTAGGCCTCTAACTTTTAAATACTTTTCCAGGAAAGAGACATGTAAATAGAGGACTGTCTAGATATGCATAGGAAAAAAAATACTGACAGCATATATAGTAAATGTATAGCCATTTTTTGAGGGGACATTATGCATGCTTATTATTCTTGAGGCAGTAATTATGGTGTATTTATCTTTGTAGCTGGCACTTAAAAGATATTCAATAAAAGTTTATTGAATGAATAAAAAATATTATACTCATTTACTCTTTCTATTCTTATGAATTTAAAAAATCATCATAAAAAATAAAAAAAATCATCATCAAGCATTATTTTTACAGTCAGGAAACATACCTTGAATATTAACTTCAGTCTCTTTGTTCTCAGATTAGTAGCCTCGGGTCTGCAATAATTAATAATTCGTTGACTTGTAGTATCAATGATTCTTACTAAGGTATTTGATCTCTCAACATTGCTAAGATTGGTTTTGCTGGCCTTCTTTAGTAATTCTGCTGAATTTCTGCAAGATTTTTTTTAAACAAAAATTTTATAGGCAAATACTTTGGGTATTGCTCAGTCACTACACTTTATTTTATTGAATTCTCAAGCTCTTAACCAAAGGATGAAATCACGTTGACATCATTAAAAAGGCAATTTGGCAATTGAGAAACCATTCCACACACTATTTAAGACACACTTTTATCCCTGCCAAAGAAATCACCATGACTAAGAGTTCCATCACCGATATTATTATGATGCATTAAAGTCCCTATCTAATTATAACATATCAACATTTCAGCATGACATAAATTCTATCTTATCAGAGAATTTATTGCCTTCATTTGTCAGAATGGGAAAATAAAGAATGGAAGTCAAATGATTAACCCAAGGACACACATGAACATTTTAAACATCTGGAAATGGGAATCTGGTCCTTGACATCAGTGTTCTTGTTCATTAGAGGTCATTTCCCATCAACTATGTCATTTTGATTAAATAATCCTTATAGAATTAATTAATGTAAAATATTGCTATGTGAAAAGTAATCATTATCTAGCTTTGTTTGTAAGCTTTAGTTTGAATTTTGAAAATTACCCAAATCTTCTCCTTTTGGAGAGGTCATGAAAAGGAAAATCCAGGGTATTGACAGATACCACATAATACTAAGAAAAAAATGTGAACATCTCTGAGATAAAAATTTCATTATAAGATTTTCTTTTCAGATTTTAATTCTATCAAATTCTGGTTTCTCCAATTTGTAGCAAGTGAGATAGATAAAGTTCTGTATTGTCAAAGCTATGGTTTTTCCAGTAATCAAGTATGGATGTGAGAGTTGGACCATAAAGAAGGCTGAGCTCTGAAGAACTGATGCTTTTGAACTGTGGGAGTATAGAAGACTCTTGAGAGTCTCTTGGACTGCAAGGAGATCAAACCACTCAATCCTAAAGAAAATCAATCCTAAAATATTCATTGGAAGGACTGATGCTGAAGTTAAAGCGCCAATGCTTTGGCCACCTGATGCAAAAGGCTGACTGATTAGAAAAGACCCTGATGCTGGAAAAGATTGAAGGCAGGAGAAGGGGACGACAGAGGATGAGATGGTTGGATGGCATCACCATCTCGAGAGACATGAATTGGAGCAAGCTCTGGGAGTTGGTGATGGACAGGGAAGCCTGGCGTGCTGTAGTCCACATGGTCGGACATGACTGAGCAACTGAACCAAACTGAGACAGATAAAGAGAAGCTTTCTCCTAGGCTTTTAATATTTGCTTCTGATTTGAGTTGTCGATGTTGCAAACTTTCTTTCTTACTATCTTTTTGTTCCATTTTGTTTTAGTTTCCTTAAAACCATGAGAGAAGTAAAAAAATAGAATATCTTAATATTTTTCAATTTGTAGGTAAAGTTTGGAATACATGGAGGTCTCATTTTATATTTGAGTTACTTTGTTCACTTTTAGTTTTAATAAAATGTGAAACAAAACAAAACTCTCTAGTGTATACGACTGTTTATTTTATTATGCTCTGTTTAGTTATTCAAGAAAAAAAGTTACAGAAGTGTAATCGTTGCCATCTGTTGTATTTGAAGTAAACTCTAGCCCCAAAGTCAAAAAAGTCATAGCAACAACTTATAAAAACAACTGCAATAATATCAACTCACTATGGTTACTGGTGAAACTTTATTTTTCTCTCAAATGAAGTAAGTTTCCTTAGAGGATTATTTTAACATTTGATTTATATCATTATTAAATTTTCCTCCAAAATCATCAAAGTCTCTAATAAGATTGTTATTTAACTCTGCCTGATAGGAGATTAACAGATTTTTCTCTCACTCTGACTCAAACCTCATCAGAACTCCTTCTTTTTTTTTTTTCTTTTTAATACAAATTTAGAACTCCTTCTTTAAAGAATATTATTTTAAAGAACTTCTTAGGATCTGATTTTAAGGAGAAATGTGTGTATATATATGTGTATATATTATCCCATTGTATTAATGGCTACTGTTACGGGCAATACAAAAGGCATGAAAATTTGGTCATGTGGAATATTCACTGTGACTTGGGAACATTTGTTCATAAAATGGTACTGCCTCAGGCCATATTTTTGTCATGTTTTTCTTTAGAAACTGTAGCTGTAAAACATTAGGTGGTCTTCAAGGTAGACAGGTCTTATATGAGGTTGCTCTCTCTTGAGGGCATAAAGGCAAAATAAAGCACCATTGGCTTCTTCGGAAATTAGCAGAGCTAGTGTTTAAAGACACTGATTGGAATTGCCAATGTATTTACTTGCTTTTTTATTTTCCAAAAGGGAACTCTAATTACTCTACCAAGGAAAAAAATGTCTTACTGCTACATCCATACATCCACATTTTAAAATCATTTTGACCCCTCTAAATATTTTTCAAAAGAAGCCATAATCAGAGTATTGTGGACATTCAAGAACATAGCTTATTTTAGAGAAATTAGCATAAAACTTATTGTCGTTATTCAATTTAATTTTTTCTCTGAAATAACTGAATAAATGGACAGAAATAATTTAAATGGTTGATACTAAATTTTCATTTGTACCATGAAATTGACAACCACTATTTTTACCACCTGAGAAAAGCTTATGATTTTAAATTAGAAAATAAATTTGGAAGTTCTTCAGTTCATTCAGGATAAAATATTACCAAATCCTGTTACAATTTCTACATTGGTAATGTTTATATTAATGTAATTTGTTGTTTTGGCAGGATTTGTGTATGTGTGTGAGTGTTTGGAAGAAAAGAAAAGGTGTAAAAGTAAAAGGTATTCACTCATTTACTACACATCTTGCTCACCTATTATGTATGAGGCACTGTGCTAGGTATTGTGTGGAATTTACAACAGAGTCTTAAGGCATGTATAAGCTGGATTAGATGGGAAGACAGTATGCATTCACATCACTGCAGGATAACCATTACTTGTTTAATCTTAATGCCAAGCCACAAAAGCCTGGAAGTAAATACAGGGTCATATTTTGAATAAATATTGCTTCTTAGACTATGCTCCCTAACATTAAAACTATTTCTAGGATGTTAGGGGCTAAACACTGTCCAAGATTAGGATGTTTTGGGTACAGTAATCATCTGCCATTTTTATTTTCCTCCTGAAAAGATTTGGTTACATGTGCTCAAACAAACAAACAAACAAAAAACTATTGACGAATCACCAGAGCTACTGAATGTCAACAACAAAAGCTTCATTTGTATGTGTGTACCCCTAGTTGCCTCATTTTTTTCTTATTCTTTAAAAATACTTAATTTAATTTTTATTTTATATTGCAATACAGTTGATTTACAATGTGTTAGTTTCAGGTGTACAGCAATGTGCTTCACTTATACATATACATATATTCATTCTTTTTCAGATTCTTTTTCCATATAGGTTATTACAGAATAATGAGTAGAGTTCCCTGTGCTACACAGTAGGTCATTTTTGATAATCTATTTTGCCTTTGTTGCCTATTTTCTGTTTTTTTAATTTGGGTATAGTTACTTTACAATGTTGCATTAATTTCTGTTGTACAATGAAGTGAATCAACTATATGTATATATCCTCCTTCCTATTCACTAACAACAAAAGTTCAGAGAGAGAAATTAAGGAAAAAATCCCATTTACCACTGCAACAGAAAGAATGAAATACCTGGGAATAAACCTACCTAAGGAAGCAGAAGACCTGTACTGAGAAAACTATGACACCAATGAGAAAAATCAAAGATGACACAGATGAAGAAATATATCATGTTCTTGGATCAAAGAATCAATATGTGAAAATGACTATAATACTCAGAGCAATCTGTAGATTCGATGCAATCCCTATCAAATTACCAATGACATTTTTCACAGAATTAGAACAAAAATTTTACAGTTTGTATGGAAACACAAAAGACCCCGAATAGCCAAAGCAATCTTCAGAAAGAGATAACAGAGCTGGAGGAATCAGGCTCCCTGACTTCAGACTATACTGCAAAGCTATGTTAATCAAACCAACATGGCACTGGCACAGAAACATTGATCAATGGAATAGGACAGAAGGCCCAGAGATAAGCTCATGGACCTATGGTCACCCAGTCTATGACAAAGGAGGCAAGAATATACAATTGTTGCCTCTTTTCATACTCAAAGACACCAGACTCCTTTTCTGCCTTGGGAAGACTTTTCTCCCCTCACCAGTTTCCTGTTCAGTCGCTCAATCATGTTTGAATCTTTGCAACCCCATGAACCACAGCATGCCAGGCCTCCCTGTCCATAACCTACTGCTAGAATCTACTGAAACCCATGTCCATTGAGTTGGTGATGCCATCCAACCATCTCATCCTCTATCGTCCCCTTCTCCTCCTGCCCTCAATAATTCCCAGCATCAGGGTCTTTTCCAATGAGTCAGCTCTTCACATCAGGTGGCCAAAGTATTGGAGTTTCAGCTTCAACATCAGTCCTCGCAATGAACACCCAGACTGATCTCCTTTAGGATGGACTGGCTGGATCTCCTTGCAGTCCAAGGGACTCTCAAGAGTCTTCTCCAACACCACAGTTCAAAAGCATCAATTCTTCAGCACTTAGCTTTCTGTATAGTCCAACTCTTACATCCATACATGACTACTGGAAAAACCATAGCCTTGACTAGACAGACCTTTGTTGGCAAAGTAATGTCTCTGCTTTTTAATATGCTGTCTAGGTTGGTCATAATTTTCCTTCCAAGGAGTAAGCATCTTTTAATTTCATGGTTGCAATCAGCATCTGCAGTGATTTTGGAGCCCCCAAAATTAAAGTCAGCCACTATTTCCACTGTTTCCCCATCTATTTGCCATGACTTCATGGGACCAGATGCCATGATCTTAGTTTTCTGAATGTTGAGCTTTAAGCCAACTTTTTCACTCTCCTCTTTCACTTTCACCAAGAGGCTTTTTAGTTCTTCTTCACTTTCTACCATAAGGCTGGTATCATCTATATATCTGAGCTTATTGATATGTCTCCCAGCAATCTTGATTCCAGCTTGTGCTTCCTCCAGCCCAGGGTTTCTCATGATGTACTCTGCATAGAAGTTAAATAAGCAGGGTGACAATATACAGCCTTGACGTACTCCTTTCCCTATTTGGAACCAGTCTGTTGTTCCATGTCCAGTTCTAACTGTTGCTTCCTGACCTGCATCTCCCCTCACCACCGAAACTCTAAGTAGCAAAGACATTGATATGATTCAGAGAGTTTTCCTGGATCTGCAAGAATGTTGTTTAACCACCCTGCTGAAAATTCTGTGCCAAAGAGTTACAGTGGCAGCTGCTTTGTGAGCTATAGCAACTTTCCCCATACTGGGAGAATGTATGGTCCTTAGGCTCCACAGCTCTGATGTGTAACTTAAAATATAGAAAATTCTATCTCTCTACCTTCATGGTGTGCACACCAATAACACTCAAAATTTCAAAGACACTGTCAGTAATCTTTACTTTCCAGTAGCTATCTCTCTTCCTGGGATCAGATTTGAATCTTCAGGGGTAGGGAAGGAAGTCTGTATCAGAATTGCTGAGATTGTTTAATAACGAGTTTGTTGTTACTGGCCCAATCTTGCATGCCTGTCATTCCCTTAGATTAATGTCCTTCCCACAGATTGTCTTTATGCAGATGCATTACTGTGCCGACATTATCTGTCCTGAACTTGTCTAAATCCTAAAATAAGGACAATTTAGGCAATGGCACCCCACTCCAGTACTCTTACCTGGAAAATCCCATGGATGGAGGAGCCTGGTAGGCTGCAGTCCATGGGGTTGCTGAGAGTCGGACATGACTGAGCGACTTCACTTTCACTTTTCACTTTCCTGCATTGGAGAAGGAAATGGCAACCCACTCCAGTGTTCTTGCCTGGAGAATCCCAGGGATGTGGGGGAGCCTGGTGGGCTGCCATCTATGGGGTCGCACAGAGTTGGACACGACTGAAGCGACTTAGCATCAGTAACAGTAGCATGTGCAAATGGGATTCCTGTAACATAAGAAAAGACAGTGTTATAGAATGTCAGGGAAGGAAAAGGAAACTTTTGTCTAAGAAGATTTCACAAATGGATATTGTAGTTGCCATTTATAGAACTGAGGAGAGAATATGGCCAGATCTTCTGAGTTAAGAATTTCACGTTCTAAGTGGGAACCTACAGGAAATCCAGTTTATGTGGCAAATTTTAAACATAAAGGACTTAACAGAGAGAATTAAGGATTTACTTAATGCATGGAAGGGCTGACAGGGTGGACCTTAAGCTGGTCCTTCAGGAAAAACTCATAGAGCATCACAGAACTGACTCACCGGAATCTTCTCATGCTTCCTTTAAGATTGCTGTGGGTACTACAAAGTTCTTGAACTACCTAAGGGAAATGGAATCCAGGAATCAGGCAGCTGCTGTCACAGAAGACTCTGGGTTCCCAGCAACTGGACAGGGAACAGTGACATGATTTGCAAGAACATCTCACACCCTTACAACAGATTTCCAGTGCAGAAAATTGGGCTCTGGCTCAATCTTCCTATTCTAAATGCTTTGCAAGTCCATCTAATTGGTGGCATCTGTTTTGCACCCTAGCTGAAGATAGATCCAGAAATATTTACACCATAACAATTGGCATACAATATGTATCAGAGCTTCCCTCCTCTCCACCCTTCAGAAAACAGATTTTAAACATCTCTTGGCACATCACTGGCCTGTTGACTCTGTTCACTGTGTCTTCCATATTTTGCACAGGACATATAATACATAAATGAAGGCATAAAATTGGATTAGAATTTTATGACAGTATAAGATTAGAACTTTCATGAGAGATTTGATGCTGACAGATGCAAAGCTAGCCCTTACATGACTTTTTGGTAAAGTTTCTTCAAAACCAAAGCACACTATATAACACCATTTTGGCTAGAGAAGGGAAGGGCAACCTGCTCCAGTATTCTTGCTGGAAAATCCCATGGACAGAAAAGCCTTGCAGGCTACAGTCCATGGGGTTGCAAAAGAGTTGAACATGACTTGGCGACTAAACAACAAAAACAAAAAGTGGAAAACTAAAGTAACTGCTGGTACTGTGAGACCACTTTTATTAGTAAATCTATTTATATATTCCTGTTCAAGAAAACCACAGTTATTAGAAACCAGTTTTCTCCATCCTGATGCAGTTTTGCAGTTTGAAGCTATCTAGAAATAAAGATACTGTGTACATATAATAGGATACAATGACTAATTTTTCCCCATCTTTCCAAAATCATAGATACTATCATGTTCGGTTCAAATTAAAACTATCTTTATGGCTCAAACAGTTTATTTGCATAAATATAAACATTTTCAGTTTATAACACAATGGGAAGTACTCTAAAATTAGTCTTTTTACACAAGCAGAATTATCTACAAAGCAGAAACAGACTCACAGAGTAGATAACAGATTTGTGGTTGCCAAGGGATTGGGGGGAGGAAAGGATTGGGAGTTTGGGATAAGCTAATGCAAACTATTATATATAGGAAAGATAAAAAGCAATGTCCTACTGTATAACACAGAAAACTGTATTGAATATCTTATGATAAATCATAATGGAAAAGAAAAAAATTAAATTAAATTAGTCACTTTAAAAAGTTGTTTGTAGGCTGGGAGAAAGGATTTCAAAAGGCCCTTGACATTTTCATTATACTTAGTTAATGATCATAGGATTCATTTTGATTCAAACTAAGTTTATACTCTTAAAATTTTAAATTCTTTAAAATTTTTAAAACATTCCTAAGACAGCAAAATGTCCGGCATGGCTGGGCCAGACAGTATCATAGCTGTAGGGCTTGCAGTGCCTTGGAGTGTGTATCCCTGAGCCTGGTAGCCCCACATTGTCTCTGGCCCTGTAGTGTAGATGCAATATGAGCATATGTGATGGATGGTCGTTTTCCTGAAATTAACATTATCAGAAGACTGACCTCCACATGGCAAAAAAGGGCCAGTTCACACTGCTGGATCTGAAGGGCTGCTCGTTGAGACCAAGTTCTGAGTGGAGCCTCCAGTCATTGGTGCTCCTGGCTGCCTTTCTTCAGCAGGTGCTCCTGGTAGCAGTGTGTGTGTTCTCCATGTTTCCAGAGGAGCCTATTATTACCTTTCTAACAAGAGAGAGAAAAAAAAAAACTTATGTTTTAAACAAATTCCATATTTTAAAAAATGTTTGTGTTCAATTTTCTTGTATTTCACTTTTAAGAGTCTAAAATTCTTTTCTAGGTTTTTTTTTTTTTTTTTTTTTTTTGCTTTTTCATATTTGTTATTAGTTTTGTACCTTTAAGAGTCTAATTTTTAGTATCCACTTTCATTTAGGGATTTGATTACTGGCTTGATTGCACTCTTCCCTTTTGACTCTTCCTTTTGTCCTTCTGGCAACCTTTATCTCTGTCTTCCCTCTTCTCTTTTCTATATAACTTTGTGAATCTCTTTGGATGTTCCTGGCTGTGGAGAATTGTTTCACCATTAACCTAGGGGTTCTGTCTTCTGTACTGTGTGGATACAGAAGCCTTGATGCTACTGTAAGAGGGGAATCAAAACCCAAAGGCAGGAGGATCAACTCCAGAACTTTGGGCTATCATAGAACTCCTGACCCCAGGGAATGTTAATAGATGAGAACCCACCCCAAAGCTGCCATACCTACACTGATACCAAGTTCCATTCAAGAGCCAGCAAGCTCCGGTGCAAGACACCACACACTAATCCTTCAGCAAAACAGGAACACAGCGCTGAACATTGAAATACAGGCTGCCCAAAGCCATACCAAACCCATCGACACCCCAAAACATACTACTGGACACTGGATTGCCCTCCAGAGAGACGAGATCAGCTCCACCCACTAGAACTCAGACACAAACTCCTCCAACCAGGAACCTTCACAAGCCATGGTCAACTCCACCCACAGAGAGCAGACTCCATAATTAAGAGGAACTATGACACTCCAGTCTGAAGAAAGGAGACCCCAAACACAGCAAACTAATCAAAATGAAAAGCAGAGGAATATCCAGCAGGTGAAGGAACATGATAAAAACCCAACAAACCAAACAAAAGAAGAAGAGAAAGGGAGTCTGAAAAATAATTCAGAATAATGATAGTAAAGATGATTCAAAATCTTGAAAAGAAAATGGAGTTACAGATAAATAGACTAGAGTCATGGATTGAGAAAATGCAACAAATGTTTAAGAAGAACCTAGAAGAAATAAAGAATAGTCAATCAATAATGAACAATGCAATAACTGGGATTAAAAGTTCTCTGCAGGGAAACAATAGTAGGGGAACTGAGATAGAAGAAAGGATAAGTGAGATGGAATATAGAATGTTGGGAATAAATAAATAAAAAAGAATAAAAAGAAATGAGGACAGCCTCAGAGACCTCTGGGACAATGTTAAACACTCCACCATTTGAATCATAGGAGTCCCAGAAGAAGAAGACAAAAGGAAAGGGCAAGAGAAAATATTTGAGGAAATAATAGTTGAAATTTTCCCTAAAATTGGGGAAGGAAATAATCACCCAAGTCCAAGAAGTCCAGAGAGTTCCATACAGGATAAACCCAAGAGGAAACACACCAAGATGCATACTAATCAAACTGACAAAAATTAAACACAAAGAGCAAATATTAAAAGCAGCAAGGGATAAACAACAAATAACATAAAAGGGGATCCCCATAAGGGCAACAGTTGCTCTTTCAACAGAAATTCTGTATGCCAGAAGGGAATGGCAGGATATACTAAAAGTGATGAAAGAGAAAAAGCTGCAACCAAGATTACTCTACACAGCAAGGATCTCGTTCATATTCAAAGGAGAAATCAAAAGCTTTACAGATAAGCAAAAGCTGAGAGAATTTAGCACCACCAAACTAGCTCTTCAACAAATGCCAAATGGTCTTCTCTAGACAGGAAACACAGAAAAGATTTCTAAAACTGAACCAAACATTAAAGTAAATGGTAATGAGATCATACCTATCAATAATCACCTTAAATGTAAATGGGTTAAATTCTCCAACCAAAAGACAATGACTGGCCAAATGGATACAAAAACAAAACCCCTATATATGGCTGTCTACAAAAGAGGAACCAGAGATCAAATTGCCAACATCCGCTGGATCCTGGAAAAAGCAAGAGTGTTCCAGAAAAATATCTATTTCTGCTTTATTGACTATGCAAAAGCCTCTGACTGTGTGGATCACAATTAACTGTGGAAAATCCTGAAATAAATGGGGATACCAGACCACCTGACCTGACTCTTGAGAAACCTGTATGCAGGTCATGAAGCAACAGTTAGAACTGGACATGGAACAACAGACTGGTTCCAAATAGGAAATGGAGTACATCAAGGTTGTATATTGTCACCCTGCTTATTTAACTTCTATGCAGAGTACATCATGAGAAACGCTGGGCTGGAAGAAGCACAAGCTGGAATTAAGATTGCCGGGAGAAATATCAATAACCTCAGATATGCAGATGATACCACCCTTATGGCAGAAAGTGAAGAGGAACTAAAAAGCCTCTTGGTGAAAGTGAAAGAAGAAAGTGAAAAAGTTGGCATAAAGCTCAACATTCAGAAAACGAAGATCATGGCATCTGGTCCCATCACTTCATGGGAAATAGATGGGGAAACAGTGGAAACAGTGTCAGACTATTTTTTTTGGCTCCAAAATCACTGCAGATGGTGATTGCAGCCATGAAATTAAAAGACACTTACTCCTTGGAAGGAAAGCTATGACCAACCTAGATAGCATATTGAAAAGCAGAGACATTACTTTGCCAACAAAGGTCCATCTAGTCAAGGCTATGGTTTTTCCTGTGGTCATGTATGGATGTGAGAGTTGGACTGTGAAGAAAGCTAAGCGCTGAAGAATTGATGCTTTTGAACTGTGGTGTTGGAGAAGACTCTTGAGAGTCCCTTTGATTGCAAGGAGATCCGACCGTCCATTCTGAAGGAGATCAGCCCTGGGGTTTTTTTGGAAGGAATGATGCTAAAGCTGAAACTCCAGTACTTTGGCCACCTCATGCGAAGAGTTGACTCATTGGAAATACTCTGATGCTGCAGGGGTTGGAGGCAGGAGGAGAAGGGGACAACAGAGGATGAGATGGCTGTATGGCATCACTGACTCGATGGACATGAGTTGAGTGAACTCCAGGAGATGGTGATGGACAGGGAAGCCTGGTGTGCTGCGATTCATGGGGTTGCAAAGAGTCGGACATGACTAAGTGACTGAACTGAACTGAACAAAAGACCCACCTCAAACTTAGGGAAACATACACACTGAAAGTAAAGGGCTGGAAAAAATATTTCATGCAAATGGAGATCAAAAGAAAGCAGGAGTAGCAATACTCATATCAGATAAAATAAACTTTAAAATAAAGAGCATTATAAGAGACAAAGAAGGACACCACAAAATGATCAGAGATCAATCCAAGAGGAAGATATAACAATTATAAATATATGTGCACCTAACATAAGAGCACCTCAGTACATGAGGCAAATGCTAACAGCTATGAAAGGGGAAATTGACAGTAAACAGTAATAGCAGGGGACCTTAATACCCCACTCACACCAATGGACAGATCATCCAGACAGAAAATTAACAAGTAAACACAAGCTATAAATGATACATTGGACCTGTTAGACCTAATTGATATCTACAGGGCATTTCAAACCAAAACAATGGATTTAACCTTTTTCTCAAGTTCACGTGCAACATTTTCCATGATAGATGACATTCTGGGCTAAAAATCTAGCCTTGGTAAATTAAAAACAAATTGAAATCATTACAAGCATCTTTTCCAGTCACAATGCTGTAATAGTAACTATTAACTAGAGGAAAAAAAACTATAAAGGGCACAATCATATGGAGGCTAAACAACATGCTTCTGAATAAGCAAGAGATCACTGAAGAAATAAAAAAGGAAATCAAAATATGCATAGAAACAAATGATAATTAAAATCATGACAACCCAAAATCTATGGGATTCAGTAAAAGTAATGCTGAGAATGAAGTTCATAACAATAGAAGCCTACCTCAAGAAACAAGAGAAACATCAAATAAACAACCTAATTTTACACATAAAGCAACTAGAAAAAGAAGAACAAAACCCCCCAACGTTAATAAAAGGAGATAAATCATAAAAATTAGAGCAGAAATAGAATAAAAAGAAATGAAGGAGACTATAGCAAAGATGAATAAAGCTCATTCTTTGAGAAGGTAAATAAAATAGACAAATCCTTAGCCAGACTCATTAAGAAAAAAAAACAACGAAGACTCAAATCAATAAAATTAGAAATGAAAATGAAGACATTATAGTAGACAATACAGAAATACAAAGGATTACAAAAGACTGTGAACTCACAGGAAATCACTCGCATTTGCACACATCTGTGCAAATGTTAATGTTTGTGTGTGTGTGAGTTGCTCAGTCGTGTCTGACTCTTTGTGACCCCATGGACTGTAGACCACCAGGCTTCTCTGTCTCTGGAATTCCCCAGGTAAGAATACTGGAGTGGATTGCCATTCCCTTCTTCAGAGGATTTTCCCCACCCAGGGATCAAGCCCTGGTCTCCTGCATTGCAGGCAAATTCTTAACCATTTGAGCTACAGGGAAGTCATAAAAGACTACTATAAGCAACTATATGCCAATAAAATGGACAACTTGGAAGAAATGGACACATTCTTAGAAAAGCATTACCTTCCAAAATTGAACCAGGAAGAAAAATAAAATTTGAACAGAAGAATCACAAGCACAGAAATAAAAGCTGTATTTAAAAATCTGCCAACAAAAAAAGCCTAGGACCAGATGGCCTCACAGTTGAATTCTACCAGAAATTTAGAGAAGAGCTGACATCTATTCTACTCAAACTCTTCCAGAAAGTTGCAGAGGATGGAAAACTCCCTAAATCATTTTACAAGGCCATCAACACCCTGATACCCAAACCAAACAAAGTTGCAACACACAAAAAATAAAACTATAGGCCAATATTACTGATGAACATAGATGCAAAAATCCTCAACAGAGTTCTAGCAAACAGAATCTAACAACATATTAAAAGATCAGACATCATGATTAAGTGGGCTTTATTCCAGGGATGTAAGAATTCTTTAATATTTGCAAATCAATGTGATACACCATATTAATAAATTGAAAGACAAAAGCCATATGATAATTTCAGTAGATGCAAAGAAAACCTTTGACAAAATTCAAGACCCATTTATGATAAATCTCTCTATAAAGTAGGAATAGAAGGAACATACCTCAACATAATAAATGCCATATATGACAAACCCATAGAAAACATTATCCTCAATGGCAAAAAATTGGAAACATTTCTACTAAAATCAGGAACAAGACAAAGGTACCGACTCTCACCACTATAATTCAACATAGTTTTGGAAGTTCTTGTCAGAGCAATCAGAGAAGAAAAAGAAATAAAAGAATCCAGATTGGAAAAGAAGCAAAACTTTCACTGTTTGCAGATGATATGATCCTCTACCTAGAAAACCCTAGAGATGCCACCAGAAAATTACTAGAGCTAATCAATAAACATAGTAAAGTTGTAGGATATAACATCAAAACACAGAAACCCCTTACATTCCTATACATTAACAATGAAAAATCAGCAATAGAAATTAAGGAAACAACCCCATTCACCATTGCAACAGAAGGAATAAAATACTTAAGAATAAATTTACCTAAAGAAGCAAAAGACCTGTATACAGAAAACTATAAAACACTGATGAAAGAAATCAAAGATGACACAAATAGATAGAGGAATATACCATGTTCTTGAATTGGAAGAATCAATAGAGTGAAAATGAGTATACTACCCAAAGCAATCTATAGATTCAATGCAATCCCTATCAAGCTAATAATGGTATTTTTCACAGAATTAGAACAAATAATTTCACAATTTGTATGAAAACACAAAAGACCTCAAACAGCCAAAGCAATTTTGAGAAAGAAGAATGGAACTGGTAGAATCAACCTTGCTGACTTCAGACTATACTACAAAGCTACAGTCATCAAGACAGTATGTTACTGGCACAAAGACAGAAATAAAGATCAATGGAACAATATAGAAAGTCCAGAGATAAATCCATGCTCCTATGGACACATTATCTTTAACAAAGGATGCAAAAATATACAATGGAGAAAAGACAGTCTCTTCAACAAGTGGTGCTGGGAAAACTGGTCAACTACATGTAAAAGAATGAAATTAGAACACTTTCTAACACTATACACAAAAAGACACTCAATATGGATTAAAGATCTAATTGTAAGACAAGAAACTTAAAATTCTTAGAGGAAAATATAGGCAGAACACTCTCCAACATAAATCACAGTAAGATCCTCTATGACCCACCTCCCCAAGTAATGGAAATAAAAACAAAATAACAATCGGGACCTAATTAAACTAAAAAGCTTTTACACAATGAAGGAAACTATAAGCAAGGGGAAAAGACAGCCCTCAGAATAGGAGAAAATAATAGAAAATGAAACCGACAAAGAATTAATCTCCAAAACATAAAAGCAGCTCATGCAGCTCAATACCAGAAAAACAAACAACCTAGTCAAAAAGTGGGCAAAAGACCTAAACAGACATTTCTCCAAAGAAGACATATGGATGGCTAATAAACACATGGAAAGATGCTCACCATTGCTCATTACTGCTGCCGCCGCTGCTGCTGCTGCTAAGTCGCTTCAGTCCTGTCCGACTCTGTGCGACCCCATAGACGGCAGGTCATCAGGCTCCCCCATCCCTGGGATTCTCCAGGCAAGAACACTGGAGTGGGTTGCCATTTTCTTCTCCAATGCATGAAAGTGAAAAGTGGAAGTGAAGTTGCTCAGTCGTGTCCGACTCTTAGTGACCCCATGGACTGCAGCCTACCAGGCTCCTCCATCCATGGGATTTTCCAGGCAAGAGTACTGGAGTGGGGTGCCATTGCCTTCTCCGATTGCTCATTACTAGAGAAATGCAAATCAAAACCACAATGAGGTATCATGTCATGCTGGTCAGAATGGCCATCATCAAAAAGTCTACAAACAATAGATGCTGGAGAGGATGTGGAGAAAAGGGAACTCTCTTACACTGTTGGTAGGAATGCAAATTGGTTACAGCCACCAAGGACACCAGTGTGGAGATTTCTTAAACCACTGGGAATAGAACTGGCATACAACCCAGCAATCCCACTGCTGGGTATACACCCTGAAGAAACCAAAATTGAAGGAGACACATGTACCCCAATATTCATTGCAACACTGTTTACAATAGCTAGGACATGGAAGCAGCCTAAATGCCCATCGACAGATGAATGAGTAAGGAAATTGTGGTATATATACACACTGGAATATTATTCAGCTATAAAAAGGAACACATTTGAGTCAGTTCTAATGAGATGGATGAAACTGAAGTCTATTATACAGAGTGAAATAACTAAGAAAGAGAAAGAAAAATATTGTGTATTAACATATATAGAATTTAGAAAGATGGTAATGACGATCCTACATGCAGGGCAGAAAATGAGACACAGACATAAAGAACAGACTTTTGAACTCAGTGGGAGAAGGCGAGGGTGGGATGATTTGAGAGAATAATATTGAAATGTGTACATTACCATTTGAAAAATAGATGGCCAGTGCAAGTTTGATGCATGAAGCAGGACACCCAAAGCCAGGACTCTGGGACAACCCAGAGGGATAGGGTGGGTAGGGAGGTGGGAGAGGGGTTCAGAATGGAGGAGACTCTTGTATACCTATGCCAATTCATGTTGATGTATGGCAAAAAACCATCACAATATTGTAAAGTAATTATTATCCAATTAAAATAAATTAATTAATTAAAAAATATTTTAAAATGTTTCTCAGTACCATGTAGGTATAAAAGTTAAAAAAAAATCAAAATGACTGTTTTTGTAAAATCAAGGTTAGACCTTGGGTGGAAAGACATCTCTCCTACCCCCTTAAATCACTTTTAAGAACACCGACAAGATAGAAGTTTCAAGAAAATTGGAATTGACTATGTCTTTGGTAGAGTTAGAGTTTCCCTTGTGGCTCAGCTGGTAAAGAATCCACCTGCAATGTGGGAGATCTGGACTTGATCCCTGGGTTGGGAGTATCCCCTGGAGAAGGGAAAGGCTACCCACTCCAGTATTCTGGCCTGGAGAATTGATGGATTGTATAGTTCATGGGGTCACAAAGAGTTGGACATGATTGAGCAATTTCACTTCACTTCAGTTTGGTAGAGTTAAGGATGAGAAGCCACTGTGATGGCGTGGATTCTGGATAATTATGGAGCACTTGAAAGGAGGCTGACATTACACTGGATTCTAGAGCTGCACATTGAAAATATCTTATAATTTGAGGTGATTATAGTTGTCCCTTTGTTTTCTTTATGTCTGAAGGTGTGGCCTAAATCAAATCCCTTAAGATTATACAGTGGAAGTGAGAAATAGATTTAAGGGACTAGATCTGATAAACAGAGTGCCTGATAAACTATAGACTGAGGTTCATGACATTGTAAAGGAGACAGGGATCAAGACCATCCCCAAGAAAAAGAAATGCAAAAAAGCAAAATGGGTGTCTGAGGAGGCCTTACAAATAGCTGTGAAAAGAAGAGAAGCAAAAAGCAAAGGAGAAAAATAAAGATATGCCCTTTTGAAAGCAGAGTTCCAAAGTATAGCAAGGAGAGACAAGAAGGCCTTCCTCAGTGATCAATGCAAAGAAATAGATGAAAACAATAGAATGGGAAAGACTAGAGATTTCTTCAAGAAAAGTAGAGATACCAAGGGAACATTTCATGCAAAGATGGGCACAATAAAGGACAGAAATGGTATGAACCTAACAGAAGCAGAAGATATTAAGAAGAGGTGGCAAGAATGCACAGAAGAACTGTACAAAAAAGATCTTCACGACCCAGATAATCACAATGGTGTGATCACTCACCTGGAGCCAGACATCCTGAAATTTGAAGTCAAGTGGACCTTAAGAAGCATCACTACAAACAAAGCTAGTGGAGGTGATCGAATTCCAGTTGAGCTATTTCAAATCCTAAAAGATGATGCTGTGAAAGTGCTGCATTCAATATGCTAGCAAATTTGGAAAGCTCAGCAGTGGCCACAGGACTGGAAAAGGTCAGTTTTCATTCCAATCCCAAAGAAAGAAAATGCCAAAGAATGTTCAAACTACTACACAATTACACTCATCTCACACGCTAGTAAAATAATTCGCAAAATTCTCCAAGCTAGTCTTCAACAATATGTGAACTGTGAATTTCCAGATGTTCAAGCTGGATTTAGAAAAGTCATAGGAACCAGTTTGCCAGAGATCAAATTGCAGAGGCAGAGATCAAATTGTCAACATCCACTGGATAATCGAAAAAGCAGGAGAGCTCCTGAAAAACATCTATTTCTGCTTTATTGACCATGACAAAGCCTTTGACTGTGTGGATCACAATAAACTGGAAAATTCTGAAAGAGATGGGAATACCAAACCACCTGACCTGCCTCTTGAGAAATCTGTATGCAAGTCAGGAAGCAACAGTTAGAACTGGACATGGAACAACAGACTGTTTCCAAATTGGGAAAGGAATATGTCAAGGCTGTATATTATCACCCTGCTTATTTAACTTATATTTAGAGTACATCATGAGAAATGCTGGACTGGATGAAGCACAAAAACTGGAATCAAGATTGCTGGAGAAATATCAATAGCCTCAGATATGCAGATGACACCACCCTTATGGCAGAAAGTGAAGAAGAACTAAAGAACCTCTTGATGAAAGTGAAAGAGGAGAGTGAAAATGTCCTAAAGCTCAACATTCAGAAAACTAAGATCATGGCATCTGGTCCCATCACTTCATGGCAAATAGATGGGGAAACAATGGAAACAGTGGCAGACTTAATTTTGGGGGCCTCCAAAATCACTGCAGATGTTGACTGCAGCCATAAAATTAAAAGACGCTTACTCCTTGGAAAGAAAATTATGACCAGCCTAGAGAGCATATTAAAAAGTAGAGACATTACTTAGCCAACCAAGATCCGTGTAGTTAAAGCTATGGTTTTTCCAGTAGTCATATATGGATGTGAGTTTGGACTATAAGGAAGCTGAGCACCAAAGAATTAATGCTTTTGAACTGTGGTGTTGGAGAAGACTCTTGAGAGTCCCTTGGACTGCAAGGAGGTCCATCCAGTTCATCCTAAAGGAAATCAGTCCTGAATATTCATTGAAAGGACTGATGTTGAAGCTGAAACTCCAATATTTTGGCCTCCTGATGAGAAGAACTGACTCACTGGAAAAGACCCTGATGCTAGGATTGAAGGTGAGAGGAGAAGGAGACTACACAGGATGAAATGGTTGGATGGCATCACCGACTCAATGGACATGAGTTTGAGTCAACTCCAGGAGTTGGTGACGGACAGAGGCCTGGCATGCTGCGGTTCATGGGGTCACAAAGAGTCAGACATGACTGAGCGACTGAACTGAACAGAAGGAAGGTGTGACAGATTACTGAAAATTGAGATTCATTCAGGCAGAGGTAGCATTTTGTGGTTTATATTGGGAAATGTTTGAATGAGGGAAAATGGCTGATTAATCATATAACCATCTCAGATTATCATGAGTCTATAGAAGAGAATGGTGGATGTAGGTACTTTGGGGCATTGAGTCCTTTGCCATAGAGGCTTGCCTATCAAGTGTTACTAAATATTTGGGTGGTTCACTTTTAAAATCATCATGATAAATACTCAAGATTGAACTTTTTAGATGGGCTCATTTCCCAAATTTTCTGAGTGAAAAATTTAGCCAAGAGAAGGCTGATATCCCTAAATATAACTGATTTTTGATAACATTGGTCTTTCTTGATGCTGGGTTTATAACATAAGAGAAAGAGACCAGCGTCAATGATGTGAACTCTCTATAAATTTAACTTTATTATTCCACACTTTGCAAAATATTTAATTGGCAATCTATTCAAAAGACTTTCATATAAAATGATTACCTGAACACTGATTTCTAGTTTTCCCTCATATTCTGATTTTAATGACAAAATAATAGAGGAAGCCAGAATTAATGCTGGCAGCTAGGAAAAAATACAGTAAGTTTGTCATAACATTTCAGGAATAAGAGCCAAATTAGAAATTTTGCCTTTTGATCAAGTAGTTTAGCCTAGAGAAATCTGGAAAACCCCTTCAGAGGGTGAAAGCACCCTTGGGAGGGAAAGATACATTCCACTTGGACCCTTACTATTGAAATTTAAGGCATTTACAAGGACCTGCATCCAAGGATCCACATATCCCAGGTATCATATGCCATATGATGGGAACTTTATTTATATTGATAGCTTTATGCTGATAACTTTAAAAGTAATGAAAAACAAACAGTTAATAAATAAAGAAAAAAATCTATTGAAATATTTGAATCTGGATATCAGAGAAACAAATCTATAGTGTTTGGTATGAAATAAACCTATTAGCATCAAAGTAAGTTAAGCCAGATCAACCCAAAATCTATACTTTAAATATAAGGAAGTACTGAAACAGTATTTTTTAAGGGAAAACTTGTGATCTAGAATTTTGCTACCAGCTGAATCTTTATTCATTTAAATTATAAATATATCTTTTATAAAAAATAGTAAGCAGTGAAAATTGAAAGAAAAAAGTGAAATGAAGTTTAAATCATTGTAATTTTCTTTTCCTAAAGACATATAGATGGTCAACAGACACATGTAAAGTTCAAAATGCAAATCAAAACTGCAGTGAAAAGTCACATCATACCTGTCAAAATGACTTATCAAAAAACAACAAATAACAAGTGTCAGTGTGAATGTGGAGATAAGGGAAACTTTGTGTGATGTTGGTGGGAATGTAACTTGGAGCAGTCACTGTGGAGAACAGCATGAAATTCCTCAAAAAATTAAACATAGACCTGGCATATGATTGAGCAATTCTACTTCTGCATGATGTCCCAAAGAAAAGAAAAATACTAATTTGAAAAGATATATGGACCCAGCATTCATTGCAGCTTTATTTACAATAGCCAAGATATGGACGTAACCTCAGGGCACACCATGGATGAATGGATGAAGATGTGGACCATTGCTCAGCCGTAAATAAGAATGACATCTTGCCATTTGGACAACATGGATGGACCCAGAGGGTATTATGCTAAGTGAAATAAGTCAAACAGAGAAAGACAAAGTCTGTATGATTTCACTTACCTGTTCAATCTAAAAAGCAAAACAAACAAACAAAGATAACAAAAACAGAAATAGACTCCTAGATACAGAGAACTAACAGGTTGGAAAGGGTGGGGGAGGAGAGAATAGGTGAGGGAGATGAAGAGGTACAAACTTCTACTTAAAAAATAATTGAGTCATGAGAATGAAATATACAGCATGAGCAAAATAGTCAATTGTAATATCTTTCTATGGTGATGAATGGTAGACTTATCATGATGACCATTTTGTAATATACTGAAATATCAAATTACTGTGTTGTGCACCTGGAACTAATATAATGTTGTAGGTCAATTCTACTTTAATTTAAAGAAAAAATTTAGACACTGGGAAGAAATGCATCAAAATGCTAATAGTGGTTATCTCTAGGGGGTGGGGATTATAGGTGATTGTTACTTCTTATTTTATGGTTTTATGTATTGCTAGTTGTCTCCAATGAACATGCATGCTATTAAGTTAGAAAGGAAATAATAAATGCTATTAAAAATGAAAATGATTGAATTATGTGCAAAATGAAAATGTAAGAATACTGTCAGAATCAGTCAGTTCAGTTCAGTTGCTCAGTCATGTCTGACTTTTTGTGACCCCATGGACTGCAGCATGCCAGGCCTCCCTGTCCATTGCCAACTCCCAGAGTTTACTCAAACTCATGTCCATTGAGTCGGTGATGCCATCCAACCATCTCATCCTCTGTCATCCCCTTCTCCTCCAGCCTTCAATCTTTCCCAGCATCAGGGTCTTTTCCAATGAGTCAGTTCTTTGCATCAGGTGGCCAAAGTATTGGAGTTTCAGCTTCAGCATCAGTCCTTCCAATGAATATTCAGGACTGATTTCCTTTAGGATGGACTGGTTTGATCTCCTTGCTGTCTAAGGGACTCTCAAGAATCTTCTCTAACACTGCAGTTCAAAAGCATCAAGTGTTCAGTGCTCAGCTTTCTTTATAGTCCAACTCTCACACCCATACATGACTACTGGGAAAACCATAGCTTTGACTAGATGGACATTTGTTGGCAAAGTAATGTCTCTGCTTTTTAATATGCTGTCTAGGTTGGTCATAGCTTTTCTTCCAAAGAGCAAGCATCTTTTAATTTTATGGCTACAGTTACCATCTGCAGTGATTTTGGAGCCAAAATCTGTTAGAATGGCTGCTATCCAAAAGTCTACAAACAATAAATGCTGGAGAGGGTGTGGAGAAAAGGGAATCCTCTTACTCTATTGATGGCAATCCAAACTAGTACAGCCACTATGGAGAACAGTGTGGCGATTCCTTAAAAAACTGAAAAGAGGACTGCCATACAACCCAGCAATCCCACCGCTGGGCATACACACTGAGGAAACCAGAATTGAAAGAGACATATGTACCCCAATGTTCATCACAACACTGTTTACAATAGCTAGGACATGGAAGCAACCTAGATGTCCATTGGAAGAAGATTGGATAAGAAAGTTGTGGTACATATACACAATGGAATATTACTCAACTATTAAAAAGAACACATTTGAGTCAATTCTAATGAGATGGATGAAAATGGAGCCTATTATATAGAGTGAAATAAGTCAGAAAGAAAAACACCAATACAGTATATTAATGCATATATATGGAATTTAGAAAGATGGTAATGATGACCCCATATATTTGAAACAGCAAAAGAGACACAGATGTAAAGAGCAGACTTTTGTACTCTGTGGGAGAAGGTGATGATTTGAGAGAATAGCATTGAAACATGTATATTACCATATGTGAAATATATCACTAGTCCAAGTTTGATGCACTTGAAACAGGGCACTTAGGGCCAGTGTATTGGGAGAACCCAGAGGGATGGGATGGGGAGGGAGGTGAGAGGGGGTTCAGGATGGGGAACACATGTACACCCATGGCTGATTCATGTCAACACATGGCAAAAACCAACAAAATATTGTAAAGTAATTAGCCCCCCATTAAAATAAATTTATTAAGTTAAAAATAAAAATGTGAAATGCACTGAAAACTAACAATAATGTACTGAATCTAAAATATCAGATGATATTGTTGACAGCGTATCAGGGATTTGGAAGGAGTAGTGGATGGAAGAATTATATAAGCATGAAAATAAGTGACTAATAATTAAATACTGTGATGAAATTCTTAGAAAACATTAAAGGATAAGAAAATATGATGGTAATTTTCAGAAGCATAAAATTGGAAGTGAGTAACAGAAATCATTAAAAAATGAGAAATAGAAGTAAAGTGAATTGTTTTCCATAAGAAAATATATATAAAATTTTAATTAGTTATACTTAAAATGTCACACTTCTGAGAACTTACATGTAAGGAGCTTAAACTTAAAAATGATAGTCATGAGATCATAACCTTTTATAATATTTATTGCAAATTAGTTACTGAGTGCTTATTCAGTGCCAGACACTATTCTAGTCAATACATCAATGTACTAAACGGACTCGGGTATATGCCCTGGTGGAGATTATATGATACCTTGTCATGCAATGACCATTAAGAAATAGGTCAATTGTATTAGGAAATGATATACATGTATACTTTGGAAAAATGGAAAAGCAAAGTAGGGAAAAGGTGATTGCAATTATAGGTTGCAACTATAAATTGGATGGTCTGAAAGCTCTCAGTAAGAAAGTGACTTTTGGGCAAACATTTGAAGAAGATGAAAAATTTCATCATCTTAATACTTTGAGGAGCAGTGATCCAGGAAGAGGAAAGAGCTGGTGCCCCATACCCATGGATACATAGCTAGATTATCTTCCCTGTAGTCTGGGAGGGGACGCAAAATTAACTCTTGCCAATAGAATTGACTGTCTCTGTCTGTGAATTTTATTGGCCAGTTGGCTGGAGGAGATCACACAGAGCACTCCAAGATGGCCTTAGAGAACAGTAGAGTCCCTTGATGGAAGACGATTAGGTTCCCTGGGAGGAGAGATATCTAGGAGAGCCACTTAACCTCCATCACATTGTGACATTTATGCTGTCAAGATTTCCTTTTTAAACAGCAAACTATCATTACTTACTCTGACTCATGCAGAAGCAATTGTAAGGACTTTGCCTTTGAAGGTGAGTGAAATGGGCAGCCAGGGAAGGGTTTTGAGCAGAGGGGTGATTTGATCTAACTTGTATTTCAAGAGTTTCACTCTGGCTGTTCTGTTGGTACCAGACCGCAGAGGTGCAAGAGTAGAAATGGAGAGACTGGGTGAGCAGCTAGTGCCATTACACTAATGAGAAATGATGGTGGCTTGGACATCCCACCAGCAGTGGAGATGATGAGAAATTGTTGGTCCAACATAGATTTTGAAAGGAGAGCCAACAGAATTTCTTTTCATATTGGATATGTGAGTGAAATAAAGAATGATGGCAAGGTTTTTGACCAGAGACCTGGGAGGATTGGGTATCTATTTATTGAGATGGGGAAAATGGTGGGTAGAAAAGACTTGGTGGAAAGATGAATTTAGTTCTTAATATGCTGAGTTTCAGGTGTTGAGTAAGCAACTGGAAATGAGTCTAGTTTCAAAGAGATTTCATAAGCTAAAAATGTTAAATAAATCATAATTCAGCTATATTATTTATTTTGACCACATAAAAATACCCTTATATATGATAAACTATAATTATGAAAAAATGTCTGGATAGCATAATACATTTCTATTAATCAAATATGATCCTTGAGAATGGTATCCATTTTAGTTTTCATTTCTTCACTTACTATTGAAAATAGGATTTTATCATGTTTCATGCCCCTCTAGTTTTCTGTAATTAATTACTTACTCATATTCTGTATACATTTTCCTATGGAGCATATTTGTATCTTTATTGATTTATATAAAACCCTTAATATTTTATATTGAATTATGTGTCGATATATTTTGCTAATATGCTTTTTTTCATACAATTACAAAAGCTTAGAATATTATCCCAAATTATAACTGAAAATGTTAATCATTGTCTGTCTCTCTTTAATACAGAAGTGAAGAGAAGAGAATGATTCTTTTCCAGTATCATTTGCTTCTCTAATTTGTATCTTTATAAAAATATATTTTCCTTTAAACTATTTTAAGAAATTGCCTTCCATTTTCCAAAATAATATGATTTTAGCATAAAATTCAGTGTAATGCAATGGTTGGGACTAGGGAAAATGAGGTCTATAGAGTTATTACATATGGTTGATAGCTTCACTTTATAATCTGAGATTTTGTTGGAGAGCAAGTACCATCCATCAATGGATGACCATGATGGGGCCACAAGAATCTTCCAAGGATGTGCTCAAACCCATGACCCCAGGTTGACTCTGAGGTCGAGGACAGTCAATAATTAGGGGACTGGAAGGTGAATTGAAATCAGAGGCAACTCAAAGAATTTTTGAAGAACAGCATTCCTTTTCCTGACCTGTTTCTATTGTAACATCTTCACCAAATGTAGCTCTTGCCTCATTGTGAAGCCAGCGCTTGGTAACTGCCAGTTGAAATGCTTTTTGTCTCTAACTTTCAATCTGGAGTGGTTTTCTGCATTCAGCACATCTTCCTTGTAACTTGTGTATGCCTCTCCTTGAACAAGTCAACCTTCCTTCTCTCCCTTCTTCCTTCATTTTCTTCTTTCCTTTTTTATCTCTTCCTTTTCTTCATTGCTGTCTCCTTTTTTTAATCCTATTTTCCCTCTTTATTGCTGTCTTCCAGATTAAATGTTATTTTTGGCCCCCGTGTTTCACCTTTTTCTCTTTCTGGTTGAGAGGTAATTTATTTAGTCTCTAGTCTTTTAATCAGTATCCTATAAATTATAACATGCAGCCTAAAATAGTGAATTTTAAAGTGAATCAGCATCTTTACTCTCTTAGGCTTTTGTTATCTAGTATTAGCTTTCTTTCTTTCTTCCCTTCTTCTCTTTCATCCTCACAAGGCAAGGCTTATTTGTATATATTCACACTTTTACCAGTTTCTCTGCTCATTCCTCCCTGCATCACAAGCCTTCCTTCTGGAATCTTTTCCATTTCTTTTAAGTCATTCCTAAGAATTATTTTTTTTTTCATAAAAGTCTGTTTTTGAATGAAAAGCCTCCCCACCCCCCCACCCCGAGTGTTTTTGAAAAACAGTTTTGTTGAAAAAACAATTGTGCATTGAGCTATTGAGAGACACTTCTCCCCAAATTTGAAGGGATTCCACTATTTTATCATTTCCTGTGTTGTGTTGAACACTTCAGCTGAAGGTTTAGTTTTTGTTCCTCTGTAGGAGTCTTTCCTTTCCTTCTCACGGCGTTTAGGTTCTGTTTATTTTGCCACTACGTTCCTAGTAGTGTGTAACCGGGCACCTGAGGGCAGCTCTTAGCAGACAACCACTGCTGTGCCTCAGTGCTCTGCACCTGTCCCGGGCAGAAGGTCCCGCTCAGCCCCTGGTCAGCACCACAGCAATCCCCACGCACCAGCAATGGTCAGTAAGCGGCCCTTAGTGGCCCTGCTCAGCTGCTGGATGGTGCTTCAGAGGCCCTGCCCACAAGCAACCAACCATCACTGAGGGACCTTTCGAGAGAGGGTTCAGCCAGAGACTGGCGGGGTGCTGGTCAGCAGGTGGGGAGTGAGGTAAGCGGTGATCCTGGCCTTTTCCTCGGGGCCCTCCAGCCTGTTTCCTGGCCCTGGCTCAGTGGGTGAGCTGGGTCCCAGGGGACAGGCCGGAATCTGTTTCCTGTCGGGCTCCAGAGCCCCCACCAAGGCCACCCCTGGCCTCGGCCCAAGCCTGAGGCAGCAGTGAACCTCTGCACCTGCCTGTCTCTGTGAAGTAAGAGCAACAGCAGTCTGCCTGGGTCACGGTTTGCGAGGCCTGCCTGCGCCACCGTGCTGTGGGTGGCCTGAGGCCCGAGGACCAGCTGGATCAGAGGCCTGGCCCCCTCAGCAAGGACAGCTGGGCAGAGTCTGGGGACCTGGCCCTACGGGAGCCACCAGCTGAGATCTGCCTCCTCTTACCCAGGACCAGGACTCTGGAGGGTGAAAGTTGTGCCTTGGACCTTGCCCTTTCTTGTCAGAGAATAACATTTGTCTGATAGAGATTTGCAGGAACATTGTACCTGACTGCGACCCGACCTTGGGAACAAAAAATCTGACACCAAGACATTTGCAACGACTAACCACACCCTTCCTTCACCTTTCTTATAAAAAAGCTTGGCTGAAAGCTTTTGAGGAGTTTGGAGTTTTTATACCATGACCCACTCACCTCTGCATGACCTTGCAATAAACTTTTTTCTGTTCAAAACTCTAATGTTTTGATATTCTTTGGCCTCACAGTCAAAGTATCAAAAACCTTTGACTGTGTGGATCATAACAAACTGTGGAAAACTCTTAAAAGATGGGACATTACCTGCCTCCTGAGAAATCTAAATGCAGGTCAAGAAGCAAGAGTTGGAACTGGACATGAAGCAACAGTCTGGTTCCAAATTGAGAAAAGAATACATCAAGACTGTATACTGTCACCCTGCTTATTTAACTTACATGTAGAGTACATCATGCAAAATGCCAAACTGGATGAAGCGTTCGTGTTGATGTATGGCAAAACCAATACAATATCATAAAATAATTAGCCTCCAATTAAAATAAATAAATTTAAATTAAAAAAAAAACAAGCTGGAATCAAGATTTTCAGGAGAAATATCAATAACCTCAGATATGCAGATGACACAACCCTTATTGCAGAAAGCGAAGAAGAACTAAAGAGCCTCTTGATGAAATGAAACAAGAGGGTGAAAAAGTTGGCTTAAAACTCAACATTCAGAAAACTAAGATCATGGCATCTGGTCCCATCACTTCATGGCAAATAGGTGGGGAAACAATGAAAACAGTGGCAGACTTTATTTTCTTGGGCTCCAGAATCACTGCAGATTGGGACTGCAGCCATGAAATTAAAAGACGCTTTCTCCTTGGAAGAAAAGCTATGACCAGCTTACAGCATGTTAAAGTTAAAAGCAGAGACATTACTTTGCCAACAAAGGTCCATCTAGTCAAAGCTATGGTTTTCCCAGTAGTCATGTATGGAAGTGACAGTTGGACTATAAAGAAAGCTGAGTACCAAAGAATTGATGCTTTTGAACTGTGGTGTTGGAGAAGATTCTTGAGAGTCCCTTGGACTGCAAGGAGATCCAAGAAGTCCATCCTAAAGGAGATCAGTCCTGGGTGTTCATTGGAAGGACTGATGCTGAAGCTGAAACTCCAATACTTTGGCCACCTGATGCGAAGAGCTGACTCATTTGAAAAGATCCTGATGCTGGGAAAGATTGAAGGCAGGAGAAGGGGATGACAAAGCATGAGGTGGTTGGATGGCATCACCGACTCGATGGACATGAGTTTGAGCAAGCTGTGGGAATTGGTGATGGACAGGGAAGCCCAGTGTGCTGCAGTCCATGGTTTCTCAAAGAGTTGGACACAACGGAGCGACTGAACTGAACTGAACCGGCCTTACTGTGCATTGGGCACACAGACTTGCTTTTCAGTGACAGTAGGTTCCTTTTTTTTTTTAATTCTACTAGAATTCATTCAGTTTCCCAAATCTGAGAATTTTAATACATTCTATTTCTCTTAATTCCCCACACAAAAGGGAAAAAAAAAAACAACACTATGGTGCCTTTATAAATTTTTATGTTTGTGTTATCTGGTATATTCTTGTTGAGAGACAACTTCATGAGACATCAATATGAAATAAATTCTCTGCCTATAGCTTTATACATCATGACTGGAAAAGTTTACATGGACTAGATTTTTTACTCTGTTTATTTTACCTTGTGTCCTCTCTATGACCATGTGAAGTTGCTCAGTGATGTCTGACTCTTTGCGATCTCATGGACTGTAGCCTACCAGGCTCCTCTGTCCATGGGATTTTACAGGCAAAAGTACCGGAATGGGCTGCCATTTCCTTCTCCAGGGGATCTTCCCAACCCAGGAATTGAACCCGGGTCTTCTGCATTGCAGGCAGACGCTTTACCTCTGGTTTCCTCTCCATTACCCAAATATTTCCAGTGCCTAGTACTGTAGGATACACTTATATTGCTGTATGACCTCTGGCTCTCTGCTGTTAGGTCACAGAACTTAAGGAGTCAACAGGGTGAGTGGTAGAAGTATTCCTAGAAGCCAGTCCTGCACTGGAATGAAAGCAATAACTTAACCATTCATAGAAGTAATTGTGAACAAAATAAATATACTAGACACTAGACAGTTGAGTTTGACAGTACTGTCAACCTCAGTGAAGAGTCAGCTCATCTTCATTCTAGATGGATCCCTTGAAAGACCATTCCCTGTCTAAAGGCATCCAGTGAAATGGGAAATGTGACAGAGGTGAATTTGGACAGTAATGAACCATATGTCTTAACCAATTGCAGTTAAATGTATTTATTTTAAACATTTTACAAAAACATTATGATTATGTGAGCACATTGACTTGGTCTCCTTAGAACATTGAAAGGGGTCCATGTAAGTGAGGGGCCTGAAGTTTATTTCAGCACAAATCTACTTTGTTCAGTCTCTTCCCTCCTCCTCAAAGGTAACTATTTTCTGAATTCTGCCTTCATAAACTTTATTTATTTTTTGGACTTTATATAAATGAGATTGCACGGTATATGTTCTTTTGTTTTTGTATCCTCTCACTGGACATTGTTCTGGTAAGATTCACCTGCAGTGTTGCACATAGCTGGAATTGGTTAATTTTTAGTAGAGCATGACATCATGTGAATAAACCACATTCTTTCATCGATGGAAATGAGTCATTATTAGTTTAAAGCTATTGCAGATAATGTTACTGTCTACATTTTTATCTTGTCTCTCAGTGTGTGTGTGTGTGTGTACGTATTTCTTTTGGGTCTATACCTAGTAGTGGACCTTATAGATCATAGTTCTCTTCAACTTTATAAGGTGATGTGAACTTCTTTCCCAAAATATTATATCAGCTACACTTTTATAATCAATCTGTGAGAGTTCTTATAGTCAGCACTAGGAATTCTTGAAAGTAGGAAGTGGAATCTCATGCAAGTTATGCTTTTCATCCCCTTGATGGCTGTCATATGCTTCTTAGCCATCAGTTGTCCTCTTTTGCAAAATGTCTGTTGACGTCACTGAGTTGTTTGCCTTTCTCTTATTGATTTGAAGAAATAGTCACATATCGTGAATATATGTCTTTGTAAGGAATATAAGTTGCAAATATTTACTTTCACATATTGAAAGTAAATAATTTTAACTAATACGTTATTAAATACCTATGTAATTTTAATGATTATGTGTTTTTATGTTTATAGAAAAACTATTTAGTTCTTTGCAAATATACTTGGTCCAGTTTTGGTAGACTTAATTGCTTCACCTTTTTAATTTATTTTTTTAATTTCTTTAAATATTCAAAATGTTAATGTTTTGTATTCAAGATTTCAATATCTGAAGTATTGTGAGTTAAGACCTGCCTTTTTTTCCCCCCTCAGTGCTGATTCTCTCCCGTAGTTTCTTCATGTATGTGTTTGGAGGGGCCAGGGAAAGGGCAAGAGGGGAATGAGACCTTGGTTGAGGTTATCCTTTGCTCCTGAGAGTTGATTTTTTTCCTGCCATATGGCTATGTGTGTCAACAATCTTGCTGCTGCTGCTAAGTCGCTTCAGTCATGTCTGACTCTGTGCAACCCCATAGACGGGATCTCACCAGGCTCCCCCATCCCTGGGATTCTCCAGGCAAGAACACGGGAGTGGGTTGCCATTTCCTTCTCCAACACATGAAAGTGAAAAGTGAAAGTGAAGTCGCTCAGTCGTGTCCGACTCTTAGCTGCTGCTGCTGCTGCTAAGTTGCTTCAGTCGTGTCCGACTCTGTGCAATTCCATAGACGGAGGCCCACCAGGCTCCCCCGTCCCTGGGATTCTCCAGGCAAGAACACTGGAGTGGGTTGCCATTTCCTTCTCCAATGCGTGAAAGTGAAAAGTGAAAATGAAGTCGCTCAGTCGTGTCCGACTCTTAGCGACCCCATGGACTGCAGCCCTCCAGGCTCCTCCGTCCATGGGATTTTCCAGGCAAGAGTACTGGAGTGGGGTGCCATCAACAATCTTAGGTCCTCTTAAATTCATTTCTTATGAATGATATGATACAGAGGAGTTTGTACTTAATTTGCCAAACAAAGTAAGACACTGAAAAGTTTAAATGTGAGAATAACATGGTTAGATTTATAATATTAAAAGAGAAAGAGAGGGAGAGAAAGCTTGTAAAATGATTTGAGTAAAAAGTTGGAAGTTTGGGATCAGTTAGTATGTTATGTAGTCACCATGGTGGTAGGTAAAGCAGACACATACAATATTGCTGGCCGGAAGAAAGGTTGCAACGACTCATTGAGACAATATGTATTTGTAAGTAACATTAACATAAGTAGAAACAAAAAGAATAAAACACCATTGATCAAAAACCCACATTTTAGTGAAGAGGCATTTTCATTCATTGCTGATGGAAATACAAATTAGCCAAATCTCTAAGGGAGAAATGTGATAATACATACTAGAAACTGAAGACTTCCCAGGTGGTGCTAGTGGTAAAGAACCTACCTGCCAATGCAGGAGACAAAGGAGACCCAGGTTCAGTCCCTGGGTTGGGAAGATTCCCTGGAGGTGGGCACGGAAACCCACTCTAGTACTCTCGCCTGGAGAATCCCATGGACAGAGGAGCGGGGTCAATGCACTTCACAAGGTCACAGAGTCAGACATGACTGAGGCGATTTAACATGCACACACTAGAAACTATAAAAGCAAAAGTACAGTATCTTTTCCCAGCAATTTCACCTTTAGTAATAATTAAGGGACTATTTGAGCTTCCCCAATAGCTCAGTTGGTAAAGAATCCACCTGCAATGCAGGAGCCCCTGGTTTGATTCCTGGGTGGGGAAGAGCCTCAGGAGAAGGGATAGGCTACCCACTCCAGTATTCTCGGGCTTCCCTGGTGGTTTAGCTGGTAAAGAATCCACCTGCAATGGGGAGACCTAGGTTCTATCCCTGGGTTGGGAAGATCCTCTAGAGAAGGGAAAGGCTACCCACTCCAGTATTCTAGCCTGGAGAATTCCATGGACTGTGTAGTCCATGGGGTCGCAAAGAGGTCAACTGAGCAACTTTCACTTTAAAGGGACTATTCAGACAAGCATGTTAAAGTGTATGAGCAAATGTTTTACTGGTTTGTTTCTGAGGTAGAAGATTAAGACAAATTTATAATTCAGCAAAATAGAGTCAGCAAAAATGAAGATAGAAATTCATATACTTGAACGTGGAAAAATTCACAATCTATTTGTATACATGAATAGAACATATTTGAAAATGTGTATGTAATTTAACAATGCTCATGTCAAGTGTATTTTTCTCTATTGACTTATAGTTTGATAAAGTGTATAAATTACTATAGTTTAAAAACTAATGATGTCATTAATAGGCACTTCAAAGAAGCCAGTATGGACTGCTGGTTTACTGGGGACTACGATGACTTACATGCCTGAGAGTCTGATTGAAAATCTAATTGGATATATCTGAATACCAGCTTGAAAGAGTCTGATTATAGAAAGTTTAAAATGAAATGGTGGACAACAGAATTTTCAAGAATTTAAGATTAAATGGTTGATGTAGAATTTGCCCCAATATTAAAAAAAAAAATGATGCTTGCAGGCAATTTGGTACTAAATTTTAAATGCTTAGTTGAAAGAAAGATATAAGACCATATTTTGGTAGTATTTATCAGCTTCTTTCCTATATGAAGTTTAATTTTCTGGGATTTAAATTCCCACCATTCTGTCATGTAATAAATAATTGCATTTATCAGATATTTGAAGTCCCATATAGATTAAGTGAGCTATACATGGTTCAGGATGGGGAACACATGTATACCTGTGGCGGATTCATTTTGATATTTGGCAAAACTAATACAATTATGTAAAGTTTAAAAATAAAATAAAATAAAAAAAAGAAATACATTGTATAATTATGATTCTACAGGTCACTATTTAAAGAGGTACTTTAATTAAATTCCTCAGTTGGATAAAAATTCCATTACTGTTCATTGAAAATCACTTTTTAAGGCCAACTTTGAATAACTGATTCTTTAATCATTAGTTTGGTATTTTGAATTTTTTTTTTAACTCCAACGTTTGGTTGTTTTTTTAAAGATTAAAAGCCTTTTGCTTGTTTTTTTAAAACTATTTTGTATTGGAGTATAGCTGATAGTGACAGTCTCAGGTGGACAACAAAGGGACTCAGCCATACACATACATGTGTCCATTCTCCCCAACTCCCCTCCCACCCAGGCTGCCACATAACATTGAGCAGAGTTCCCTGTGCTCTACAGTAGAATCCTGTTAGTAATCCTTTTTAAATATAGCAGAGCGTACAGCTTGTTTCTAAATTCCCAGCTATCGTTTCCCCTCAGCTTCCCCCCCCCCGCCCCCCACCCCACAATCATAAGTTTGTTCTATACCTCTGTGAATCTGTTTCTGTTTTGTAAATAAATTCATTCATATTACCTTTTTTTAGATTCTACATATAAAGGATACGATATAATGTTTATCCTTCGCTGTCTGACAGACTTCACTCAGGATGCAAATCTCCAGGTCCATCCATGTTGCTGAAAATGGCATTATCTCATTCTTTTTATGACTATCATTCCACTGTATGTAAACCATGCCTTCTTTATCCATTCCTCTGTGGATGGACATCCAGGTGGCTTCCTTGTTCTGGTTATTGTAAATAGTGTTGCAAAGAACACTGAGATGCATATACCAGTTGGACCCATGGTTTTCTCTGGATACATGTCCAGCAGTGGGACTGCTGGATCATATGGTAGCTCTATTTTTGTTTTATAGAAGAATTTCCAAACTGTTCTCTATAGGGACCGCACCAATTTGCATTCCAACGAACAGTGTAGTAGGGGTCTCTTCTTTGTAAATTCTCTACTAAAATAAAACAAAACAAAAACTTCACTTCCCAGTTCAGAAAGACTAAATGTTCTTGCATGGAAAGCAAGATCACTTAACATTGTGGCACTAGCCCACCTTCTTGACTACATTTCTTTCTGTGCTTCAAAACATGCCCTACAGTTTAGCTACTTAATGGTCTTGGGGGCACGTAGTAAATATTCTTGAACTTTTGTATGAGTGCAGGTAACTTCTTCCTCATACTTTTCTTCCCTTATCAAATTCTTATGGATCAGTTTTGATCAGTTGAGTCCAGTCACTCAGTCGTGTCAGACTCTTTGCGACCCCATGGACGCCAGCACGCCAGACCTCCCTGTCCATCACCAACTCCTGGACCTTATTCAAACTCATGTCCATCGAGTCGGTGATGCCATCCAACCATCTCATCCTCTGTCATCCCCTTCTTCTCCTGCCTTCAGTCTTTCCCAGCATCAGGGTTTTTTGAAATGAGTCAGTTTTTTGCAGCAGGTGGGCAAGGTATTCGTTTCAGCATCAATCAGTTCTTCCAATGAATATTTAGGACTGATTTCCTTTAGGATGGTCTGGGTGGATCTCCTTGCAGTCCGAGGAACTCTCAAGAGTCTTCTCCAGCACCACAGGTCAAAAGCATCAATTCTTCAGCGCTCAACTTTCTTTATAGTCCAACTCTCACATCCATACATGACTACTGGAAAAACTATAGCTTTGACTAGAAAGACCTTTGTTAACACAGTAATGGCTCCAATTTTTAATATGCTATCTATGTTGGTCATAACTTTTCTTTCAAGGAACAAGCCTATTTCAATTTCATGGCTGCAGACATGATTTGCAGTGATTTTGGAGCCTAAAAAAATAAAGTCTGTCACTGTTTCCATTGTTTCCCCATCTATTTGCCATGAAGTGATGGGACCAGATGCCATGATCTTCGTTTTTTGAATGTTGAGCTTAGAACCAACTTTTTCACTCTCCTCTTTCACTTTCATCAAGAGGCTTTTTAGTTCTTCTTTGCTTTCTGCCATAAGGGTGGTGTCATCTGCATATCTGAGGTTGATGATATTTTTCTGGCAATCTTGATTCCAGCTTGTGCTTCTTCCAGCCCAGCATTTCTCATGATGTACTCTGCATAGAAGTTAAATAAGCAGGGTGACAATATACAGCCTTGATGTACTCCTTTCTCTACTTGGAACCAGTCTGTTCCACATCCAGGTCTAACCATTGCTTCCTGATCTGCATACCGATTTCTCAAGAGGCAGGTCAAGTGGTCTGGTATTCCAGTCTCTTTAAGAATTTTCCACACTTTTTTGTGATCCACACAGTCAAAGGCTTTGGTATAGTCAATAAAACAGAAATACATGTTTTTCTGGAACTCTTTTGTTTTTCAATGACCCAGCAGATGTTGGAAATTTGATCTGTAGCTCCTCTGGCTTTTCTAAATCCAGCTTGAATATCTGGAAATTCACGTTTCTTGTATTGTTGAAGTCTGGCTTGGAGAATTTTGAACATTACTTTACTAACGTGTGAGATGAGTGCAATTGTGCGGTAGTTTGAGCATTCATTGGCATTGTTTTTCTTTGGGACTGGAATGAAAACTGACCTTTTCCAGTCCTGTGGACACTGCTGAGTTTTCCAAATTAGCTGGCATATTGAGGGCATCACTTTCACAGCATCATCTTTTAGGATTTTTTTCCTTTAATATAAATTTATTTATTTTAATTGGAGGCTAATTACTTTACAATATTGTATTGGTTTTGCCATACATTGACATGAATCCACCATGGGTGTACGTGTGTTCCACATCCTGAACCCCCCTCCCCGTACCATCCCCCAGGGTCATCCCAGTGCACCAGCCCCAAGCATCCTGTATCATGCATTGAACCTGGACTGGCAATTCATTTCTTATATGATATTATACATGTTTCAATGCCATTCTGCCAAATCATCCCCCCTCTCCCTCTCCCACAGAGTCCAGAAGACTGTTATATACATCTGTGTCTCTTTTGCTGTCTCGCATACAGGGTTATCGTTTCCATCTTTCTAAATTCCATATATATTTGTTAGTATACTGTATTTGTGTTTTTCTTTCTGGCTTACTTCACTCTGTATAATAAGCCCCAGTTTCATCCACCTCATTAGAACTGACTCAAATGTATTCTTTTTAATGGCTGAGTAATACTCCATTGTGTATACATACCACAGCTTTCTTATCCATTCATCTGCTGATGGACATCTAGGTTGCTTCCATGTCCTGGCTATTATAAACAGTGCTGCGATGAACATTGGGGTACACGTGTCTCTTTCCCTTCTGGTTTCCTCAGTGTGTATGACCAGCAGTGGGATTGCTGGGTCATAAGGCAGTTCTATGTACAGTTTTTTAAGGAATCTCCACACTGTTCTCCATACATCACCTCATAGGCAAGCAAGTATTTTTTATCTTAAATACTGCTTATTTCAGTCTGTGTACTTTTTAAACCTCCATCTTGGTATCTATTGCCAAGTGTTGTTGAACACTCTAGTTTGGCTGCCATCTGGTTGGGAAAGGAGACTGTGTCATTCTTTGTTGTCAGGGGCTTCCTGACCCATTCTGAATTATTTCCTGGTTTATAAGTGCTCCCTGCCATTAGAATCTCTAGCTGGCTTTTCTGCTATAACAGACATTTGCTTCCATGGCTTTTCAAAACCCAGACCCTGCCCAAGCCCCTTCTCAGAACACCCTGGTCCTCAGAGCTGCTTCTTTCACTTTATCTCTTTGGAATTTAACCTCTTTCTCTGAACAAACGAGTCATGTTTATCTGAACCTTACTTTTCAGCTCTTTTTTTTTTTCCTTCTTCTTCTTCTTTTGCTTATGTTTGGGGCCTCTGGAAATCTGAGCCTGGGGAAAAGAAAAACAAATACTCAGAACTTTTTCTAAAAATGCCTGGCTCCTAACCTTTCTATGTCTCTGCAGCACACACAATCCTCCATATCTATGTCACATAGATCCTTCTCCCCAGAGCTCTTTTATTCCAAAGTACAGTGAAGAATTTATAGTCATCTGGTGAATTCCAGCACAGTAATTTAACTTTTTAAATAGAAACTTTACTGCTTAATATTTTGGCTAGGCTTGTCTTAATCAATAATACTAATTTTATTGTAATAATAACCACAATCAATTGATTGTTTTTTATGTGCCTACTGCTGTGTTAAGTAGTTTATGGACATATAAGAAATCTAGATTTATCAAATTATAAGCAGCTCTTTATGTCAGTCAGTACTGTGTTTCATGAGCCATGCTGCAATGTTTAGGACTGCGATCCTTGGATTAAAGACCTGGGTTCAATTGTACGCCTGCTAAGTTGTATGCATATGGCCTTGCATGTAGTATTAAATATTTTATATAACAAATATTTTTAAAACATAGCTGCCATTTATTTACTTTTGAGTTCATTTTAGATTTAAAATAACTTATTGAATGTGTACATTTCAGAGTTGAAACTGCATCATTAATGTAAGGAAATAATGATGTTTAACCCAGAGAGTTACCATGGGGAGTGAGTAAGGTTGTATACACAAAGCACTTAGCTTAGTGTTTGGCACATACCAGTGGTCAATAAACTGTGCTCTTCCCCTCCCTCAGCAGTTATCAAGCTGCTAAATTCCTCGGGGCAGGAATCTGCTAGAATTTCATTCCTTACATATCACAATATTTCATAGCAATTTCTAATATTAAACAGACTATGATAGAAACAATGCTAAAATCATGACAGAGTGAAAAAAATAATACTTTAGATGTATATTTCATCAGTTTTAGAAGCAACTTGTATATTTTTACACTTTTGCATTAACACTTTATTGCCCAGATCAAATTACTATTTTCTGGATAAATTAATTACTTTATCCCAGGAAGTAAGTGGTTAATCATGGGTCTGATTCTCTCCTTTCAGATGAAATTTAGAAGGCAAAGTCTCTCAAGATGTGATATGACTATTGGCTAGTCCCTTGGAGAGTTCCTTTCTCAGAATACAATAGAAAGCTTAGATAAATTTTGAGAAAAGTAGCCTAGAAAAGTGTGGTATATGTTAATTCATAATTACATCACGCAACTGTACTCTGCCGAAGATCAATGGTAAGGGAGCAGCTCTATTTTGACATCCTACACATAATTATCAAGATCAGGTCCAAACACAAGCTCTGAATTCAAATGTCCAGGCTGCTTTTCATATTGTCCTGTATTTTGCCATGCAGAACACCCAGAGTGGGACCACTTGCTCTTCCACGAATGAATAACCTCAGTTGGAAACTTTGCTCAGGAGACTCGCTGTGTGAGCTCTCTGCCCTTTCCTCTGCCCCACCTGGGGGAGCCCTAGAGATGGTTCTCTGCCACATCCCTCTCCCCTTTCTAACCATCGGTCAGGGTTGCACCTCTTTTCCATTTCCCCTTAGCAATCTTCATTGTGATGGCTCCATAACAGTCAGGTGTGCATCTTCAGTTGAGCATTAATTTCAGTTGGTCTTTTCTTATAGACTTCTAAAAATTTATTTATTTTTTATTGAACGATAATTGCTTTACAGAATTTTTCTGTTTTCTGTCAAACCTCAGCATGAATCAGCCATAGGTATACATATATCCCCTCCCTTTTGAAACTCCCTCCCATCTCCCTCCACATCCCACCCCTGTAAAAATAGAAAACCTGAGTAGTTTACAGTGTTTAAAGGAATTGAAATCATTAATCTTTGCACAAAAGAAAATTTCAGATCTAGGCAATTTTATAAAGTTAGTTCTACAAACTTTTAAGTGAATAGATCATTTCAGGCATATAAAAATTTCCAGATAAGAGAAACCAGGAAATATTCTGTTCCACATTTTATAATGCTAAAATAACCTTGATGTCAATAGTAGATAAAGACAATAAAAGAAAGGTCAAGCACAGGCCAATCTACTCTGGGAGTTGGTGATGGACAGGGAAGCCTGGCATGCTGCAGTCCATGGGGTTGCAAAGAATTGGACACAACTGAGCAGCTGAACAGAACTGAATCTACTCCTAAACGTATATGTCAAAAATTCCAAGCCAAATATTGGCAAACTGAATTTAGATGATGTAAAAAAGCCAAGAAGAAAAAAAAGAAAGAAAGAAAGAAAAAAAAAATTCAAACCAAAAAACTCCTAAAATTCTAATATTTCAGAAATTCAAGTTTGGGTTGATATTATAAAGTCTGTTTGCCACATTAATAGGTTAAGAAAGGGAAAAAATCTAGATGCTTTTCTTAATAGAAATATATCAATTATTTAATAAGATTTAGAGCCCACTGATGACTTAAAAAAAGACCTTAGCAAGTTAGGAAGAGAAGACAGTACATAGCGATCATCTAGAGCAATTATACTTAACGGAAAAGTTTTATTATATATACACTACTTTTTGGATCAGGAATAAGAGGAATGTTCTGGTTTTTTATTTTATTTTATACTCAATATTGTCTTAGGATGTGCAGGTCCTAAAGATAAGTGTGTGTGATAATTCCCACTGTCAGGGCTCAGAGAACCACAGGCCCCTGCTGGAATCCAGTAACTGGGCTAGTCTAGGGAGGGGATGGCAGACACCCTGTGTCTTGAGTATTTTCCTACCTCAATCTTCCCATGGATATCAGATGTCTAGAGCTGAACTCTGCAATATGGTGGCTACTATGTATATGTGGCTGAAGTGTCATTAGTCTGCATTGAAATGTACTGCCAGCGTAAAATATAATCCTGTATTTCAAAGACAGAATAAAAAGACCAACATACCTTATTAATACATTTTTGACAAGATGAAATCTTAATATGTTGGACATATTGGGATAAATGAATACATTACCAAAATTAATTTCACTAGTTGCATTGTACCTTTTAAAGTTGTAGCTAGTAGAAAATTTAAAATTACTTATGTGGGTCACTGAGTTGCATTCCGGCTTCCCAGGTGGTGCTAGTGGTAAAGAAACTGTCAATGCAGGAGACTTAAGAGACATGGGTTCAATGCCTTGGTTGCTCCCGGGGAATGACAACCCAGTCCAGTATTCTTGCCTGCAGAATCCCCATGGACAGAGGAGTCTGGCAGGCTACAGTCCATAGGGTCACATAGAATCGGACACAGCTGAAGCAAGTTAGTGTGCACGCACGAACACTCAAGTTGCATTCTGTCTCTACTGGACAGCTCTAATCTATAGTAAATCTGAGTTAAAGGGCATTAGTCCAGGATGAGAGGGGAGGAGACAACATAAACTCTGACAGGTGGAGGAAGGAGGATAGAAGCAGAGCCGGGGTTCTGTGCCGAGCTGTAGCCATCGCCCCTGGGATGCAGCCAGCATTCCTGGGAGGCCTGCACTATGCCCGGTGAAGAGCCATAGCTGAACTGCAGGGGTTGTCCAGTGGGGACTTCCTTTTCCGGCTGTGTTGGCCAACGTGCTTAGATGACAACCCGTTGGAGATCACAGTGGGGTGTGGGATCCTGGGGGATTCTTTGGGTAGTGGAATCCCTGTTGACCACCATGGACAGCTTAAGTTTGATGCTGGGTCCTTTGAATCTAGAGCAATAAACTCCCACTGTTAACAACTTTCTGTCTGTCTTATTAGACTATAAGATTCTTAGGGGGGTCCTATAACTTATCATCTTTTTATTATATACTATGCTAATACAAAATGTTTTGGACATAAAATATGCCACAAACTTATTTTCTGAATCAAGTGGGAATTATGTCTTAGTTTAGCAACTTTCCGTGGGACCATTATTCCTAATCACCTCTTTATAACCATTAAATTCCTTCAGGGTAAAAAATGCAGCACTTCCCAGAAGGCATAGAATTCCTTCATAGCTCACAGTTTCATAGTATTTGTTTGCTTTTATAAAAATATATTTTAGTTTGATTTATTTATTTAACTGTACTAGTTTGTTTGTTCTGTACCTGTACCAAGGTACAGAAACTGTACCTTGATTCTGTACATGGGATCCTTAGTTTCGGCATTTGAACTCTTAGTTGAAGCATGTGGGGTCTAGTTCCCTGACCAAGGATCAAACCCCTGGCCCCTGTATTGGGAGCTTGGAGTCTTAGCCACTGAACCACCAAGGAAGTCCTTCATGGTGTTTTTAATGTATGTTGGAGACCCTACGATTAATATTATTATTTATGTGTATGGGATTCCTTTTTAAACTTATTTTTCACAGCCTTAGTTAAGAAGTCTTTGTTCATATGATGATCTTTGAAAGTCCAAAATAATAGAAAATCTAATAGAGGTTGTTGAATGCTGTAGTCACTGAAGAGTAACCCTGAATATTCACTGGAAGAGCTGATGCTGTAGCCGAAACTCCAAAAGTTTGACTCCCTGATGCAAAGAGCCAACTCATTGGAAAAGCTCCTGATGCTGGGAAAGATAGAAGGCAGGAGGAGAAGGGCATGACAGATGATGAGATGTTTGGATGGCATCACTGATTCAATGGACATGAGTTCAAGCAAACTCCAGGAGATAGTGAAGGACAGGGAAGCCTGGCGTGCTGCAGTCCATGGGGCTGCAATGAGTCAGACATGACTTAGTGGCTGAACAACAGCAACAACAAAATTATTTTATTCCACTATTCTGTACCTGATCTTTTCCCTCATTCTTGCTACAGTAACACTATGCACAGATGGATCCGCATATTTCCTGGTATTATTGAACATCTATTGTCTAAGGCTCTCCGAGGGCTGAGAAATACACAAGCTGCATTCTCTATTTGCAAGCTCTTTCCATCTGATAGGAGAGTTAAACACAGCAGTAACTTTAGCACATATAGTGTATGAAAAGTGTGATGGAAGCTGTCAAAATCCAGGACTGCCAGATTGCCTGGGAAAGAAGGATCACTCTTCCACTTGAGGAGATCAAAGCCAGTATCCTTGTTGACTTGACATCTGGCCTGAGCCTTAGATAGTGAGTGGAGTTTTGGATAAGTGGAGAAAAAAAAGAGAGGATGTTATCTCCAGGCAGAGGAAATGGCATGAAAACTGGTATCTTGTAGAAATGTTTCACTGTGTGAGTGAACAACAATTTTTAGTTTTTTTTTTTCTCTCCATAAATAAAAGTAGTGTTTACTTTATTTGATAGGCAATAGGAAGGCACTAAAAAAAAATTGTGAAAGCAAATGGTTTAACCAAAGCAAGACTTTAGTAAGATAATGTAAAGTTGGGTAAGGTGACTAAGGAAGATAGAGAAGCCTTCATGCTTTAAAGATAGGTGCTGATAGGAGAATGAAATAATCACTCACAGCATTTAGCAAGTGATTTTGATATAGGTGATGTAGACAGAGAATGAAGAAAAGATTATCACCAGATATCTGAAAGTAATTAAACTGGGTAGTGAAAAAATTATGTTCTTTAATTCTAAAGGAGATCAAATATCCAAGTTCCTTTTACTCTAAACTTTCACTTGGTAGAAAATTTATCTCTATCTTTTTGCCTTTTCAGATCTTTCACAAAATAGTTGTTCTAATTTATTATTTTAATTATTTCCCTTTGTGTGGACTTCGCAATCTGATTTCCATCAAAGCCACCCCACTGAAAATTTTTGGGTAGAGGGTTTTGATGATCAGTTTGTGGCTTAAAAGGACAGATGATTTCTATTACTTATCTTAATTGATCTCCCTAAACTGTTTGAGAATTGGGTCTAGTCCACCTTTTGCATTCTCTGCTGCCTTGGGTTCTGTGGTATCACTATTGCCTTGTTTCTTTTCCAGCGTAACTGGCTCTTTAAAGAACAATGTATATTGGTGTTTCCTAACCTCCTGTTTTCAGTCATTATACCTTATTATTGTGTGTATTTGCATTCTCATGGTTTCAGCTGTCACTTCTCATGCATTGCAGACAAGTGTTTATTGAGAAACTACCCTTCCCAGGCATGCACTGATGAATCCCACTCCACCATCGTGGCTCTTTCTCCTGAGCTCCAGGCTCCAGAGCTGCCTGCACACGTTAATTAATCTCTTGTCTCCCCAGCTCTGCATAGATAGCATTCTCTATTCTAATTCCTCCTCAGGCCTGTTCTTATTCTTCTATCCTCTTTCTCGGTGAATGCATGGTAATATCATTGATCTGGTTGATCCAGTTAGGACCCCAGGAGCCATGCTCGGCTGCATTTCAGTGGATGACAGCGTGGACAGATACCAATGGCCACAGACCAGATGCCTTCTTTTCATGGCATAAAATTAAAGAACTCTGAAGAGAAAGTAGAGTGGAAGGAAGTTTTTGAGTAGAAGGCATTTAAATTAGGAATAATCATGTTTCCGTAGAATTGACTACAGTATGATAATGTAGACTAAAAATGGAGATTGAAATTATAGACAAATGATGTTAAATTTTGACTCCCTGAGTATATGGCCTTGAATTATGACTTTAAATTTGTTTAATTACAACATACTTATGAACATTTTTCAGAGGCTCCTCATAATCTTTAGGATAAGGCCCCAAAGCTGTAGCATATGATCCAAGACCCTTTACAACCTGAGTCATGCTCACCTCCTCAGCCTTATGTCTGGCCACAAACATCCTTATATCCTACCCTTGAATGCACGATTTTTCTGATCTCCAAAACTCTTTATTTGCTCTTACATTTTCATAGAATACTTCATAGCCAGTGTTCATTTGGTTAATTTGCATTAATTAATTAATAAACATTTCAGGGAAAAGCAAAACTCCCTGCTCTCAAGGAACTTGTTGTCTATTGGAAGAGGCAAGCATAAGAGATAAGATATCTCTTACTGATATTGATAGAGTTATATCGCAGGTGGTATCCCTTATAATTGAGGAAATGGCTCTGGAATGCTTTGTCTAAGGGTGAACTTTTCAGGGCATTCTTCCAGCTTTTGTAATCAACTGTTTTTCCATGTTCAGAGGAAACTCCCCATTTGTGGTTCTTTTCAAAGAGGGAGCAATCAGTAATATTCTAAATGAAAGGCAATGGCAACCCACTCCAGTACTCTTGCCTGGAAAATCCCGTGGACGGAGGAGCCTGGTAGGATGCAGTCCATGGGGTCCCTAAGAGTCAGACATGACTGAGTGACTTCCCTTTCACTTTTCACTTTCATGCATTGGAGAAGGAAATGGCAACCCACTCCAGTGTTCTTGCCTGGGGAATCCCAGGGATGGTGGAGCCTGGTGGGCTGCTGTCTATGGAGTTGCACAGAGTCAGACACAACTGAAGTGACTTAGCAGTAGCAGTACAAAGACTTAAAGTGGCGGAATTTGGAAAAATAAAATGGTTTTAGCACAACTCTTACCCTGCTGATCACAATTGTCAGTTGCAGTCTAGGCATTTCAATTTTGAAAAGCAGTTCTAAAGTTTGCTGTGATGTACACACAAGGCTGAGTACTATTGTTAAGTAATCTCAAAGAAAAAAGGAACAAGATTTTTCTTTAATGATCTACATTTTGTTCAGGACATAGCTTAGAGACCATTCTTTCAGGAGATCTAGATCATCTGAAGTCCCAGATATGTACTCACAGCCATCTGGGCTTAGCTCTATGAATTAGACTACATGGTATATTTCTATCTTCACCAAACCTAAGGTAGAAACTATGTTAGTTGTTAAGATAGAAATTGTATCACATTTTGGTATTTCCAAGACTTTGCACCAGTTGCTGCTGCTGCTAAGTCGCTTCAGTCGTGTCCGACTCTGTGCGACCCCATATATATATATATATATATATAAAGCATATTATTAAATTATAGGCATTGTATATAACATACTATATTATTACTATAATATATATATATATATAACTGAATGCAAGTAAAATTGCATATATTGTATATTATATTAATATACTATAAAATTCTATATAATTGAATATATATATTGTATGTGTTTACAGAAACAGTGGAAGACAAAGAGGTAGTAAAAAAGGTCAGAAACTTTCCTAAAATACAAAGAAGAGAATCAGTCCCATATAATTCAGCAGAAGAAAAAGTTTCATGTTGTAATAATGGGCCAACATTGTTAAATACTATAATTATAGTGTCCAATGCTGTTGAGATCTATCTAAGATGTCAAGAATGGAGAAAATCCATGTTTAGTATAATTAAGATGTTAGAGTTGACATGTAAAGAAATAGTTTCAGCTAAGTAGTGGAGACAAAAATCTTAATATCATAGTTGACAAATGCATGGTGATTTAATGGTGGGAGTCAGAATAGGAGAGAGATTGAATGATAAGGGATTGGCAGGTGAAAGCAAAGAGTTTGTCTTATATTGAGACCAATGTATATTTGGAAGGGGTATGTATTTGTTCAATCATTAACAATGCTGATGGTAGAAAAACATCAAAAAAGAATGAGTGGTACAGGATGGTATTGGGCAAAGTAGGATGCAAGTGCAAGTGGAGGAGATGGGAGGCATTCAAGGCGCCTTTTCACAGGACTTGAAAAAGAGAAAGAAAGTAGATGGAGGCACGCAACCATCTTGGGGTAAACTGAGGATTCATTTCAGGTTTGTTAAAAGTTCTCCGTAAGTTATGATATCAGCTGAAGATGGGCAAGATGAGTACAGAGTTGGAGTGGGAGACTGAGGAGACTAGACCAGTGGAGGAACCACTGGGGACACATTCAACACGGGGCCAGCAATCTGGCAATGAATGACTTGTGGTGCAGTGATGAGGGCCCAGTTGATAGAGCACGGTGGTCTGAAGAGAAACAGAGAACAGGCAGTGGACATGACCCGAGGAAATAGATCTGCTAGACGGGAATGTTGATTTAAGGAGATGTTCCATTGATCTCTCTGTCTTTGTGCCAGTACCTTATTGTTTGGGGTATTGTAGCTTTGTAATATAGTCTGAAGTCAGGGAGCATGATTCCTTCAGCCCCAGTTGAAAATAGTAAGGAGGTTTCTGAAGAAATTAAAAATAAAACTACCATATGACCCAGCAATTCCATTCCTGGGCATATATCTGAATAAAAGGAAAACTTTAGTTTGAAAAGATACAACCCAGTATTTATAGTAGCACTTGCCAAGGTATGGAAGCAACCTAGCTATTCATCAATAGATGAACGGATACAGAAAATGTGGTATATATAAAACAAACTGTTACTCAGCCATAAAGAAGAATGAAATTTTGCCATTTGCACCATCATGGACAAACTATGGTGGTCATCATGCTTAGTGAAATAAGTCAGACAGAGAAAGAGAAATACTGTGTGATATCACTTGTATGTGGAATCTACAAAATACAGCAGACTAGTGAGTAAAACAGAAAAGAATCAGACTCACAGATATAGAGACCAAACTAGGGATTTCCAGTGGGGAGAGGGTGAAAAGGACAGGTAACATAGTAGGGGAGGGGGAAAAAGGGTTATTAGGGAATGACATGAAATCATGTGTCTGAAACTTTTGAAAATTGTAAAACACTATAGAATTGAAACAGCCTTTCATTCAATTTAAAAAATGGTAAGGAGATGAGGATAGTGGCCCTGAAGTAAGCGATCTTTTTAACTATGAGTAAGACAACAAAGAGTGAATGGATTGAGAAATATGGTGTAGAAATCCGTGGCAAAAAATAGTAAAAACACAGAGTAACAGGAAATACTATTAGTGGGATGAGAGTAGCTTTGTTGTTTGATGAGTATTTTTCTGTGTTTTAGCTCCTCTGGTGGCCCATATGAAAATGTTATCCTCAGATTCTGTGTGACTCCCAGATTTTTAGATTTCACAAATGAATAAAGTTTCAAATTTTACTGACATGAAGTTGCCAGTTTTTAAATTTTTAAACTTATTTTTAACAAATAGCCTCCAATTAAAATAAATATATTAATTAAAATTTGTTTAACAAAATAAAAAAAAACTGCCATATGCTCTCACTATAACATGCTAACATAAATGTGCATTTTAATATAAAAAAAATCAGAAAAGGCAAAACCTTAGAATAAGAAAATAAAGTTTCCCTAACAAAGCACATTTTGAAATTATATTAATCCCTGAGCTTAAATATATATGCACATTCATATGCATCTATCTATCTATCTTCTGCCCTTATTGTCGTACCAACATTTCTGTAAATTATTTTCTGTTTAATTTGTCACAAAAGCTCACATAACCACCCAGAACCTCAGAATGTCTCTTTTTTGGGAAATGTAAATTCCCTTGTAGATAAAATTAATTAAGATGAAGTCATACAGGATTATGACTTCTAAGATCTGTCTATACAGCCATATCACTCTTTAGGTAGCCTTTGTGGGCTGGTCCATAACACAATTCAACACACTATTTTTACACCATTTGTGGCCCAAATCTGTCCTATAGAAAATCCTCAAATAGCTTTTGCTTTATTAAATTCTTGGGATAAGAGCCCATCTCAAGTCAGACACTCTCCTTACTTTTCCCATCATTGGAGAAATTAACCAATGGTTTCTTGTCTTTAATATTTCCTAGATGCAATGGCACCCCACTCCAGTACTCTTGCCTGGAAATCCCATGGGCGGAGGAGCCTGGTAGGCTGCAGTCCATGGGGTTGCTAAGAGTCAGACATGACTGAGCGACTTCACTTTCACTTTTCACTTTCATGCATTGGAGAAGGAAATGGCAACCCACTCCAGTGTTCTTGCCTGGAGAATCCCAGGGATGGGGGAGCCTGGTGGGCTGCCATCTATGGGGTCACACAGAGTCGGACACGACTGAAGCAACTTAGCATTAGATGGGAGATGGAAAGCTCAACAGTGGCCACAGGACTGGAAAAGGTCAGTTTTCATTCCAATCCCAAAGAAAGGCAATGGCAAAGAATGTTCAAGCTACTGAAAAATTGCACTCATTTCACATGCTGGCAAAGTAATGCTCAAAATTCTCCAAGCTAGGCTTCAAAAGTATGTGAACCAAGAACTTCCAGGCGTTCAAGCCGGATTTAGAAAAGGCAGAGGAACCAGAGATCCATTTGCCAACATCTGTTGGATCACATAAAAAGCAAGAGAATTTCAGAAGAATATCTACTTCTGTTTCATTGACTATGCCAAAGCCTTTGACTGTGTGGACCACACAAACTGTGGAAAGTTCTTCAAGAGATGGGAATACCAGACCACCTTACCTGCCTCCTGAGAAATCGGTATGCAAGTCAAGAAGCAACAGTTAGAACCTAACATGGAACAATGAACTGGTTCCAAATTGGGAAAGCAGTATGTTAAGGCTTTATACTGTCACCCTGCTTATTTAACTTACATGAAGAGTATATCATGCAAAATGCTGGGCTGGATGAAGCACAATCTGGAATCAATATTGCCAAGAGAAGTATCAATAACCTCAGATAGGCAGATTACACTACCCTTATGGCAGAAAGCAAAGAGAAGTTGAAGAGCCTCTTGATGAAAGTGAAAGAGGAGAGTGAAAAATCTGGCTAAAAACTACATTCAAAAAACGAAGATCATGGCATCTTGTCCCACCCCTTCATAGCAAATAGTTGGGGAAACAGTGACAGACTTTATTTTCTTGGGCTCCCATAATCACTGCAGATAGTGACTGCAGCCATGAAATTGAAAGACTCTTGTTCCTTGGAAGAAAAGCTATGACCAACCTAGATCAGATCAGATCAGTCGCTCAGTCGTGTCCAACTCTTTGCGACCCCATGAATCACAGCACACCAGACCTCCCTGTCCATCACCAACTCCCGGAGTTCATTCAGACCCACGTCCATCAAGTCAGTGATGCCATCCAGCCATCTCATCCTCTGTCGTTCCCTTCTCCTCCTGCCCCTAATCCCTCCCAGCATCAGAGTCTTTTCCAATGAGTCAGCTCTTCACATGAGGTGACCAAAGTAGGGGAGTTTCAGCTTTAGCATCATTCCCTCCAAAGAAATCCTAGGGCTGATCTCCTTCAGAATGGACTGCTTGAATCTCCTTGCAGTCCAAGGGACTCTCAAGAGTCTTCTCCAACACCACAGTTCAAAAGCATCAATTCTGCAGCACTCAGCCTTCTTCACAGTCCAACTCTCACATCCATACAGGACCACAGGAAAAACCATAGCCTTGACTAGATGAACCTTTGTTGGCAAAGTAATGTCTCTGCTTTTGAATATGCTGTCTAGGTTGGTCATAACTTTCCTTCCAAGGAGTAAGCGTCTTTTAATTTCATGGCGGCAGTCACCATCTGCAGTGATTTTGGAGCCCAGAAAAATAAAGTCTGACACTGTTTCCACTGTTTCCCCATCTATTTCCCATGAAGTGATGGGACCGGATGCCATGATCTTCGTTTTCTGAATGTTGAGCTTTAAGCCAACTTTTTCACTCTCCACTTTCACTTTCATCAAGAGGCTTTTGAGTTCCTCTTCACTTTCTGCCATAAGGGTGGTGTCATCTGCATATCTGAGGTTATTGATATTCCTTCCGGCAATCTTGATTCCAGCTTGTGTTTCTTCCAGTCTAGCGTTTCTCATGATGTACTCTGCATATAAGTTAAATAAACAGGGTGACAATATACAGCCTTGACGTACTCTTTTTCCTATTTGGAACCAGTCTGTTGTCCCATGTCCAGTTCTAACTGTTGCTTCCTGACCTGCATACAAATTTCTCAAGAGGCAGATCAGGTGGTCTGGTATTCCTATATCTTAAGCAGAGATATTACTTTGCCAACAAAGGTCCATCTAGTCAAAGCTATGGTTTTTCCATTAGTCATGTAGGACTAAGATGACTTACTAAGTCATGTAAGTCATGTAAGATGTGAGAGTTAGACCATAAAGAAAGCTGAGCACTGAAGAATTGATGCATTTGAACTGTGGTGTTGGAGAAGACTCTTGAGAGTCCCTTGGACTGCAAGGAGACCAAACCAGTCCATCCTAAAGGAAATCAGTCCTGAATATTTCTTGGAAGGACTGATGCTGAAGTTAAAACTCCAATACTTTGGCCACCTGATGCAAAGAACTGACTCTTTAGAAAAGACCCTGATGCTGAGAAAGATTGAAGGCATGAGGAGAAGGGGACGACAGAGGATGAGATGGTTGGATGGCATCACTGACTTAATGGACATCAGTTTGAGCAGGCTCTGGGAGATGGTTGAGGTCAGGGAAGCCTGGAGTGCTACCATCCATGGGGTTACAAAGAGTCAGACACAAATGAGCAACCGAACAACAACAAGATGGGAGTAACACACCATCTACTACAACCCCCAGCTTTAAGGAACACACATCAAGTTCTCTGATGGACTCATTGAAATCTGTAATTCAGTCTGACGTTAGAAGCAGACACCATGTCCGACTCTTCCCTCTGAAAAGGAGGGACCTTCAACACACAACAGTTTTCTCTATTTTTGACCACTGACTACTCTTGGGTTGAAGGACTTTAGGGATGATTAACTGGTGTTTGCAGAGAAGGCTATGGCACCCCATTCCAGTACTCTTGCCTGTAAAACCCCATGGATAGAGGAGCCTGGTAGGCTGCAGTCCATGGGGTCGCTAAGAGTCGGACAGGACTGAGCGACTTCACTTTCACTTTTCACTTTCGTGCATTGGAGAAGGAAATGGCAACCTACTCCAGTGTTCTTGCCTGGAGAATCCCAGGGACGGGGGAGCCTGGTGGCCTGCCATCTATGGGGTCGCACAGAGTCGGACATGACTGAAGTGACTTAGCAGCAGCAGCAACTGGTGTTTGTAGACCTCCCTTGAAATATTTTACATTTGATGTCTGATATTTGTCATTTTAAGGTGTTTGTTGAAACTTCCACCTTATTGTCTTTTAACTTGTGATCCACTTTTTAATATTTGCTTCTTCCTTAAACATATTTTTTCCTAACAAATGTATTCCCAGTATGGACATAAATGCCTAACTTATGGTACTATAAGATAATAAATACAATATTTATTGAATAAATGACTCAATGTAATTACAGAAGAATTATTTTCCCCCATTACTAAATTTTAAAACTAAAATTTCATGTGATGTTTTAAGAGGAATATATAGAGAGATGGACAATGTTCTCAATATCAATATCAGAGAAGTTTTATTCTAAAATAGTTTATTTTACACCTCATGCTTAGATCAAGTTTTCTCAAGGAGTGAATGGATAGCATGTCCATTAGATGATTTTTTTCTAAGTTAGTTTGTTCATTAACTAGTTTTAAAAACAAGAAATCAGATTTTGATATTAATTTATTTGAAGAATTGATATCTGTAAAGTTGATTTATGGCTGATTCAAACCTTCAGAACTAGACTCGCAGGTGATAACATTTCACATTCCATTTTTGATGTTGAGATATTGGTACCAGTACCTTTCCTAAGTTAAATGACATCTTGCTCATGTAAGTAACTATCCACTGCTACATAACAAATAGCTCCCCAAGTTAGAAGCTTAAAACAAAAACATTTACTATTTCATAGTATTTGTGGGTCAGAAATCTGACCCTAGCCTACATAGATGTCTGTGGCTAGAGATCTCTCATGATGATGCAGTTAACCTGGTGGTCGTGGCTGTGGGATCCTCTGATGGTTTGATGGTGGTGGATGAGGGGAGAGAGATGCCTCTACACTCACTCGTGTGGCTGCTAGAAGCTCTCAGCTCTTTACTTCATGGACCTCCCCATAGGCTGATGGGATGTCCCCACAACAGGACAGCTGGTGGTTCAGGGGAGAGAGCCAGAGAGGGGGAGAGAGCGCGCCTGCAATGGAGCTATGGTTTTTTATAATCTAATATTGGAAGCAAGATCCCATTAGTTCTTTTTTTTAAAAAAACCATATTAATTTTATTATCTATTCAGAGTTTAAAAGTTTCCCAGCAATACAAAGAATATTTTAGATTTGAGATGTTAATTAAAACTATACAAATACATATAGCCTTTACCACTAATATAAATTACTCATTAGATTCTAATGTTTTTCAAGATAGTGAGCTGAGTCTTTGTACAAAAATTTCATATTCTTTTATTTTATAATGTTGCCTTTGTGTAATGTTCATAAGTTGATATAAATTGCATTAGCATTTGTTAAGTTACAAAGTCATAAAATACATAAAATGTCAGCAGTTTGATAACATTATTCTTTATACACAGTCTGTAAAATGACAGGCTTAAATAGAGTTGCCCTAATTTCAAAATGTCTGTTTTAAATATCAATCTCTTTTACTTATAAAGGCAAGTCAATATGATCAATCCACATTTTCAGGGAACCAGTTGCACTTGAGCACAAATACAGTAATTTAAAAAATTTAAAATACTATTTTAGAGACCGCCCGTTATATTTAGCGGACCTAATGGCAAAGCTAGAATTATCTTGAAGAATTCAAATTTCTACATTGTAGAGCATGTAAAAATTCTTAACTTCAGTAATTTAAAAAACACTCATTATTTGGCAACTTGCACATAAATTCTTTTGTTATTATTTCAAGTAATATTTGAGAAGACAGCAGTGGTGATAAACAGAGGAGTTATTCCTGAAATCTGCTCATAAATTTTTCATTGAGAAAAAACACCCTAAGTTTATTGAAGAGAAACTTGCCATAATATTTTGCAGAGATTTCCAACAGTTCCTTTTTGCATGTGTTTCTCGCTTTATATTTTGAGTGCCTTTGGGTAGACTTCGCAGGTAGATCTTCTAGTTCATTACTTTTTCTTTCAGTTGTGTCTGGTTGGTTGTTTAAATCATTCACTGATTTTTTTTTTTAATGGTAATAATTTAAAATTTTTAAATTAAATTTCCCCCCTAAATCATCATATTCTTTTTTATGTCCTGCTTTTTAAAATTATGATTTCTATTTCTTCTGTTATCTCTTTCACCATTTTAAGCATATTTTAAAACAGTCTATTTCAGATGGCTTTACTTCCTCCAGGCTGGCATGGGTGACGCCTCTAGCTGTTTTATTTAAGGACTCCTGCTAATTATTAGATGGTTTGCTTGTGCAGTTTGCAATTTATGATTTTGAAGTTCTCTTCAGTTCCTTTGTTGGAATACTGTGTACCTTAGGATATGATATTATATACTTACGTTTGTTCAATTGGTTTCACACTAGTTTTTTTTTTTTTTTTTCCTAGACTTGAGGATTTCACTATAATCCTTGGGGATTCGGAAATGACTGAGTGACTGAACTGAACTTGGAGATTAGTATTGTGAAGTCATTTGTTTTAATTTTTAAAAGGGAATATTGTTTTCCTATTTAGATCCTCAAGCAAAATCAAATATCCTTGTTACTTGGCTTCCCTTGTGGCTCAACTGGTAAAGAATTCACCTGCAATGAGGGAGACCTGGGTTCGAACCCTGGGTTGGGAAGATCCCCTGGAGAAGGGAAAGGCTACCCACTCCAGTATTCTGGCCTAGAGAATTCCGTGGACTGTATCGTCTATGGGTTGCAACGAGTCAGACACGACTGAGCAACTTTCACTTTTTTACCACTCAGGAGTCATTCTTCCATTCTCCTGGCTTTTTACAGGGATCTCAGGTCCTTCACCCAAGCTCACATATGTCCAAGGTCATGTTCTTATCCCAAATAGACATCTAATCCATTGCATCTAAGAATGAGGTTTCATTTGGATCTAATAACCCCTTCAACATCTACTGAGTCACTTTACAAAGCTTTTGTTTTACATTTCTTTGTTACTGGCTCTCAGGGATTTCTCTTTCTTTTTTTTAACTTAGGAAAGACAGTGTTAGTTGCTCCTTCGTTTCTAACTCTTCCTGACCCCATGGACTGTAGTGCACCTGGTTCCTCTGTCCATGGAATTCTCCAGGTAAGAATATTGGAGTGGGTAGCCCTTCCCTTCTCCAAGGGAACTTCCTGACCCAAGGATTGAACCCGGGTTTCTTGCATTGCAGGCAGATTCTTTACCATCTGAGCCACCAGGGAACTCATATGTATATTTTAATTATTATTTTGATTATATGTTGCATACTGTTTTTCCACTTTTATAGCCAGAGGACTGGGTAATAACTGGACTGAAAAAAAAATAGTATAATATACTGTTCAACTGGGCTTCCCTTGTGGCTCAGCTGGTACAGAATCCGCCTGCCATGTGAGAGACCTGGGTTCAATCCCTGTGTTGGGAAGACCCCCTGGGGAAAGGAAAGGGCACTCACTTCAGTGGGCTGGAGAATTCCATGGATTCTGTAGTCCATGGGGTCACAAAGAGTCGGACATGACTGAGTGACTTTCACTTTCATCACTTTCATCTGTTCAACCAGTTCTTTTCTTTACTTTATTTGTTAAGTCTGTCTACTCTTCCTTTCTTTATTTTCCTTGTTTTGTCCCCATGCTTAGAAAAACATAATATTTTCAGATCCTGCCCTACATGAAATCTATGTCTCCATGTAACCCTTCATTTCTTCTCATCCACCAATTATCCCCTATATGCACCTAGGCACCCACTGTATCATTTTTTTTTACCCTATAATTTAAAACTGTATACATAAAACACTTATGGGTGAGAAGACATAAATCCTTCTAGCTGAAAGAAATGCAATTAGTGATTTGGGGGATTTGAGTGTGTCATTTCAAAATCCTGTTCCATAGAGTAGCGGTGTGGTTTGGTACAAAGAGAAATAAAAGAAATATTCACAACAGAACCCCAGGATAGAAAAGTCTCATTGTGTTTTTCATTACTGGGTCATTACTTGCCATTTTTTTTAAACAAAATAAACAGGAAGAATTGTTTCCAGGTTTAAAGTTGAAGAATTTGGGGACAAACTTGCAAAATGGAGACTGAAATGCCTAAAAAGTGAAGGACCAAAAGAATAAAAGTCTAAAGATGGGTGTTTTCATGCCAACAGAGAGAGCATTACTATTTCTAAAAGATGGAAGTATGTCTACATATTTAGACTGAGAAAAACTAGCGGTGAACTCCTGCAACCTTACAATTTCTATAACCAAAAGGTGGCAGTGTTCCATTTGGTTTCCTCCTGAGCCTCATTTTTCTAGAGGTATAATTTTTAGATATATTCTGTCTCTAATTTACTTTTAAAACAAACATTAAGCAATATTACTATTATCACATGTGCCAGAAGATAATTATGATTGAGAAGAAAAAAAATTTTTTTTGATGACAGGAGCTTTAAAGGATTTATTGTATAGAATACTTTAATCTGGACAGCCAAAATAAAAAAAGATAGACGTTTTAAAGATCAGCCTATTGGTAAGTCATATCTCAAATATTTCATTTGTTATTTGATTATCTCTTTGGTCTATTCTCTCTTAAATATTGATTGATTGATGTTATAACACTGTGGAAGATTGATTCATTCCCAGGTCTCACAAATTAATGAGGGAAACGATTTGGCTTTTGTGTTTACAGAAGACAATATGTTTTCATCACCATGATTAAAAATTTTCTTCAAGAAACAAATAATAAATATTTATGGCCCTTGACAAATAGGTTGAAAATATATGCAAATATATTCTTAAGCTATTAGTATTACAATGAAAGCAACTACAATAAGCAATTGAAAAAGCTTTCAACCCCAAATCCTAAATCTGCTCCAAAATCTTAAATGAAAGCTTACATGAGGCAAAAATTCTTTTATGAGTGTATCCTGGCAAGAATTGACCTAACCGTCAATTATTATAAACAAAGTCCAGCTTTCTTAATTAAAATACAAAATATTGGCTGTCGTTCTTAGCCTGAAATAAGTTCTGCCTTAAGGAGGCTGCAATTACGGCGGCGCCTTCTGTTGCCACGGTGGGCAGAGCCTGTCAGTATTTGTATAAAACCCTCTTTTTTAGAACTTTGCAACAGTGCTGCGGATTGTTACTTCCCTAGCTAAAGTTTGGCATCAAAATTCTAAAACAGAAGTTTAGGAATTTTGTTTTGAGTTTGGTCTGAACACCAGAAGACTTTCATTTTTATTCTCATAAATGTGGGGGGGAAAATACTATTCTATTTATTATGGTTACATTTTTGGACTTGGAGATTTTATCTCTGTTCACCTACTGTATATAAAAAATTATAATTGGTTATATTTGGCAAATAATACTGAATATAAATTAGTGAAACATTCATAGTACTTTTCACTTTAAAAATGACTTTTAAAGACAGCCTTCAGGTAGTTAAATAACAGCTATTTTTAGTTGGTAAACCAAATTAGTTTTTATACCTGATTTTATCAAGATGAGTAAACATTTATTTTCCAGTTATCTGTGTTAGTGGCAAAGTCCTTTTAAATGACTTGACTTATTCCTTTGAAGCTCCTTTACCATCTAACCTAAGAAAAAATTTGTAGGACAGAACAGGTTTGACTAATTCTTATTCCATTTTCTTCTGAGTCCTTATTTCCCAATTGAAAGAATGCAAGTGATAGTAAAATTGACTCCAGCTTGTCAGTGAAAAGAAGAGAAGTGAAAGTCACGAACTGATTTTTCTTACCTTGTTCTTGTATTATGACTGTTTTTTTTTTTCCCCATGGAGTGTTTCTCTTGGTATTTATACAATTAAAAAAAGTAAAACTGTCTTTCCAACACAAGAACACTACCATTAAAAGCATGTGTTTCTAGATTCTTTTGTTATAGCTCATCTGTCGCCTTTCACTAGTGATGGTACAGTTCACACTGGCACAAGAAAATGTCCTTTAGGAGATAAGCATTGGACCTTTTGTGTATTCAAATGTGGGATAAACTTTGTTGTGCTGCTTTATCAATGTGAAATACTTTTGTGGACCAGTCACAATCACGGCCTATAGTTAGATTGCAGCTATGTGGGTCAGGTAATTAGATGTGTAAATACCTACTGATTTAACAGTCACTGTTGTTTACCTACAGATATATGCTTAGTAAACGTTTTTGAAACAGATGAATGAACATTCATTCTATTGGGTATTTATGTGCCAAATGCTGTGTACAAGCATGGAGGAGGTGGGGTGGGGTGGGGGTCTTGTGAGACATGAGAAGAAAGCCCTGTCCTCCAGAAACTGGTCACTAAGCAGTGAAATCGAATGGTAATTGGCATTCATCATTTATTATGTGCCAGGCCCTATGCCAAGTCTTTTTACACTTATATACTCATTTAATCCTTATAAAATCCTGTGTAGGAGGAAATTTGATGAACCCCATTTTACAGATCTGGATACTGAGACAAAGTCTGGTTATACAGCTAGGAAATAGTGGAGCCAGGAATCAAATTCAGTTTGATTTCTGAGGCTGGACTCTTGATCACTGTTTTATCTTGTCTTTCCAATGATAACAAGACACAGATTAATTCTTTCCCAAAATGTGCTGTTTGCAAACCAGTCCTAGGATGTGTTTTTCAAAATAGTAATCAGCTCCTTAGAAAAATGGTAACATTTGCTTAGAAAATACTGTATACTATAACTCCTCTTCATCACCAGCACAATTAAAACATCTTCGCTTATTCTACTGCTAAATGCTGTGGGTCATCTCTCTGTAAAGGTGTGAGAATTGTCAGTTCATTCTCAATGACAGAATTCTGAGTAGTAAATGTGGTGTCATTTTCCCTAAGATGCAGGAGACCCGGGTTCGATCCCTGGGTTGGGAAGATCCCTTGGAGAAGGAAATGGCAATCCACTCCAGTACTATTGCCTGGAAAATCCCATGGACAGAGGAGCCTGGTAGGCTACAGTCCATGGGGTCGCAAAGAGTCGGACACGACTGAGCGACTTCACGTTCACGTTCAAGGTGAAATAACTGAGGAATTTCCCTGGTGATCCAGTGATTAAGACTCTGAGCTTCTAATGTTAGGGTCACAGGCTCGATCCCAGGTTGAGGAACTAAGGTCCACATGCCAAGTGGCATGGCCAAAAAAATTTTTTTAAGTTAAAAAAAAAAAAAGATGAAGTAACTGAAGCAGGGGTGTTAGGCGAGCTTTCTTACCTGGAACAAAGTGGGCAGCACAGAAACCTCTGCTTGAGTTAATTCTCCTGATTCAAAGCACGGTGCTCTAGATTGTATAGAGCAAACCTCTCTCCAGTCTTTCATCTGTGCCAGTGTGCTCTGGATAGCCCTCTGTCCAAGTCCTCGGTTAGGTGTTGCTTATCTGAGTCAAAGTTGAGCACGCTAACTCTCCCCATCGTTTCACTCACCAAATTTCCATTAACACAAGCAGAAAACCTCAAGGTAGATGCGCATTCTACATTTTCTTTCTTGCACAGTGGAGGAGCAGTTAGCCAATCAAAGCTCTTTTTTTTTTTTTTTTTTTTTTTTTTTTTGTCACCGCACTGGGATACTAACAACCACGATGGAAATGGACTGATCAAAGGAGGAGCGAGAAGAGGCTGTCACCAAGGAGAGAGAGCCTTCATGCCTTTGAGATGGTAGGAGATTGTGGGTGAAATTCCTGGCTTTGCCTAGCTTTGTCTATTTGTAGACATAACAACCTTCATTGAGGGAATGATCTTTCTATAATAATTCTGAAGTATTTTTCTCCCCATCCAGTGATTCAATAGGAACACAAACATTTATCAATGTACATCGACTAGTGGAAAAGCTTACAGATGGAATTCTTTTGGGCTATGTGGCCATGATGAGTTAAGAAATATATCAACCTTTATGAACCATTTATTCATGTAGTCTCTTCTTTTAATGGGCTCAGTCTTACCCATGGTGAGGTGTGTTTTTTTTTTTTTCCCCCATTTCACAGATGAAGAAATTTAGATTCCAGAAAGTAACTTCTTCCTGTTTATTCTCTAACTGGATTATTTCAATTTGACCTTCCCAAGATCATTCAGACAGTTAAAGTGGCAAAACCAAGATCTAAATCTAGGCTCTTGGCTGACATTCTCTGAGCATGAGTTAAGTGATAAAATATAGTGGATCCCTAGGAAAACATTCAAGCATCCATTCAAGATGACATTTGGAAACTTGCCAAGAAAATAGCATGGGCAGTGAGTTTTAAGCTCATGCCCTGTAGTTATTGATTTTATCCTTATAAGTGGTTCCAAATAATTCACTATGTTTTGGTAGAGGGATTATGCCAACAAATTCCCATAGAATCAAACATCCATTAACATCTATAGATTTGGAAGAGAAAAGCTCAGGGTGCCTAAACTACTCCAGACTTCCAAGGAAATAGCTTTTGCCACCTAGAAAACACTCAAAAAGCTTAAGGAGTCCTGAACGCTGCATTTAAGCAGCTCTGTTTAAGGAAGGGATCTTATCAGATTGATCTTTACCTAATGAGTCTTGCACTGATTCAGGAAGCTTGTTGGAAAATTTATGTAAATGAGCTTTATATCTACATATAAGGGATTCTTGGATTATGTTAGAAATTATATATGCTCTGGCTTAACTTTATTTCCTCAAAATAATTGGAACATATAATTGATAAGCATTATATCTAGATAATTTTATAGAAAAGTATTAAAAGACATTTTAAAAGATAATATTAAATTATATTGCATATATAATCAAAGCCTCCTATTAAAAACAGTGTATCTCATGTCAGAATATATAGACATCGAGACTAAGAAATTAATGCTTTGGACTCAAAGGTAATTATCCATTTTAGTGAGGTATGGACTGACAGTGAGGTATAATTTCTGTAGCTATTTAGATTATTTTCTTGTATTTTCACTGTAATACTGAATACACATTCAAAATCATAATTATTATTATTGTTTTTAACATTTTAGCCAGAAATAATAGAAATTTGTGAATGTAAAGTGTTTGTATCTGCATCTGAAAACACTGTGGGATTGACAGGCTACAAAATTTACTTCTGGTTCTCCTAAAGCAACCTAAAAGTAAAGTGAGCTTGTCTAATGGGAAGAATATTATTATACCACCATTTGATGTTATCACTGCCTTGCTAATGAACATGCAGTGATGGAAAATGCAACTCTTCTAGAAGGAAGAAAGAAGTAGAGATTAGGCGGGGTGGGGTGGGGGGAGGGGAGCAGGATTACCCTGCAGGAAAAGAGAGGTGGTGAAAGGTGAGAGATAAAGGAAGCAGTTACACACTTGAAAGAGAGTTCTAGATAAGGAAACTAGGCAGGATAAAGTTTTTAAAAATGGAGACACTGAGATAAAGAGTTTATTGTAAAATGGAAGAACAAAAGATATCAAGAGAATGCAAGGGTGACAAAGAAAAAATCAATAGCTTTTAAATATAGAAAGTATCTGGGAAAGAAGACGACAGAAGCCCCAGTGCCAGAGGGAGCTTCAGAAGTGCATGTGCTCCTCTGAGGAGCGCCAGC